>NW_026442176.1:4677500-5877500 GCF_026898425.1 Galleria mellonella
CTCTCAAAATACTCCCGTGCGACTGTCGAAGGCGTCCGGAAGCTACCGAGGAATGTTAATTGAACGATGCTATCTGGTAATAAGATATTGTGTCACAATTAGGGTTGCCAACTTTTACAAAAAAAACAAAGACAGAACCTTAAAAATTAGAGATTTCTTTTTTCACTCGGGGTAAACAAGTTTCAATGCATTTTTTATTATATTCCGTTTTATTTAGACTTAAAACTATAGGTACATTGTTATAGCACAAAACATATGTTTTTTATGTTCTTTTTAATGTTTATAAAAATAAACACTGTCAAAAACGTAGTTAAACATTGATAGCAATTTAGCTTTAAATTAATTCGGTGCGCATTTATTACGAGCATCAGTCAGACTGTCGAACGGAATCATACGGATTTTTGTGAATAGAAGTAAATCACGTGTCGCTAAACTTGCGTGGATGAAATAACAGACGGTATCAATGTCTAATACGGTTGTAAAACTTCTGGAAATTATAACAGTAGTCAATCTTCGAGTTTTGGCAGTCGCACACATACTAATAATAGCGGAATTAAACAAAATAATTCTTTTTAAATAACTAGTGATATGGGCTTCCGCAAGACAACGCCTAGTAGTAAAATATTTTCATAAATGCTTCAAATTTATACTTTACATTTATTTATATAAGAAATACGGGACGTCCCGCGGAGTGCGGAACGGTTGGTAACACTAATCACAAGTAGGACGCTTTACATTATCGCTTACGCTTCCAGTTGTGTAACCCGCCGTTTAGGATGTGGTACAAAAAGACCCGTGACAATTATCTGATTGAAAGAAAATGAGCAGGTGTTAATTTTATTGTCCAATTGAGACAATTTTACCAGAAGGAGACTTTGTACAAAAATCGTTTGCTTAAGTACCTCTGTCCCATTCGTGTTTCAATCGTACAGCAGTTGTGTTTGCATGGCTGTATTTCGGTTTGAAGGGTGGGATATGGCGTGAATTTACAAGGTACAGAGGAATAACATCTGAGTTCTCAGGAATGGCAACGCATGGGGGGTATCATGGGCGAAACAGTATACTCTGTTATGTCCATGGTACTGCTCATGTCTATAGGCGACTGTTACCATTTTCCATCAGGTGGGCCGTCAGCTTGTTTGCCATTCTAAGTTGTATAAAAAAAATGACATTTTCCTAATGGTGTTATTTTTCAAATCTAACGTTATTTACTTTTGCTTCTTTGTCAGTGTAATTCCCAATGGTGAATAAAAAAAAAAATTCGAATATATATTTTTAATTATACATAAATTTTAAATTTGGAATATTGATTTTTTAATTAGAAAAATCAATATTCCTAATTTAAAATGTTGACTATAAATTAATTTCTCTCTTCCAAATTTGAAATGCCAACTAATAGTGATGAATTCCACGATCGATAGCCTGTTATCCATTCACGTACAACAAAACGGGCATTATACATAACATTTACAACATAATGAAATAACAAATTCGTGTTTCACAAGTTTATAGCCGCTACTGTGCCGACAATAAAACGCTCTTGGACGGACAGACGGACGAAATGATATATAGCGACCAATTATATCGGTGTGGCAAGTTCGCCAGGCTAATGACGAGCTACCGGTGGTGCGTAGCAGAGCTATGAACGTTGAGAGTGGATTCGCACATGTTTGTTTATATGCATTTTTATTGTACGCATTAGCTTGAGTAGAATCTCTTCTAGTGATAAGCCCATCTTTGCTAACAAATTGTTGTTGAATGTAAATATATACATATGTATACTATGCATATTATACATATACATATACATATACATATACATATACGTATACGTATACGTATACGTATACGTATACGTATACGTATACATATACATATACATATACATATACATATACATATACATATACATACACATACACATACACATACACATATACATACACATACACATATATATCGTCGTGGGTGTTGTAAAAGACATCTAATGGAACTTAATGGTCGAGGGTTGGTCAGTAGCGTCTTTAAACATCACCAAAACCTAACTGCAGTTGCCAACTCGCCTGCCAAGCGTCCCAACTATTGGCCGAACCCCCTACGGGGGATTGAATAAATATTTATTTATAAAAAACATGGAAAGTATATAAATGTTAAGAATAGGTATAAGTTCTCATATTTCGCCATAACTAGACATACGAAAAATAAAAAACCTGGGTCCAAAAGGACAGTGAATTGCTGTTGTGATAATGATAATATATTCTCTACTTAAAACGCTGATTACAAATGAAATCAATGCAAATGGTGGCGGTAGAGTCATTTATTTATTTATTTATTCATTTGTTATTGCATTCCATAATGTTATTAGTAGATTACATTTCAACTTCAATTATGGACCGTGTTGGGCACAGCAAGTACGAGAGAGGAGGACAACACTTTTTTCACTTTAGAAATAGTCTAAGAGTCTGTTGCAATATTATCCAGCCATTGAAATTGTTTCACGATAGGTACGTATTTTCTGTATTATTATTATTTAAGTATTAGTGTGGCTTCTAATTAATTCTAATATGCATTTTTCAGTTTTCAATGAAAAAAATAACAATTAAATGTAATTTACAATTGACAAATATCTGTACAATAGATTCGTAACTCTACATCGCATTTAGACATCTTTACAGCACCATAAACTCTTTTTAATTAAGGATCCAAATCACACGATCATCATAGTGCTAAGGAAATTTATAATCCCATTCATGGTTTAATTAGAATAAAACATTGACACGAGGAAATGTTTGGCATTTCAAGAAGTGTGAGGTGTCTATGGGAACACTGTCCTAGTCGAAATATCACTTATTTAAATTTGTTCCTATTATTAGGGCCGTTCTTTATGGCAGTCTATGGGGGAGGCTTATGTCCAGCAGTGGACGGATAATGGCTGAAATGAAGATGATGATTAAGACCCTGCCGTGTGGTCCCGGCATAGAATAGGCCACCTTATCCTTTCCCATTGGTGTTGTAAGAGGTGACTAAGGGAGGACGAGGAATGTGCTGCAGTCCCTCTTAAAACATCACCAATCAATAATTAGTAGTACCGCATTCGAGTATTCTGACACTTCCCTATGGTTGACTGGGAGAGAATGCTTTTAGCATTAAGTCCGCCATGTACACATATTTGTACTAATGAATAAATAAATTAATAAATAAAAACCCTAACTGGTTGCCAATCCGCCTAGAAGCGTAGCAACTACTGGCAAAACCCCCCTTATGGGGAAGATTTAATTCAACAGTGGGCAATTAACGGCTGATATGATGTTAAGATTTTTTTTATATACAATTTAGAATGGCAAACAAGCTGACGGCCCACCTGATGGAAAGTGGTAACCGTCGCCTACAGACATGAGCAGTACCGTAGACATAACAGAGTATACTGTTTCGCCCATGATACCCCCCATGCGTTGCCATTCCTGAGTAATCAGGTGTTATTCCTCTGTACCCCGTAAATTCACGCCATATCCCACCCTTCAAACCGAAACACAGCCATGCAAAGACAACTGCTTCACTATTGCTTAGGGATGCTTTGACTATTGCAGTGCATCCTGTGAAGTTCATGGAGCTTTTTTTTACAACACAGGGGGCAAACGAGCATGCTCACCTGATGGTAAGTGACTACCGCCTCCCATGATCACTCACAACACCAACGGCATTGTGGGTGTGCTGCCGGCCTTTTAAAACGTAATATGCTTTTTTCTTGAAGGTTATGATGTCATATCGGTTCAGGAATACTGCTGCTGGAAGTTGATTCCAAAGAGTGGTTGTGCGTGGAAAAAAGTGCCTTGAAAAATGCACGGTAGAAGACTGCCACTCGTCCAGATGGTTGGGATGAAACTTTAGTTTATGGCGGGTTGTGCGGTGGAGGCAATCAGTAGCAGGTATCAATCCGAACAATTCCTCAGAGCACTCCCCATGATAAATTCGGTAGAAGATGCACAGAGATGCAACATCTATGCGCAATCTGTATTATTAATTTTTTGGCGGTTACCATTACTACTTTCCATAAAGTGGTCCGTTAACTTGTTTGCCGTTCCATGTTGGACAAAAGGAACTAAACTTCCCATTAACGACACCGCAAAACGTTTGGTTTACAATAACCCCATTGTTTACGACATGTTCGTGTCAGTTTAATCTTCATAAGTTATGGGTACCATAACATTACCTCTGAGAAACAATCTCAATAAACATAAATACCCTTATTAATATTTAATATCTTTTTTGACCCTAGCTCTTTGACCACTATTTCGTATGTGTGAATTTTAGAAGTATGTAGGAAAACCAATAATGTAGACCAAATGTCTGCGAATCCAGGATACACTGGGGAAAAGGGATTGTTAGTAATGGAGACTGAGAATCCCACTGTTAGCAATATTCCCAACCAGGTCGACCTCCTCACGGTTCTCCCTGGAAACTATCATGGTTGATTCCTGATGAATTCATCATGATGGGCTAACTGGCCTGTTTTCATTCTCATCTATCACCCTTCACTGGGGCTCCGCCAGCGTTTCCCGTTAGCACAGGCGGGGTTACCATACCATTTTCAGCCATCAAAAAAAAATCCAGGATATTTATACAATATCCTTCTTCACCTCATATACTAAATGTAGTAGGGGGGAGGGGAAGGAATTGTTAGTAATGCGGACTTCCAATCCAATGTTAGAAATATACCCCGTGAAATCGACCTCCACATAGTCCCCCCTGGAAACCATCGTGCCTTATTCCACGATGACTTACTGACATAGCACAGGCAGGGTTGCCATTCCATTATCATGCATAAAAAAAAACACAGCCATGCAAATACAACTGTTTCACAGCAGAAATAGGAGTGGGACAGAGGTACGCAAGCAGACGACTTTTGTACAAAGTCTCCCTTTAGTAATTTACGTCTATGTTTAGAAATATTAAAACGGACATCGGACATTGCTCGAATACCGTAGTGACACATTTATTGCAGACTTGAACCGGATTCAATTTGTAAATAACGTACCTATTTTCAACTTTATTTACAGGTAACAATAAGTTATTTTTTAGTTGTCCTCGTAGTTCTTTTTGTTAATATAATTGCCTAACCCTTATTCTCTCGTTTATAAACATAAAATAAGTGATTTTTTTTTTTATTAAAATATGTTTATATAATTTGGTCCCGGCATAGAATAGGCCACCCCTTCCTATCCCGTGGATGTCGTAAGAACCAATTAAGGGAAGAAAAAGGATGGGCAGCAGCATTCCTTTTAAAAAATCTCTAAAGCCTTGACTGTACCTGCCAATCCGTCTGCCAAGCGTGGCAACTACAGCCAAAACCCCCAAGGAGGAGGCTTATGTTCCTCATTAGACAGCTAAAAGCTGATATGATGCAGTTTTTTGCCAATTCATTTATGTCACAAAAATGATTTAAGCCTTTTACTAATTTTCCATTGTCACAAAAATAACTTATTTTTATAAAGTTTACGCTTAAACGTAAATGGTCACGTACAGTGCGACTTCAAATGAAATTTCTTCCGCGAACGCTCAGGCACCCCTAGTGTAACAAGTGTCCATAGGTTACAGCATCCGTTTACTATCAAACAGGTCGTATACGTGTTTGCCATCTTTGTGACATAAAAAAAATATTATCAATTTTTACCTTCACTTATGATTTCCTTTACTACCACAATTTAACATTCTCACAATACATAACAGTCCACTAGTGGACATGACTATCTTTCCTAGACATATTTAAAGGTACTTATGTAATTCTTAGTAATCATAGTTAAGTCCAATGTCAAAAATAAGACAGTTCTTAATAAAAATACGTGTCATTAAATTTGACACGGATACTCATAAATTTCAGGTCGAATTTCGCCTGTCGAATGCGCCTATATGGTCTCCTCCAAGGTCATTTTGTGGCTTATTTTGTGGTATTATGGCAGACACCGTGAAAAAGGTATAACATTATTTATAACCGCTATTTTGTGGGTCACTCTATACTTTATTAATTTTGTTTTGATTTATTATAAGTTGATACTTACGCATAGAAATAAGAATATTCTTTTATTAAAGCAAACTTAGGTATAAATATTTTTAATTGTAATTTTTCTATGATTCTATCACCCAACCTGCAGCTATGAAGAATTAGCAAAAATTCAGCTCTTGTATTTTACAATCAAAAGTTGAATTTTACAATTAAAAAATATATATTAAATACAGGAACTTCTAGCAGGGACTGATCTGTTCAAGAATACTGTGATTAATTGTAATGTTTTTTTTTTATCAATATAAAATTTGTTTTATCATTTCATCTTTTCACATTTATATTATAAACTTAATTTTTATTTGAAAAAAGCAACAGCTGTATTTCTTGCCTGTTCTTCTCACCTGAAATTGCATTCCGAACTGGACGGTAGATTCATAAATTAATTACTATTAAAAATACTTATAATTATGTTTAGTTGAATAAAAAATCTTTTTATTTCATTTATTTTATTACATCTACAATCTCATTCATTTTTCTAAAACGTCAAATTATTTTTTTCTCTATGTAGGACAAAAGCGACAGCGTGTGAAAAGCGTTGACTAAACGCCAAGTGGGTAGTCAATCTCACAGATAAGATTCACAAGATTAATACCAACCATCAAAAATACAGATAACATATTTTGATAAACAACATTTAAAACAAAAAGGCCACAATACAAATAAAGGGAAAACAAGAGGTGGTACAAAATGAAATAAATCATAAACGACTACACCGATCGCTCAAACGACGGTCATGAGTTATTGCCATGCTTTGTAAAATGATGTTGCGCTAAAGACAAAGACGTAAGGCTCGTTGCTTTTGCCCACAATTGTTTTGTCTATGGTTCGTTCCGTTTTCTAGCAGAATGGCGCGAAAGTGACACGGCCATTTAGTGTGTTTTTAGTTTTACTAATGACAATTTATTATTTGCAGTTTGTGGATAAATAAAATACTGTCTATTGGAGAGTGAACTTTAGAACGGTAAGATATATTTGTTGTTTTTTTTTTATTAAGAATAATTGAAAAGGATTTTCGGAAAGCCGAATATAAATAAAAAAATTGTATTTCTGCATATTTAATCACAGCTGATGATACACACGCCATATTTGGTCGATTCCTTTTTCAATAGACTTCAAAATGAAGGAGATTCTCAACTATATAATTAATTATATACAATTGTATTTTTTTTTATATTTGTTACCTCATAACTCCGTTAATTGTAAGTTGATTTTATTATCTGAAAGCATATAGATTCGCCCTGTAGAAGCAGTTCAGTAGTTTTAAATTGAAATATGTAACTGATTTTGCCACCTTGAAATCGATTATTATATAAAACAATCTTATTGAAGTTTAAAAAATTATCTAGTTAATTATATCAGACAACATTACTTTCAATTCAATTTATTCCTCGTTACAACAAGAAAGTATTAATAGATCGAGTTTTTACATTATTATTTATTGTCTATTTTTTTTAAATCTTACACAATATTTTATCATTTAAAATTTTGTTCTACAAAAAAATAAAACAATTTAAATATTGAAAAAAAAAATTGCTTGGAACAATATGGAAATCGACCTAATCGTTTTTTTTTTATTCAATTTAGAATAGCAAACAAGCTGATGGCCCACCTGATGGATAGTGGTAACCTTTACTTTTAATATCAACAGTAAATTGCTATTGTTGTGTCTTAACAAAAATATTTTTTTTTATTTTGTGATCTGCTTAAAACAATATTGTATAAGTATTCTAATGCCTACGGATCCCTAAATTATGACAAAGAGCGAGCCCGCCGATCTTTTGTCAACATCAGCCCGCACTATCCGCGCCATCTTAAAAGCTCAGATCGAGAACAATAAATGAATCTTAAATGTTACTCTTATCAACACTATCGCGAATAGCTAAGTTGCTGTCTCTGTGAAACGATTTAGTCTGTATTTGACTCTTCAAGTAAGATTACCTCGTGTATAATATAAACATACATATATAAGTATTTATCACAGACAAAACCAAAGATGGATACAGGCTACTGATTGCAGACAATCAAAATTGGCCGTACCTATGTTGAATCAACGACTAACATTTTACTAAACGTTTTGACGTTTATTACATCTAGATAGAAAAAAACTCAAAATAATGATAGGGACAAAAACGGGTCATTGTCCATTAAACAAACATCTTTACACAATAGGAGCCACAGACAGCCCTCTATGTCGAGACTGTTTCGACGCCGAAGCAACGGCTGCTCACGTAATCCTGGAATGTGAGGCTGTGGCCCATCAACGTTTAGAAATCCTCGGAACGGTGAGGTCGCTCCGTGAGGCCTGTGAAGAATCCAGGAAGCTTCTGCGCTTCTGGACGGAGCTAGGTTGGCTGCACTAGCCACGACTCATACGCAAAATGGCCCAAGTGAGAGGCTAAGCGTGAAAAATGGAGTCTTTTTCACATTCACATTCACAAGTATTTATTACAGTTTGAAGACGAAGCTCTTTAACCAGTGCGTGTTGCTAGTGATGACCTATGCAATTGAAATATGGTCGTAACTACAAGGTTGCCCGCATGCAAAAGTTTCAAATTACTCAGTAAGCTATGGATAGGATAATGTTCGGAGTTTCTTTGCGTGATAGAATTCGAAATGAGGATATCCGCAGAAGAATCAGTGACCTACATTGTACGAAGGATATGCAAGCTGAAGTGGCAATGGGCTGGTCATATTATTTCAAAAAACCTGCAACCGATAGGAAAGAAAGATTCTTGACCCCCTTCCCGTCGTACAGGCAAACGCAGTGTAGGATGACCACCCACTAGATGGAATGACGACCTCAAACGCATTGCAGGGTGTTAATGGATGCAGTGGCTTAAGACCGTTCCTTATGGCAGTCTATGGGAGTCTATATTCCGCAGCAAACAAGTAACAGCTGATATGATGATAAGTATAGGTACATATGTATTTTTTTTACAACACAGGGGGCAAACGAGCATGCGGCTCACCTGATGGTAAGTGACTACCGCCGCCCATGATCACCCACAACACCAGCGGCATTGCAGGTGTGCTGCCGGCTAAATATGATATGCAAATACCTACTCCATATTACTATGATACGGTAATACTACTGGCAAAAATCCCCTTATGTGGAAAGCTTATGTCCAGCAGTGGACAGTTAATGGCTGAAATAATAACATTTTCTTTCTCTCTCTGCCTAGCTCTCTCTCATCCTTTGCTAGGCACTTCCTGTCCTGGGTCGTTGAGTTTTTTTCTTGGGTCCTCTTCAGGTCACATTTGACGGACTGCCAAGTCATTACGTATCTTTATATTTTTTTTCTAAATTTCATTAAGTTATTAACATTACATATAAATTAATATACGAAAGATATACCAAATATGAGCGATAGTAATATTTTTTGTAAATATTATAATAGCTTTTTTTATACCGCGACTCTTAATGGAAATTGTTTTATTTACCATCTAAATACCCTAATGGTTACTTATCATCCAAAAGTGTTCATAATTAATCATCACTTTACATTTTATATAGATAATAACTATCCGGATAATTTAATAACAAAATTAATAAAGTATAGCAATTTATGCAGCAGCTGTTTTTTTTTTTTTTTATGCAACTTAGAATGACAAACAAGCGATGGCCCACCTGATGGAAAAACATCTGTAGACATGAAACCATAACTGAGTATACTGTTTCACCCAACCCCCCATGCGTTGCCATTCACTCAGTGTACCAGTAAAACCAGTATTGGCAAAACTGTTCTTATAGAAACCTAACTGCGGTTGTCCTTGTCAATATACTAACCATTGGCAAAAGTTGAGATTTGTCCAGCAATATATAATAATAATAAATTAATGCAGGCAAAATATCGATTAAGCGAGCGAATATTCACATATGGATCAAAATCGATCAAATGAGTATGATATATAGAAAAATGCAACAAATACAATACACCAAATCGATGTCACAGTTTAGAACATTTTTTTTTTTGTTGTCATGCTTTTAAAAATGACTTTATCGCTCAATAAAATATTTTAATCTTATTATCTAAACTCGATTTGTAGAGATCAAACACTCATGTCGGTACGCCGCTGCATTGTGTTATTTTAGTAAATATTTTCCGCTGATATTCGAATGGATAAGTCGTGAGATTAACACGATATGCTCGAATGACAATCGACATCGGACTCGGTTCGAAACAATCGATTCAGAACTGTTTATGACAGTCCCTTGTTGTGCTATTGTACTTTTTTTTTTTGTAAAATTTCCCGCGTTTCTTATTAGTTTTTTTTTTCTTATACAGTAATTGCGAGTTACGATTCCGTGTGTTTTATTATTATTATTACTGTCCTATCCTTGGCAATATTTATAAATTTGAAAGTATGTTTGTTTGTTTATAACACTTTAACGGCTTAACCAATCACTATGAAATATACTATATGTGATAGAGAAGGATATAAACTACTTTTTATCTTGCTCAGTAAACATATCGTCATAGACGTAGAATACTGACAGATCTGACAAAGATTACATATAAAGATCCGTCAGTATTCTACGACTATGACGATATCTCCGTGTACAAAATCGCAGGTACAACCTAGTTAATATTATAAATCAAAAAGTTTGTGAGGATGTTAAGATTTGTATGAAAATTCATGCAAAAACTACTGAATGAACTTTAATGAAATTTGCTACACGTATAAGTTATATCCAAAAAATCGTAAAAAAAAATCGTAGTGAGTGGCAAGAACTCCACCGACAAGAGCGCAGCTCTTAAATGGATAGATAGATAGGTTATATACTAATTTAGCACAGAGGATACTTAATTTAATAATTCACGTAGGTAAATCCGCGGAATATAGCTAGATATTAATAAAAATATAATCTAAAGCAAAGCCTACGTATGATACATGTGTAGTTATATGTATGAATAACTAGTACCTATTCAATTAAATTTATAAGAAAGTAACTCGTAAAACTTAATTATTTTTACATCTATACAAAGAGTAAATTGTACAGAAAACTTTTCCATCATTATAATCGATTACTCGATACTTTTACGATTAAATCGATTAATCCATGATCCTACAAATTCAGGCGTTAACTCACTATTTTTTATTTTTACTCTGTAGCCATTACTAAGGAGGTTTTATAAGGTAAGGTGTTACTGAAAAGGTTGAATGCGCCCATAGTATGCATTGTAGCGCTTTGAACGGTGATCAAGCGACAAAGACGGTAAAAATGTACTCTAATATACAAATCGGGTTTTACAATTAAATTCTTTAACGTTCACCTCTATTTCCAAGCAAGAAAGTTGAAAATGGCATACCGATTAGTTGATTACATGCGTCAAGCAGTTGTTTAAATACGTTTCTCATAATAATGTTATTATTCGACTCTTTGAAATGTGTGGGATGGTGATCATAGCCTATTCTGTGTAAAGAAGCAAGAATAAACTTTGTATTGTAATAACTGTGGTTAAGATTGAGCTCTCTTTAAGTAAATGGTTCCTTACGTATTAATTAAATAACATTTGAGCTTCAATTGTAATTAAAAAAAAATTAAGATGATCTAAAAAGATTTTTTTTATACAACTTAGAATGGCAAACAAGCTGACGGCCCACCTGATGGAAAGTGGTAACCGTCGCCTATAGACATGAGCAGTACCATGGACATAACAGAGTATACTGTTTCACCCATGATACCCTCCATGCGTTGCCATTCCTGAGATCTCAGGTATTATTCCTCTGTATCCTGTAAATTTACGGCATAATCCACCCTTCAAACCGAAACACAGCCATGCTTTACAGTTGAAACACGAATGGGACAGAGGTACCCAAGCAAACGACTTTTGTACAAAGTCTCCCTCTGGTAATATAAAATTATGCAACTTAGCCTACTCTATGCCGGAACCACACGGTCCCAACCATATTTGGTAGCATAGTAAATTATGTTACATTCAAGTGTCCATTAAAATGATTTCAAAATTACTGCGGAACCCTAATAAAATGTAACAGATTATAAACACAAATATTGACTATGGTAAAAATTTAGATTTACACCGTTACAAGGGATATATATAATTTCAAGATGGCGTAACAGAATCTATATTATCTATGATTAAGCTTTATGGTAATATTCTATAATAATCTTAAGTCATGGCGTAGGTTATGTAAAATGTTTCAGTAAAATATTATACTTAATCTACTAAATTTATTTTTTTGTATACAAGTAGATTTTTACTACGCAGAAACAGTTATTTTGATATTTCAATGTAATAACTGCCTGACGTAACTTAGATGTATTTTAGTCGAGAAAACTCAACTAGTTTCGGGATTATCTGGGATCCTTAGCCATGAGCAGCTATGACGCCAGCGACGTGTTAATATTGATAATAAATTTTTAAGATGACAACACGTACGTTTCGGAAACAATATGAATTTATTTGGTTACACGGTGTTTACGCTAGATTTTGCTTCGAAAAATGCATTTTTTTCTAAAAACAAAATAGCAGCTTCGATTGGCACAAAATTTATATGGAATAAACACAAGAGTATAAAAATTACTTATCGATCGCAAAAAAATAACAAGCATCAAAAAAGGAGACGAATTAAGAATTTGCTCTTTTAGAACCTTCAAATTAATGAATATATATTAATAATTGACTACCCCCCATTAGATGCAGAGAAGACCTCAAACACATTGCAGGGAGTCAGTGGATGCAGGTGGCTCAGGATTGTTCCTTATGGCAATCTATGGGAAAGACATATATTCAGCAATGGACAGTAAAATATGATATGATGATGATGATGATCATCATCATCATCATCATCATTATATCAGCCATTATTTATCCACTGCTGAACATAGGCCTTCCCCATAACATGGGGTTTTGCCAGTAGTTGCCACGCTTGACAGGCAGGTGATATTTTAAGAGGGACGCTGCTACCTAACCCTCGACCATTACGTTCCTTTAGTCGTATCTTACTGGAAAGGAAGTGGTGGCCTATTCTATACCGGGACCACATGGTAAAATCACTACATACTATTAAATATATATTTCTTCATACGTACAATACTTGACACAGCCCGGCCTCGTCTTCATACATCCATTCACTGCCAGTCATCAAAACAAAGCAATGTTTATTTTAATATCACTCAACACCTGCCAGATAGAAACAGGTGGGTGAATCACTAAATCTAACGCCTACCGTTGTTTTGTTTAGACAAGTGAATGAAATAAACAATTATTAAATGATTGGACGTATAAAGTGAAAGTACAATAATGTGATATGGGCGGGAAAGGGATTGTTAGTAATGGAGACTGAGAATCCCATTGCTAGCAATATACCCAGCCAGGTCGACCTCCTTGCGATTCCCCCTGGAGACTATCATGGTTAATTCCTGATGAATTCATCATGATGGGCTAACTGGCTTGTTTTCATTCTCATCGATCACCTTTTACTAGTGTTCCGCCAGCGTTAACCTTTAGCGCAGGCGAGCTCATCATTCCATTTTCACCCATCAAAAAAAAATGTGATATGGCAAGTTTCACGGGTTAGTTTTTATTTAATTATTATTTTTAAGCGATGAAATTGGAGTAGTTATCCTACCTTCGCTATCAATATACGCTAGCTAAGTACGAAAGAGGGGTGATAGGTAAAGATGACAGCAAGTTTAAGACCTGTGATAGATATCTCAGGGTTTCGCAAACTTAGGCTTCCCGTAGTACAAACTATCACGGCGGACACCTTAAAAAAACTAAGTATCAATAGAACAAACAAGGTGTTTTACAATATATATAAAAAAAAAAAGTACAAAAGTATAAGAGATAAATTTTATTTCTATTAGGTACATATTTATTTAACTTAGCATTATGTGTGTAAGAAATTTTGCTCAATTTCAATTGTATAATCATAACTATTAAATTGTATAAACATAACTTTATTTGAGCCTCCAATTTTTTTTTTATGTCACATGAAATGGAAAGTGTAATTATCAACTTCCAGCAGCAGTATTTCCGAACCGATACGAGTTATACCACTCTGTTAAGAGTTTACGACTGAAGAGATCCAAAAGGTTTAACTTAAAAAAAAAAGACTTCTGAAATCACCAATCTAAATCACCAGAGGGAGACTTTGTACAAAAGTCGATTGCTTGGGTACCTCTGTTCCATTCGTGTTTTAACCGTGAAGCAATTATGTTTGCATGGCTGTGTTTCGGTTTGAAGGGTGGGATATGGCGTGAATTTACAGGATATAGAGGAATAATATCTGAGTCCTCAGGAATGGCAACGCATGGGGGCGAAACAGTATACTCTGTAATGTCCATGGTAGGGTAGGGCGGGGCTAAAAGGTCCGCGGGTAAAAAGGTCCACCATGCCTATCTCCGAAACTAAGTGCACGTTAGACAACGGAGTGACCGGTGCGTGAAGGGGACGAGGGACGGGTGCGCATGCCGCCCCGCGCAGTGCATTTTCTAGAGCCGGCAAGAGTGTACGCGCAAGTGGTGCGAAAATTACACGTAAGTAATGTTTTAGATTTTACTTAGTTTTAGTCTCATTGTTCGATTTTTAAACTTACGAAACATAATTTCTCTGTATAAATGTTTAGTGGTATTAAGTTTCACGTAGTGCCATTGTTTTTTTGTTTGCATCACCTTGTTTTTCTACATAACCTAAAACAACAGTCCACCTACCATTGGGGCACAAAGGACCGCGGTGGACCTTTAAGCCCCACGAATTATTTTGATTCTATGTATTAATTTCTATTTTATTTTCAGAATGCGGAATTATAAAAAAACCACTGAGCGTGGTACGAAGTCCGTTGAGCTGATGAAGCGAGCGGCTGATTTAGTCGCAAATGAAGATAAATCAATAAGGCAAGTTTGTCGTGACTATGAGATTAGCAGAACTTCATTGAAGAGATTCATGGCGCGGTTAAAGGAAAATCCGGAGTCGCCAAAATTTGGCTACGGCACTCCCAGATTAGTGTTTAACCAAGAACAAGAAACTTCTCTCTGCGAGTATTTACTGACACTTGCACAAATCTTTCACGGTATAGGCCCTAAAGATGTTCGTCGCTTGGCTTATGAATGCGCTGTAAAATATAATTTGAAGATTCCTGAGGTATGGCACACAAATAAGATGGCTGGAAAGGACTGGCTGACGGGATTCTTGTCAAGGAATGACCGTCTCTCTATCAGGAAGCCAGAGGCTACTAGTTTGAGCAGGGCCACCTCTTTCAATCGAACGAACGTTTGTGAATATTTTGATAAATTGGCACACGTGATGGATCGTCACAAATTCAGAGGTTCGTCTATATGGAATGCTGATGAGACTGGTGTCTCGACTGTAAATAAACCTTCAAAAATAATTGCAGCCAAAGGGAAAAGAAACGTCGGGTCTGTCACATCTGCTGAAAGAGGAACTAATGTAACATTGTTGGTAGCTGTTTCGGCAACTGGATCTTCGATACCTCCAATGTTCGTATTTCCAAGAAAGAAATACCAAGATCATTTCGTGCGAGATGGGCCAGCAGAATGTATTGGTGCAGGAAATGCAAGCGGCTGGATGACTGATACGGAATTCTTGCTTTTTATGAAACATTTCATCACTTATGTGAAGCCAACTAAAGAGTCGCCAGTTTTGCTTTTACTAGACAATCACAGTTCGCACTTGTCAGTGGAAGTGTTGGATCTAGCGAAAAATAATGGAGTAGTGATGCTGTCGTATCCTCCTCATTGTTCCCATAAGCTGCAGCCCTTAGACGTGTCTGTTTTCGGGCCGTTTAAAAGGTATTTATCGTCAGCACAAGATTCATGGATGCGTGGCCACCCAGGAAAAACAATGAGCATTTACGATATCCCAGGCATCGTCCGAACAGCTTTACCTTTGGCACTGACTCCCAACAACATCTCGAAAGGGTTTCAAAAAGCTGGGGTTTACCCGTTCAACCGGGAAGTGTTTGATGAGTCGGACTTCGCTCCAAGTTTTGTGACAGACCGACCAAATCCGAACAATCCAACAACGTCTTCTGTACCTAATGAGTCACAGCCGCCTATGTCTACAGAGCCCCAGTTGCCTATTTCTCCAGGTTCACCAAGTTTGTTAATTTCTTCGCAGCCCGAAGTTGTAGCAGTTGTTTCAGCAAGTATATCTCCTGTATCTCCTTCTCAGTTGTCTACAGTAGGGCCTCAGTTGCCTACCGTCTCAGTTTTGCTGTCCTCAAGTGACCTAATGTTGTCTTCTACAGCTGCTGTTGAAAAAGATTGTCTGCCATTAAGGTCCTGTACAGTTCCATCTTCAAACATTGAGCCTCAACCATCTACGTCAGCTTCATCCTTGTTTGCTCAGCCATCAATATTTTCTCCGGAATCCATCAGGCCTTTCCCTCAGGCAGGACCGCGTAATGTTACCAGCAGGAAACGACGAAAGGCAGCTATATTAACAGACACACCTGAAAAGGAAGCGTTGTCTTTGGAACAAGAAAATAAAAAGAAGAAGAAAATGGTCTCTCGTAAAAAAGCTGTCTCGAAGAAAAATAAACAAGTGAAAAAAAAAGATTTTACAAGAAAAGATACAAATAAAAATAAACAAGTGAAAAGAAAGATTATACAAGAAAAAGATACGAGTTCGAGTTCTGAAGAAGAAGAATGTCTTTGTCTGGAATGCTGCGAGTCATTTGCTGACAGTGTTGCAGGAGAAGGCTGGATTCAATGTAATACCTGTAAAGGTTGGGCCCACGATAAGTGTGCCAAACATCACTCATCATCTCTTGCATACGAATGTAAGAATTGTCAGTCTGATGAAGATTAGTTATTAGTTTTTTGTTGAAAATACTTATTTTTTTAAATTGTTTAAGTTGCTAAAGATGTTACCGATTTCTTTTATGAATATGTACGATTTTGAGATACTACAATTGTTTTAAGATGTTACCTTTATCAAGATCAAAAAGACCAAAGACCTAAAGATTTGTTATTAAGACTGATTATAACTGTGCCTTATAATTATATAACTTAGTTACCAGTGCAAAATAGGTCGCAACATATCTGTCGATTAAAATATAATAAATATAAAGATTATTTATTTTTATTTATTTCCTACATTTGACCACAAAATATGATTTAGTTGTCGTGGTTCTTTTTACCCCAAGACTGGTCCTTTTTACCCCACCTGCGGGGTAAAAAGGACCATTTGACATTACATTTTGTATCGCCCATATTGGGCGCATTGGTAAATTCTGGCCGTATTCACCTATGGCAACTTATAGATGAAGGATTAAACTTTCTATTATTATTAAAGTCTTTCCCAGGAACCTTAAACGTACGTAGTTATGACACAATATACGCAAAATGGACCTTTTAGCCCCGCCCTACCCTACTGCTCATGTCTATAGGCGACGGTTACCACTTTCCATCAGGTGGACCGTCAGCTTGTTTGCCATTCTAAGTTGTATAAAAAAAAACCCGTACAAAGCAACGGGCAAAAAGCTAGTTAGTAACATATAAAACTGAGACATACATATGTAGATATTACCGCTTTGTTCGCCTCTGTAATAGCTAAGATCAAGTACATATACTTTTTATTATCAATTTGTTATTTGATACGATTACCTAAACATTTTCCGAGAATTTCCATATAAGTCCTCGAGGTAAGGAAAGAAGTTACAAACAAGAAAAGAACAAAGTACGAAAAAGGTTTCTCAAAACTTAGAAAAACGGAGGCGAGAAAAGTGACGCGTAATTAATTTAACAGTACTTGGAATTGAGTTTATTATTATTTTTAACAATATACTCATCTCCCTTTTTAAGGAGAGGAGATGAAAAATTAACTCCCAGCAGGAACTAAGTCGGCTGGGGTTCAGGACTTCAGGGAGAAAAACCGGCGTACTATGCGGGCAGTGTCTAGTAGCACCACTTTCTGCATCTGCCCCGGGAGTGAGCTACTTCGGAATCCCCAATCATCTGAGATGTTGTTCTAGACTGGTTGGAAGAAGACCGTCCATCGATAAAACAATTGGGATGATTTCTGTGGATGTAAACCCCTCCCCCCCTTCCCACATTTCGGTCTACATTATTATATTTATAAATAATAATATAATAATAATTTACCAGTTCTTAGAACTTATAGGTGATAATTATTGAAAAGGGACAGATGTTATATTATGTGTATGGTTATATTAAATGAATTTGTTAAGTATTGCTTTATTTTTTTCTCTATTTAAAAATGCACCATCTACGTATTTCTCAGTTCGCCCAATGGTTGACTGGTAGAGAACACCGTCCGGTGTTAAGACCGCCAAATGTACATAGAATTTCACTGTGCATTAAAGTGTAAATAAATAAAATAAAATAAATAGTGAATTCACCATGATAGGCCGACTAACACCACTTCAGTCTTTTCTGTTATCTTTCATTAGCACCAGCGTATACCAATATCTCAATCAAAGTCCATTTTTAGGGAGAAATGATTATTGAAAATAAAGGCCAATAGTTCCTTTGCTACCAATATCAGGTCGGCCACCACGCGGTTATCCCTCGAAACTATAATGGGTAATTCTTATAGAATACATTACTTTGGGCTAACTGACTTGCTTACATCTCTCATTGGTTTCCTACTAGCCCATATCGATAGCACAGGCCGGTTTACCGACATTTACAGACATTAAAAAAAAACTATCATTCTTAAAAAAAAACACTCATAGATCCATTACTAATATTCATGCTGTTTCATCTATAACTAAAAAGCAGCAAGAATGTCAATGGACATTAAAGTAGATTCCGATTGGAACCGGCTCCGCCCGCAGCCGCATTCCACGCGCGGCAGACGCGCCGTCGCCGATAGGCACTCGTACGCACGCATGCATGCGAGTGGAAGGGGGAGGGTTGGCATCGTAGCGGCATCCTTATAGTAGTATATATTTTTTTATACTTGAAAATGGAATGGTCGCCCTGCCTGCGGTATCGGAATACGCTAATGAGGCACTAATGAGGGATGGTAGGCAAGGATGAAGTAGGTCAGTTGGCCCGTCGTGATTAATTTATAAAAATTAATCACAATGGTTTCCAGGGGGAACCGCGTGGAGGTCGACCTCTTAGAGTATATTGCTAGTAATGGGTCTGTTGGATCTTACTACCAGACCTCTTAATGTGGTGTTAAATAACCACTCTTCGTAGCCAATTAACAAGACAGAGTAAAAATATTGTCTCATAATTTATTCCATTGGGGGGAAAGGGATTGTTAGTAATGAGGTCTAATTGACGCATTGCTAGTAATACACCCTATCAGGTCGACCTCCACGCGGTTCCCCTTGGAAACAATCGTGGTTAATTCTAGTGGAATTCGTCACGATGGGCTAATTGACCTGCTTTGTCATTCTCACCTATTATCTCTCACTGGTGCCTCGTCAGCGTATACCGTATACCGTTAGCGCGGGTGGGGTTAATCAGCAATTAAAAAAAATATTCCATTTATTTTACATAGGTAATTTTTTTAATTATTTCTTATAAGTATGTGCATGGATCTTTTTAAAATTACTTTTACATTCATATATGTAATAAAAACTACACATACATAGTATGTGTAGTTTTTATTACATGCCAGTGAAAGTTAATATTCTAAAAAATCATACTTTACATACGTATTTGGCAGAATAAAAAACAGTGCTGGCTTGTAAAATATAGTTGTGGCTCTGTTTAGGTTCTCTGTAAATGCATGTATTCTATCTGTAGTATTGGGAGAGAATGCTGTTAGCATTAAGTCTGCCATGTACACATATTTGTACTAATGAATAAATAAATAAATATTGGTGCTGTTGTTTATATCTATAGGCGACGGTTACCACTTTCCATCAAGAGGGCTATAAACTGTTTGTCTTTCTACGTTGCTTAAAAAATTTTGGTGCTCTTTAA
The DNA here is from genome assembly GCF_026898425.1 of Galleria mellonella. NCBI lineage: Eukaryota > Metazoa > Arthropoda > Insecta > Lepidoptera > Pyralidae > Galleria > Galleria mellonella. Next base: position 4,697,456 of record NW_026442176.1, read on the forward strand.
TATTGTAAATATGAGAGCGTGGAAATTCACAAATCGAAAAATGGTAACCGTTACTCGTCAGTTTTTTTTTATACAACTTAGGCCAGTCAGGCCCACCTGATGGAAAGTGGTAACTACTATGCAGTACTATGGAGATAACAGAGTATACTGTTTCGCCAATGATACCCCCCATGCGTTGCCATTCCTGAGGACTCAGGTGTTATTCCTCTGTACCCAGTAAATTCCCGCCATATCCCACCCTTCAAACCGAAACACAGCCATACAAACACAACTGCTTCACGGTTGAAACACGAATAGGACAGAGGTACTCAAACAATCAACTTTTGTACAAAGTCTCCCTTCCTAATTTATTTATACTTTATTCTACACACTAATGGTACATACGGAAATATGACAGTGGAAAGTTAATGTACAAAGGCGAGCTTAACTTTGCAAGAGTTCTCTTCAAAATCCAAAGTGAAAAAGGAGCATCAATATCGTCATTATTATTATTTTATTTTTTTATTTAATAACCACAAGGTTGTGTCTAGCAACGGCATTTCTCTTGTGAAGGTTCTCGATACGGTTGTCCTTTTTTTATTTATTACCTCATAACTCCGTCAGTTGTAAATCGAATTCTAATTTTTTTTTTTTATCTGAATGGGTCATACTCCGCATAAAAGATAGGCACTCGACAGTCTGCATTTTTTTGTGGAGATGAAGATTCTTAGATACTTCGGTCATGTTGCTTGACGACTGTCCGATAATCTGGACAAACTAATGGTTGTAGGCAAGATAGAGGGAAAAAGACCACGCGGACGCTCGCCTAATCGATGGTCGGACCAAATAACCGCCGTTACGGGACTGTCAATTGCAGCTGCCCTGCGAGAAGCTGAAGACCGTGCATATATCATGGAATAACATCATAAGAGAGGCAACGAACGCCTTTCAAAGACACAACCTTCAGCAATGAAGAGGACGAAGAGAGAGAGAGGGTCATACTTATAGGTCAGTCACATTAAGCATTTTTGAATAGTCATTTTTCATTACTCACTTATAACTTATATTATATTGGTGTATCTTTTATAAATAAATAAATAAATAGAAATTTGATCTAAATCGATTCGTTAGTTTAGTTTTGAAATCATAACAACTGATTTTGTCAATTTAGGTCAGTTTGTTTTGGAAGGCAATCTTAATTATATTAACAAAAGGATTAAACATTAAATTAAATTTAACTAAAAATATCTATTACATTAATGCAATTCTAATAACAACTCTTCTGTTACATTAATTACGTGTGACATATTTGATAAATAACGACGGCTTAATATTAAATCTTAAATGGAGAACCTTAAAGCATTACATACTCCATCTTGTCACAACACACACTAAAGTCCTGGCCGCCAACGCAACTGGATCATAAATATGCATTTACACGCATAATTTGAAACTCGACGTGTAACATTAAACATGGAATATGCATTAATGTAGTGCACAATACATATATTCCTGAATACTTCGCGCGTACAGGGTAGTAGATCGAACTCTAGTGTATAAATATAAAACATATTTTATTTATAAATATATATTATAATAATAATATAATAATATCACTTCTAGATAGATCACTTCTAGATAACGTATTAAGATAAAACAAATAGTAGTTTTTAAGTTAAACCTTTAGGAATATTGCGAAAATCTCATCCAATTTCGTGTAGTAGCTCTTTTAGTATAGTAGTCGATTTTAGTCTTGATCTCACTAATTGGAATCAGACGTACGAAGTAGTGAATAAAAAGTAGCCAGTGCAGTGTTTGATAGAAAAACGTTACAAATTAGGAGAAGAATATATGAAGAAATATATACCTTTAAAAGTAACATATGTAGCAATAGAGACTGTGTCTTTAATTTTTTTTTACAACAAAGGGACAAACGAGCTTGCGGCTCACCTGATGGTAAGTGACTACTGCCGCCCATGATCACCCACAACACCAGCGGCATTGCAGGTGTTGCCGACCTTTTTCTTGAAGGTTATGTTGTTATCGGTTCGGAAATCTGCTGCTGGAAGTTGATTCCAAAGAATAGTGCCTTGAAAAACTAGAAACCACAGATAATTGATGATTTTTCGTTATTTTGATTTGAATTTATTTCGATTTTGTTAAAATTTTTATAAGACCAATCTGTAAGTACTTTCATCCTTTTAAATAGAAAAATAAATTTTCAAATTGGTTTAGAACAGATGAAGTTATGAGGTAACAAACAAATTTTTTAATTGACTTCAAAAAGAACGATGTTCCAAATTTGTTTTTTTTTATGTTTGTTACCTCATAACTTTGGCCTTTTTAGGCCATTAGAATTATATTCAGTAACAATAATGGTGCTATAATACAATAACATGATACACAATCAAAACTATGAATACTTTCGTCTACTATTTATAATGTAGCTAAAGAAATTAATAATAAAGAAGAGAATGTAATAAACATTGATAATTATAATAAATGGTAATGTAAATAAAGGAATATAATAAGAATTGAGGAAATAAAAACTTACGTCGACACCCGCATAGCGAAAGCTTTCACCACAATACTAAACACTGTAACTAAGCAGAAGCCACCCTTTTGTACAATTATACAATAGATTGTAAATTTATTTTCGTGTAATACAATAAATACAATCAGGCGTATCCCGTAAATGTTGAAAACAATCCTTCTGTAACCCCCTGTGGATCACAATCCATAATGGCAAGAAGAGGTGTAGCGAACTTACGCACGTTTTACTCTATCTGCTGTTGACAACAAAAAACACTATTTAAATTCAACCTTATTACTTCAGCATTAAGAAACAGGACTGTTTCACTAAATGAACGTAATAAATGTGTCAAACGACATTATTCACGTACCTTCATAAATTATTATAAACAGAAATATATCTCGTCACTTTGAATATACAGTTCAAAATTCCATATCAACAACTCCTAAATATATTTACCCCGCAACTTTTCATATATTTATTTTATTTTATTTTTTCTCTTGTAAAGAATCATTACCGCTTATTGTTGGATAATTTCACGCGTTTGACGACACTGCGGGCGTTTTGGGAGCAAATTTAGCAGGAATTTCACTAAGAATGGCCTGTATGGGTAAGGACAGGTATTGTTGCTTACCATTTTTGGATTCAATGGCTTTATGTAGCGAAAAATCTGTAGAAGAATAGTAAACAGTTGGTGTCCTCCAGGGTATAATATTAGGCCCACAAAATAAAATCAATAGAAAGTATTTAACCAAGTATTGTCTTTCTTTCTTTGTATTATCGAAAATAGAATTGTTATTTCAGCTACTATTACTCTAAACATCAATTTTTACTTATTTATTCTATTATCATTATTATATAAGTCATTAATTGTCCACTGTGAATGAATGAGCTTTACCCACAAGAGAATTTTGCCGGTAGTTGCCACCTGCCACGTGGCAGGTGGATTGGCATTGGATTGGTAGATTTTAGACATATTTGAAGAGGGACGCTGCTGCCCATGTCGTAAGACGCGACTTCCCTTAGTCGCTCTTACGACATCCACGGGAAAGGAAGAGGTGGCCTAATCTATGCCGGGACCACACGGTAGTACCATAAAAAACTTACTTTGTTAATTGTAAACGTTTATCGTTCTGCCAACATTGCATATTTTGTTGAATTTTGAATGTTCAGCTGATTTTTTTTTTATTTATTTATTAAAAAATATGTCAAAGCAATTGTTTATAATTACTCCTCTCCATCCAAAGGTCGCTCTTAGCGATAAGGTCGCCCATTGTTTTCTCATTGTGATTATTTCTTGTAATTATTTATATTTATAATAGGTTTACTATTGTAATCTTTTGGAGAAAACAATAAAGAGTATCTATCTATAAATTAATAAATATATATTATATTCTGTTTAAATAAACAAAAATTGCTAATATACAAATATTTAAAGACATACCGAAAAATTTTTCGCTTTCTATCGGGCATCATAAAACTCGAGCACTTTTTAAAAGAAGCAATCACAAACAAAAATATTATCCAATCAATAAGAAATACGGTCATACAGACGTGGATTAACGCTTTAGGGTCCGTTGCATTCAAATAAAATAACCTTTATTCCCACAAGAAATAACAAGTAAAAATCCTCAAACGACAATAAGGTATAACAAGCACGAATAAAATATCGACTTTGAACTGCTTGTAGAAACCGACTATTCCATTATGGTCCGCCCTCCCCTCCCGCACTCTGCAGTGTGATACTCCCGTTACTGTCACAACATTCCCCCCGCCCTATCGCCGGGGATCTACTTAAAGTGGTAATACAACTCCTATTTTATTTACCTCGGCCCAAAGCAAGGTTTTTCGTATAATCGAGAGCGGCCGATTCAAATTGAAAATATGGGAGCCCTCTTGGGAAACTAGCGTTCGAGTGACAAAATAATTTTTTGATGCAGAGTTGAATTTTGACTTTTAATGTGCTCAAAAGTCACGTAGGCGGTCTTTACTGTATGTTTTTTAATTTGTTATAATAAGATTCTTTTTTAAGAGCATACTAGAAGGAAAAATAGAGGGCAAAAGAGGAAGAGGAAGACCGAGGAATAACTACATGGGACAGATAAAAGAAACACTAGGTATCAGGTCAAGGACATGGCCTGGGATAGAGCTGGCTGGAAGAAGATGCATGAATTAGTTGCACCTACAAGAGGAAACTCTTAAATGAAAAGAGAAGATTTTTTTATGATAGTGGTAACCGTCACCTATAGACATGAAGAGCATCGTGGACACTGTGATATGAATGGTACCCTTTCCAACAAACTGAGAAATGTGATTTTTATTTTAGCAGGTGAAAATGGAATGGTAACCCCACCTGCCCTATTGGTATATGCTAGCGGGGCACGAGTCAGGATGAAAGCAGGTCAGTTAGTTCATCGTTACGAATACCACAAGAATTAACTACAATGGTTTCCAAGTGGAACCGTAGGAAAGTGGACCTAACAGAGTATATCCTTCAGAAGTTTGTATGAAAGATTAGTACATGGGTGCTCAAAAAGAACACTAAAAAAATCTACATAACTCACGATTCAAGTAGCTTTTTCAACCGACTTCAAAAAGGAGATTCTCAATTCGGTTGTATTTTTTTTTTATGTTAGTTACTTCATAACTCCATCAGTTATAAATCGATTTGGAAAATTCTTTTATTTACAGATTTACAGATTGGTCTCATAGAAATTTTATCAATATCGGTTTATTAGTTAAGTTTTTAAATCAAAATAACTGGTTTTCTAACAATTGAACACGTTTTTTATTGTGAAACACTAACTTATTTGTAAAACAACTGGTAACTGGCAATTTAATTTAAAAATTTGCTATTAGTCTTATTTCCTTACATTTTTGTGGTATAAGTAATAGGATACGTACTAATGATCTTAGGAATTTTTTTTTTATTATTTTTATATGGAAACTTATTAAAATATTTAAATAAGTTTTTTTTTATACTAAATATAATTTATACACTCTTCCATTTTTAAACTAAAGTCATCCTTCTTATTGGTTGACATTTTTGAATTAGAAATACTAACATTTAACAACTCCAAGTTTGGTATATAAGAATGTATAACACATTATAAAATATACAAAAGTGACCTTTCTAGAATATAATTCAGGATTTGGGACTCTTGTTTGATACTGTCGTAAAGGTCGGAGGAGTTGTTACTGTAATATTAAATTTTTTTTTTTTAAATATTGGATAGAGTTAACATAATATATGTAGGCTTCATTTATGTAAGTACGTGTAATAAATACTTTTATTGAGTAAATTAAATAAGTTTACATTGATTTAAATATTTAGACAATAATATAAGATAGATGTAAAGATTGTATCATGTCAAAATTGTAATGACAACAATTATTTCTAAAATTTAATAACAAAGAAAATATAAAAAATTGTAAAATATTTTTTAGCATCTCTGTATAAATAACCCAATCACGTAATCCACTTAGTATAGATACATACACACACGCACGCACTTCCGAACGCCCGCACGCACACACGCACGCACGCAATAAAGCACGCACGCACGAACGCATGCACGCACGCTCTCAAGCACGCACGCACGCACGCACAATCACACATACGCACACACACATATGTATGTGTGTATATATAATTTTACTGGCCGATATTTAATTTGTATGACATATGTATGTTGTATTGATATAATACAAGCAATCCAGCCCAGCTTCACACAGATAGAATTTTCAAAAATAATATATAGTCTATGTTACTGGCCGATAATGTAGCTCTCAATAGGTGAAAGGATTTTTTAAATCGGTTCAGTAGATTTTGCGTTTATCTATCACAGAAAAAAAAAAACAAACAAACCATTTACAATTTTATTATAGAGAATATAATATATAATACGTTTAACATAAACAGGAGCAATCTGATTCTCGAATAGATTTTTGATAGAATCGCCACAGCCTCAGTGGAGTGGTGTCGAGGTTTCTATAATGTTTCCCCTCTTATAAGAGAGACCGCTTTTGAATACGAAGTAAAATTTAGTTTACCAAGTTCCCTTTTTGCTATACAACACCGGAAAAGTTATAGATTGTTATTCTTGTTATACTTTGAAGGGTTAGGGACATTGTAGATTTATTTACTTTGTCCTTAGTAATGTTATTCTGTTTTTATCGGAAATCTGTAAGTTCAGATTTGAAAATATTTACCTTTTCCAGAATGATATATATCAAATATATTTTTTTCTGAAATACGTATAGTATAATTATTATTATAAATACAAATATTCTATTTATCTTTATGCCAACCTTTACATATATATTTACATATATTATAATTTGAACTCGTTTTTACTAATATTATAAATATGAAAATGTGTAAAGATGTTTAGGTATTCGAATGCTTAGATGTCTATTTATTATCAATGACACTTAATTGTAAGGAATGAATCTACATAAAATATATATCTACAGTTATTGATAACTATAAATAAAAGCTATACGTTTTTATGAATAAAAACACATATACATATACACACACAGATATATATTATTCATAAAAACGTCAAACTTATTTTAGTTATTGAACTGTTCTGTTCTTCTCTTTCTTTTGTGCTAACTTTCTAAGTAGAAAGAAAGTGACTAAATAGTTAAAATAAATTTATATAAGGTTTTAGTTTTTATGAATAAAGGGGATATATTACAATAATTTTAAACTTAAACAGGTAGTGACATAGATTAAACAATAATAGTTGTTCTATGATTTTCTGTGAAATGATTCTTTATATATATATTTTTTTTTATTAAAATATTACCATATTATTGTCTATGCACCGCATTTAGATGTCACCAAAAAGCATTCCCAGTGTACTAAATCATACGTTTAATTTATACAAACAGGTTTTATACATTACTTATTGTAATGCCGTTGTCTCAACCTTTAGCGGGACATAAACTTAATAATAACAAAAGGCACTTGACTCGAAATCTTCACATACCACACGCGGAGCTCTTACTATACAGATTACCAATTTAAAGAACCCCAAGGCCTTCTTAATCCCTTATTAACCAGAGCTCATTTTACACTGGTCCTTCGATCTTTTTATGATAGTGAATTATAACACAGATATTGTTATCACGTAGGCTGAGACGTCGTTACAAACAATAAAAGTAATTTTTACGACTGGCAACCCTACGCGTTAATAAATTAAAAAGTTAGCTGGGGATAGGGTTGTGAAACAATGCCACTTCACCCTGTAACCCGGAGATCTAGAGTTTTGTCGCCCTTGGCTAATAGGAAAGTACTTTAGGGTTGATAAATCATATTAAAATAATAGAACGAATTCTTAATAGCTACCTTTTCTTATAATGTTGATCTAAGAACGTGGATACTAAATAATTTTATTGAAATAATGTTATAAAATAATTATTCTTTCAAATCTGCTTTTCTAATCTACTCGTATGCCAATATTCAAGATGATAGTAGGTATATATATAAGGATATATGAACCGGGATTCAACATTTTTAATATTTCTTTCATATCTATTGGGGAAACCAAAAATTTACTTAGCCTATCTAAACATTGCTAAATAAATCTTTAAAATTTTATTTTAATCTAAACTTAACAAAACAAATTAGATCAACCCTATATTTAGGGTTGCGTCTGATTGGGTGCGTACACACTACAGTTTGTCGAGTACCCCAAATTAATTTTTGAGAACAAAATCCATTAGCGAATGAAGCTTTTTTACTCTTTGTTTAGGGTTGTCCCATAATTTACGTATACTCGATTGACGTCGTTTTAAAACGACGGGGCGGCAAATGCGTGTGCTGTACAGCGAATAATTTTCACGTGCATTCTTTATTAGTAACTTTTGTGGCCTAGATAATAAGGTTTGGTATCGTTTGATTATGAGTTTTCAGTTATAAACTTAGGGTTGTACAAACGTGTTTTCTTGTCAACTCTATGATTTATGTCATCCAATTGTCTATGGCGATGCGTGTAAAGAGAATATTTCTATTTGTATTACAGTACGTTTTGTAGTTTTTATGTGCGGGTATACATTTAATTTGGCATTGTTGCTAGTGGCATTTATGGCTTGCGATTTATGAGAACGAAAGGATATTTTACTTCGTTATTTTTGGTTTTATGTTAGTGTCGTATACAATAAATAATAATTCATTTCTAGTTAACTTTATTTCAGCTGTAAATATTTTGTCAATGCATATTAATATTTTTAATATTGTGTAAGTATACAACGATTACTATTCCTTGGGTGTCGTAAGAGATAACTTAGGGACTTTATGGTCGAGGGATGGGTAGCGGTGGTCCTCTTAATACATCACCAAAGCTTAATTGCGATTACCAACCGGATCGCCAAGCGTGGTAACTATAGGCAAACCTCCCAAAGGGGGAGGCCTATGTTCATGCAACGGACTGTTAACTGGTGATATTCTGATGATGATTATGATGATTAATAATAGATACATTCGGCATTTGCTTTAAACAAAACAAAATTATAAAATTTTATTTACATTCAAAATTAATCTCGCCCGCTCGTGTTTCCGCCATATTTACAACTTATTAAAAAATAAAACTCGCAACAAAAGCATTTACCGGCTATTCGCAAACATCGAACTGTATTGTTTTGGTCACCATCAGCTGTGTACATTCGAGCACAATGCGTAATACCCATTTTGTATTCATATAGGATAATCCATACAATAAACTGTGTGTGTGCGACGATCAAAATAACTATAAAAATACAATAAGCCGCTTATACGTGTACCCTTAATATGTGCGCGGATGTACGCATAAGAGCGGGACAGCATGCGTGCGATAAGGACGAGTGTCGATTATAAATTCACCTTGACTCGCGATTTGTTCGGATTTTCATGGAAACTTCATATTTCATACAGTAATTACATATGCATTCTGGCCGTGTGGTCCCCGCATAGAATAGGCCACCCTTTCCTTTCCCGTGGGTGTCGTAAGCGTCGACTAAGGGAGAGCGAGGGATGAGCAGCGGCGTTCCTCTTAAAACATCTCTAAAGCTTGACTGCGGTTGCCAACTCGTCTGCCAAGTGTGGCAGCTACTGGCAAAACCCCCCAAGGGGGAGGTTTATGTTCAGCAGTGGACAGTTAAAGGCAGATATGACGATGATGGTGAATTATATATTCTGTAGCATAATCCTTACTAATATAAATGTGAAAGTGAGTTTGTCTGTTACTTTATAGCGCTTTAACGATGGTAATGAAATAGTAACCATACCTGCGCTAGCGTTATACACTGGCGGGGCACCAGGGAAAGAAAGGTGCGAACGAAGGCAGGTCAGTTGGCCCATCATGACGAATTATTTAAGAGTTAACCACGATGGTTGGGGGAAAGGGATTGTTAGTAATGGAGACTGAGAATCCCATTGCTAGCAATATACCCAACCAGATCGACCACCTCGCGGTTCCCCTGGAAACTATCATGGTTAATTCCTGATGAATTCATCATGGTGGGCTAACTGGCTTGTTTTCATTCTCATCGATCACCCTTCACTGGTGCTCCGCCATCATATCCCGTTAGCGCAGGCGTTGTTACCATACCATTTTCACCCATAAAAAAAAACCACGATGGTTTTCAGTTTAAACTGGGTGGATATCGGTTGTATTGCTAGCAATGGGGCAGTTAAACCGCATTACTAATAATCCCTTCCCCTAAGAGAATCTTAAAGCTGTATATCAGGTTTGCAAGATCCTGGCTACTCTAAGGCGCTCATCAAAGGTATCAATTGTACAAATCCGTAATAGGTCTCCGATAATATCTACATTCACACTATAATCTCCGAACGCTAATTGTACAAAAAAAGTCCCTCGGAAACGACACAAACAAACAGACAAAACACAAAGGACAGATTAGGGCAGATCTCGATCGCATTTAAGATAAATATTTTGGCTAAGTGTGCGAGCGGCTTTAGATCGAAACGATAAGGGGCAGCTGTCGAAGGGCCTTCGCAGTCTGGGGTCATGCAGGCCGGAAGCATTTTTCACGTGGTCATATTCATTGTTACATTAATTAAATTAAGAATTTTATTTATAAATTGAGACGCATTCCTTGGTGGTGTAGTTAGCAAATTGCAAAGACCTAATAGTTTTGATTGTCGCAGACTCGAACGTGTAATATTATTTACCAGAAAGAGACTTTGAACAAAAGTCGATTGCTTGGGTACCTGTGTCCCATTCGTGTTTCAGCCGTGAAGCAGTTGTGTTTGCATGGCTATGTTTCGGTATGAAGGGTGGGATATGGCGTGAATTTACTGGGTACAGAGGACTAACACCTGAGTCCTCAGGAATGGCAACGGATGGGGGTATCATGGGCGAAACAGTATACTCTGTTATGTCCATGGTACTGCTCATGTCTATAGGCGACGGTTACCACTTTCCATCAGGTGGGACGTCAGCTTGTTTGCCATTTTAAGTTGTATAAAAAAAAAACACAAAACAAAGCACTAACAAGAAATTGTTAAAGCACTCGGCAGGTAATGAAAAGAGAATTTTGTTGCGCGATAATAACAAGTGAAAAGATCTGCAGAAAACCCAAAGTTATTATTGTAGCTCAAAGAATTCATCATGATCATAATACCAGCCGTTAATTGCCCACTGCTGAATTTAAGCCTCTATAATAGTTGCTATATTTGACAAGTGGGTTGGCAACTATAATTAGGCTTTCTAAACCAAATAAATAAACTGTGAATTCACCATTACACTTGGTATACCAACAACAAAGTATAATTGGCTCTTAATATTTAGGGAAACAGTATTACCTTAGCAAAAAAAAGGCCCATGGGAAAGGATGGGGTGGTGCATTCTATGCTGGGACTACACGGCAAAGGATTGGCAATTAAAAATGACAATACTACCACTACAGCATAGATACGTCAAGGTTGTACCTTTAGTAACGTGCAACACCTCTTGCTTCATCCAATTTCATATCACGCATACTCTATTCCGGAAACTATTGAGTTACCGCTAAAAAATTTTAAATACAAACATATATTTATAATATCAATTTAAGATTTGCTTCATAGTTGACTAAAAGATAACGCTTTTAGGTATTATGCACGCCACGTGTACCTCTACTATGCACATGAAAGTGAAATAAATAAATTTTACTCCTCAAAATTAAAAGTAATCGCTAAAATCGATTCAGAATCGACTAAGACGTCGCTTACAATATATAAAATTAAATTCGTAACTTCCTTCTCTTCGAAATTGATTAAAAATACAACAAACAGTACTGTCCCGTCAATTGCGGATCGGCTGCCATAAAATCTACGGTTTCTTCTTCAATGAACCCAATCGTGTAGTAATCAAACAACGAATCGATAATCTCCGAATAATCCTCGATCCCCTAACGAAGATCTTTGTCGAAACTTTTATTCTCCCTTGGAACTGTCCCTGACAGTTCACCTAATTGATTGTTTTTTTTTTTATTTTTATTTTTCATCGACTCTTCCCAACGAGTTTGCTGCGATGGAAAATCTTCGACCAACTCATAAACTAAGCATCCGCACTTTCAGAAGTTATAATTGAAAAGTCAAGTAAGTTTCAGTTGAAGAAAATATTAAAAAATGCAAATAAACAATTTAACAATCGAGCCTGGAACTAGTTAGACCACAGCGAAATTACGAGTAAATACGTTAATAAAGCTTATAACATCGTCATCATCTTTTCAGCCTTTAACTATCAACTGCTGAACATAAACCTCGTCCTTGGGGAGTTTTGCCAGTAAATGCCACGTTTGGCAGGCGGATTGGCGACCGCAGTTAGGCTTTAAAGCAAATAGTGAATGCAATACATATTCGTTCACGTGGAATTTTTAAAAATTTAATCACGTGCAAAATGTATTACAATTAGAGACTATTTTGTTTGAGACATCCATTTTACTCTTCAACAAACATCTTTGACGATGACCTAATGATTACAAACAAATATTATGAAAATGTATTTAAATCCTTACTAATATAAAAGTATGTTCTTTTATTTGGCGCCTTAATGGTTTGACCAGTTACTATAAAATTTTGTATACATATACCATATGGAATGAAGTAAGACATAGGCTACTTTCTATCTCAGTCAACGAACATATCCTGGTCACTGAAGCCACGGGTAAAAACTAGTAATTTCTAGTGAAGTCGGTTTAAAACAATTTCTTAACGATTTCATCATTCAACAACCATTTTTTGTGCCATACTAACGGTGAACCTATTAACAAGCTATGAAATATTTTAATTTTGACTCTAATTGTGCCCTTATTGCACATTAAAAAATCCTTAGACATCTCTATTCTCTTCTTGCAATAGTCATTAAAGTTTTCTCATTATTGCGGTACCGAAACAGCGTGACGCATTGTTACGATATATCCAACATTCATCTATATTTCTTTAGCTGTAAAGTCCAAAATTGGATAATTAGAATACAAAATCTAAGCCGCTACAAACATTTTAGAAAAAACACATAAATAATCCAAGGCAATATCCACAAACACCTTTGTCTTGAAACAATAGAACAAGTAATGTAGTTATGACCAAGCGCTGGAATTATATAGACAACCGTGACCGTTGGAAATGCATTAACAATAGTAAATTTTGCTGTAAGAACTTAAAACAACGGTTATGTGCATCATAATGGCAGAAACAGGGACTTTGGAATGTCTCTTTTCTTTTATAATGCGCCTTCATTGTTGCGAGATGTCATAAAAATTAACTTTACCTCTAGAGACCCGGCGAAAGCTTTGATGGTAAAAGATATTACTCTAACAGCCCCAATTAAAAAAGATTTCACATCGGTTGTATTACTGTCATTAATACACTCTGTGTCGTGATAATAAAGTTTAATTTTCCTTGTTAACTAGACGTCACTTATGTACAAATGCGTCGGACATAATGCCTTTGTCTAAACAATTACAATGTGTATTGTAACGGCTATTCATTTGTGTTTCTTGTTCTATTGATACGTCTCTGTTGTATGGGTGTCCGAACCACATCATAAATCAGACATTACAGGTAGACCTAACTATTGTTGAGATTCCTTAAAAAATATTTCAAAGGAATTTGAACCGTAAGTTTATAGACATATAAGCTATATGATAAGAATCGGTGGTAAATTTAAGATTGATCCAACACGTACGTTTGCGCATACGCTGCCAAATGATGCTCTTTACTATTGACGTTTCTATTCAAAAGTATACGAAGCTGATGTTTTTATAAACGATAAATTTTCAATTGTCAGCCACCATTGTGAATTGGCGTGTCCGTAGATTGTGACAAAATTAATAATTCAGTTCAATGCACGTAATTACATACGAGATAAAACCATACGCCTTCCTAATAAGAATTGAGGAAAATTTCGCTAAGGAAAAGATTTGTACGCCTGTCTACATTACTGTGTACACAGTTTAGTTCAATATTTTTATTAGAATAATCTGATTGGTGATGTTTATTTAAGACGATGAGGATATGAAACTCTTTAAAAAGCCACGCATTGAGCTCGATAGTAAATTGGCTATTCATCGCTTAGTCGTGACTAGTGGTCTGAACAAAACAGTGAGTAATCGTGGTAATCGTGAGTTACGCATGTAATGATTCGTATTCATAGAGGAACGGTCTCGTTAAATTGTATGGATTATTGTGAAATGACAATCGAAAAATTAACTAGTAATAATTCTGCGAATATTGTATAAGAACAATAATGACTCTTGACGTTTTTTTTTTCATGTTTTCTCAATTGCACTTTTTACATTACGAGAACGATGAGGTCGCTCCGTGATGCCTGTGAAGATCCCAGGAAGCTTCTGTGCTTCTGGGCGGAGCTGGGTTGGCTGTACTAGCCACGACTGATACGCACAACGGCCCAAATGAGAGGCTAAGCGCGGAAAAGAGACTCCAATTTACATTACATTACGAGAAACAATGTTACACGTGCACAGGCTTACTCCTAAAGAGTATTATAACAATTGCTTTTAACTAATAGGTTAGTAAATTTAACACTTATCAAAAATTAAAACTATTTTGTTTAATTTCACTATTTTTAGTATTTATTTATTGCATCAAGTAAAAAGAAAAATAACAAATACAGTAAATGTTAATGAGAAGTGATACAAAAGGCAGCCCTATCGCTAAGCAATCTCTTCCAGACGACCTTTGGGTAGAGGACATTGAGCAAAAGACAAAGGGTAGTATGTAAACAATTGCCAACGTTCGAAAATTAACTGCCATAATTATTAGTAAATGTTCTATTATATTTCCTATAAGTTTGCAAATGGGCATTCTGACCAACGAATACTTTTTCTGACAACCTTAGGCTCCAAGCATTGATATATTAATTACCTTTTTAGAGATGAGAAACGTGTCGCAACGTGTACGTAGACTGAATAACGGTCAAAGATTAGTGACTAATAAGAAAAGTCGTAGAACCTTTTTTTTATGCAACTTAGAATAGCAAACAAGCAGACGACCCTAATGGAAAGTGGTAACCGTCGCCTTTAAACATGAGCAGTACCGTAGACATAACAGAGTATACTGTTTCGCCCATGATACCCCCATGCGTTGCCATTCCTGAGGACTCAGGTGTTATTCCTCTGTACCCTGTAAATTCACTGCCATATCCCACCCTTCAAACCGAAACTATTAATAATAATAACGTTAAATCTCTCACAAACTTCAAAACCTCTGTTAAATCCTACTATCTCTCCCTCTAAGTACTATTTTCTCGTGTTCTCTATTCATTTTTTCACTTTCATTCTCTACTCTTGTATGTGTGCTATTAAGTATGTGTATGTTTATGTATATATTTGTTTATATGTATGTGCATATGTTTGTATATATTAATATTTATGTAATATTGCGCCAACGATCCTTTGTCTTTCCCAATATCCTCTCCCCAAAAGTTGTCTGGAAGAGATTGCTAAGCAATAAGGCCGCATTTTGTATTACTTCTCATTGAAATAAACTGTATTGATTGCATATTTTATAAATAGAGCAATAAAGTGTAAAATAAAAAAAAAATAATAGCCAATCCTCAAATATTGACAGTTATACACATAGTAATAGTAGCGAAATAAAAAAAGAAATTCTAATCAACTAATCAGTGAAATGGATGATGATGGGGATGATGATGATGATGATGGATGGAACAGTTCATTTCAATTCAGTAAAATATTTTTCAAATATTTCCTAATACTGGATTATGCATCTATTAGTGGTGATGACAGAAGAATGGTAAGTTCATAAAAATAAATCAATAAAAATACGGATTTTTGATAAAATATATCTTCATCAAATAATATCTACAATTTGACAGGTATTATTTTTCAGAAAATTAAATAAAAATGACAAATGGAATTAACCTACATAACTATAAAAAGGTTTTATATAAACAATTAGCATTAATAGATTATAAACAGCGTCCTAAAAATATTTTTCATAAAATGATTTGTTAACTAACAGTGAAACTAATAACAAATAATGTATTACAAATTTTATTTCACGCTGATCTGAAATATAATTGTTTAACAGTGTAGTATTACACCTCGCTAATTCGTAGCATCGCAAGTTTTAGAGCTAAAAAATAACCTCCTTTTTTTGTATATGTAGTAATTATATTTCAGATTATATTTTTCAACGTTCATAAAATTATAATCGGACTTCACTTAAGGTAAGTTCGTCCAATTGTTCAATTTTATATCATCATGTTAAAGAAATTGGTAATTATTAATAAAAAACTAACCAGGCTCTTCCAATCGCCGGACCGAATACAAAAGGGCCTATTAGCAGATGTTATTTTTAGAACTTTACTATACAATACATATTTTTTTATTTGAGCAATGTAAGCAGTTACACTTTAAAAAAAAAAATAACAAAGGAAACCCTTTGCACAAAAACAAAAACAATAGCAAAGTTTTTTGATGTACGACAGCCAAATGCCAAATACAATGCGAGTAAAGTTGTTCAGTAAAGTTGTGCAATCTATGATTAAATATGGTTACGAAACATGCAACTTTACCACACTCTTTCCGATAAAGAAAGAAAAAAAAAACAAACAAACAAGAAGAGTAAAGTACGTTGTACAATTCCTAATTTACGATTAAGCAACCATGATGATATAATTGTTTCACTTTTATATGGGATGTTTATTTTGTTTTGTTGTTGTCGAGAGGATTTTGTAATACTGAAAATGAAAATATTACAGCTGATTTTGAAATAACGTAGGTATACCAATACCAAGACTTTGTACAAAAGTCGTTTCCTTGATCACCTCTGTCCCATTCGTGTTTCTACTATGAAGCTGTTGTATATGTTGTGTTTCGGTTTGAAGAGTGGGATGAATGAATGAGCGTGAATTAACAGGGTACAGAGGAATAACACCTGAGTCCTCAGGAATGGCAACGCATGAGGGGTACAAGTATCATGGCCGAAACAGCACACTCTGTTATGTCCATGGTACTGCTCATGTCTATAGGCGACGGTTACCACTTCCCATCAGGTGGGCCGTCAGCTTGCTTGCCAACCTAAGTTGCATAAAACAATTTCGTGGAGTATTTTTTACGTAATATTAAGACAAACGTACAGAGACAGACGATATTTCTAAAAATTGTTGTTTTGGCTCCTGCTGTTCTTATTAAGAGGCCTCATATAAAGTTTTCTTAAATATCTTCCCTAGACAGACATCAATCGTTTAGATACAATTTTATTATATTAGTAAAATTTATTCAGTAGACACTAATGTAAAACACAAACATTAATGAATTAATTTATTGAGACTTAACATCTCTATAGTGCAATTATGGGCAGAAATAAATAAATTTCAAACTCAAAATATGATAACTTATTTATTTATTTAATACAAAAATCCCCAGCTCTTAAAAAAACAACTTACATGCTAAGTCTCTTACAGCCAATAATAGATTTTAATTATACAAATGAAAATTATAATTCTAAAGCAAGATAGGCAAGTTAGAGTGTGTGTATGCAAGTAATGCAATAATAAAGTACATATCTTACTATTTAAGCCGTTAACTATCTACCGCTAAACATAAGCCTTTCCAAATGAGGAGTTTTACCAGTATTTGCCACGCTTGGCAAGCAGGTTAGCAACTGTAATTTGGCTTTTAGAGATGTTTTAAGACGGACTCTGTTGCCCATCCCTCGAGCGTTAGGTTAGTCGTCTCTTACGACACCCACGGGATAACAAGGTGTGGTCTATTCTATTCCAGGACTCACACAATTTATTTAATGTAATTGTAGAGTTTTTGATAAAGAGCAATTGTTAAATTGAAGTTCTCGAAGTTTTTCTAATGTTATACTAAAAAAAATTATATTATATATATTTTTTTTTACAACATAGGACAAACGAGCATGCGGCTCACCTGATGGTAAATGACTACCGCCGCCCATGATCACCCACAACACCAGCGGCGTTGCAGGTGTGCTGCCGGCCTTTTAAAAAGGAATATGCTCTTTTCTTGAAGGTTATGTTGTCGTATCGGTTCGGAAATACTGGTGCTTGCAGTTGATACCAAAGAATGGTTGTGTAATATTATGTAATACCCATTCATATTTTAATTCCTTCTACCCAAAGGTTGTTTGGAAGAGATTGCTTAGCAATAAGACTGTCTCTTAAACTACAAATACTTTATGAAAATCCTTCAACAATTTATGTAATACTGGTGCAATAAAGTGTCAAATAAATAAACAAATTAATGGTATGCATTAAAAATATTGCAAAAATAATCAACATATGCATTTCATCTTTAGGTAATCTGTTAATCAACAAATAAATTTATTGTCAGTTAAAACTTCCGAACCCCAGAAAATTTCCTTCTCAACGCCTTAAACGCTAATAGCTTGACTTTCTGAAGACGCTCATTTGCCTTTTCAAGCTCCATTGTTCAAAGCCGACGGTGCAATGTCACTTAGCCCAAACTCGAAAGAACCCCTACATTTTACTGTATCACCAATATGATCCTTATTGTTAACAGTGTAAGTTATATAATTCTTTTGAAATTCATCCACTTTGATATAAAGATAAGTTAACAAATTCAAAAGGACCGTGTTTAATTGGAAGTTGGGCGGGTGAGATGTCTGTCTTAACTCGGCCGAATAATCAGCAGCTTTACCAATTAGTTCATGGTTAGGTTGTACAGTTTTAATGAGATTATGTTTCTTTTCTATTATTTTTAATATAATTACAATTATAGAAATGTAATAACAATTTTTTGTTATTATACTTACTGATATTTCTTTTTGTTGGATGAAAATGGATTGGTAACTCTGCCTGCGCTAACGGAATACGCTTGCGGAGCACCAGTGAAGGGTGATCGGTGAGAATGAAAACATGCCAGTTTGCCCATCATGACGAATTCATCAGGAATTAACCATGATAGTTTCCAGGGGGAACCGCGTGAAGGTCGACCTGGTTAGGTTTATTGCTAGCAATGAGATTTTTAGTCTCCATTACTAACAATGCCTTTCCCCCCAATTTACTGATATTATAAATGTGAAAGTCGAGTTTGTTTGTTTACTACTTCTTCATCCAATCGCAACAAAATCTAAAATACACTTATTATTTAGATTCAGAACATAAGCTATTCTTTGTTATCAATACACAAACGAAGTCGCGGGTAAAAGCTTGATGCATATAAATTAGCAATTTTATTGTTAAAAAAAATCAGATCGAGAAGCGGTCAAGATCGCACTAGCGACACAGCCGCTCTTGATTAAGCGTCTCGAATTGATCCTGAAATTAGTCGAGCTTTCTCGAACTAATTACACATAAATGAAACTGGTAGTTATTACATTAAAACATATAAATTAGTTCTAAAAAGACTAATATGTTAATTAAAACATTTATTATAATAATTGTCGCGTAGAAAACTTTTAGCTCAAATACGGTTCAGTGATCAAAACGATTCATTGCTAATTAATAGCATAATACTTAACACTAACCAAAACTCGGAGTTAACTAAGTAAAAAATTAAATGACTGAAAGGCTTAATTAACGCAACGGGTCTCGTTTTAATATCAATAAATATTTAGTTTAAGACACCCTCTTTTGGAACGTGCACGTACGAAATGCCGAGCAATAACAATACTTGGATGTGGCATAGTTAAAAATTAATATCCATGTGCACACTTGTTACTAAATTTGAAATATTAAGAAAAAAACAATTTTGTATGTTGCCATAGATAAATACAAATATTTGTATGCGGATATTGTTAAGCAATCTTAACTTAATTTTGATATAAAATATGACATATAATGAATATTATTAAGAAATAGGTAAGCAATAACAGTAAATCAACAACTTCTTGTTTGTTTACTAAATATTAAGAAACAAATACATAAATATTAAACAGATCGCAATAAAATTAAGCCGATGGCATCTTTCAAAGTGTCATCACATATATTTAATAATGCATTCAGAAAATGGATTCAACAAACAGGTTTACGTAGGTCATCTAGTTTATTTATACTTGTTAGAATAATCCAAATCTATAACAGATTAACAGAGAATGATCTGGGTTCTGAAGATAGAAGAGTAGAAATTTCATCATATGACCTAATAAAAGCTTATGTAATTATCTCTCATAGAACCTTATTAAAGATTGTTTCTAAAAACATTAATAGTTTTATATTAAAAATATTCAAAGTGACCTCTGTTAGAAACATTAACAAATACGATAAAAATAACCAAGTAACCAATGAAATTTAATTAGTTTAGATATACAAACCAACATTTATTTGTATTTTATTATAATAATAATACAATATTGCAATATTGTACCAATCTTGTATCAAGAAAAGAAAAACTTAAAGCATTATACTAATAGTGGTCACCGTGTAGTTCATGGCATAGAATAGGTCATCACTTCCTCTCCCATGAGTATCATAAGAGGCGACTAAGGGAGCTTATAATCGAGGGAAGGGAGCTTATGATCGAGGGAAGGCAGCAGTATCCTTCTTAAATCATCACCAAACGCTAAACTGCGGAACCCGCCTGCCAAGCGTGGCAACTATTGGCAAAACCCCCTTATGGAGGAAGCTAGTTCAGCAGTGGTCAGTTAACGGCTGATAACAAGAACTAATAGTGGTAACAGCAGGTTTATGACCTTCTGTTAACTAAAACACTAAATAAAACACTATAACAAAAATAAGTACATTATAAAGTACATACATACATAGACATCTCTGGGTGTTATATAAAGGGTTTTCTTTTCTGATGAAACAGATGTTTCCACCAAATAGATATTATTTATTTATTTACACATACACTGAACAAACTTTTCACTTAAATAATAATTCATTAGATACAATCTCTTTTTAAGAAAATAATGTAAATTATACATGTTACATATGACAAAACAACATAATAATGAAGATTACACTATTATATAATACCCTTATTATTTAAAAATATATTAACATAATAATAACGAAAATAATAAGCAAGCTGAAGTGGCTATGAGCTGGTCACATAGCTTGCAGAACCGACGACTGACGGCGAAGAAAAGTTCTTGAGTGACGTCTCTGTACAGCAAAATGTAGTGTAGAACGATTTCATACACATTGCAGGAAAGCAGAGAATGTAGGTAACACAGGACCGTTCTTTGTGGATTTGTGGGGAGATTTATGTTCAGCAGTGGGCAGATAATATCTGATATGATGAAGAATTAGAATAAACATTAAAATATTACCACCTCCAAATACCAGAATTAGTAACTCCATAACACCATAATTGCACAAGGCGAAAGAGCAACGGGCACGGCGGCAGAAACGCTAACTAATTGCCATTGAAAAAAGGCGCAAACCCGACTGAAAACATTTCCCAACCACCTTTGAACTTTTTTTTTAAAAAGCCTCCTTTTAAGTTGATAAGCCACACTACATAAATGCCGGTAATAAGGCACTTTTGATAGCGCACTTTCGAGGTAGGTGTGACGTGCTTGTATAGTATAAAGACAAGTGAGGGAGCTCTTTGTGCCATCATCTCGGGGTAGCTAAGGTTTTCTTTGGGGTGTCAAGGATTTGTGTGTAAGGAGAGTTCGTCAATTATGTTATTCTCGACTAATTAAAATGTTTATTGTGTTTACTTTTTTTTTTGTGTATTTGTAAACAGTTTTATAATTAGGTAAATACTAAATATCAGATTTTAACTTCAGCAAGCAGATTTCACTCTGCAGAAAATTTCTCTCAGAACAAAGAGTTGAATTTAAATCGTGGAATCGTGTCATCGTCATTTTATCGGTTAGTCCATTGCTGAACATAAGTCTCCCCCATGGACTACCATAAGGAACGGTCCTAAGCCCCCTGCATCTACAGACAACCTGCAATATATTTGAAGTCACAGTGTAGAACGAAAAGAGGAGAAAGAGATTGTTAGTAATGGAATCTAATGATCCCGCTGCTAGTAATAGACTCTATCAGGTTGAATTCCACGCTGTTCCTCCAGGAAACCATCGTGGTTAATTCTAGTTAAATTCGTCACGATATTCCTAAATGACCTGCTTCCATCCTCACCTATCGTCCCTCACTGGTGTCCCGCCACCTTAAACGGATAGCATAAGTATTTCATTACCATCTATAAAAAAAAATACTTATCGATAGGATAAACTCTAACTCCTTTATTGATAAAAACATGAGTCCTCTCATAAACCTATTTACAAAATTATACACAGAAATTGTTAGCAGATATTGTCACAACGAGGAACAAACCCAAGGTTGCAGCCACATAATTTGTAGCTGCAACCCATTCATATATAAATGAAGTATCTCCTTTGGAAAATATATTTTAAATACTGAAGAGATGGGGGGGAAAGGGATTGTTAGTAATGGAGTTTGACAGCCCCATTGCTAGCAATATGCCTTATTAAGTCGACCTCCACATGGTTCCCTCTGGAAACCATAGTGAACAATTTTTGTTGAATTCGTCACGATGGGCTAACTGACCTACTTCATCCTCACCTATCATCCTTCACAAGTGCCCCGCCGGTGTATACCGATAGCGCGGGTGGGGTTACTATTTCATTATCATCCATTAAAAAAAAATACTGAAGAGATAAAATGCATTCGTCTAAAAACATCTTAAAATTCTTAATACTGTCAGGAATCGGCAGTGAAATTAAAAAAAGGCGAGCAGAGAAGATTTCGAAGATCGTAGTGTTACAGGTTTATATGCCTAAAAAAGCTCATCTCCCAATAATAATAATAACTTATCGATTGCAAAATCGTTCAGAATTGACGATCATATAGCGTAACATATCGAAAAAAACTTAAAACCAATTTTATCTTCCTTATTTTAAGTTTTAAAATCATTTAAAACGGACAAGTGTAATGATAGCCTTACCTTCCGACTCACTCTCTATTCTATCCAGAAACATTTGACCCCATGGAGCGTCACTGCGTTTTACATAATTCATATCAACGAGACGTTCGATTATGTCACCACAAAAAACACTATGAACAATGGTCTTAACACCTCGCTTTGTCAGACGGCTGCTCGGCACGCCCTCGCATCGTTTAGGGGTACCGAATACTTGCGATCGATCGCATTAAGACTTTTCATCTCACTTCTTCTCCTTCATCTTAACTTTTTACTTGCTATAGCCAGAAACAGGATCATAGGCTGGTCACATAGCTCGAAGAACCAACAACCGGTGGAGAAGAAAGGTTCTTGAGTAGCGACGAGTACGGGTAAACGTAGTGTAGAACCCCCACCCCCCCAGATGGAATGACGACCTGAAATGCGTTGCAGGGAGTCAGTGGATACAGGTGGCTCAGGACCATTCTTTATGACAGTCGATGCTTATTATTATTAGGCTTATGTCCAGCACTGGACGGATAATGACTGAAATGATGATGCTGATGATAGCCAAGATTAACTTTCTTGCTGTTTCTATTCCGTTTTGCTTGAACTCGTATGATGATGTGAGAATTGAAGACACATTGATTCAGTGTCTCGGAAAGTGCTTTGGCTTGCATATTTCTGGTCACGATATTTAGTTTTTTTATTCTAGCTAGGAAACAACATGCCTATAATAAACACAGATAAAGTATCAGTATCTATGATCTCCCGCTATATAATGGTCCACTATTGAGAAAATAAGAAAGCGCAAAATCTAGCTTCCTTTACAGAGACAGGACTACTAGAATAGAAACTCCTGGCGCTGTTGTACAAGAAGATTCAACCCAAAATAGTGCCGGGATTAAGGGTTGAAAGAAGAAGAGAGTAGTCGTTACAATATTATACTACCGATTAAGGGTAGGTAATATCCAGCAATATCTATTTATTGTAGGTCTAATATATATACATATATTGGCCCAATAACAGATATATTTGATATCGGTTAATTAACCCTTTGAGTGCCGACGAGCGCCATCGCGCTCGTGCGCATTGCAACTAAAAGTGCCACGAGCGTCATAGCGCTCGTGAAATCAGTCGCTGTTTAGCTCGCTGTAAAAAAAAAATATCAAAATTGGATAACTTTTGGAGGAGATACAGTTTTTTTAGAGACAACGGTAAATGACATCAACACGACAAAGATTTCTTTGGCATTTTTAAGTAGATATGAGTAAAAATCAATGACACTAAAAGGGTAAATATGTAATATAGAGAAGAACAACCTGATCGTAATTAATACAGATATCCGACCGGTATCGCAATGGGTGATCACTAATGTCCAGAAGAATTCAGTATATAGATATCAGATGTTACCTATCTCTTATAGCGATACGACAAACTCATCTTTATTACTGATAGTAAATGCAAAATTGTTGTAATTTTGATTTATATAATTACAATAATAATAAATATCAAACTCGGTATGTAGTATCTCTACGAGGCCAGTTTCAAAATACAAAATATTCCACCCACGGAACTCTAATTATGAACATACCTGTTCCGGCTACCTACAGCGTTCTAATACCCGTTCTAACACAATGACACATTGTCTTGAACACCGCTAAACTTCTGTTCAATTGTAATAGTTCATTCTAGTTCCACCATTGTGTATAATAATTACTTTTACGGCTACTGTTATGAAATATTTCTCTAAAACGCGGTGCGGATCAGCTAAATTATTCGTTGAACCCACTCAAATGAAGTCGTTTTCACGAAATATGGCATAATTATGATAAACGTCTAAACATCGTATCATTAACTTAAAAAAATAAAATAAAAGAAAAAAGTAAAACGAGCATGAGTTGCGTTCGAAAACCGCTTTTGACTCGCCGACGACGCGTTCGTATGGCATTGTTTTCAAATCGGTAACAGATCCAGTTCCGCCACCGGCACCGCCCGCATTAATTACACGTAATTGAATTTCGAATTGGAACGATGACATTTGAAAATTTGGCGGGATCCGCTCACTCGGTAGTGATGTGCAACAAAGACGCCGATTGTTACAATCGGGACCGCCCGCAGTTATGCATAATGGTGTTTTAAAATCGACCGACAACATCTAATAGTGAAATGTGTGTAATGAGAATTATCTGGATCGCTTCTGTTGTATCGGCAGGCTTGAGACTGATAGCCGCTTTTATTACACGGTGAATAGCATTCTTTAGTGCGCCCCTCTATTCTACAAGATTATTTTATATTGTGTTCCCTTTTATGAGGAGGAAAATAGTAATCAGTTAGTTTATTAGGTGCGTTACTTGCAGAAAATGGTAACAAAAGATACAAATAAGTACTATACCTACTTATACAAATATCTAAGTTTGACAGTTGACTGTCGTGGCATCAACAGTGAATAGTTCGTAACTCCATTGATTTTACTGCATTAAAAATAAAATTGTAGTGTATTAACTCTTTAAGTGATTGAAATAAAACGGGGATTGCAATAACATTCGAAATTATATAAATCTATGAAACGAATTCAACTTATACTAGTCAGAATCAAATATAAAGTGGCATATGTATGGTGTTGGTGCAAGATTCAGTTTATTGTTTTAATAATCAATCTACATGAAAATATCGAAATATTCAGAGGAAACAGTGAGTAGCTTTATAGTATCACAATAAGTACCTACGAGAACTAAGAACTAGTTTAATTCACAAACGGTTGTCTGAATATTCAAATTAACGCAGCGACAGCAATAAGTGTGTAATATTAATAATAAATCTGAGGGTACTACAACAAAAAAGATCGACATCTACGTTCAGAAACTTAATACAGCAACTGCCATAGACAATTCATACTTTACTTTATCTAATATATTTTCATAAATCGACGCAAGATGACGCTAGTGTGTTATAAATGTAAACAAGAAATCTCAAATAGACAATATCTCTGTTGTAACTTATGTAAACTAACATTTCATATAGATTGCACCAATGTATCTGTTCAAAGATTTTATTTAATGGAGCCAGAAAGGAAAATCAGCTGGAAATGTCCATTATGTATTTCCAAAAAAACTGTAAACGATGAAGTAATCGAAACTATTACCTATCAAGATACATCATATAATTCACAGAAAAATGTGACATGTAGAAATAAATGTAAATTGAACTTGCCAATTAATAATTCATTTGAGTCTCTGAAGGTGGATATTTCTGATTTAGAAGAAGACATAGACGCATCATACGAATCGATCAGCAATTTTAATAGAAGTTGTCCTAAGTTTGGTATTAGTTCAGATGGAAAATTTAAGGAAATGGAAAGCGTTATAATTGCTCTTCAAGAAAAACTGATAATAGCTGAAAATGAAATTGATAATTTGTTAGAAGAAAATAACAATTTGAAGAAAAAAATTATCAATCATGAGAAAAGAGTAAATCAGTTAACAGATATTTGTAAATCTACTTCAACAAAAAAAGCATTAAAAACGAAAAATAAAAACAGTTTAACTGCTACAAAATTAAATTTTATTGAACAATCGTCACCGCGCATCATACACAAGAATCAGTTTCAATCAGAAAAAAAAATCCTAGAGGAAAAGGAAACAGTTGACATCAAATCAAAAATGATATTGCAAGTTACTAGGCCGAGTGCATGCAAGAAACAAACAACTGTTCATCCATCTTTAAATGGGACAGATTCAAATTTCCACATTAATAAAAATTTGGATTTTAATACGGTTAGCGAAAAGAATAAAATAATTATTATTGGTGACCAGCAAGGCTCAGGTCTTGCTTCATCCCTAATTTTTAAAAGAATGTCCTATAAAAATCCCATAAAATATAATATAATAGGTAAAATTTTCCCCAATGCGCCTGTTAGTTATATTTTAGAAAAATCAAAGTTATCAAATATAACCTTTAACGAAGATGATTGGATTGTATTATGTATAGGTGCTAATGATTCAAACCCCATAAATATTTTTGCTGAAATATGTGCAGTATTAAAACTTGTAAATAAACCTAAGATTATAGTTACCAGTGTCTTACATAATCTTTATATAAATGTTAGTAAACTAAACTCTAAAATAAAATCTTTAGTAACTTGTTTCAAAAATTGTATTTATGTAGAAAGTCAGGTAAATGAGATAAATTTGCATAGTTCAGCCCTTAAGAACATGATAACTAATAAAATAAATATAATTATAGATAAGAAGGATTATGATACTCATTATTTACACATTGTCAAAAGGAGGATAAGTAATAAAAATAAAAATTGCTACGTTCAGGGAACTATTCCATACTATTTTAATAAAATTAGACTTAATGAGATTACAAAATTAGCTAAACAAAAGAGTTACCTTAAGGCAACTTCCGAACAGTTTGAAACGAAGGTATTAAAAAAAGGTACTATACCATATTATTTCAAAAGAAATCCCAAGTCCAAAATTGATTCAAATATTAATAATCTGGAACAGCCTTGTTTTCGTGAACAACAGTAATAATTATTCGTTAAAGATACTACATCAAAATATACAAGGTATTAGATCTAAACTCAGTCAAATAGAATTATTAGTAACTTCAAATGAAATGGATATATTGTGTTTTAGTGAAACTTTTCTTAAAGCACAAAACACAATTACATTGCAAATTCCGGGTTATAAAATGGTGGCTTCCTTTTGTCGTCGTAAATCTAGAGGAGGTGTATGCATTTATGCAAAAAACGGAATAAATACAAAGCAGCTTGAATGCATAAATAACATAACAATGGAACTTAACTTTGAGTGTTGTGGCATTTTGTTACCTGAATTGAACTATGTGGTCATATGTGTCTATAGAGTACCAAACTCGAACTTTGATATATTTATTGGGGCATTGGAGTTATTATTGCAAAGATTAACGATACGATCACGGTACTCAAAGAAAAAAATTGTTATAGCTGGTGATTTCAATATTAATACTCTTGAGAATAATAGTAAAAGTGAAATGTTCCTGAATACATTATTAAAATATAACTTGAAACCTACAATACATGAACCAACAAGAATATCAGTAAATACAAAAACATGCATAGACAATATCTTGACAAATCATAAAAATTACGTGTCCAAAGTCGAGCACCTAGGTCTTTCAGACCATTCAGCTCAACTGATCGAGGTGCCATGTAGCCAGGAGTTTATTTTAAAGTACTGGTATGTATATAGAAGGAATACTGATGAGAATATGCCTATATTTTTGCATTACCTGTCTCAACTGAAATTTTCGGAGGTATATTTACATGATGATCCTAATGTAGCATATGAAACTTTTATAAACATATTTAAAATGTTATATGACTTATGTATACCTGTAGAAAAAGTCAAAATGACATATCACAGAAAATCAAACTGGCAAACTAGGGGTATATGCAAATCAAGTAAATATAAAAGAAGAATTTATCATAATATATTGAAGAAGAGAAGTACAAACCTTATTGTGTATTATAAAAAATACTGTAAAATTTTGAAATCAGTAACTCATAAAGCGAAAATAAAACATAACATCGAATTTATTAATAAAAGCGCAAACAAAAGCAAAGCTACTTGGAATATCATTAAAAAACTAACTACTCCTGTAAATAATTTAAAAAATACAGTTGATTATCTCATTAATAATAATGTACTCATTGAAGACCCGAGAATCATAGCTAAAACATTTAATGATTACTTTGTAAATGATAACGCTCAATGCAATGAAAACAGTTTGTATAAGTCAACGTCCGAAAAAACTTGCAAGAGCATATTTTTAGAACCGGTCGATAATACTGAATTAATTAAAATTGTAACGAGTTTTAAAAATAAAAAAAGTTGTGGTTATGACGACATACCAATATCAATTATTAAAAAATCCATAAACTGTATAAGTGAACCTCTCATTTATATATTAAATTTAATGATTGAAACTGGCAAATATCCTGACGCCTTAAAACTTTCAAAAATAAAACCATTGTTTAAAAAGGGTACGCGATCAAATATAAATGATTATAGACCAATAGCCTTACCACCGTCGTTTTCTAAAATATTTGAGAAAGTAATTTACTTAAGACTAATTAAATTCTTCGAAATTAATGACATACTTGATAGTAATCAATTTGGATTTCAAAAGAAAAAATCAACAAGTTCGGCAATATTTAGAATACTAAAAGACGTATGGGATGCATTGAACACTAAAACTGCAGGTGTTGGTTTATTTTTGGATATGTCAAAGGCATTTGATTGTATAAAACATAACATTCTTTTAATACAATTAGAAAACATGGGTGTGCGTGGTATAGCATTAAAACTTGTTGAATCATATTTAACGAATAGAAAACAATACACAGTTATTGACAAATATAATAAAAACAATAATACTGTTGAGGAAATTAAATCTACTCAAGCAGAAACAATTGTAGGAGTCCCTCAAGGAAGTGTTCTGGGTCCACTTCTTTTTCTGGTAAGTGTAAACGACTTACCTAAAATCACAAAACATCTCTGTGTGATGTTTGCAGATGATACGACCATTTTTATAACAGATAATAGCAGTGATAATGACGTGTTTGAAAATGAAATAAATGAAACATTACAAACAATAGTTAAGTGGCTCAGAACTATTAACCTGAAAATAAATTTTAAGAAAACAAAATTTATTCAATTTCGCAACTATAAAAATAATTCTTTAAAATTGAAAATCCATCATTCAAATACAACAGTCGAGGAAGTTAACGAACATAACTTTTTAGGTGTTACCATAGATTGTCATCTAAACTGGAAATCGCATATAGATAAAGTAAATAAAAAGATATCAAGTTATTGTTATGCTCTTTCTATACTCGTGGAAAACTCTTCGCCTACTGTTGCTCGGTCCGCTTATTTTGGTAATGTGTACCCTTTACTAACATACGGAATTATATATTGGGGAAATTCTGTAGATGTTGCATCGACTTTTCTACTTCAAAAGAAATGTCTACGTATTATTTATAATATGTATTCAGATGAGACTTTAAGAAATATATTTAAAAATGAAAAATATCTCAGCCTGACTAACATATATATTATGGAATTGTGTGTTTTTGTTAATAATAATATGACATATTTTGTTAATAAATCTGATATTCGAAATAATTTACGTAATAAATACAAATATGATATTTGTCTACCAACAATAAATAGTTATACATATGGAAGGAGTGCAATTATAATGGGTATTAAAGTATTTAATCATCTTCCCTTAAACATTAAATGTCAGGATAAGCATATGTTTAAAATTAAACTCAAAGCCTGGCTTTTTGATAATGTTTTTTATAATTTAAATGAATACTTCAATCTTAAAACTAATTAAATTAATAATTAATAATAATTGACATGTAAGTGAAATTATGTTTATTTTATTTTAATTTGGTTATGATTATTCTTTGTCTTGTTAATTGTATTGTATAATATTTCATATTTATTTGTAATCAAGTAATGGTAATAGTATTGAATGTTTCGATGTTAATATAATTACCTGTTCTTAAATTGTTGCATGCCCGATAGGGTATAACTGTTGATACTGATGTCAAATTCAAAGCAATAGTTACTGCTATATGTATGTACACAGTTAGCAATAAAATTCTATTCTATTCTATTCTATTCTATTCTAAGGTGTTGTTAATAATACGAATGAATATAAATCGGTACAGGATTTATTCGTGCGAGGTGTATTATATTAAAATTACTACCCAGCAGGGCACTCAAGCTCGGCATTAGTGTCTTAATTAGCAGACAACTCTGTACTGTGTGCATTCATAGTTACAAGGATTACTGTATAAAATCAACTAAATAAAGAACTTTATTATTCAATTTTTTAAGTTCCTTTTCGGGTGTTGTCTTGTTTACAATACTCAATTCTTTCGCACCAGTGAGCACATCCCCATGCAGTAGTCGAGGTGGTAGCCACGTGGGACGCCCTGCGGGGACGTTGATTGTCGACGAGTGTCGCTTTACGCCGATCTGGATAACATTAATTCCAAATTTGAAATTAGAGGATTCCGTTACAATGTGATGAATTCGATTATTTTGTTGGTTACATAGATTGCATGCAAACGTTATTTTATTAGAAGTGACGCGGGCCTGGTAGTTAAATAAATTTTACAGTAACATAATTCGTTTATATTTAATTTAATCACGATGTGATCTGTCAATATTCTATCAATATAATCTTTGTTTAGAAACTATAATGATGCGAAACAAAAATAATTATAAACCCTTGCCTGCCTATCTTGCGTTAACATCGTCAAATTAACCGCACCCTCGTGATCATGCGTGACTTGTATAAAATTGAATTTTCAACGAAAAAATATTTTGTTAATAAATTTAATTATAACATTAAAATAAGTAAAATATTCATTTTAAATGAAATTTGAAAATAAAAAACTTATTGCTTTAATAGTTTTAACAGGTTAAGTTAATTATGTTTATATTTAAAAATGATAAATGTATAAATAAACCAACATAAATTACATAAGAGTCGTGTCAATATATATTACGTTATATCCATGGTACTGTTCACGTCTATAGGCGACGGTTATCACTTTCCATCAGGTTAGCCATCAGCTTGTTTGCCATTCTAAGTTACATAAAAAATTCGTCATTAGATTTTTTTATAACACAGAGGGCAAACGCGCATGCGGCTCACCTGGTATGCTAAGTGACCGACCATGATCACCCGCAACACCGGAAACATTGCATCAAATATGTTTTTACCATAACTATGTACAATTAGACTAATCATACATTATACATACAGGGAGTTTATCCTCATGTCCTACAGCCTCAATGGTCGCGTACTGCGCGGTTTCAGAGACGTTTCCTTCCACGAAAACTCAGGTTGTGGAATAAGCTCCCTGCCGAGGTTTTCCCAAGAGACTACAGCATGGGGTTCTTCAAAAGGAAAGTAAAGAAGTTTCTTCAGGATCGGCAACGCACGTGTATTATCTCTGGTGTTGCAAGTGTTCATAGGCTATGGTAACCACTTACCATCAGGTGGGCCGTATGCTTGTTTGCCACTTCAGTGGTATAAAAAAAATCAAACATTATCTGTATGTCCCAATATTATTTCTCCACTCTATTCAATAATTATGATTATGCAATAACTACAACCATTTATTAACAAACTTTAATTAAACCACTTGCAAAATCACCGAATATCTATTTTAAAAGGGAACTGTACCTTACAGCTTTGTTACCGTTGATAAGTTTCTAATCCCCATGAAATTATGTGTTTCACTGTGGCACCTACTAATTATTGTGCGGAATAACTCGTCAATACAATATATAGAAACTGCTGACTCAGCGTGAAGGTTCCGCAAGTTTTTAGTTTTTTAATAAGATCGCATTAATGTTTTAATTTGGAACTAGATGTTCCATTTTAATTTGCAAAGGAGAAATTTATTATTAAATCATCTACATAATTAATAATTATAATATTAATAATAATATTATTATTCATATAATAAGCCCCTAAAATCCAACCATACGTCCGCACCGACCACCTTATCCATGCACGAAGGGGGCACGTGAATTTTATATTACCGGCACGGCTAACATGGTTATGGTAACCCATCATAATGGCAACAAATAGTAATTCACATACAGGGCCGTTGCCTAGGGATCTAAATTGAATTTAGTTAAATTTAAAATATTCTTGTAACCATTATAGTCACTGCAGTGCTACCTGTACAGTACCAACATGTCAATATCACGATACAGTGCTACCAACATTCACATCCCAGTATTCCATCTTTCAATCAAAGCCATCCGATTTGAAAATCGAACTAGCAGAGAACTCGGCACGTCTATCTCTGAAAACGTTGTGTTCGGATCCATTTATACGGCCAAGAAAGACGATGTTCAGAAATGTAAGTGATTGATAGATGCGTCGAGTTATGCCATACTGAGCCAGATGAAAGTTCGAAATCTAAAATAATTTCTTTTTGTTCTATAAAATGTTGTTATTGAGTCTAAATTAATTACAATGGCAGTCGTTAAAAAGGTTTGAACTATTTTATTTCTGAATGATACGCGAACTTAATTATTTGTTTTCATATAAGGCTAGCTTTTCGACCACTATTTTGTACGCGTGGATTTTAGAAGTCGAAAAACCAATAAAATGAATTACATCTAGAAGACGTAAACAAATCTGTGAAAACCGCTTTCAATTTGATGAAGTAATTTTTGTGTGTTGTCTAAACAAACATACAGATAGACAGACAAAATTTCTAAAACATATTGTTCTTGCATTTATTGGTTTTATTACGATCCCATATATATTTTTTCCTAAATATCTCCGAAAGACAGAGTTACAGACATCGTCTAGTCATAATTTTATTAAAACAAGATACTTAACCACGGTTACTATCCTGCTTGCTAAGTGTGGTAACCACTGGCAAAACCTCACAATACGGGAAGCTCTATGTGGTGGATAGTTAACGACTAATATTGTAAGATGCCTAGATCATCTTCATTTCATCAGTTGTCCACTGCTGAGCGTAGACCTCCCCAAGACCTAACACTAGCTTATTACACTTCTCACAAACTGAACCTCCCCTAGTCGTAGATATACCGATGGCGTAGGCAGGGTTACTACCCTATTGTTATAAAAAATAGGTTAACTTTGCCTACGCCTGCTTATGCCTAAAAAAGCAGTCACGTAAAAATAAAGAAATATCTTTCATGCGATACACACAAGTTGCATAACACCGCTCCAGAGATAGCACTCCACCATATTCAAACATCGAAACCTAATTTCCTGTCTCAGATATAGCGCGCATGCCGGTCCAAGCCTAAAGACAAATACGGCAGACCTAAACCAACCTGGACTGACCTCCCTCCTTTAGCACTACACTTTTGAAATCCATCAAAATAAGGGTTACAGTTTACATAGAAGAGATCAAGTTATATTTGCATTTTGACCAAACATTTCCACGGAGTACGGTATTGAATCGTAAATGCTTGAAAATGACTGTAGCTGAGTCATCAGTTTGATTCAATTGAACTAGATGTAACATGTTATATAGTGGTAACACTTATTCTTTCATATTCCTTTAACTGTCACCCTCATACCTTACAGCCTAAATGGTCGCGTACAACGCGGTTTCAGAGATGTTTTCTCCCACGAACACTCAGGTTATGGAATGAGCTCCCTGCCGAGGTTTTCCCAAGAGACTACAGCATGGGGTTTTTCAAAAGGGGGGTAAAGAGGTTTCTTCAGGGTCGGCAACGCGCGCGTAATACCTCTGGTATTGCAGGCGTTCATAGGCTACGGTAACCGCTTACCATCAGGTGGGCCGTGTGCTTGTTTGCCACCTCAGTGGAATAAAAAAAACTGTATCCCTGAAATACTTCATAAAAATACATATCTCAAAAGAAGCTAAAATTAAGAGACTAGAACAATTACATTATTATCATCATCGTGTCAGCCTTTAACTGTCCACTGCTGAACATAAGCCTTCCCCTTGAGGGCTTTTGCCTGTAATTGGCACGCTTGGCAGGCGGATTGGCAAACATTGGCTTTGGAGATGTTTTAAGAGGGACGTTGCTACCTATCCCTCGCCTTCCCTTAGTCGCCTCTTACGACACCCACGGGAAAGGAAGGAGTCGCCTGTTATTGTTATTATAAAATGTTAATTACAACAAAATAAATCGTGGTCTAAATTTAAAATATAAAAAGTAGCAGCGAACAGTCTTCGTTGTTTTGTCTCAAACTGTGCTACAATGTAATACCAACTGACTAACATTTCATAATAAAATGTAACCAATCACCGTCTCAATTTATCCGAAACAAACTTCAGAAGAAAATTTTACTGTGAGTAAAGTTTTTAAAACGAAAAAATTAGACACAATAAATGAAACCTTTCCTGGGCAAGTTGGTGAATACTGTATTTTTTTTTTAAACATTTTCTGCTTTAAAGTTTTCGAGTAATTACGGGACGTGGGTTCAAACATCGGTGAAGTTTTGTTTGATATCTCAATCAGAAATAAGAGTGCACGAACTTTTAGCCGCGCCTTTGTCTCAGTTTTAGAAGTGAGAATTGAGAAGGGTTCGTGGAGCATTCCGAGTCTTCCATTTGTGGCTTGCGAAGTTAGTTTTCTTTTAAAATGTGAATCTATTCATAGCATTTCATTTAGTGGAAACGCTGAAATAAATATTTTGAGGCATCTAAAGAATATTATCGTTTAGAGCATCAAAATAAAAACAAAAAAAGTAACTTTTTTCTTTTTGATTATGTTTAATTTTCTTCATTAATTTCTTTCCAATTTAAAAAAAGAAAAGAAAAGAAAAAGAAGGAGAGGAAAAAGGGAAAAATACAATAATTTTTTCATGAGAACGTTAGATACTATTTTTTTTTATTTATTTATTAAACTTTAATATACTTACATAGCGTAAATGGACTTAACACCATATGGCGTTACCTACCAGTCGACCGTAGACAGGAATAACAGAAAATATAATTAACAGTGCAACGTGATATATAATATTATAATTAGAAAAAACACAATTTTCTACGAGTATATCTTTATAACAATTTACATTCCTAACGGTCCGCGTAGAATTTGCAAGAAAAAAATACCTTCCCACAGACCCCAGCAGAGGACCCAAGACATCTCATATCAAATGCATCATCAAAAAAAAACTGTTACAACGTAACTTTGATTGACAACGAAGACTTTGCTATAGAAATAGTTGCGAACAATACACGAGTTCATAGGTCGCTTCTATACAGTGTTTGGGCCGACCTTCCATTGTTGTCATCAAAGGGAAATGTCACTTTTTAATGGAAACAAAGAATTCCTTTGTACAGTTATGTTGATATATTTTTTCTGACAGCGCCAGAGAAACAAAAATGCTAGTACGAAGAATTTGATTATTGTTAGATCAAAACCCAATATTTATTTCTAGTATTCATGAGTATATGAAATATCTCAGAAAAATACCTCAACAGCGGTAGCATGTGACCATGTTTATATAGGTTGGACAATTCTGTTAATTTTCAACTAAATACAAATGATTAAACATTGTATCCCACAAAAAAAACTAATTAAAACAAAACTAGTTATATCCAACTAAAAACTAAACTACCGATTTTGACAAAACTTCTACTAGATTAATCTGTGAATATATGCATTCAGATAAAAAAAATATATTCCAATTCAATTTGCAATTGACAGATTTTTTTTTATACAACTTAGAATGGCAAACAAGCTGACGGCCCACCTGATGGAAAGCGGTAACCGTCGCCTATAGACATGAGCAGTACCATGGAAATAATAGAGTATACTGTTTCGCCCATGATACCCCCCATACGTTGCCATTCCTGAGGACTCAGGTGTTATTCCTCTGTACCCAGTAAATTCACGCCATATCCCACCCTTCAAACTGAAACACAGGTATGCAAACACAACTGCTTCGCGGTTAAAACACAAATGGGACAGAGGTACCCAAGCAATCGACTTTTGTACAGTCTCTCTCTGGTTAAATTATGAATTATGAAATAACAAAC
The DNA here is from genome assembly GCF_026898425.1 of Galleria mellonella. Classification (NCBI taxonomy): domain Eukaryota; kingdom Metazoa; phylum Arthropoda; class Insecta; order Lepidoptera; family Pyralidae; genus Galleria; species Galleria mellonella. The sequence goes on from NW_026442176.1 coordinate 4,733,911, forward strand.
ATAAAAAAGGAATGAGCTCCCCGCCGAGATTTTTCCAAGAAACTACAGCATGGGGTTCTTCAAAAAGGGAGCTAAAGAGATTTCTTCAGGGTCTACCATGTGCGTGAAATACTCCTGGTATTGCAGACGGTCATAGGATACGGTAACCGCTTACCGTCACCAGGACCATAAACTTGTTTGCCACCTCAGTAGTATAAAAAAAAATGCAACCAAATGGAGAACGCTCTTATTTTTGAACTCGTTTGAAAAATACTATACTAAATAATACTAATAATATATTTATTTATTTATTATTATTATTAAACGAGAAAAGAATTAAAGTTGCTTAAAAGCACTATCTAAAATACAAGCAATTGAATGGCATATATTGTTACTGGTATGAGTACACATTAGTATATGCATGTGTATATGTGTATATATGTATGTGTATACATGCATATGTGTGTATATGTATGTGTATGTACGTAGAAAGATATAAATTTAGTACATAGAATTAGGATATAAGTTCATAATTGTTTATAAAGCTGTATGTACAAGAGCGCAAAGCTGCAGACAAAATGCAAAGCGGTTTCGTAGCACTAAGAATATGTACTGCCTATGTAACTGTTTACTTGAAATAAATAAAAAAAAAAATCAATGATAATATTCATCGTCTACATTTTCTTACAATTACTAAGTTATACTCTTAAGAGTATGTAATTTATAACTCAAATTTCAACTCCGTTGATATTATTTCAGAACGTGTTGGTGCATTCGGGAGACTTATCGGTGGTCTACTTGAGGTGGAGGAATGATATTTTGTTTTTTTTTTTTTTTTACAACACACGGGACAAACGAGCATGCGGCTCACCTGATGGTAAGTGACTACCGCCGCCCATGGTCACCCACAACACCTACGGCATTGCAGGTGTGCTGCCGGCCTTTTAAAAAGGAATACGCTCTTTTCATGAAGGTTATGTTGTCGTATCGGTTCGGAAATACTGCTGCTGGAAATTGATTCCAAAGTGGTTGTGCGTGGGAGAAAGTCCCTTGAAAAACGCACGGTGGAGGACCACCACTCGTCCAGATGGTTGGGATGAAATTTTAGTTTATGACGGGTTGTACGATGGTGAAAATGTTGTTGGTCACACTAAAATTATTGATAATTAGATACATATGTATATATATTGTTTTTGTGTCTAGGTACTATTTGTTGACCTAAATAAAGAGAAAAAAAAATTGTTATTCACAACCGCAGATGCTGCATCCGTTGCAAGTGAACCTAGCCAACGGTCATTTCCCTATTCCTGGGAATGTACTGTGGCAATAAATTTCATCCGTTATCATATAGTTATTAAATACGCGCCATAAATCTAGTCCAATAGGAGTGACCCACAAATTTGCATTTACAATGATGCACTCACAGTTGCGACATTGCGTACACCCTTTACGAGCTAATAATGTGAGCCACAGAAAGGGCTTTGCATATAAATCTCCTAATTAGTAGCAATGAATAGTACTAATCTCGACTAGGCCATTCTATCATTTACATAGACACCGCATTTTTTTTTCTCCTAACAATTGAGAGTGATTTAGGGGACCGGAATATGGTGACGTCGCCCTAAAACACGTCTATTGTACAGTTTTGTAAGAAAGTTTGAAGACATTCTGACCAGTGTGTACATTTTTGTGGTGCTTTTAATACTTTTTAACTGACTTTTTTATATATATATATATATATATATATATATATATATATATATATATATATATATATATATATATATATATTCTGAAAGGTTTCCAAATCCATTCAGTATTTTAGTTTTTATATCAAAATAATTGGATTTATCATAATTAAAATCGGTATTTTCTGTTAAATATAAGCCTCCCCTTTATAGGGTTTGCCAATAGTTGCTACGCTTGGCAGGCGGATTGGCAACAGCAGTTAGGCTCGCCGTTCCTTAGTCACCTCTTACGACACCCATGGGAAAGGAAAGGATGGCATATTCCATGCAGAGACCACACTGCGAATTTATTATTATTATATTGTATTTATAATTTAAGATCGTTTTAAAACCATAAAAAAAAACAAACGAATCTCCTCCTGTGTCTAGAGAACAATAAAAATCAAAGTCATGTTAAAATTAAAAGTTACTTTAAAATTAACAGGAAAAAAGTTTAAAAAACACGCCTTACTACGCCTAATATTGTAAATATGAAAGTGAGTTTGTTTGTTACCTTATAGCGCCTTAACGGCTTAACCAATTGCTATGAAATTTGGTATACACATATATATTCCAGTCAATAAATATATCCCGTACGCACGGTCAAAGTTTTAGGTAAAAGCTACTATCAAATATATGACGACATTGCCAGTGACACCTCCCATTGAAGACTCAAAAGCTGCACTTACATCCGTCGGCGACTGTACCAGGTGAATAAAAAAAAATAAAGTAACTGCTCGTGACACGCAATAAAATGGATTAGCGCAATTGAAGTCGGCCGTATTGTGTCCCGGTACAATGCGAGTTGTGCCCGGTCATTCCGGCATTCACTCAGAATTTATTATATTAAATATAAATTAACATATTATTAAAGGTGAGAGGTAAGTTTTGTAGTCTGTTTATTCAAAGATTTATCTATGTAAACATGGCGTGTGAGAGACAATAATTTAAATATGGAACTAACGAACTATTGTTCGACTTATGGTTTATAATTTTTTTTTTAAGTTCAAACTAGATACGAGAACAAATTTGCACTTAATCTAGTTTCTGATGGCTCTTTGTTGTGTTGAATAACAACTGTTGTGATAAATATACAGATTATAAAGTTTAAACGTGTCTTTGTAATGAATTTTATTAAATTAAAACATTTTGATATATTACAATAATAATAATAATAATACTGATCTGTAATATTGGACTTATTTATTTATTCATTAGTACAAATATGTGTACACGGCGGACTTAATGCTAAAAGCATTCTCTCCCAGTCAACCATAGGGAAGTGTCAGAATAAGTGTCAGACTTACCCCCTTATTCATAAAAACGTAAACCTCTTACAAACCTATTTTATTATTACACTGTTTTGTCACTTTCTATCAAATTGGAAATTTAGTCTAAAAGAAAGAAACGGAACAGTTCAATAACTAGGTTTATATGGGGGGAAAGGAATTGTTAGTAATGGAGACTGAGAATCCCATTGCTAGCAATATACCCAAACAGGTCGACCTCCTCGCGGTTCCCCCTGGAAACTATCATGGTTAATTCCTGATGAATTCATCATGATGGGCTAACTGGCCTGTTTTCATTCTCATCGATCACCCTTCACTGGTGCTCCGCCAGCGTATCCCGTTAGCGCAGGCGGGGTTACCATACCATTTTCACCCATAAAAAAAAAACTAGGTTTATATATACATATATATAATTAGACTATATTTTTATGAGAGGTATTTTAATGGATGATAATGAAGTGGTAACCCCGCCTGCGCTAATAGTATACGTTGGCGGGGCACCAGTGAAAAATTATAGGCGGATAATGAAAAAGCAGGTCAACTAGCCTATCGTGATGAATACACCTGGAATTCAGCACGATGGTTTCCAGGGGAAACCACATCAACCTGACAGGGTATATTGCTAGTAATGAGTCTGGTAGCTTGCATTACTAACAATCCCTTCCCCCTTGTGAGAAGTTTGACGTTATATATATGTACAAAATACGATAAGACCGTCTTTTGTATATATATATATATAATTTTTTGTATTATTCTTTAAACGGTAAATAAAGAGTAAATAAATAAATAAATAACCTGATTAGACTAAATTTATTACCTAATCATATCGTCATAGTCGTAGAATACTGACGGATCTTTATATGTAATCTTTGTCAGATCCGTCAGTATTCTACGACTGTGACGATATGTTGTTTAGTTTAAAAATAGATTGTATTCCAATGTTAATACTCAATTACTGTTAAAAATACAATTCACAATGCCATCCTCACACCGTAACCCATCTCACCCCAACCCCATCGAGATTTTTACTCGTAAAACTAACGAACCTCGAAACATATTGTTTGTGTAACCATAGTTTAAGTTACCATAAATAATAGACGCCGATGCGTTGTCTATGCCCCCTTTTATTATCTATCGTATTTTGTTCATTCAATATGGCGCTACTCTAACGCTTTATAATACCATAGATAGTTTATTTAGTGAAAGAAAAATACGTTGTAAATAACCATTGAATTGTTTTAATTTATAATATTTGTTTTATTTATTTAAAAAAAAATATTAATGATATACGTACTTTATAAAAAATATTTAATTTGTAAGTAAATATTATTAATAATAATAACATATATATATATATATATATATATATATATATATATATATGTATATGTATTTAATTCTATTTTAATATTTTTTAAACACAAATCATGCTGTGATTGCGTCTAAATGTAAGAACAGTTAGACCTAATCCATTAGTGTATTGTATTGAAATGTTTCGCTGTATCTTATATTGGTAATCCTAAATAAATAAATAAAATAGGCATAAATAGTTGGTAATAAAAAAATTCATAACAATATATATATATATATATATATATATATATATATATATATATATATATATATATATATATATATATATATATAAATTAGAAACATTTAATCACGAACTTAGTTTGTAGTGTATTGATTGTGTAAATTATCAGTAAATTATCTTTCTTAAAAAAATCTTAACAGAAGATCTGTCTATTTTATACTATTTATATTACTTTTGTTTTTTATTTGTATATGTATTCTTTTATTTCTTTTTTTTACGTATGTATCTATATCTGTTATTATTTGTGTGCTGTGAGTAATACATACAATATAATAAATACAATATAATAAATTATATATCTAACTATTTAAATATAATGAAGTAAGACTCATTTATTTATTTGTTTTTTTTTTAATCAATTTAGTTTAGTTATTTCCCGCAACTTCATCTTTCATTTCCCGTATGAATTGTAGAAAAAAATTATGAAATTATTTTTTATATAATAAATTTGCTTCTGCTTCGTGCGTGTAGTTAATTTAAAATTTTTATGATTCTTTAAAAGAATACCCGTTTTTATGAAATTAAATTAATTTCAATCGAAAATAATTAAAAGAAATAACTAAAGTATACTGGTGTCTCAAATTTATATTTAGTGTAACTCAACATAGGGGACTTACATCCCAGTCCTGTGGGACGTGCAGCAGTAATCCGTTTTGGGGGTGAAAATTCAATTGGAAATCCCTTCGATGACCCTTCAACGATGTGTAATACTCGTAGATTTGTTTGTGAATCTTTTTGGTATCTTTATTATAACTATCTCCTACCCGCGGCTTTGCCTGCATTAATTACGATTTACGAGTAATTGTCCTGTCTGTTGGTCCGGGATATGGTGTTTATTTATTTATTTATTTATTCTTTTATTTTTTATTCTTATATTTTGTTTTATATTGATCATTGTAATGAACATAACACTATTTGTTCACATTATGCCAAATGTATTGAATTGCAACGTGTTAGGAGTCACATTTTGTCAAATAGGGAATGAAATCCATCCCATCCCATCCCATTCCATTCCATCCCATTCCATCCATACCATCAATTCCATCACATTCCGTCCCATTTCATCCCATTCCACTCCATTCTATTACACTCTATGCCATTCCATTTCATTTGTTTCGTAAAATGTAAATTGTGTCGAAAATATTAACCTGCATTAATAAATGATTGCAACAGTTTAAAAGCTTACACCTTATCGAATATTTTTTTTTTTAATATTTACCTTCACCAGAGGAACTAATTTTGTTGTCGGCCAAATTAGATGTCATGAATATTGAGTTAATAATAGAAATTATGTGACTATGGCACAGTTTATGACTTCAGTTTACATAAAAGTTTTGTAAAATTTTTATTCAACTGTTAATGCTGTTTTTGTGTAAAAATACATATAAACAGTTTATATATTCAGTCGCATCTATTGAAGCACGACGCTTTCACTAATTTCTATTATAAATTACAATTATCATGAATTATTCGAGTTCTTATGAAGGGATGACGTTTAAACATTTGTTACTACCAGAGAAAACAAAATATTTAAATAACGCTATTACTTAACAATTGAGGCTTCCATTTAAAAAGTGGAGTAAGACAGTAAAGTGCTGGCTGCTCAGTTAGCGAAACAAAATGGTGACAAATGGATGGCTTATGGTCACGTGCCAGTGTCAATAGGGCTTATAGTTCCAAATACACGTATATACAGGCTGTCCCATAACTAGTAAACGCGAGTTTGTGTCTAGATAGAAAATAATAATAGAATAATAATACAATTTTCTTTTTCTATAACCATGTTATTGTGACGGCAAATATTTAAATTTTATTACTCTAATTGTTAGATGAATACATAAGCGCAGTTCTTTGGGGTATTTAAAAAATATTGAGAGCTGCGAAATTTGTTTACGATTTCTTTTTGGTTAGCCTTCGCCTACCTTTCGTTAATTTAACATTGAGTTTTGGAACATCCTGTACAGTCAGTACAGAGTATTGTATTAGTACTCATACAATAATTTGTACACTGTCAGAGGCAAACATTGCCTGATGGCTTCTAAGAGAGGAGAGTTAATGCGATCATTTAGGCAAAGTATGACAACTTCTTATGACAACTCCCTTCCTATCCCGTGGGTGTCGTAAGAGCCGACTAAGGGAAGCCGAGGGATGTGCAGCAGCGTCCGTCTTAACCTTTCTTTGCATGTTTTTTTTTATTGGTAAAATAAATCAAGGTGATATAATTTATATTCAAAATTAAAGGAAAAATGGGTAAAAAAATAAATTTGACAGCTATGTTTTTTTTCTGCAATGGCCATGAAAAAGGTATCCAGACACGATAAATTTAAGTGAACTTGTTCTTTTATATATTTTTTGGACATTAAATGTTATGGTGGAAGGGTTAAAACATCTCTAAAAGCTGACTGCGGCTGCCAACCCGCCTGCCAAGCGTGGCAAGTACTGGCAAAACTCCCCTTATGGGGAAGGCTTATGTTCAGCAGTGGACAGTTAAAGGCAGACATGATGACGATGACAACTTATCTGAACATAATTTACACTGGCCATGGATAAAAGTAACCCTGGAAACCATCATGATTGATTTTGGCCAGCAGTTGCCACGCTTGACAGGTGAATTAACAACCGCAGTTAGACTTTGGAGATTTTTTAAGACGGACGCTGCTGCCCATCCCATACCCTCCCTTAGTCGCCTCTTTCACACGAATTACAAAAAATAATATTATAAAAGGCTAACTTAATACTATATAACATTCGATCCCAATCAACCTTTGGCAAAAAAGAAACGTAATTATGCGGTGAAAAATGAAAAATTGTTACATATAATATAAACAGTAACAGACGTATCTATACTGACTTACAAATTATATAACACATACAATGGAGAACTACTGCGCATTATGACTATATAAATATACTTACTCGAGTACATTAAACAAACACTTTCTTCCACGCACAACCACTCTTTGGAATCAACTTCCAGCAGCAGTATTTCCGAATCGATACGACAACATAACCTTCAAGAAAAGAGCATATTCCTTTTTAATAGACCGGCAGCACACCTGCAATGCAGTTAGTGTTGTGGGTGATCATGGGCGGCGGTAGTCACTTACCATCAGGTGAGCCGCACGCTCGTTTGCCCCCTGTGTTGTAAAAAAAAATATGGCTTACATATAAAAATATATGTATCATAAAATCTTACAGTAATGAGACATCAAATACCTTATTTACAAAATAAAAAATTAGATTAAATACGACAAACAAAGGGCACATCCAATATCTGGATCTTTTACTGAAGCATCAAACATTATCTTTTGGACTTTCCCATTGCATGGTTTATTTTTACCAATAAGTGTGAAAGTGAATTTGTTTGTTACCTTGTATCGCCTTAACTACGTAGCCAATCACTATAAAATTTGTTATACACGTATTGTATAGGATGGAGAGGGAAATAGACTGCTTTTTATTCCGGTCAGTAAACGTAACTCAGTCTCGGGAAGTCTCAGATAAAAGCTAGTCTATGCTTATAATAAATCTGTAGAGAGGTCAATTCTGTACATGAAATATATTTTTAAAATAACTATCAGGGGGTGATTAGTTATCGATACTGATGCCAAAAATGCAATCAGTAAAATTTTTGTCTGTCTGTCTGTATGTTCGTTATAGAAACAAAAAATAATAGACGGATTTTAACGAAACTTGGTACAATTATTCTTCATACTCCTGGGCAGGTTATAGTATGCTTTTCATCACACTACGATCAATAGGAGCAGAGCAGTGAAGGGAAATGTTAAATATGACTACCCTTGCGACGCCAAGACGGGCCACTAGTGACTAGTATATTCGAATACTTCCATGACTCTCTTACATGAGTTTCTTAATTAAATCCAAACTGAAATCCAAGGATTCCTTCTCGATTATCCAAGGATATGAAAAGGCTTTCACGCCCATCTTACCAATTGTCCGAGTGGGCATTAGCATTCTGGTGGTACATCGATACAATTCTAACAACAATAGAACGGTGAGCGTGTAACACGGCTCGCAGCATACTCTTTTGTTATTACAAACAATTTGGTCAGCCTTTGAAACGAGCACTTTTGTTTCGTCAGCTACCAGTTAGTAATGCCATACTTGTTACAGACTTTGAAAATTAATGAATGACTTTGTCCGTGGACGTCTCAATTCTGGACCGTTGTTTGTTCTGAATGTAGATGTTTCTATTGTTGGGGAAACTAGCTCTCTCGCTTGTGTTGCATATCGCTTATTACAAATTGTCTAATTCTATTTTGCTATTCCTCTTGTTGTTTTTTCAATCGACTTCAAACAGACGATCACTGATAAGATCCAATATTATATCTTAAAATAAAAAATAAAAAATTATTCTAAAACCATAAAGTAACAATGTAAATTTTGTATATGGAAACACTGATTAATGTAGCATTGTAACACGGCGATCTGTTTCCGTTCCTGCTTCCTCCATCAACTTCCATACGGGTCACTGTGAATTTCTCATTCTTGTAAAATAAATAAATTTATTAAAATAATTTCAGCACATTTTCATTCCAACAATCACTATTTTGTCTATTTAACAATATATAAATAAGATATGTTTCTGTACATCTGTCCTGTCTTAATGTCGTCACACATCGCACCATCTCGCATAATGCGCCTTGTGTCTAGCTGCCACTCACAAGGCGTACACAATGCGATGCGCTCAAGTTTATATTGCAACAATGTCCAATGAATTGTTTGTAGAGGTGAAGAGATAGGGAACGGATGATTGCAAATGTCTTATGTAACGTTAGCAAATAAAATGCATCTCTATCTGATATATTAAAAACATTGTATTGTTCTCTTTTAACTTCTCAAAGAGATCCCTCTATGAGATATATATTAAATCTTTTTTATGTGTCCAATGTAAATTATGTACAATAAAGATTTTTACAATTCAATACAAGACATTATATTAAAAAACAAAATATTTATTTCAAAATTCTTAAGTTTTAATTCTTAAGTAGTAATCGCTGGTAAAAGCTAATAAGTACATAAATAAAACAAAAACACAAAAATATGACAATATTGTACTTATTAGAGGACAATTAAAACTCTCTGACTCTATTTTTCATGCAATAAATCAAAAGAGAATCTTCACTTTTTTTCTCTTTCTTTTTTCATTCCAGTCGATTACTATTGGTAGAGTACACAAATGTTATATATTAATGTATAGCAATAATATTTATTTTTTATTGCAGTACTCAGGAGGCAAAATAAAACAAAACATAACAACAAAAAAAAAAAACTACGAATGGCAACAAAGAAATTAATTAAAATATATTTTAAAATCTGGTAACGCACAAGCAACTTCTCTCGTGTTGCAGGTGTTCATAGGTGACGGTAGCCGCTTTCCATCAGGTGAGCCACATTCTCGTTTGCCCCCCTCTGTTATAAAAAATAATAATGAATAAATACGTTCATAAATAAATAAAAATATTTAATCAAAACGATGGGCAATAAAAATATTTTTTATTGACGTTTTTGCTATCCCTACCGCCGATGGGACGGGGATTAGCGCATCGCGCTGGAGTGACGTCATGAATATAAAATTAAAACCTCGCGAGACACTAACACGGACCGACAACGGCAATTGTTGGGAACGTATTAATACGTCGAGCGCAGAGTTTAATACGATACAGAGACTTCGAGTTTCAAAGATAAGAATACATTGGCACAATTTTCACGCATTATTTGAAATAGTAACGAGTATAACGTCATAACCGTGTTCGAAATTCAAATTATTTTTAACCAGCTTTTGACCGCGACCTCGTCCGCGTGACCGGAATAAAAATTAGTTTATGTCATAATGTCAAAATTTCATAGTAAGTTAAGTCGTTAAGGCGCTGTAAAGTTAGAAAAAAACTCACTTTCGTATTAATTATATTAGTAATGATTATAACTCTAATTATCTGACTGTCAAATAAATGAGGCTAATATTTTTCAAATTTATATATATATTAACAAGTATTATATTATCTGTGGTAATAATATTTTTAGTACAACTTGTATTATAAACAAATTTAAATTAAAACCCTTTACATAAGATAAGAAAGAGTAGTTTCTAAAAGATTTTAATATATATTTTAATTTAAAACTAGAATCAATTATAATTATTCTTTTTAATTTGCAATCAAAACTGTCACGATTTTACGACTTATTAAAAAGAACGTAGTTTTAAAATATATATGTAATTTTATAAGTTTAGTACCGTTTGTGTAACAAACAATATTTTGATAGTCTCTGCAAATAATTACTCTGAGCAAAATCAAACGAATCGAAATCGCTGCGCGAGCGCGCACAAAACGCATATGTTTATTGTATTAAGTCCATACAATAAAACAATCATACATACAGGGGTGCTTACCAAGCTTACTAGAACCCTTGTAGTAACATTCTATTCTCTTATATCGCTCTGTTGTCCTACAAATTTAGGAGCAAGGAGAGTCACGGTAAACTGGTTAGCAGGACCCTATTGGTCAAAAAGTTTGATAAGCCGGGTTTTATAGCAAAATATCTATTTATAGTTTTGTATGTAACAATACAAAGGGCAGATTTGTATTGTATTTTACATTCACACAATATAATTTTGGTATCTATAAATAGAATACAATAAATAATAATTAAATATACATATTAGAACTTAAATTATTCAACCTAGAACCAGAAAAAATTAAAAACCCAGTTTCAACAATTTACGAAAATTTTTTAATGAAAAAATTATTATTATAAAATACTTAAATTTAAGTGTTTTTTTTTTTTACAACTTAGAATGGCAAATAAGCTGACGACTCACATGATGGAAAGTGGTAACCGTCGCCTATAAACATGAGCAGTACCATGGACATAACAGAGTATACTGTTTCGCCCATGATACCCCCCATGCGTTGTTATTCCTGGGTACTCAGATGTTATTCCTCTGTACCCTGTAAATTTACGCCATATCCCACCCTTCAAACCGAAACACAGCCCTGCAAACACAACTGCTTCACGGTAGAAACACAAATGGGACAGAGGTACCCAAGCAATCGACTTTTGTACAAAGTCTCCCTCTGGTAAGTTTACTTGAATACAAACAATTTTCTTTCTTTCTTTAAATTATTGTCTTATTACAACGGCGAGAAATATTAATAATTATTAGGATCGTCATACCAGCCTTTAACTGTCCACTGTTGGACATAAGCCTCCCCTTTGGGGGTTTTTGCCAGTAGTTACCACGCTTGATAGGCGGATTGGCAACCGCAGTTAAGGTTTGGAGATGTTTTAAAAGAGACGCTACTTTTCATCCCTCGCCATCCCTTAGTCGACGCTTACAACACCCACGGGATAGTAAGGGGTGGCCTATTCTATGCCGGGACCACACGGTAATAAATTATTAAACTAGACAGCTGCTAGGAAACAACTAGGTTTCACAGATATTTTCTCCAACGAACACTCACGTTATGAAATGAGCTCCATGCCGAGGACGACTACAACATGGGGTTCTTTAAAAGGGAGGTAAATAGGTCTCTTCAGGGTCGATAACGCGCGTGTTAGATATTTATTTTAAATTATATTAATTTTCTTAAACGTATTGTGTCAAAATGTGTACCTACATTTATTAATAAAAATCAGACTAACCACTTTAAATATAATAAACGTTAAAATTGTTATTATACCAAATTTGGTAATAAATTATTCTTGTAATGTATATAGAATACCAATTTATATTTTAATTAATTTTATAATTAGTTATTGTCATGATACTTGAATAAAAAGTAATGAAATTGTAAGAACACGTGGTCTCGTTGACTTGTTCACTCGAATTCGGCCCTGTAAATATAAAAGATTGTTATTTGGGTGGGGGGACACTTCTTGTCCAACCGTTGAACAGAGCGGAGCTCCCTGCCGTATCAAGAGTGAACAATTATAGTGAACCACGTGATCATTATATAAAATATATCACAATTATTGTTGATGGAAGTCCTAAAGAAGCTATAGTTAAATAAGTGTGAACGGATTAACAAAAGTTGAGTATTTATGTTACATTATTTGTTATATATCAAATACAAAGTAAAATAAGTAAATACATGATTTAATAGTATAATATCTAAATTAAATGAACTGTGAGAACTTGTGCTTCATTTCTATTTATTACTAAGAGGCTTACAACCTTTATATTGCTAAAGAACATATCATATACATGTAAAGTTAATATTACGTAGTATCCTACATAACATATTTATTTATTTATTTATTAAATAACCGCTTACCATCAGATGGTCCGTATGGTTGTTCGCCACCAAAGTGGTATAAAAAAAAAAACTATCGCCTGTCCACTAAACTGTGTGAGAAACAAAATAAAGCGAGAATTTTCACAACATAATTTCACAATTTCTCCCCCAGCGCTGCGTGCCTCCCGCCAGTATATCGCTCATGCAAATCCACCACCGTGGGCTATCACGTTATACCACCGTAAATCGACAAATCTTGAAGGAGTTCGTATCGCAACGATGCGAGCCCGCTGTGAGATAGGCGGTTAGAATTAACTGCAACCGTGTCCCGATTATAAAGTTCAGATAGATATGCAGTTACGGGAGTTCAGTAGAATAAAACCACCCTACTAATAATTACACTTATATAAAGTAGTAAGTGATAACAAATATATATATATATATATATATATATATATTTTATTACCGTGGACCATCAGCTTGTTTACCATTCTAAGTTGTATAAAAAAAATCCCGTGCGTGTCGTAAGAGGCGGCTAATAAAACGTAATGGTAGAGGAATGGGCAGCAGCATTCTTCTTAAAACATCTCTAAAAGCCTAACTGCGTTTAAAAACCCGCCTGCCAACCGTGCCAACTACTGGCAAAACTCCCCAATTTGGGAGAGGTCTACGTTCAGAAGCGGAGAGTTAATGTATCCATAGAAATGAGGGAGACTTAGTACAAAAGTCGTTTGTTTGGGTACCTCTGTTCCATTCGTGTTTCAACCATAAAGCAATTGTGTTTACATGGCTGTGTTTTGGTTTGAAGGGTGGGATATAGCGTTAATTTACTGGGTACGGAGGAATAACACCTGAGTCCTCAGGAATGGCAACGCACGGGGGGTATCATGGGCGAAACAGTATACTCTATTATGTCCATGGTACTGCTCATGTCTATAGGCGACGATTATCACTTTCCATCAGGTGGGCCGTCAGCTTGTTTGCCATTTTAAGTTGTATAAAAAAAAAAGACAAAACACTGCAGAATTCTGAACTAAATTCTGAACATTAAGCATTTTGCAACATCTTTATTGAGCGTAAAGTTGTAACTCCACAAAACAATGCGACGTGGAATTAACGACGTAAACTATACTAAAATATATTTATTTCCCAACAATGGACGAACAAAAATGCAATCCCGTGCCTTGTCAGTATAAATCCTAAGAAAAATATAACTTTGTGCATTTATTGCGCTTGCCTTTATATCCAAAACTGAATAAGCACCATCAAATGAACATTGAATTTTGAACTCTAAAAATATCGTTTCAAAATTCGAAATTGACAGTCAGTTAATATGAAAATCTGTTACGATGAAATTTTAAAATTTGCAATTAATCATTCTAATGGCGCTACAGCATTATTATAGATACACTAGATTTTAACGGTGATTTCGTCGCCGTGACCAGGTTGTACTCGTATACACTGGTTAGAATAAAAAGTAACCTATATAACTAAACAGACATAATTATGACTATTATTCTCTGAATTAATTTTCCCCTTATTTCATATAGATCCGGTCCGAAACTACAGTATTAATGTTAATAAAATTCTGTAGTTGCATTTTATCTATAAAAAGGCTAATGACTTTCTGAATTTTATATCTTTGTAATGATTTTCAGAATTCGTATTTGTATTGCATCGTGTTTGCCTTTAGTTTACTTTTTGTATATGTCTTTTTAATTATTTCATTGTACTCTTTACTAAAATCAACTTAGCCTAATAATATTACTTTAAAACAAACATTAAATTTAAAAAAAACTTAACAAAATAAGTTATTCTAATAATTGTTTCTTGGTATTTTCTGTAGATCTATTTGTCAATCGACAAAGGCCTCATCCAACCGTTTCTGTTCTTGTCTTTCTTGAGCTACTCAGCCCCTCGTTACTCCTGTCATTTTCCTAATATCATCATCCCACACAGGATGTCTTTGTAATACCAGTAGTAAAATTAGCCTGGTCTCCAAGCTAAGATACCCTATGTTGTAGTATTCATCACGCCAGGCTAACTGACCTGTCCTTTCTTTTCACCTATGGTCCCTTACTGGTGCCTCGTCAGCATATACCGTTAATGCAGGTGGTACCATTCCATTATCATCCATTGAAAAACCCCTATGTTGTGACCAACATTCGAGAACACAACAGCCGGACCCGAGTCAATTCAGCAAAATTGAAGTATCTATCTAGTCTTCAAACATGCAAGTATATATTTCCTTTGCAGACACAAAGAAATTGAACTACAAGCAAGCAATTGTACAACCATAAGTATCCGATACAGTAAATCACGTCTTGCACATCAAAACGCATCTTTGTTTTCCAACACCGACAGCTCTCATAACGTTGCGGTCGAAAATACGCGAGAAAGCGTCTCCGAAACACAAAGTCAGCATGCAAAATACACAAAGATTAACCACTAAAAGCAACTTTAAAGTGATAGGGTTAAAGGTCGCAGATCGTATATAAGGGTGCAAAATTAAATTGGCACCAGTATATCGAAGTCAGACAAATGAAGTCATACGTCAGAAGCGTCAATCCCACATCGGTCGGTTAACCAGAATGAGCGGGCACTGAGTCGACTTTTACGATACAATATTTCAATATACTTACGAGATACTGCGCTGTTGTCCATTTGTAATTGTGAATGCAAAATGCGCATATTGTATTAACTTCACTTAAACATTGGAGTATAGATAGAATTATTAATAAACAAATAAGAAATTTTTAGACACACTAATCAACACAAATGTTTTTATCGTAAGAGAATCGAACCCAAGATCAGCGAAAGGTGAGTTGGTGTATTAAACTGTTGCATTAATAAAGTCGTCAAATTGATTATGTTTAATGGACGATAATGGAATGGTAACCTCGCCCGCGTTAATAGTATATGCTGGCGAGGCATTAGTGAAAAAGCAGGTCAGTTAGCCCATAGTGATGAATACACCTTTAATTCAGTACGATGGTTTCCAGGGGAGACTACGTGAAGGTCGATCTGACATCGTTATTAACAATCTCTTCTCCCTCAGGGTAATGTACTAATTCACATGGGCAAATCCGCAGGGTACAGCTGAGTATACAATAAATAAAAGCTTAACTAAGAATGCCACACAAGTTTGACGACCAATAAATTTAAATGAGCATCTAAGGTACCTTATATTATAAAAAAATAGATAACAAACTAAATTAGAGAAAACAAACGACATATACGAACATAGAAAAAGAAATTTTTAATTCGGAAATGAACCTGAATCTACAGATGAACAGTTCTGAATCACAACAACGTGTTCGTTTACGAAGGTTACCAATAACTAATATCCATTAACTAATTTTACATTATTAATAATTAGATTTTTAACTTCTTTTGTAGAAAGGTTGTTAGTAGATTACAATCTAGAAAGAGATAAAAGCATCGCTACAAAAAAACATCTTAAAATTCCTATCATTTATAGAAATTTGCAGCGAACTTTAAAAAAGGGCGAGCACGAAAGATCATGGAAAGGACTCAGTGTCACAGGTATAATCTAGAATTGAACGTGAAGTGGTTTTGGAAATATGAATTAATAACAAATTAAGTTCTATATAAAATCTTGCGAAATTCTATAAAGTTAGTATTCCCCAAATTAAGACTTTGAAACATATTAGATGTTGGCGAATGAACTTTTCTAGATATTATTAAGGCTTCCAACATGGCAAAGTTTATCATAAATAAGACCGAAATAAATAAAGTTGGCCATTTTTTTATTGGTTTGTTCATGATTAAAATTGTTGATGGCGTTTTTATATTTGAAATTGATGGCCAGCCATATGGAAGGTTGTGGAACTTCTAATAGTACCTAATAGTGGTGGTAAATTTTCGAGTGATGGCAGTCATAAACATACTAATGGCAGAGGAATTAAACAAAATCATTCCAAACAAATAACCAGCGATCTGGACTTCCGCAAAATAACGCCTAGTACAGTAAAACGATTCAATATTTCGAAAACAATAAAATACTTTGAATCTTACTTTATGTGACCTTTTGTTTTTTTTTACGACACAGGGGGCTAACGAGCATGCGGCTCACCTGTTGGTAAGTGACTACCGCCACCCATGATCACCCACGACACTAGCGGCATTGCAGGTGTGCTGCCGGCCTTTCAAAAAGGAATATACTCTTTTCTTGAAGGTTATGTTGTTGTATCGGTTCGGAAATATTGCTGCTGGAAGTTGATTCCAAAGAATTGTTGTGCATGAAAGTAAGTGCCTTGAAAAAGGCACGGTGGAAGACCGCCACTCGTCCAGATGATTGGGATGAAACTTTAGTTTGTGGCGGGTTGTACGGTGGTGAAAATCAGCAGCAGGTATCAATCCGAACAATTCCTCAGAATTGTAACTTTAAGCTTTATGCATTATTTCCTACCTGTACCATAATCTAAATTCTTTAGACTGTACTTATATTTAAACTCCTAAACGACCTTATACATATACTACTTTTGATCCCGCCCTACCTTACACGGGTAGATAAAGTTTTAGAAATTTTATTTTTTTTACGTAATGTAATAAATAAATTAATTAATTAAATAATAAAGTCTAAGAAATAACATAATACTGTTATAAAATTATGTGACTAAACTAAAGCAATTTCAACCTACTTCAAATATAAGATGTTCTTTAATTAACATTTAACAATTAAAAAAAATTTAAAGATTATTTAAAGATAAAAAAATTCTTTGAGATCACTGCCAGCTGGTAAGGTGCCCATAATACTTACTGCATTTCCACGCTGAATAGCAATGGAAATGCGTTGACCAAAGTATAGGCCAGCCTTCTGGTCACCAGAGGATAATTACGTAATTAATTGTTTACGTATTATTTACGTAATTGTTTTTATAATTCGATGTTTGTCATCGATCTACGAAGATTTTAAATCAATCGTCTTAATACTGATCTAATGACTACCGGTTCAACTTACGTGTCATTACATCGAGAAAGCTCGACTAGTTTCGGGATCAATTCGTGATCCTTAATCATGATTAATGTAATGTGTATTTACGAAATTTTTAACGATAAAATCACGTTGTTGTATGACTTGTACAGAATACCATCACACTTGTAATGCTTTGATAGTAAGTTAATTGCCGTAGCATAATATTGAGTGTTGGCTATGTTAGCAACTAATTGTAGTAAATTAATATTATTATCTTTTTTTCTTTCATTTTATAAATGCAATCAATTTCAGTAAAATTTTCTTTCTTCTTTTATTTTTTTAAATTATTAATTTTCTGTACATTTTATACTTATTTCGAATTAAGGTCGATTTTTTAACCGCCTTCAAAAGGGAGATTCTCATTTCGGTTGTACTTTTTTTAATGTTTATTACCTCATAACTCTGCCAGTTGTAAACCTATTTATAAAAGTCTTTTTTTATATAAAAAAATTTACTTGCAAATTGGTACCATAGAAATTTTAATAAATTTGGTTCAGTAGTTAATTTTTAAACCCAAAATAACTAATTAAACTACAATTGAAGTCTTTTTTTCGAACATTATCTTTTATAGATCAAAACAAGGTTACCTATTTATATATCTATGCTGTAGATACTTCAAATATATTTTCATATCTGTGTAGATATCGCAGTGAGATATCTACCTATGATAGTTACTGAACTCTCTTATGTGTCTAAAAAATATTACATATTTTCCTTCTATTCTTCCTGTCCTTATTTCTTTCTATGCATAAATAGGTTTGAACAGTTTTCAGTAAAATTTATAGACATTTTTAATAAAAAAAAAATAAAACACGTTTTTTATTATTTTTAAGTTTCAATCAAAATAACTAGTAATGCCATAATTGAAATCTTTTTTCTATACAAAACACAGTCTTAATTGTTTTGTAATAAAATTTTAATACTATTTAAATTTTAAACTTATTTTTAACAGAAACCGCACCATACTTACCTTATAACCTTCAAAAGGGAGTAAATTACTTACCGAGTCCTTAAGCTCTGTTCCATGTTTAACTTTCCCATTGTAAAACGACGTTAACATACACAAACAGAGGACTCGACGTTAGGATCCAGTCGCACAGGCTGCCAAAGTGTGGAGCACAAACGAGCACTAAATCAGGCCACTAATCCGTCCGTGACATCCTCCGCCCATGCAACACACGTGTTTATATTTCCACTAACCGAAACAGCTTGTATAAAACAAAAATGCCCACTGTGATCAGTGGCACAATTGTCGGTTATCGAATTTGAAAGCTTCTCGACGTATTTGATTAAATTTTTAATATAATTATTTCCTATTTTATTTGTAGAGTTTTTTTTACAACGCAGGGGGCAAACGAGCATGCGGCTCACCTGATGGTAAGTGACTACCGCCGCCCATGATCACCCACAACACCAGCGGCATTGCAGGTGTGCTGTCGGCCTTTTGTACCTAACATTAGGCGACGTGTTGAAGAAGGACCAAATTAAAAATACTCGTAACCGGCGAGCGTGTATGAAAAGATTGATGAATGTAGAGGAAGCGAAAGATATCTGTTTGAATCGAAGAATTTGGCGTTCCATTGCTTCTGCCTATACTAATATAAATAATCCTATAAAACTATGTCAACTCTCAATATAATATTCTCAATAGAATATTTAATATTCACGGTAAGTAAGACTACCTGTCGCCCGTGACTCTGCACGCGTGGTTTCCTCTTTAGTTTGAAATTTTCAAAACTCCTTTCACGGCGGCTACTTACATTATGAATCTATGTTCCAAATTTCAGCTTTCTAGACTAGTTTTAGCTGAGCGTTGATAGTCAGCCAGGCCTAACGAATTTATTATTAACGAAGTATAGATAGGGATTTTTTTCTCTGCGATTTTCAAACATAGGCTCTTTTTAACCAACTCAAAAAAGCATTCGTAAAAATTCGGTTATAATTTTTTTTATATTTGTTACCATATAACTCCATTAGTTGTAAACGTCCCATGGAAATTTATCAAAATCGATTTAGTAATTAAGTTTTTAAATCAGAAAAAAACGGTTTTTTGTGAAACACAGTCTTAAAAGTTATTTACTTCATGAACAATACATACATACAATCATTCTTGAAATGGGAAGTTCAATTCCTATTTTATTTGTCTGTATTTTTATTAAATACTGCAATAGACTATTACAGAATCTAATTATATTATAAATTCAAACATATTACGGCTGTTAATTTTTTATCTTGATTTTATACAGTTATAATAAAAAAAAAATTCACTTGTAAATTACAAATATATAAATGTATTTGTAATTTACAAGATATATATATATATATATATATATATATATATATATATATATATATATATAGCCAAAACTATACAGTTTCTTACGCAATCATAAACATTAATATTGTAAACAAATTAATCACACATTTATAGATATTGTAATATTTTATTTTATGTACCATAATATCAAAAGCGTAATTACTTATTTAATGATTTATCAATTAATTATATTCTTAATCAAAAATCCATAAAACGCCACACCTAATCCGTCGTTCGGAGAATCACGAATTGTGCAACCAACCTCCCGATGCATACTGAGAAAAACAGTCAATGCCAGCATAAATCTATACAGGTATTGTTGCTTAAAGCCGCGGACAACAGCTTATAAACACGGCTAAAGTCAGCCAACCGTAAATATCCATAAATACCGGCAAATAGGCATAAATAGCTGTGAATAAGTATAAATAGCTGTAAATGTCGTGCACATTTATCGCAGTCATTAATTCGACAGACAATAGATTTGTGCTTAGTGCGATGGCCTGGCACTCTTGTTTGAAATCGCATAGGAAACTACATTGTTGAAGGCTTCAACTGTATTAATTGAATGTTACTTATGAGGTTTGAGGTCGTTGAACTGATGTCCTGCGATCAGTATTAGCATGGTCTAAAATGTACGCTTTATATCGTAAATATTAAAAAAAAAATATTCGGTGTTGCCATTATAAGTAATTCTAAAAATTTCGATAATGATTTATAACAATGCGACCAATTTTATTTTATTTTATTTTATTCTAATTCCTGATCTTGATATTTGCTATGATTGGTGATGCGATGTTAAGATGTTATTTTTGAATAACGATGTCTTATTGCAAGATGAATCATATATATGGTAGTATAATTTAAAGAAACGTTGAACTCAAGAAATAAAACAGATACTTTTTATTTAAAAAAAAAGAGGTTAATTCAAGAAAACAATATCGCAGAAAATAAATATACAAATTCAAGTATCAGAATTAGGGAAACCTCGTCATCGAATGGTATATATTATCTCGTTAGTAGAATCCAAAAATTTTTAATACAATTCTAGCAAAAACTCCATATATCAATTTGAATTTCAGAAGAAATCTCCGGTAATGAGAAATACAAGGGATTTTACTATTACAGCAATAAAAATAAAGGGCAGTGGGGGGAGAGTTGTTAGTCTTAGAACCAATGGGGTATCAAATATCAGGTCGATCTTCACATGGTTCTTCCTGGAAACTATCGTAGTTAATTACTGATAAATTCGTCATAATGGGCCCAACAACCTGCTTCATACTCACCTATCATCCCTCACTGGTATCCCACCAGCATATATCGATAGTTCTGGCGTCACCCATAAACAATCTGTCAAGAACAAGGGAGAAGGGATTGTGACTCAAAGTAATGGAGAAATTAGTCCTCCATGCGGTCCCCCATGTAAATCATAGTGGTTAATTTCTAGTGAATTCGCAACAATGGGCTAATCAAACCTAACTATCCTCATCTACCATTCCTCTACTAACCCATTAGCGTATACTGAGAGAGTGTACAGGCTTAACATTATCAGCCCATCAAGAAAACCCATCAGGGATTATAGACATTAGTGCATTTATTTATATTTTTTAATTAGCACTTAATCACCTATGTCGCATCAATCAATTATGTTTTTACCCACAACAATTTTAAATATTTTTCACCGCATAATTACATGTCTGTTTCTTCAAAAATCGACTGTGAGAGAACGCTATATAGCATTAAGTACGCTGTACCGAAGATTTTTTTGTAATGCGATCAACAAAGTATAAATAAATAAATATACCTATGGGATCTACACAAAACAGTATAGGCATATCACACAGCTATAAACGTCTCTCGTCTCTATCATACGCTCTTCCAATCCCTCGAAAGCGGCGCGCACTCTTCATCAGTTACATTATTTATCTCCCATTGTCTCGGCAGTAAACAGCGATATTTTACGACTGGCAACACTAAGTTTCTTAACAACTGTTTAGTGGCCGTAAACTCTAAATGTTTCGAAAATTAACTTTTTCAGCATTGTCATTTGTTGAGGTATGTGAATTTCGATCGTGACTGTCCCATGCCTCTGATATTGTACATGGCTATTAATGTACTTCGGCGAAACTTATTCAGAAATGATAAAGTCGTTGTAGTGTAATGAAATAACTGATAGTAATCAATGAATCTCTTTAGAAATTTATGTGAATTTACTGGGTACAGAGGAATAACATCTGGGTCCTCAGGAATGGCAATTCATGGGGGGTATCATGGGCGTAACAGTATACTCTGTTATGTCCATGGTACTATTCATGTCTATAGGCGACGGTTACCACTTTCCATCAGGTGGGCCGTCAACTTGTTCACCATTCTAAGTTGTATAAAAAAAATATGTAGACGGACACAATTACAAAGTTATTTAACTAAATTGATGATTTTTTTTTTCAAATTTCGTGTTTATGATTTTTGATACCGAAATCCGTCTTGTAAATGGAGTTTAACACTTCGTTCGTCATAAATCCTACCATAAAAGTCCAAATATCGTTCATTTTAACATTTTTAAACAGTATTTGTGTTTCGTTCGATTCCGAAATTTCGAAAAAACCATTTCATGGTAGGCCCTCAATTCTTTGGGTTACTCAAACCATTAGGCCAATCACGGAAATGGTTTATTTTCATAAAAAAATAAAAAAAATAAATATCATCTTCAAAATAGAAAATGTCCAGAGCATATTTATAAAAATGACTATAACAAATGTTTGTATGAGCATTTTGTGTATGAAAAGCAAACATATACGGAAATAGGTTGGTTGACTGTCTGTGAAGTAATGGGAAAGTGTCAAGTGAGTTATAAAAAAAATTCGTGATTTCCTTTTTGAGAATTCAAATCCTGTTACAAGTTATATTCCATTATATTTTAATGTTTATGGCGTTATAAAGCTGTGAACACAGTTACCATCAATTATTACTTTACTTTTTATTGATTGCATTTTACAACTCTTTTCTTTTTTATTGCACCGTTTAAGGAATAATTTCAAAAATATATAATACACTAATAAAATACAAAAAGCGATCTTATAGCTAAAAATATTATTTCTAAAAAAAAAAACTAATAACTTGTTCTATACCTTTGGATAGAAGAGAAAAGAAAGTGGGCGCGATAAATGATCCATTTCGACACAGTAAGCAAGTGTATTGAGGAGCTGGTCTGATACCAGCGCGGTTTCAGAGAAGCTTTCTCCCACGAACACGTAGGTTGTAAAATACTTTTTCCTGTCGAGGTCTTCTCTAGAGACTACAGCATGGAGTTTTTTTAAAAAGATAGTATTAAGGTTTCTTAAAAGTCGGCTAACGGCAATGCGTACGTGATATCACTGGCGTTATAGACGTCCATGGGCCAAGATAACCCCGTCTACCATTAGTCGGGTCGTATGCCTGTTTGCACTGTATGACGAAGATTGTTACACTGACTAATTCTAATATTAATATACGTAATAAATGAGAAAATTTGTAAACATGCACTATGAATAGATGGGTGTTTCTTACTCTTTCACGTAAAAACTAGTGAACGGAGTTAAATGAAATTTGGTATATAGATAGGTTATAACCCTATTTCCTAACTTAGCACGTAGGACACTTTAACGCAGACAAAATCACAGGACATAACTAGTAAATAAATATGAATATGTATATTAGACTGTAGCTGATCTTTAGCTTTGAAAATTTCCACCTTGAGTCCCCAAAGAGCCTTAATTTTCCGCGATTCTAAAGTACTTTTACGCTGATGTTAATTCTTATTGACAGCTGTCATTTCCTACTAAATACACATAAAATAACTAATAATGCTATGTATGAATCTTTATACTCCATCAATACAACCTGTCACTCTATTCCATGTAATGCAATGTAGCGAGTTCACATAATATGATCTAGCAACAGTATACCAACTCGTTACATCAACATGTCACTTCCTGTCCAAAGTACAAGGTAAATATATACAGTAAAGCACACATGTACATTAGCTGATTGGCGTACGACGTGTTTTGTGATTGCCGGCCGTCTTTACCGGCATTTTAGAACGACATCCCACCGAGAACCTGCTCTTCGAAATGTAGATTACACTCGCTGTTCACCGTCGCAGACACATCATCGTCATACCAGCCGACCCTTAATGTTATAATAATATTAATTACTACTTAAAAATCATTACAATAATTCCATTCTTAGAACACCCAATGAGGTCATCCGAGTTATTCAAAGTTAACTATTGTAGATGACCCACGTATTATACACGTCAACGGCATTTGACGTCAAAGATCGCCGACGGCTTCTTTTGACGTATTGACGTGACATTGACGTCCGTCCACATGGGAATTATTGATGTATGGGAAACAGTGGACGTGAAGCCAGAAGGTCTTACTTACGATACTTACTTAAGGTCTTACTTTAGAGTTTAGTGAGAAGAGAAAGCAATGAATTTTTGTTGCTAATTTCAAGTATTAAATGTTCGCATAGTACACAGCACTCTATTCTGAAGCCTGAAGAAGAATTTGGTCTCCGCTTCTTATGAATGGATTGACCGATTGGTTTGTGGTAACACAGATGTAGATTTTAGTTCTCAGTGTAGGTATTTGTCATGTTTGACGAGAAATGTTAAAGTTATACAATAAATATATTTTGATATATGTATATATCAAATTATTGAAAAAATTCCGCTGATTCAAGAAAACTATGTCCTATTTTATATTTCTTTTTACAATTGATTTAATTTATTTATATTAAAATGCCTAAATCGAGAAGTTTTTGCAACTAGCTACTAGACAAAATGCCACTTACTGGTTGTTTAAAATTTGCTGTGGTTGTTATGCGAGGCCCCTATAAGACCGAGGTCCCTACAAGACCGAGACCCCTACAAGAGCGAGGCTCCTACAAGAGCGAGACCCCCCTACAAGAGCGAGACCCCTACAAGAGCGAGACCCCTACAAGAGCAAGGCCCCTATAAGACCGAAGCCTCTACAAGACCGAGGCTCCTACAAGACTGAGGCCCCTACAAGACCGAGGCCCCTACAAGACCGAGGCCTCTACAAGACCAAGGCCCCTACAAGACCGAGGCCTCTACAAGGCCAAGACCCCTACAAGACTGAGCCCCCTACAAGACTGAGCCCCCTACAAGACCGAGGCCCCTACAAAACCGAGGCCCCTACAAGACCGAGGCCCCTACAAAACCGAGACCCCTACAAGACCGAGGCCCCTACAAGACCGAGACCCCTACAAGACCGAGGCCCCTACAAGAGCGAGGCCCCGGGCGATTGCCCTGTTCGCCACCACCTAAGGTTAACGCTGATATTTGATGAGAGATGCTGCTGCTAATTCCTCAACCATTAAGTCCCCTTAGTCAACACTTTCGACACCCACGTAAAATAAGAAGAAGGCTTATTCAAAATAATATTAGTGAAAAAAATCTTAAAAATAAATCGCTCACACGATCCGGATTGCCAATATAAGAATTTCAGTGCCATTTAACATATAACACTTATATTTTCACCCGAGTTTACTTTCGCTCATACCTCGTCTATTTAACTCTGATTAGCAACTCAGCCTTCCAAGAAAACAATAGTTCAGCTACCGATGTTACACCAAAATCCAATTTCTTGTTTGCGCACCAATTTAAGGCCGCTTGTTAAAGCATTATTCGACAAATACGGCTTCCACTCAGTGCCTTGTTGTTTCTGGTGTGGTGATAATTTGATGGATAAAGATAGGAATTAGGGCGACTGAGGTTATTCGGTGTTTGCCTGTAAGATTCGTGGGCTGTTTACTTTACCAATTCTGTTATTTTGGAGGAACAAAAGCTGATGATCTTTTAATGTGAAAGAATGGTATATAATAGGTGTGTGCGTGACATTACAGCCATGTTTTGGTTTACCATACTAATCAAAAATAATTACGTTTTAATTTCTGGTTGATTTTCTTTCGTACGGCTTATAACAACAAACAAATATATAATGAGATTTTATTGTTAAAAGTTTCGTTAGTAAATAAAACGGCTCGCGTTCGCATCACGACCTCACATGCCTAAGGGTCCCGGATGATCCCGAATGTTGTGCTTATCTGTAATCAGCACATATATCTTATTATTATTTTTTTATACCTCAAAGTGGCAAACAAGCACACAGCCCTCTGATAGCAAACAGTCATTGTAGCCTATGGACGCCGCAGCGCTAGGCGTGTAACGTGCGCTTTGTCAAACCTGAAGAAACCTAAATATACACTTTTTAAAGAACCCCATACTGTAGTCTTTAGAGAAAACCTCGGCAGGGAGCTCATTCTACAGCCTGAGCGTTCGCAGGAGAAAATCCTTTGAAACCGCACTGTACGGGGGGGGGGATTATTAGTAATGCAGTCAAATAGCCCAATTACTAGCAATATACCCTGTCTATGTCAGATCTAAGGATATGACGTATATTTGTCTTCACTACTCTTCAGTCCTTCACTACATAGACAGTGGTGTGCACCTAAACGATTCAATTTATGGTATACAAAATACGTCCATTATTAATTTTAGTATCTCATCCTCACAATCCCCTAGAAACTACAGTATGGGTTTCTTTAGAGTCGACAAAGAACAAGTTGTTATGTTGTTGCAGGCGTCCATAGACTACAGTGACCTTTTACCATCAAATATACTATATTCTTTGATTGCCGCCCTCGTGAAATAAAAAAAAATGTAATTATGCACACGATACGATATTTCTTGTATAAGTTACACTAAAGGACAATGAATGAATGAATAAAAGAGTCGTAAACTGTAAGGAAAGTGGATGATCAACTAGCAAGCAACTAGGCTTGACGACTCTGAGTAAAAGTGTTAATTTGGTCAAATAATCATCAGAGCTCCACTTAGTGGCCGTGTGACGCTTCTCAGAACGCGTAGTGGGTAGTTTGTGAAAAGAAAAGGACTTCTGTCGTACGCGCCGGTCGCGGCACAGCAAGAAGAATGGCGCTGACTGTGTAATGCATAATTTGGTTTGAAGGGTGGGATATGACAGTGAATATACAAGGTACAGAGGAATAACGCCTGAGTCCTCAGGAATGGCAATGCATGGGGGGTATCATGGGCGAAACAGTATACTCTGTTATGTCCATGGTACTGCTCATGTCTATAGGCGACGGTTATCACTTTCCATCAGGTGGACCGTCAGCTTGTTTGCCATTCTAAGTTGCATAAAAATAAAAAATACTATTTGGAGCAGATAGAGTTAATACTCTAGTAAGATAGTAAATGTTTTCGAATTTGCTTCGTTAAAAACAATTTTATTATTTCAGCCGTTAACTGTCCACTGCTGAACATAAGTCTTCCCCATAGGGGAAGTTTAGTCAGTAGTTGCCATGCTTGGCAGACGGGTTGGCAAACGCTGTTACACTTTTAGAGATGTTTTAAGTGGGACGCTGCTGGCCAACCCTCGCGCTTCCTTAGTCAATTCTTACGACACCAACAGGAAAGGAAGGGGTGGCCTATTCTATGCCGGGGCCATACGGTGATAAAAACAGTATTTTTAATTAATTATGACAATACAATAGTAGCATGTAAAAAACGGGATATCGTAAACCTACGCAAAATTGTAACTCATGAAAACAATAAACAAATATATAAATAAATTTTTAATGCTAATCGTTTTAATAAATTTATTTATTTAGTTAAATTTATTTTAATAAATAACAGTTTTGTAAGTCGAACTACCTACTGTTACAAACATAAAGTAGGCATATCTATAAACAGTTTTGTTTTTTAGTGGATGATGATGGAATGATAGCACCGCCTGCGCTAACGGTATACATTAACGGAGCGCCAGTGAGGGATGATAAGTGAGGATTAAAAGGCAGGTCAGTTAGCTCATCGTGATGAATAGACCAGGAATTCAGCACGATGGTTTCCAGGGACCACGTGGAGGTCGACCTGATGTGGTATATTGATAGCAATAGGGACTAACCTCTCCATTACTATCAATCCCTTCCCTCCACCTATAAACAGTTTGAACTGTCACCTTTTTAAGGACTTATTTTAATCACTTTTTACGTGCCGACTCCGTGGATTTCTATATTCCGGTAGCAATGTTCCTGGCATAGTCCATTAGTTAAACAAACCGGGGATTGTGTGCTGTGCTACCACTTTACACCCACGTGGGGTTGTTTGTCTGTCTGCCCTCGGCCTTCGGAAACTGAAAATAAAAATAAATAAAAAAATATAATAAATAAAAAAAATTGTCTTTATTCAGCACTGTAATGAAGCTCCATTCAAATTTGCTTAGTTAAATGACTTCAATATGATTATCATATTTTAATCCTTATTCATAAACATGTAAGTTAGTTTATTTGTTACTTCTTAATGTCTTAACGGCTCAACTATTTACCATGAAATTTGATGTATAAGTACTATTTGAAATGGAGAAGGATATAAGCAACTTTATCCCGGACTGTGAATATGCTCCACTTAAGCAAACGTGGTTACAAGTAAACACAAATAATTTAAAATTATCTTTTACAGTAAATCCGATTGCAAAGCTAACTTTTTGAAGTAGGATAAAATTATTTTATTTATTTAAAGGTTATTGACCAATAAAATGTGGTAAAAAAGGTGGACTTGATACTACAAGAAATTCAATTTATTTGATTTTTTTTTTTATTATAATATTATCTATCTCGTAGTTTTGTTACCTTGTGAATAAAGATAGAATTTACGCACCAAAATTCATTCATAACTGTCCATTTGTAAAAGCGATCTAGTAACAAACATTTATATAACATTTTTTTATACAACTTAGAA
Source organism: Galleria mellonella (assembly GCF_026898425.1). NCBI lineage: Eukaryota > Metazoa > Arthropoda > Insecta > Lepidoptera > Pyralidae > Galleria > Galleria mellonella. The sequence goes on from NW_026442176.1 coordinate 4,762,898, forward strand.
TGGCAAACAAGCTGACAGCCCACTTGATGGAAAATGGTAACCGTCACCTTTAGACATGAGCAGTACCATGGATATAACAGAGTATACTGTTTCGCCCATGATACCCCCCACGCATTGTCATGCCTGAGGACTTAGGTGTTATTCCTATGTACCCTATAAATTCACGCCATATCCCACCCTTCAAACCGAAACACAGCCATGCAAACACAACTGCTTCACGGTTGAAACACCAATGGGACAGAGGTACCTAAGCAATCGACTTTTACTTTTTACTTTACAAATTTTCACATTTGTAAAAATCGCAGATAAATATTTCAAGACTAATATAACAATAGAATCGAAGTAACATATGACAATTGATAACCACATATTTTGAAGTCGGCTAAAAATGCCCGAAGTACCAATAAATCCACAATTGTCACAGAGATTAATGAGTGATTATTACCGACCGTGCATCACAATGGACGTGGCCGTTTTATTGAAACGACACGACAATGTGGCTTAATACGACCATTATTGCGACATCGTGTTTGTTAGTACAAGTATTATGGTACTGAGTAACTCATCAATTGTCACACATCGTTGTAGTTGGAACATGAGAATGTGGTGATATTCACCAAATATTTCACCATATCAGCTGTCCACTGTTGAACATGAAGAGACCTATGTTCAGCAGTGGACAGTTATAGATAGGCTGGAGGAAAGGGATTGTTAGTAATGGAGACTGAGAATCCCATTGCTAGCAATATACCCAACCAGGTTGACCTCTTCGCGGTTCCCCCTGGAAACTAACATGGTTAATTCCTGATGAATTCATCATGATGGGCTAACTGGCCTGTTTTCATTCTCACTATCACCCTTCACTGGTGCTCCGCCAGAAAGGAGAAGAAAAGGAGCCACAGGAAGAAACTTGTGGAAAATTTTAGGCTTAATCAAAACTGCCATATAATAGCGTAATACCATAAAAATCTGGACGCATTTAGATTTTACTCCTTTACAACTAACTATAAAATCAAACAGTGCTTGTATTTTTTTATATGAAAGGTTACAGATTGGTCCCATAGAAATCTTATTAAAAACGATTAAGTAGTTAAATTTTACCCGTTTAGTTTAATTTTTAAATATTTATTTATTTTTTTAACTCTTTATTGCACCATAAATAAAAATATACAATGACAAGTGAATAATTCAAGTGATTTACAGTAACATAAATACAGATTGAAATATACACATAAAGGTACAAAAGGTGGTCTTATCGCTAGGGCAATCTCTTAAAGACAATCTTTGGTTAACAGATAGAAGTGGGTAGGTAGCGCAAGAGTGAATCAATAATATTTCGTGCATAAAATAACAATTTTTTTTTATACCACTGAGGTGGCAAACAAGCATACGGCCTACCTGATGGTAAGCGGCGCAACGATTACGCGCGCGTTCGACCCTGAAGAAACTTCTCATTAGTCCATAACCTGAATGTTCATGGGAGAAAACATGTCTGAAACCGCGTTGTACGCGACCATTTAGGCTGTAGGGTATGAGGGTAAACTCCCTGTCGATGGCGAGCCGTACGATGATAGAAAGTGGCCGTAGGCATCATATTGAATAATTCCTCTGAGCACAATCCGTTATACAAGCGGTAGAACACGCAGAGTGAGGCAAAATCTATTTAATCGTCAATCTATTGGCCCACTACTATAAATGTATTATTCTTCTACATGCATAATCTCCACAGTCCATCCGATTTGGTCAACGTTATTTTCTCAGTCGCACATACAAAACGACGCATTGTCCGTTTGTCAATCAACACAAATAATAATAAAAACTGACGTATACACGTCAAAAGTTGTCCCAAATCGCATCGGCTCCGCTGACCCGTACTAACGACTCGACCAAAATCCAACAATTTGTTTTGTCGGACACACGGTACGCCGACACCCGTCTGTCACAAAGCGTCCATCCAAGGAACTAACCCTCCACTGCACAATGGGGTCCGAATGTTTTCTAAGACGTCAAAATACAATATCGTCTAAAATAAACTATCATATAATATCAATAATGTATTCACGTACGCACGGACACATGTATTTTAAATACGTATTATGTGAAACCAGTTAATAAATTTCCTAAAGGGTGAACTATTGTTGTTGCGAGTATATGTCCGATTGAAATTCCCATGCTTGGCATGTTTGCGTAACAAAAGCGTTGTATCGATTTTTAGGGTAAATCATGCAGTTCGATTCTAAATGTCCGTAACGTGTTCATAGTTGTGACGTAAAAGTGACGTTTATGTGTTAATTGTTTAGATTTAAATAGATTTAAATTGTCCACTCGTTAGCGGACGACCGACGAATGTGTAGTAAACGGTTACGCTAAACGACTTGTACCAATGAATAATTGTGTCGAGTTAAAATAATTTATTGCATTTATTTCACAAATAATTGTGAAATATACGTGATTATACAAAGTAATTTCTGTACTAGACAATTAGGAGTGATGTTTTGTAAACAACTGTATACATGAAGTGCGTATTTTTAAATATATTAAGTTAAATATTGTTTATAACGAATACTTTGTTCATATTTTTCTAGAAATGTAAGAACACGAATTTAAGATTACATTGATCCCATTGAAATTATAAATATGCAAATTTGTAACGATGGATATATGGATAGATATTTTTACCCCTTCGCGCTTAAAACTGCTAGACGGATTTAAATGAAATTTGGTATATGTTACATTCTAACTTAGCAAATAATATATGTAGTAACAATGTAGTAACAAATAGAATATAAGTTTAACTCGTATCACATTATCACATTAATATACCTAAATATACATAGTTATATACCTAAATATACATAGTTATATACCTAAATATACTTTATATATTTGGTGGTTATAATTCCCCTTCATTTTATTAATTGAGTGTCGTAAAAGGCAACTAAGGGAGCTTAATTACCGAGGAATGGGGAGCAGCGACTTTTTGAAAACATCACCAAAAACTTAGAAGTGGTTGCCTACCCACCTGCTAAGCGTGGCAACTACTGGCAAATCCCCCTTCTGAAGAAGGCCCATGTTTAGCAATGGACAGTTAATGACTAATATGATATATATATATATATATATATATATATATATATATATATATATATATATATATATATATATATATATGATATACTGTCATAATAATAATTAAAATAAGTAATCATCTTATTCAATATATATATATATCAATATATATCATTTATAAATATATTTAATTAGCTAAGACACGCCTTTTCTGTTCCTTCTTCATTTTTGTAGACTCCAATCACATTTTTGACGTTATTAACGAAGCTTAATCTCGTACCTGTATTAAAACATAATGAATGTCGTAAAATACCGCCGTCACGGCCTCAGATTCCCATAACTCAAACTATTTTTCGCTTATTGAGCCAGCTTTCAATCAACTTTTACGAGCAATATCACATAAAAATATTTAACTGTTTGTTTGCAGATAATATTAACGACTTACACTATTATACGATGGTGGTGTCGTCTCTAAGTCGTATGCGGTAAGATTGGTAGATTAATGTAATTGGAAATATTGTACGGTCAGATTGACCCTCAGTTCGCATCGTGAGGGTTAGGACTTTATAGTATCAATAGTAATTGTAGTGCTAATATTCGTTATGTGTGAATATCGTAAATTTATTGTACGCCACTTAGAATATACAAGGGTACATGAAGGCATGAGTTGTCATTTCCGAGGACTGGTGCTTCCTTGTTTTGTAATTTCATTGCCATATACCATTCTTCATACAAAAATTTTTGAATAAACTATAAGTAAGTCAGTATATGTAAACTTTCATTCGATTCAGTAGTTTTTACGTAAAAGACTAACAGACATCTATTCATACATACATCGTTATAAACTTTCTTAATTAAAATAGTAATAGGATTTTTATATAGTGCTAACTCTTACCCGAGACTTCCTCTACGTTATCGGTATATATTTACTGATGGCAAGAAAAAGAAATCTACATCCTTCGCCGTACCACGTAGTATGTATATATCAAATTTCATAGTGATCGGTTATGCCGTCAAAGCGATAGAAAGTAGTAAATAATCTCACTTATAAAGCTGTGAACTGTCCACTGTTGAACATAAACCTTCCCCGTAAAGAGTTCTTACCAATAGTTGCCACGCTTGGCAGGCGGTTTGGCAACTGCTATTAAATTTTGATAATGTTTCAAGAAGGACACTGCTGTTCATACCTCGATTATTATTAAAGTCCCTTATTCACCTCTTACGACACCCACGAGTAAAGAAGAAGTGGCCCATTCTATGCCGGAGCCACACGGCAAGACAAACGATATACATACATATTATATATACACAATTGAATAAAAAAATTGTCATGTCGTATAGAGAGGTTAAAGATATGGCCTGGAATAGAGCTGGCTGGGAGAAAATGCATGCACCGACAAGACAAAAATTTTAAATGAAAAGAGAGAGAAAAAGCAAATGAAACAGCGAAGTCGATACACCATCAGAAACGCCACCAAAGCGCAATAACCTTTAAACAGCTGCCGATGATAATCATCCAAAGTGCCAACCAAATAAATCAATACACTTCACTTTAGTATTCATTGTAATAAAATCACTAGAATTGTCCATTGTTATACAAAGGGCGGCAATAAGACAACGCCCCTATCTGATTAAGACGCGGTCTCGTAATGACCGTAATGCACCGAATACGCCTAAGGACGTGTTCACATTTACATTTTATTTCATATTCATGTGTAATTAAAAAGTGTGTTCCACAAAAAAGACTTCAAATATGGAGTAACTACTTATTTCGATTAAAAAACTAAACTGCTCGCGCGATTTTGATAAAATTTCTTAAGGACCGACCTATGTATGTATATGTCCAAATAAAAAAAAATTCAAACTATTTTACGAAAATAACTGACGTAGTTATAAGATAACAGAGATAAAAAAATTCAACCGAATTAAGAACCTCTTTTTTGATGTCGACTGAAAATAGGAGCAACATAACAGTTGCCTTAACGTGCATACGGCTAGATTGCGCTGCATAACAGTTGCTTTAACGTGCATACGGCTAGATTGCGCTGCATAACAGTTGCTTTAACGTGCATACGGCTATATTGCGCTGCATAACAGTTGCTTTAACGTGCATACGGCTAGATTGCGCTGCATAACAGTTGCTTTAACGTGCATACGGCTAGATTGCGCTACATAACAGTTGCTTTAACGTGCATACGGCTAGATTGCGCTACATTACAGTTGCTTTAACGTGCATACGGCTATATTGCGCTGCATAACAGTTGCTTTAACGTGCATACGGCTAGATTGCGCTGCATAACAGTTGCTTTAACGTGCATACGGCTAGATTGCGCTACATAACAGTTGCTTTAACGTGCATACGGCTATATTGCGCTGCATAACAATTGCTTTAACGTGCATACGGCTAGATTGCGCTGCATAACAGTTGCTTTAACGTGCATACGGCTATATTGCGCTGCATAACAGTTGCTTTAACGTGCATACGGCTAGATTGCGCTGCATAACAGTTGCTTTAACGTGCATACGGCTAGATTGCGCTACATAACAGTTGCTTTAACGTGCATACGGCTAGATTGCGCTACATGACAGTTGCTTTAACGTGCATACGGCTATATTGCGCTGCATAACAGTTGCTTTAACGTGCATACGGCTAGATTGCGCTGCATAACAGTTGCTTTAACGTGCATACGGCTAGATTAGTTGCTTTAACGTGCATAAGGCTATATTGCGCTGCATAACAGTTGCTTTAACGTGCATACGGCTAGATTGCGCTGCATAACAGTTGCTTTAACGTGCATACGGCTAGATTGCGCTACATAACAGTTGCTTTAACGTGCATACGGCTAGATTGCGCTACATAACAGTTGCTTTAACGTGCATACGGCTAGATTGCGCTACATAACAGTTGCTTTAACGTGCATACTGCTACTAGTAGATTGTGGAATTCCTTTCCCATGAGTGAGAGTCGATCTCTAAACATTTTTTAAGAGTAGATCTTCTATCTTTATGAACATATTTTATTTATTTATAAGTGTTAATATATATATTTAACAACATAACTTACTAAGTTTAACTTGCGTGTAATTAGACCGAATAAGATCGACTAGTTTCGAAATCAATACGTGATCCTTAGTCATGAGCAACTGTTAACGCGAGCATTTTTAACATTTTAAATTTTAACAAAAAAGCAACAGTTGAGTTCCTTGTTATTCTAAATTGATATGCAATTAATAAATTTTAAAATAATTTATTTATTCGTTATCATAATTATTTTAATATAATAAAATATTATATTAAGTAATTCAATTGTCTCATATCTACTTGCGCCTTAATACAATCGAACGAGTAACTGGTCCTTACACTAAGTACGCCATGGTTCCAATTCTAAACATGTACAAACCGAATACAACCGTGTCGAATTAAAAGCTATGGGTAAGCGACGCAGTGTTATCTTGATGCTGATAAGACCAACTCTGGAAAGCAAGGAGTGTTCTTTTGTACGTCTGTCAATCATTGATAGATGGTAACAAAACGTGTCCTTGTTAATATATTTATTTATTTATATATATACATATTTTTGGTGATTTTTACAGATTCACCAATGCACTCATCAAAAACTAAAATAATAAAAAAATCTAATTATACTATATAAAATAAATATTAAAAATGCATTTCTGCGTAATTTGTTAGTAACTCGTGGCAGTACAGTGAAAAAAGTCCAGTTCCGAACTCACTGCTACCTCATTGAGCAGACGTAGTCGCCCTATATATATATATATATATATATATATATATATATATATATATATATATATATATATATATCTGTCTGTGTTTTAAGAGGGACGCTACTATCCATCTCTCGACCATTAGCATTAAACATCTCGAACGAGACCCTCTCGCGCATCAAATGTGTTTATGTTTGCGTCTATAGGCGAGTTATAGTATCTCCATTAGGTGGGCCATCAGCTTATATATATATATATATATATATATATATATATATATATATATATATATATATATATATATATATATATATATCTGTCTCTGCACTATGATCGACATGGTGTTTTATGTATGATCAGCATTAAAAATCCCATAGAATTCCAAAACCCACAAACAGCTCTGCCCACATAAATAACTCAAAAAGGTTAAAGTTGATCTTGATATAGGACAGAGGTACCCAAGCAACCGACTTTTGTACAAAGTCTCCCTCTGGTAAAATGAATTTTGGCTACGTCGTAATTCTCTGTCAGTTTTCAAATATAATTGAATATTTTTCAATATAGAATAAAAGTTCTTGTGTGGCGACCCCGTTTGTTTTTTATTTGCTATTTACTTATTTATGTGTATTTAAAAAACGAACAGAGTTTCGTGTCTCCATCTCTGTTTATAATTAGCTCTCTAAACATCTCGAAGAGATCGCTCTCGCGCATCAAATGTGTTCTCGATTTAATCTATCTTGTAATTGTTTATATTTATAATAAGTTCGCTATTAAATCTTTTGGAGGAAACGTTTATATTTTTATCTGGAGCGATCTAACCATCTAACCATCGTCCTGTTTTGAACAAAGTTTACTCTTATATTTTGTGACATATTTTCTTTGGGTTGAAAACCCAAATATTTATTTGAAAAAAGTATTAAACTTTACTAATATTCTCAATATACCTTTTACAGTAAATTCATAGAAAAACCTCGCATTAAGTGGTTTACGTGTGATTTTATATTTATATATATATAACATATAATAAATATAGTTTTAAATTATCTCAATGAAAAAAATTGATCAAAAATATTTTTTTTTGAACTTAGAATAATAAACAAATTGACGGCCCACTGGATGTAAAGTGATAACAGTCACCTATAGACATGAGCAGTACCATGGACATAACAGAGTATACAGTTTTGCCCATGATACCCCCCATGCGTTGTCATCCCTGAGGACTCAGGTGTTATACCCTTCAAACCGAAACATAGCCATGCAAACACAACTGTTTCACGGTTAAAACACGAATGGGACAGAGGTACCCAAGCAATTGACTTTTGTACAAAGTCTCCCTCCTACTACTTTGAATCTTCATTATAAGTTATTTATATACATAATGATATAATGAATAAATGAGTATACTTAATTTGCATTATACAATATAGGAAATAAGCAAGACAACAAACACAACGATACAATTGTATAAGTACAGTAAGGTGGTCTTATTGCTGAGAGCAATCTGTTGCAAGACAACCTTAGGGTAATGGGCTAATTGTTGTACAAGTAGGTATGATAGTACTGTATAATTAAGAAAGTTAACAGCGTAAAACATTAATCTGCTAATCAATGAGAATTAATTTTTTTATACCACTGAGGTGGTAAACAAGCATACGGCCCACCTGATTGTAAGCGGTTACCGTAGCTTATGAACACTTGCAATACCGTTATAAATCTATTAATCTATGTTAACAAATGATCATAGATTGTTTATTGCGACCAAGCTCTCTATCGGTAGCGCTCATTTGTTTACATACATAAATTATAATTGATCAGCATATTTTGATCCTTTATCCTTGATCTGCCTAATGTAACTACGTCATGGTCTTCCTTCTATCTTACCTTCTATTATAATGTTCATAAGTTCGTCGTGTCGTATCAAGTGTCCTAACATTATTTCCCTTCTGACAGATAAAATGTTCGAATATAATTATATAGCCTATATAGAATTTCTGTTTTTCTTTATACTACTATGGTGGTGAACAAGCATACGGCCTCTTTGATGGTAAACGGAGTTACCGTAACCTTTGAATTAAAACTATTATTATCATTACCCTGTTTTCAAAATCGGTTAAGTGATTTTTTAGTTTATCCATTATTAACAACTCAAAGAGGTAAGATTACCTCTTTGAAATATTAGTACAGGTTAGTAATCTTACCTACTAATAAATAGGAGGCATATCTATATATACCTACCCACCTGTAAATACATTTTAAATTAAGAAATGTTACGGAACCCTCTTAGTATTTCATCGACTACGCTATTGTATATCGGAAAGATATTTGGACTCGAATAATAAGTTTCTATTTAAAGTAGACGGACCATTGATGGGACATAAAGGGAGGACAGTCTGCTGTTGACAACAATGGGAGGGCGAGGGTGTAGGTTCGAGCCGGGCTGGGGTAGTTTTCAAGAATTCACCTCCATATGATAATGCGTATTATTGATGTGTGTGTTTTATATTTTATGTTTCTACCGTGAAGCAGTTGTGTTTGCATGGCTGCGTTTCGGTTTGAAGAGTGGGATATGGCGTGAATTTACAGGGTACGGAGGAATAACACCTGAGTCCTCAGGAATGGCAACGCATGGGGTATCATGGGCGAAACAGTATACTCTGTTATGTCCATGATACTGCTCATGTCTATAGGCGACGGTTACCACTTTCCATCAGGTGGGCCGTCAGTTTGTTTGCCATTCTAAGTTGCATAAAAAAACATACAATGGAGAACTACTGCACATTATGACTATATAAATATACATATTCCTATAGTACTAAATTACAGTAGATAGTCAAATAAATACTTACATATATAAGAATTATCGAATAAGTTACAGCAATTTAAAATACAAAACATACTCAAATTTTCAATCTTACATAAGAAGATGACAAAAATACAATAAATGACAATCACATTAATGTGAACACGCTAAGTGACATTGTCACAGTGTGTGCTTTGTCGTAAACAACCCTAAAACCACTGCACAACACTACGACACGACCGTCGCTGCGGTCTAATGTAAAAGCGAAAGCGATTTTGGAAACTTTTTTAAATCACTCAAAAAACAAACAATATAGACGACCTGATGAAAAATTCCATTACTTGTAAAGTTATTATGGTACAGCTAGACTTCCATAATCCATTATTTCTGCTACTACTCGTGTAAGGGTAGCGCCCTCGAGTGTAAAACATTCTACGCTGCTATCCCTTTAAACAAAAAATATCATATCGGAAGAAAGAAGAGTTCCTGCTACCTCCAAGCCTCATTCCAAGTAAGGCATAGGACCAGTGACCCGAGGATGGATAGGGAAACAGATTGCTAGTAATCCGGACTACTAGTACCATTACTTGCTATATACTCTGTCAGGTCAACCTCCACGTGGTCCCCCCTGGAAAACATAATGCTGAATTCCAGGTCTATTCATCACGATGAGCTAACTGACCTGCCTTTACATTCTGACCTATCATCCCTCACTGGTGTCCCGCCAGCGTATATCATTAGCGCAGGTGGGGTTACCATTTCATTTCATCCATTAAACAGTGACCCGGGGGTAATCGCTTAAAGCTTTGGAAAAGTGGTCCGCCCCGAATACCCCACCTAATCCTCTCAGAAAGAGGCAAATGGGGTCTAACTGCTAGCAATACACTCTATCTTATCCCCCTATACGCAGTTCCCCCTGGAAACCATCGTGATTAATTCTAGTCGAATTCATCACGATAGGCTAATTAACCTGCTTCTTCATCCTCACCTATCATCCCTTACTAGTGCGCCGCCGGTGTACCGATAGCGCAAGCGGGGTTACCAATCCATGATCACCCATTAAAATAAAACCCTCATGAAAAGAATGGGTAACTAGGAAGTCACGAAGATAGATCTATCTGTCTATCTATCTAGATATTGCAATCATTGTCAAATAACTGAAAACCTCTTACATTTTGCACCAACTGGAGTTAAAAATGAGAACTGTCGTACATTTACCCATCGTGGTCATTAACAAAGGATGCTAAAAAATATATCTTGTTAGCGCATACAAAGTATTTAACACTGGCTCTTTAAAAAACATGCGACAATCAAAATGTTGTGTAATAATAGATACTAGGTGCAAAGTAGGATTCAATACGTATTTGTTTGTGGATGTTGGTATATTAATTTTGACATTTTGTAAAGATAAAATCTTTGTCACTAATGTTCCAATGTCACGCCAAGGAATTCAAATAGATACAGGTAATATTAATACGTAAAGCAAAAACTTTGTACCCCTTTTTACGAAAATTGCGCGGACGGAGGAATACGAAATTTGGCACATTTATAGTTTAAATAGAGAAGGAGTGCAGAATACTAATATTTTTTTTTTATTTATGCATAAAAGTGCATTAAATCAATAAAAAAAGATAACATTACACACACTTCCATGTATTTGACACACACACACGCATATATACTCTTTTTGTATTGTTAAAGTCTGTGGTTAAATTGAGAATAGATTAGTATTGTTTATCTGTAATATTATTTGTCTATAGTCTTACTGAATTTTTTTTTTATACAACTTAGAATGGTAAACAAGCTGACGGTCCACCTGCAGGAAAATGGTAACCGTCGCCTATAGACATGAGCAGTACCGTGGACATAACAGAGTATACTGTTTCGCCCATGATACCCCCCATGCGTTGCCATTCCTGAGGACTCAGGTGTTATGCCTCTGTACCCTGTAAATTCACGCCATATCCCACCCTTCAAACCTAAACACAACCATGCAAACACAACTGCTTCACGGTTGAAACATGAATGGGACAGAGGTACCCAAGCAATCGACTTTTGTACAAAGTCTCCCTCTTACTGAATATCAAACATAACTATAATAAATTCATTTATTACAATATATGTATATATATATATTATAGTTGAATTTCGACCACTGGGCGACCACTAATTCCAATAAATTTACTATAACACAGACTGTATTTTTTTTCTGTTCTTAGTTCATAAAAAAAAATCATTTTAGTTTTATCAACTGAATTTAAAAAAGGAGGTTCACAATTCGGTAATACTTTCTTTGTATTTATTACCTCATAATCATTTAAAAACCGAATTAATTTTTTTTTAACTGAAACAATGTACTTTCTGATTAGTTCTATACAAAATTTATCAAATTCAGTTTAGTTGATAAATTTTATTACAATAACAACACTGGATTGTTGATGTCTCTGATTATCCTATTTAATGTTACAACCGTGACAATATTTATTATATTTATTCTAATTAAGTAAATTGATGTAGCACACACGAACATTTAATGGAAAAGTTTTAAAATTTTTAAATATTACGTTCAATTGAAATCACAGAAGATCTTTTAACATATATAATGAAGGCGATGTATAAAGTTAATATTTTCAATAAACAAATTATCTACACGTTAAATTTTGTTAATAAGCAAGCAATTCGTCTCTGTAACTTTGTTAATAACAACATTTATAATCATATTTTTTGACATACTCAAATTGCTGGTTAAACATTTTGTGCGCAGCCTTAAATTGTCCATTTGCAAGATCTTTGCCATTCAATAATCAATCTTAACACACAGAATTAGAGACTTCTTAAAAATATTCAGTGGTAAATTTAAGTTTGTCAGAGTATATTTCTCCAGTAATTAGTGCGCCAACTTAGTTGACACGAGCCTCTTTGTAAACCTGCTTTGCGACGTCTTCGACTTTTTGAATAATATTTGTAGGTTTTTCAATCGTGTATAGATATTTCCTATTATGTTAGACACAAAGGACACAATATTTTATATTTCGAAAGACATGAGTTGATATGTACCTAACATAACAAAAAAATGTATGTACTATTTCAAGTGTGTATAAATTTTTATTCCTATTTATTTTCTATTAATACAGCAACATATGTATTATATATATAAAAAACTATCTAGTGCTCAAATTATATATATATTTGTCACGCATGTGACTACACACACGTGACAAATATATATATCACGCATGTGACTATCACACATAGGATCAAACATAACACAAGACATTCTAATTTGAGCACTAGATAGTTTTTTATATCAGAAAGGTGGTAAACAAGCATACAGCCCGTCTGATGGTAAACGGTCACTGCAGTCTATGAACGCCTGCAACACTAGGGGTGTCACATGCGCGTTGCCGACTCTAAAGAAGATAAGATTAAGCTCAAACTAAAATGAATTCAGTTTGAACCAATCAAGCTATATTATCAAATTATATACATATCTGTATATATATGTCCATAACTATATTTACGACGTTACTAAAAATATTTCCTATCCATGGTCCATTCATCATCAAATCGATTCAATGAAATTCGCATAGTGCTATATTGAAATGAGTTCATAAAGTACCACTGGCCAAGCTTTTAGTGTAACCCAAGCGATTCCCTTTCGTCTGGTATTCAAACTAGACTTAGACAATCAATCTCGTCCGCCCTCCTTGCATAGACCTAAGGGATAAACTGGCAAGTCACGCGTCCAGTCTCCGGGGATGTACGGAGCAGTTTAATGCATAGTTGGGAATTGTTAGGGTTCCGTTCCGTCGATTAGGATCAGCTTATTGTGAGATCGGGTTGATTGTTCACGAGGCGTTTTCGTTACGCTGACGGCGACAGTTTCGTGCTATCAAGTATTTGGTGGATTTTTTGCTTAATAACACGTATTTTTTTTTTCGTTTTACAAAAGGCCAAAATAGTCTGTACATGAATTGGCAAACGAGCTATCGACTCATCTGATGGAAGGTGGTAATCGTTGCTTATGGGGAGGAAGAGATTGTTAGTAATGCGGATTAACAATCCCATAGTCAGCAATATACTTTGTCGGGTCGACTTCCACGTAGCACCCCCTGGGCTGAATTCCAGATGTATTCAACAAGATGGGCTGTTCCTTTTCATTCTCTCCTATCATCCCTCACTGGTGTAGCCCCGCCAGCGTATACAGTTAGCGCAGAGTTACTGTTCCATCATCATCCATTAAAAAATTGTTAATGGACATGAACAGCAGCGCTGACATCATCAGAATACATTGTGATGCGTGGAAGAAAGTGCCTTGAAAAACACAAAGGAGAACTGCCACTCATGTAGATGATCGGGATGGAACTTTAGTTTGTGGCGGGTTGTACGGTGATGAAAATCAGCAACAAGTATCAATCCGAACAATTCCTCAGAGCACTCCCCATGATAAATTTAGTAGAAAACGCACAGAGATGCAACATCTCTACGCAGTTTCAATTAGTCGAGTCGGAATATGAGAATGGTTTTTTTTTTATGCTAACACTATACGGACGCGAGTACTTGATATTTAAGAAAAAACACCCTATCTATTCGAAAATATATACGTGGAATACTCAACCTTATCACCATTGCAGAAATATTATATTAAAAATTAATTTTATAATAAATTCTGAACACACATAGGTGCCGCCACTTTAAAACCGGAAAGCACCAGGTTGCGCGCTCGGATGGACACGAAAGACCTCCTAATGTTCATAGTATATCTTTTTAATAATGTTTTAATAATAATATTATACGAGAATGATACTAGGTCAGGAACAAAGGACACGTCGCGTTCAATAGAATTAATACAATAACGCACTTGAAAGTGAATGGTTTTGTAGAGGGCTTGTGCAGAACTATACTCGTATACGAGCAAAATGGATTATGTAAGCGATATTTGAGTCATATAAGAGAGGTAAAAGAAGGGGAGGGGAACTACTTGTAGGACTAAAAATCCTTTCGACCGACTTCAAAAAAGGAGGTACTCAATTTGATCGCAGTTTTATTTTAATTTTATTATCTCATAACTCAAAAGGAAGGGGAAGACCGAGAAATGACTATATAGGACAAATAAAGGAAACACTAGGTCTCGTGTCGTATAGGGAGGTCAAAGGTATGGCCTGGAATAGAGCTGGCTGGGAGAGAATGCATGAATTAGTTGCACCGACAAGAGGAAACTCTTAAATAACTCCGTCATTTATTAAACGATTTGGGATTTTTTGTTTATTTCCCATCCATTATAGACAAGATATAGAGAGATAGATCATCTTTATTGTTTCCTCCAAAAGATTACAATAATAAACTTATTAAAGATATAAACAATTACAAGAAATAATCACAATGAGAGAACAATGCGCGACCTTATTGCTAAAAGCGATCTCTTCCAGGCAACCTTTGGATGGAGAGGAGTATTTATAAACAGTTTAAACGGATGCATGAAAAATTCTGTTAATTCTAAATATAGAGAGATATAGCAATGAAATTACTTGTAATACAGATCACAGTTATATACCTTTTATAAAATATATAAAAAAATATATTTAATTAAATAATAAAAAAATTTTATATTCGGAGAATGTCAATGACTTATACGTGTTCACGGTATAATGACCTTTATAATGGCTTTAGAAAATGCAAAATATGCTAGTCAATTATAATTTATGTATGTAAACAAATGAACGCTACCGATAGAGAGCTTGGTCGCAATAAACAATCTATGATCATCTGTTAACATAGATTAATAGATTTATAACGGTATTGCAGGTGTTCATAAGCTACGGTAACCGCTTACAATCAGGTGGGCCGTATGCTTGTTTACCACCTCAGTGGTATAAACAAAATAATTCTCATTGATTAACAGAATAATGTTTTACGCTGTTAACTGTCTTAATTATACAATACTGTCATACCTACTTATACCCTATACCACTTATACTGATACCCCCCATGCGTTGCCATTCCTGAGGACTCAGGTGTTATTCCTCTGTACCCTGTAAATTCACGCTATATCCTACCCTATAAACCGAAACACAGCCATGCAAACACAACTGCTTCACGGTAGAAACATGAATGGGACAGAGGTATACTCTGTTATGTCCATGGTACTGCTCATGTCTATAGGCGACGGTTACCACTTTCCATCAGGTGGGCCGTCAGCTTGTTTGCAATTCTAAATTGTATAAAAAAAAATTCATTATGAACGCACTTAAATTTCAATTATTTATTATTTAAATAAATTCTTTAAATTATAACGTAAACCAAAATTAGAAATATATTAAAATGCCTATTCAGCGTTAATCAATTAAACGTATTAAATGAACCCAAAAGCGGTCCAGTTACTAAGCCGTGCCAAACACAATTTAGCAAATAAACACCCATTTACATATGGAAAGTGACAATTCCATAGGGTCCCATGGATAGTGAAAGGATATGCAAATTAATTTATATCTCATGGAGCACCCCACAATGGGTACGCGTGAAATATGC
Source organism: Galleria mellonella (assembly GCF_026898425.1). Lineage (NCBI taxonomy): Eukaryota > Metazoa > Arthropoda > Insecta > Lepidoptera > Pyralidae > Galleria > Galleria mellonella. The sequence goes on from NW_026442176.1 coordinate 4,779,023, forward strand.
CATAAACATAACGATTATACGTATGTATTTTTTTCTAGTAAAATGTATTAAAAAGAAATTATTTATTAATTTATTTTACAATACATTTTGTTAACTATTTATTAAGTACAGACATAATATTAGGTACATAATATATATAATAGTACTTAGATGTATGTATATCATAATTTGCATATGCAAATATGCAAATAATAATATCATATTTCATTAACATGAGCGTTTCTCATTGGGTACACTTCATGCGCCAAGCTAGGGAACTTTAAGGTCGAGGGATGGGCAGCAGCGTCCCTCTTTAAACATCTCCAAAGCCCAGCTGTAGTTCCCAATCCGTGTGCCAAGCGTGGCAGCTATTGGTCCCCAAAGGGCAGGCTTATATCCAGCAGTGGAGAATTAAAGGCTGATATTATGATGATGGGCCATCTACCTGCAATTCACAAATATTCCTAACTTCGCACTCGTGAACTATTACATAAGGTATCCTATGTGCTCAGTTAGGATATAACCTATCCATGTAATAAACTTCATTCAAATTCGTTCAGTAACATTTGCTCAAAAAAGTAACAAACATCCATCGAACCATCCATTTTTTTTATAACACGGGGCAAACGATCATGCGACTTAGCTAATAGTAAGTGACTATCGCCGTCTAAGATCCCCGCAACACTAGAAGAATCGCGTGTGCTGCCGGCTTTTTAAAAAAGGAATATGCGCTTCTATTGAAGTTTACAATGTCACATTGATGTTAATTCCAAAGCGTGGTTGTGTGTGAAAGAAAATGCCTTGAAATACGCACAGTGGAAGGACCGCCAATCACCCAGATGGTTGGACTGGAACTTTAGTTTGTAATGGATTATACGATAGTGAAAATAAACAGCAAGTGTTAATCTAAACATCATTCATAGCAAACTTTCACATTTATAATATTACGCTGATACCATGATGTACTCCAATATCTGAGCAGTACCATCAATACTTGGAAATCCTTATTGTATTATACAATTTATTTACGAATAACTAATATAGTTATATACCTTGTGACAGTATTGGTCACAAAAGAAACTTGGAATGGAAATTAACCAAAGAAACTTAGAACACTAAGGCCGTGAAGGGAATGCAAAAAGTACAACAGGAAAATGTGTCATTTTTAAATTTTCTAGATAATAATATAAAAAACTATAAACAACGTAAGTGGCCTGTACTCCACAATTCTCTTTAAAACAATTATGTTTAACGAAGGTGCAATATTTTCAGTACAAAAGGTATTAAAGCTTCAATCGTTTTGGAAGGAACAATTAATATCGAAACCCATTGTAAACGATACAGAGCTACAAAGCGGCATACAAGCAATCGTAAAAATCTTTGCAATTACATTTTTTATACCACAATACAACCACTCGAAACACATTAACTTTCGAACCGTTGAAAAGAAAAACAAAATTAATGATCGCAACTAATTCGCAATAAAAATGCCACATGCGAGCAAATATGAGAGGGGAGACAATTACAACGAATTAATAACGCGCACTACCCTTAAAACTCGAGTACAGATTTGCATTCAATGGTATTCTCGCTTTTGTTGCTTATTTATTTGCATTCGTGCTAAATTCAACTGTACATTTCGGGTTACACAGTCTAAAATCGTTTGGAGAGACATCCGGCATTTATTGTGTTTTTGCTATCAAACCTTCTTGAAGGGTCATCTCAGAGTACCAAAAGAAAATCACCCGTAAACACTGGACGACAAAATTCAAAGTCCAATCTTGGGCGTGTTGTACAAAATCACTTGAATATTAAAAGTCTTGGTAATTATTCAGGAATCCATCCATCATTAATCACACCGGAGGGTGGGATGCGGGGAAACGTTGTAAAAATGATTGTTGAAAAGATAAATTGCGAAGATGTGTCGTTTATTCTAGCACTGTGACAGACACGTGTGGTTCCCTTTCGGCGACACATATTAACAAAACACACGTTAGTGCTTTTATTGTTGGTAAAATTTATTACCAACATAATTCTATCATTAATTATGGTGAATTTGAATATTAATTTGCAGTGCAACGGATACCTAATACAGTTTAAAATGTGGTCGCGATAGTTTATGCTAAAGTAGATTGATACATGCCCTTTAATATTCCCTCCAAAAAAAAATATGATGTAAAACTTAGCAGAAATAAAAATTATAAAAGATAAAAAATATTAAGCGTTCTCTTCCAAGTGATCTTTTGATGGAGAGGAGTAATTATAAACAGTTTTGTCAGAGTCACAGAAATTTATGTACAAATTTCTGTAAATTATTTTTGTGAAAGGACGACAAATGAACTTGGGGCTCACTTGATGATAAGCGCTCACTACAGCCTATAGAGTCTCACGATTTCAGGAGAGTTACCAATGCGTTGCCGATCTTTTGAAAAGGTTTAAGTCTTGAAGGTCATTATTATAAAATTGTCTTTTAATCTAGTGTCTTGTTGACAATTTTATCTCGTCAATATTTATATATTTTTACTGTTGAAAAGTAAAACTTGTTATATTAAAATACAAGTTATTATCAACTATTATATTACGTTCAAATTAACTAACAATAATTGTTCAAATTACTGTTATTAATTAAGCAAAGTTTTTTATTATAATCAGTGGTTGATTCTGAAGTATCCTCATGATCATCAGATCAACTGTTCACTGTCCACTGTTGAACATAGTTGCCACAACTGGTAGACGGATTGGCAACTGCAGTTAGGTTCTGTTGATGTTATAGAGTGACACTGCTGCCAATTTAATTAAGTTGCCTTAGTCGCCTCTTACGACACCCACTAGAAAGAGTGGCCCGTTCTATACCGGGACCACACGACATGTCTGAAATATACTTACACCAAATTATTTATTTCTTATTCAATATCCTTTCACCGAAGCATACATTGTACATTATGATTGATCATCGTCAAATACAATATAAAATAATTTTCAAATGTGTCACTAAGCAAAATATAGGGCTGTGTCCCTGAAAGGATCGCTCACATTAGCGCCAACAAACTCTGCCAAAGGTCCGAAACAATCTCAAATAACAGCTTTTATCCTAAAATACCATAACAATGGATAAATAACTATTGAAACACCACAGAACACCATTAACCCGACGTGTAAATGTCGCCGTGAACTTTAACAATTAATGTCGCCTCCAATAATAGAAACTGAGGCACAATGGTCCGCGCAACAAATTAATATATTCATACTTTGTTCTGAGGCCAGTAGCCGAAAAACTCGTCGAAGATTCAAAGAGAAATACACTTAAAATCTTTAAATATAAGATTGAAAATGTGATAACGACAGAAATTGCAATTGAAATTCATATAAACGATAGAATTTTTAGCGTTGTTCCACCTCAATAAGATTCAATTTCGTTTGCATTTCTTGTGCAAAGGGAAGCGTTTTGCAAAGTTTTTATCATTATAATTTAAGTGAAATACAATTATTGCTATTTTTATAGAAGATCACTATAATGCGACCTGATGCAGATTAATAGTGTGCGACTATATTATTGTATTTTTTATAAGCCACCGTAATATAATGACGGATGAAAAAAAAATATAAATCAAATTGTCCCTATTTTTTTTTAAATGTGTGAAAACGTAACCCCGCCTGCGCTATCGGTATAGGCCAGCGGGGCACCAGTGATGGGTGATAGGTGAAGATGAAAGCAGGTCAGTTAGCCCATCGTGATGAATTCCATTAGAGTTAATCAATGTGGTTTCCAGGGGGAACTGCGTGGAGGACGACCTAATAGGGTATATTGTTAGCAATGGGTCAGTTAGACTCCATTACCAACAATTCTTTTCCCCCTAATTGTCCCTATTAGAAGAGAAATATTTATTTATTTAGATAATACGTAATTTACCAGAGGGAGACTTTGTACAAAAGTCGATGGCTTGAGTACCTCTGTCCTATTCGTGTTTCAACCGTGAAGCAGTTGTGTTTGTATGGCTGTGTTTCGGTTTGAAGGGTGGGATATGGCGTGAATTTACTGGGTACAGAGGAATAACACCTGAGTCCTCAGGAATGGCAGCGCATAGAAGGTATCATGGGCGAAACAGTGTACTCTGTTATGTCCATGGTACTGCTCATGTCTATAGGCGACGGTTACCACTTTCCATCAGGTGGGCCGTCGGCTTGTTTGCCATTCTAAGTTGTATAAAAAAAAATGTATAGAGTAATGAAATAAGATACGGGTAGGTATAAAACACGATAAAATAAATAATAAATATTGTCAATATATTTATTTATTCATTAATACATGTATGTATACAAAACGGATTTAATGCAAAAAAAAACATTCTCTCCCTAAAGTTGACTACGTTGTAAATTCTTGACATTTTAAAAAGTATCTCAATGATACATAACTACATATACTAAACACATCACATAGTCAACGTATAATTCTACAACAAAAGTCTACAGTACTTAAATTAAAAATTATTTTATACACACCTACACGACGGAAATCAAATAGGTACTCTCCTTTGACGCTTATAAAATCGATCGTATTAAATTCAACGCACAAGTCTCGAAATAAGGGTTGCCATAAGAGAAAATATACAATAAAACGTATGCCTTATTTGTATGTGCTTATTCAATAGCTATTTTTTCTTTGCGTCATTGACGGAGGGGGAAAATAATCTCTCACACACGTCTACGTGGAAAATAGGTAATGGAGGCTTTATTTCTTCACTCAACATTGTTAAGAACCATCTTGAAGATGTTTGTTAAAAGTATTGTCAATTTTTGGAATTTCTCCCATTAAAAGATGTAAGAAATGTTTGTGTACCTTCTTTTATTACGTGTTTTTAATGGCAATTAGATAAGAGGGCTCATGCCAAAGTCAGATAATGTTGTAAACATTCCTCATCCATAATCGACTAGCGATCCAGCCCACCTTCGCATGGATATACAGAATTTTCGAAAATAATATAACCTATATAACTCTGATAATGTAGTTTTCTATAGGTGAAAAAATTTTAATTTTTAAAATGGGTTTAATAGTTTTAATGTTTATAAAATCATAATATATTTTTGGTTTTTAAGTTCGTGAAAACATAATAGATTTTTTTTTGTACACAAGCATATTATCAGTTTGATTTTTGTCAAAATTATCACAAGAAAGTAATAAAATATTTACCGTCAAATTCCGCTTACCATGTTTGCAACTAAATGGCGACATACTTCTAGTAATTTTTCAAAAAATTAAATAATTAAGTCATGTGTTACCATACTCCATTAGGTGAACTGACAGCTTGTTTACCATAAAAATAGAATACAAGTCATCTTTATTCAAGTAGTCATATTTACAAATTCTTTTAAATTGCCAATTTTTTATAATTTACTGTTGGTCATTCACTTGCGTAAATCGTAGATGTCTATAGTCAGTTAAAATCATCTTAATGACTATGAAAATTAAAAGGAACACTAACGAGAATCAATAATGTACAACGAAATATGTCATCAATATAAACAAATGGTTGTTTCTCAATATATGTGTAACAATGTACCTAACATCTATGTAAATAATCTCAAAGGCCACCAACATAAACCACCGACAAAAGCCGAATAGGCAACAGTACTTTATAGTGGATAGATACACAAAAAGCTACTCGTTCTTAGTTGCTTAACTAACTATTTAAGTAACAGTTTGGCTTTAATTAATCTTGACACCGCCATTGTGGACTATTGAAGTATCATTTATCACTTTCAAACTTCAAACTATCGAAGCAAGAAATTCCAAATCACGACCCGCGTTGAACCGCTCAAATACCTTTATTATGGCTTATTTTTATCTGCTGGTAACACCAGCACAAAAGGGTTTTGTTTTCCCGCCTTTATTGAAACGTCACAATGACAGTTCGAAATTAGTGTCGTTGTTGTCAGCGCAAAATTTCGTATAACTTTTCAGCATGAAAATTATTCATTTCATGAAGATTTTTATTCATATTTTTATTTTTAAATATGAGGTGCATCAATAAACTCGGACAATATTTTTGTATTATAATGTTTATAAATACCTACAACAATATATATACAATTTACAGCATTTACGTTCATATATTCGATGTACGTATCTAATAATAGGTCAGGTCTGGATTTCAATTATTTGCCAATCCGTTACCTGCACGGGCACAGTGGCCCTGACTCGATTGCCTCCCGTCTGGCCGTACGGAATCGAACTCCGGCCCGCACAATGAAATACATCTAAATAAATAACACGGACTTCTCATTGTGATGCCGACTCCATACAAAATATATTTTCTCGACAATGCGAGCATTGGAAATGGGAAAAATAGGGCACACTCGACTCGGGAGAAAATGCTCCAGTGTGCTGCCAACACTCGGTCTTAATGCAAATTCATTCTATTTTTGAAAATTTGAATACGTTATTGGAATAAATTGTGGTAACTGGCCAATTAAATGAGAACAAAAATATGTAAATTATTTGAAAGTATAAGTAATTATTACATGTAATAATTTGATAGAATTTATCCTGCAACAAAAGTACGAATTTAAAATACGTGCTTAATTTATCATCATTAATATCAGCCGCTAACTGTCCATTGCTGAACTTAGCCCTCCTCCACAATGAAAGTTTTGCCAGTAGTTGCCATGTTTGGCTGGTGTATTGGTATCCACAGTTATGCTTTAGTGATGTTTTAAGAGGGATACTGCTGACCATCCCCCTATCGTTAAATTTCCTTAGTAACCTCTTATGTTACACACGAGAAAGAAAGAGTTGGCCTATTCTACGCCGAGACCACACAGCTAATTAGAACTTAATTTATAATTCCTATCAATTTTTACTTTTTTTAATACATCAGTACTACCTCTGTGTCATTCGTATTTCTGCCGTGAAACTGTTGTGTTTGCATTACTGTATTTCGGTTAGAATGTGAATATGGAAAATTACAAGGTTTTTTTTATACAACTTAGAATGGCAAACAAGCTGACGGCCCACCTGATGGAAAGTGGTAACGGTCGCCTATAGACATGAGCAGTACCATGGATATAACAGAGTATACTGTTTCGCCCATGATACCCCCCATGCGTTGCCATTCCTGAGGACTCAGGTGTTATTCCTCTGTACCCTGTAAATTCACGCCATATACCACCCTTTAAACCGAAACACAGCCATGCAAACACAGCTGCCGGAAGTTGAAATACGAATAGGACAGAGGTACCCAAGCAATCGACTTTTGTACAAAATCTCCCTCTGGGAGACACAGACATAGCACCCTAGTCCTCAGGAATTGCAACGCATGAAGGTGAATCATTGGCGATACAATATACTCTGTTATGTCCATGGTACTGCTCATGTCTATAGGCGACGGTTACCACTTTCCATCAGGTGGGCCGTCAGCTTGTTTGCGATTCTAAGTTGTATAAAAAAAACTGCGATAGACACACAGCAAGTTTACATTTCAATGAATTGACAAATTAATTTACTTTCCAACAGATAAATCCACTTCATAAAATCCAACAATCCCACCGAGATCCCTTATAGATCGTAATTCCAAACAATGACCTACCGAACTAATGATTAATTCAAAAGTTGTTGAAATCCTTTAATATGTTGGCTATAGAATTAGCGATTAGCTATGTTTTTTTTAATGCAGGACAATTAAATGGTAACCCCGCCTGCGCTACCGGTATACGTTGACGGGGTACCAGTGAGTAAACATATGTGAAAATGAAAGGACAGGTTAGATAGCCCATCGTGAAGAATACACCTGGCATTCAGTACGATGGTTTCCAGCAAGCAAAGTCACTTAATATTTTATAAATATGTACGTCACTTGTGTAAGGCATATGTAATACTAGTAAGTAAGAACTATATATGTCTATAGAGGAGAAAGGGATTGTTAGTAATGAAGCCTAATTTCCCCATTACTAGCAATACACCCTATCAGGTCGAGCTCCACGCGGATACCCCTGGAAACTATCGTGGTTAATTCTAGTGAAATACGTCACGACGGGCTAACGTACCTGCTTTCATCGTCACCTATCATCCCTCACTAGTGCCCCGCCAGCATATCATCATAGTCGTAGAATACTGACGGATCTGACAAATATTACAGATCCGTCAGTATTCTACGACTATGACGATATATCGATAACGCAGGCGGGGTTACAATTTCATTATCATCCATTAAACATATATCTATAATTTTGTTTACATACACATTATAAATAATCTTTCATCACACTTAATTTTGTACGACACTTTCTTAACTTTTTATATTTTTACGGCATCTATTGACAACGTTGACAGTAGATGGCGTTGAAAAAAAAAATTCTTTGTCATGTAACTTTTTAACTTTCTACATATAGGTATTTTGTGCCCAATTATATTTCAAAGAATTTTTAATGTACAGTTTCCGCTTCCTTGCAATTTAATTACACGTAATCTTAAAGAATAAATAAATATATATTATAATGTACTATTTAGTAACCTTGGATAATATGGATACCGATCCGATATCTATATATTGAGTTCACCTTGACAATAATGATCATCACCTATTTTGATATCACCCATATTGGTCGAATATCTATTTTCGAATATAGTAAAAGTCTATTATGCAAAAAATTATATTGGATAACAGACTTTTACTTAATTATAACATATTCGTTATTAGACCAGTAATATAGATATTAGAACTAAAATATATATTTATTGCTATTGATTACCCACGCCTACTATTTGGTGATATTTCTTGTTTTTTATAATAATAATTTTATTACATATTTTTTTACAACACAGGAGCAAACGAGCATGCGGCTTACCTAATGGTAAATTTACCAAATGACTCCCGCTGCCCACAATCACCCACAACACCAACGGCATTGCAGGTGTTCTACCATCCTTTTAAAAGTACTCTTTTCTTGAAGATTAGGTTGTCGTATCGATTCGGTAATACTGCTGCTGGAAATTGATTCCAAAGAGTGGTTATGCGTAGAAGACAGCGCCTTGAAAACCTCACGGTGGAGGACCGCCACTCTTCCAGATGGTTGGGATGAAACTTTAGTTTATGGCGGGTTGTACGGTGGTGAAAATCAGCATCAGGTATTACAACTAATCTTTGATGTAATACAATAATTATTCACGATATAATTGAACCATAACGGAATATCTATTTATCTATCTATTCTATTCTATATCGCATAGGATAATTTACTGGGTACAGAGGAATAACACCTGAATCCTCAGGAATGGCAACGCATGGGGGATATCATGGGCGAAATAGTATACTCTGTTATGTCCATGGTACTGCTCATGTCTATAGGCGACGGTTACCACTTTCCATCAGGTGGGCCGTCAGCTTGTTTGCCATTCTAAGTTGTATATAAAAAAAAATATGGTTTAATAAAATTATTAGCTGCAGCATTCCGCGATTTCTATGGCCTCTATCCAAAAGGCCGGATTGAAATAAAACAATGAAATTGAAAAACGCCCTAAGAGAACGGTGCTCGTAATTATTAAATTGAAAACCGTGTTTTCTCATCACAATCGCGCTAGGGTTGACATAATGGGCAGAATTCCATTCGCAACTTATCTGGGGACTGTACAGATTCTATTGTAGTGTAGTTATTAATTCTTATTAATTGTATTTTTCGTTATTTTATTCGTAGATCAAATCTGAACCATTATCTATGTAGATAAGGCTTAATATATCTTATATGTTAACTAGCTATTGCTCAAGGATTTACGTGTAAATCCGTTATAAAGCGTGTGGTATCGTGTTTCTTTTTTAAACTAAAATTTGAAAAATCCACACTTATATTCCAAATTTTGATTTCTAAACTTAATAGTTTTAGCTGTATATTGACAGTCAGTCAAGACAAGCGATTCTATAAGTATGTATATGAAAACTGTGTTTTCTCATCACAATCGCGCTAGGGTTGACATAATGGGCAGAATTCCATTCGCAACTTATCTGGCGACTGTACAGATTCTATTGTACTGTAGTTATTAATTCTTATCAATTGTATTTTTCGTTATTTTATTCGTAGATCAAATCTGAACCATTATCTATGTAGATAAGGCTTAATATATCTTACATGTCAACTAGCTCTTACTCACAGATTTACACGTGTGGAGTCGTGTTTCGTCTTTAAGATGAACATTTTAAAAAAATTCTCTAACGTTCGAAATTTTAAACTTAACAGTTTCAACTGTGTACTGATAACAGTCAGTCTAGTCAAGTGGTTTTATAAATATGGATAAATTTAGAACGTGATCCAGCTGTGGTGCAAAATTTAATTGAAAACCGTTTAGTGATTTAAGGCTTGATTATGTGTATAAAAGCTTTACATTTTTATTATTCGTGTTAGAAATGTAAGAAGGCTTCGAAACAAACTCTCTCAAGATTATTGTTCTTATTTCAGAATAGATGCAACATTGAAATCTTCAAGAAAAGAGCATATTCCTTTTCAAATTGTCGGCAGCACGCCTGCAATTCTATCGGCATTGCGAGTGCTCATGACGATAGTTATCATTTTCCATCAGGCAAGCCGCATGCTCGCCAGATGGCATATAAACCCTATCGATTGCAAATAATATTGTTCAAATTAAGTCATATATGGTAAAGGTATTGTAATTTAAATATTTCTATTGAAATAAGTATTGAAAATACAATCATCATCATCATTTCAGCCGTTGCCAACTGTCCACTGCTGAACATAGGCGTCCCCCCATAAAAGGGGGGTTTAGTCATAAGGTAAATAAATTTAAACAATATAATGATGGTATTTACCAAAAACTTGGATAGGTTTGATAGTGAATACAATACGAAGAAATTTCTTCATTAAATAAATTTCTTATTAAAGTGAATTAATACTTAATAATGTTTGTTTCCCTTTTTTTATATTATATTTTTCATCGAAAAGAAGAAAATCTAACAGTGGCTTTATCGTAGACGTAGTGTAACGTCTTCACGTGGCTGTATATACCAGTAACGCCATCTATTGTCGATGTATCTGCACTATGAATACGCTACAATTAAAATATTAAAATTAATATGTATGTACTTTTTTATTGTAAAATTTTATTTAATAACTCTAACTAAGAAAAATCAAAGACAGATTCTTTTTTTGAAAAATTATTCTTTTTTTTTAATACCAGTAAGTATCTATAGATAAGGTAAAATAAAAATAATTGGATTTATTTTTAAGAACGTATTCTAACAAATAATAATTAGTGAAATAACATGTTTTCCCAAATAAATAAGTGTCAAAAACGATAAAAATATTTGAACAATAATTATGGAACTATAGATTCTAAAGTTATATATATAATTATTATATTAATCGGGGAATTTTACCAGCAGTTGCCAAGCATTTAGCAGTCATAGTTACACTTTAATAATATATTAGGGAGGGACGCTGCTGTCCATCCTTTGACCAGTAAGTTATATATATAGCTATTTTTTTTTTATTTATTAAAGGTATACACAACAGGTTACAATCAATAACATTGCAGACATTATGTAAAGATAATAGTATGAACTAGATTGAGACCCAGACACGTGTACACATAGCACGGTTAAAGCAGTCTGCAAACAGTGTTAAATTGTAAAGTTATATAAAAAAAAAACATATGAATTTGGTAAATAACAGTGAATTTATTTAAATTATAAAAATAAAATTATATATCATTAATAATATGTTCAACTTCTTACAAAATAGTCACAAGAGTACTGTTTAAAATTAAGAGTTTCATCAGAAATGGTAACGAACACATGCCGTGGGCATAATATTGTTTTACTAATGAAATGTACTAAATCACCCACACACCCACTCAAAAGTGAAGAGACATTTCATAAAATCAAAAGCAGTTTTTTTTTATACTACTTAGAATGGCAAACAAGCTGACGGCCCACCTGATGGAAAGTAACTGTCGCCTAAAGACATGAGCAGTACCATGGACATAACAGAGTATACTGTTTCGTCCATGATACCCCCCATGCGTTGCCATTCCTGAGGACTCCGGTGTTATTCCTCTGTACCCAGTAAATCCCTTTGATGGTATACTGTATATTCTACTACTTGAATCGACTAAATCATCAGCATCATATCAGCTGTGTACTGTCCACTGCTGAACATAGGGGCCTAAAAGGGAGTTGCCAGTAGTTGCCACGCTTGACAGGCGGATTGGCAACCGCAGTTAGGCCCTCCACGCGGATCCCCTTTGAAACCATTATAGTTAAGTTTTGATGAATTCATCACGATGGGCCAACTGGCTGACTTCATTCTCACCTATCATCCCTCATTGGTGTCCCGCCAGTGTATACGTAAGGCTGCATTTTAAGTCATGTCGTTTGCCAACCTCCCGCGATTGAGAGGAAAGGGATTGTTAGTAATGGAGACTGAGAATCCCATTGCTAGCAATATAACCAACCAGGTCGACCTCCTCACGGTTCTCCCTGGAAATTATCATGGTTAATTCATGATGAATACATCATGATGGGCTAACTGGCCTGTTTTCATTCTCATCTATCACCCTTCACTGGTGCTCCGCCAGCGTATCCCGTTAGCGCAGGCGGCGTAACCATACCATTGTCACCCATCAAAAAAAAAACCTCCCGCGATTATTAAAAAAAATGTGGCATTTTAATCTTTTTGAACTTAGAATTCGCAAACTAAATAATGTTTTCAGATTAGTCGAATAGTTTTATTGTATCGTCTATTCAAAGATAACAAGTCGGTTGTAAAAATAAGGTTCCATTAATCCATCCTTTAAAAAAACTGCAGTTAGGCTTTGATGATGTATTAAGAGAAACGCTGCTGCCCATCCATCGGCCATTTAGTTCCCTTAGTCACCTTTTACGACACCCACAGGAAAAGAATGGATGGCCTATTCTATTTTTTTTTAGTTAAAATGATTCATTTTGTAATTATGAAATTTACGTGCGACTTTGACCGGTATACGTTCACTGGCCGGACAAAAAAGTATATATATATATATATATATATATATATATATATATATATATATATATATATATATATATATATATATATATATATATATATATATATATATATATATAGATTCAGAAGGAGTGAGTGAAAGAAAGATTTAGTACAAGATTGTACAATGAATAATATTTACAGTAAATAAATCCAGATATAATAAGTCGCGGCACAAAATATTTTTCTATAAAATTCTAAGACAAGATTGTCAAGAACGTCACTATTTATTTTTCTACAACTACGTAGGTTTGAAAGAGGTTGGTAGCCTACATCACTCCCCCCATGAGACCTGGTGAAGGGCGATAGAAATCTGGAAATCGGACACGGTTAAAAGGTATGTATTACTTGTATGTAAATTTATTTAATATCTAATTAAAATATATATCCTACCTACGTACGTATTTTACTAAACTAGGTGTTATCTTGAAAAGTTGTGTAACTTCTGCTAGTAATAGTGGTGGTCAACCTACGAGTGTTGGCAGTCACACACATACTAATGATAGCGGAATTAAACAAAATAATTCTAAATAAATAATTAATAATATTATGACCTATTTATTGGTCTCTTGCCTAAATAAAATAAATAAATTATGTTTATTCAAGTAAACTAAATAATAAACATTTTTGTACCCTCATTTTTTTATGACTCTACCTATAATATATCATATAATCTTTATTGAACTAAAACATACAGTAACAACAATAAGTTAATAACAATGTTAGCAAAGGCGAACTTATCTGTAAGAGAGATTTCTTCCAGTCAACCTAACGCAGTGGCATAGGAAGTAGTGAGTGGGCAGTAGTAGTGCTAAACAGAAGTTAAAATAAATATTTTCATAAATTATAAATCATTATATACATATGTATATTTAAAAAATAAAGTATTAATACATACATATAAATATAAACCTACATAAATAAGATCATATATGTGTGTGTGTGTATGTGTTAAATACAACATATAAAATCAAATGAACCTTTTAAAAAAATATTATTAGCTCCCTTGATTATTTGCACAAAGGTATAATTTTCTACATTTTCTCAGTTATTTTCTTTATAAAGATAAAATTAATTTGGTACGAAAACAAAACACAATCTATTAAAAAAATAGGAATCATCAAAATCGATTTAAAATTGGCGATCATATCACACACATACAAAAAATGCATGTGAGATGAAAAACTTTCTCCATTTTGTAATCACTTCGTAAAAAAAAAAGACCAATTATGAATACGAGTCGTTAATACAGGTGTCTAGAACTAAAAAAAATGTCAATTGCTTTTACTTACCTGCCTATTACATAAAACCTACTTAAACTAAATAAATAATTTTACACATTAGAACACTACCGTCTACATTGGCCCTGAAAAATCTTTTCATTATTATAAAAAAATAACAAGTAAAATTTTACTAACTTTCTAGTAGAAACACGCCAAAAAGTAAAATTAACAATTAACATTTTATTAAATTAAAGGACGATGAAATGACGTTTATATTTTTTCTTTTAATTTCATAAATAAATTTGTAGATAAATTATGCATGTACTTTATTTATAATTGTTCCATATATTGTATACTTATATAGCAGGACATGGAGATACTATTTAACTGATGTAATAATACCTTAATTTGACCTATGATCCACAATAAAGACATTTGTATTTGTAGAGTTAATAATTTCACAGTGCAAACACATAAACTTCTTGTTACACATTCGACTTTAAAAATGGCAAAAAGTGTTAAATTGTCATTTGGTTATAGATCATGAATATTTAACAAGATATATTGATCCTAGTTAAAAAAATTTTACTTTAACTAATAACTAATATCAAAACGTTATAGATAACTATAAATTTAAAAAAAAAATGTATTTAGATATTTTTCAATAAAGTGTAACAAAAAGACGAATGCAATGTTGTAAAAGAAGACATGTTAACTGCAATGCGCAATAACCTTACTTTATGGAATATAGAAATGAAGAGATAGTAAATTCATAAAAGTGAATAAGTTATAGAGGAACCTATGTAAGTATGTTATATCTACTTATATAATGACGTCGTAAATAAAATAGCTGATCCTGAACAGTAAAAGAGAAAGGGAATCACCGTAAAGAAAACAAAATGTTAAAATAAAAACAATTTACTGTTTATTTTTATGGCATTAACAAACTTTGTTCTCAAATACTATAATACATCGTTGGTACTGACATCGATTATTTAAACACTAATATATACATTGGGGATGCACTAATAACTTACAATGTAGACAACTAATTTACAGATAATTACAATTACATGGAAGTCATTAAATAAATACACAGCATATCAATAGGAAGTAAAGAGAGGGAACCACATAAGGGTACGTGACTCGACAAAACAAATCAAACTCAACAAACAGACGAGAGACATGATAAACGAAATCTCAGTTTACAATATAATCCTTAACTATTTAGCTAATGCAGAGATATCTATGGGAAGTAATCTCTTTTTGGTACCAATCTCACTTCACATAACTAACGAACCAGCGCTACTTTACCTTAAATATTTAATGATGCATCGAAAACAAAAATCACAGTTTAAACTTAATCGCCACACTACATGGCCTAGAACTCTCGATATTTACAAGCACATGATATGAGCCGCACTCCATTTATGATCTCCAACTATAACTCTAAAATCAATAAATAATGTTCATACAATTTTATAGTTTCACAGTCTGTAACACTTATAACTAAAGCCGCATCTGCCGCTGGTGCCGAACCTTAAAAGATTGGGATCTTTCAAGGAAGGCATGTCGGTCTTCAATATATGACAGAAACTGGCCGTCTTAACTGGTCGTCGTGGGGACTGTGCTGCGTTGGTGTCACTGGAGATACGGGTGATGAAGGTGCTGCGCCGTATTGTGGAAACAATGGCGACGAGAACGGCTTAGGTGGTGCCGCCGGCGATGTGTACAACGAAGAATAGAATGATGATACAACGGCAGCGGCGGACGACGATACCGTCGGTAATTTTTCCGCCGTCGGCGCCATCAGTTTGGAGAATTGCAGGTGATCCAACTGGTGTGGGAAGTACGGTGACACTGCAGGATACGATAGAGCGTCCAAGTGTCCAACAGCCGGTGCAGGACCCGCAAAATAAGGGAGCGGGAAACTCGGGAACGCACCAGCTCCTGGAGCCCCACCTGGGGTCGGGGGCTTAGGCTTCCTACGAGGCCTGTACTTATAGTCCGGATGCTCCTTCATGTGTAATGCTCTCAATCTCTTAGCTTCATCTATGAATGGTCTTTTCTGCATTTCCGTTAACAACTTCCATTCCGCACCGAGTCTCTTTGAAATCTCTGAATTGTGCATCTTCGGATTATCCTTTGCAATTTGACGTCTCTGAAGTCTAGACCAGACCATGAAAGCATTCATCGGTCTTTTAATGTGGCCCTCTGACTGCGGAGAGGATGCCGGGAGTGGTTGTGGTGCACTTGGATATTCCGGTAGCATACCAGGGTGCATTGAGAACGCGTATGGGTGATGACTCAAGGTCGACATGGTTACTGAACTTTTAAAAGCTAACTGTCAAAAGTTCTGTTAGAGCATTAGCTCTATGGTGTATGGCACAATGCGGTGAATGAGCACAGACGAGAAAGCGATTGTGTCGCGTCGAAGTCGAGCGATAGACTGATGGGTTAGTTCACTGTTCATGTCGGTATCGAAGCAAGGGGGGGCGCGGTTTCTGGGCGGTGTGCGAACACCCAATGGGGGCCGACCGTGTAAAGCCTGCGTCCCTCCTCAACTTTTGATACCGTCTCTTTTATTATTCAAGAAACTTGTATATATCTGTCTCTCTCGTAAAAAAAGCAGCCGGTATCGTTGCGCAGAGCAGTCGTCCAGCTGTTTAGAGGCATGTTGGGGGCTAGCGACGCAATGATGTAACTGCTTTACATTTCACTTGGATCAGAGAATTTCTCAACCATGTTATTGTACAATATAAACACTGCGTTTAGAACGTAGTGCCCAGTGAGATCGAAAATACAGCCACAGTATCTGTCGTCAGATCGTATTTGATATAATATTTATATACATATTTGATGTCTTGATTTATTTGAACAGCCTACTACAAAAGATATTTGAAAAGTATTTTGTGTTATCTAAACTAGTAACCCAGTATCGTCTTCGTCTGATCTTTTAGCGATTTACATTAATTATAATAAAATGTTTTGGAGATTTAAAATTCCTTGCCCATATGAGTATCGGAATTATAATTAGCTATTTCATGATCTTATAAACAAAATGTTTGCGTTTATAATGATTTTATTTAATTAATAATGAAAGAACCTTATTTACTGCGCGTTTTAGATATTTATATAACACTTATTGGCAAACAAACAGTAGGTAGGTACCTGTATTTCCTTTTAATATACCTTTTGTAATTAAAGTTATGGAATGAACTCCCTGTCGAGGGTTTTCCAAGAGACTATAGCATGGGATTCTTCAAAAAAGGGGTAAAGAAGTTACTTCAGGGTCGGCAACACGCGCATAATGCTTCTGGTATTGCAGGCGTTCATAGGCTACGGTAACTGCTAACCATCAGGTGGGCCGTATAGCTGTTTCCCACCTCAGTGAATATATAATGATTAATTAGTACAAAAAGAATATTAAATTATATAAACTACTACTTATCCTTTACCAGAGGGAGACTTTGTATGTACAAAAATCGTTTGCTTGGGCACCTCTGTCCCATTCGTGTTTCAACCATAAAGCAGTTATGTTTGCATGGCTGTGTTTCGGTTTGAAAGGTGGGAATATGGCGTGAATTTACAGGGTACAGAGGAATAACACCTGAGTCCTCAGGAATGGCAACGCATGGGGGTATCATGGGCGAAACAGTATACTCTGTTATGTCCATGGTACTGCTCATGTCTATAGGCGACGGTTACCACTTTCCATCAGGTGGACCGTCAGCTTGTTTACCATTCTAAGTTGTATAAAAAAAAAACTCATATTATACCTCAATGTGATAGTGAAATTGTTTATTTGTAACCTTATAGTGCCTTAACGGCTTAACCAATCACTATGACATGAAATTTAGTATAGGTACATGTAGTATATAGGACGGAGAAGTATACAGACTTCTTTTTATCCCGGTCATTATAACATATCCCGGTCACGCGGATGAAGGCACGGTATATATATATATATATATATAGACATATAGAGATCTAAAGATTGTTAGTATTCTGTCTATGTATTTCTATATAAATTATAGGTTTATAATAATTCTAAGAATAATAATATAATGGTACCTAAATCTATTATAAAATAATGAGTAGATATTAATCTAGCATTTTATTAAATTCCATGAAATTATGAGTAATTGTAAAATATTTGTTTGTGATAATAAACTGTTTATCATAAATATTAAAAATTTATTAATTACACTTTATGATTTATTACATCAAATAATGAAAATGTATAAAATACTAGCTAACGTTGTTTTACCATATACATTATTTCGAGAACTATACGTGAAAAATTATCGTACTACAATTATTATGTTCGATTGCCATCTTGCAACCCTATTGCGGCATATAAAAATCGCGATTAAAAAACAGGGGTTGATTGTAAAAGCGTGAAAATTTGAAGTTCTGCTGTGATACAGTTATGCAAACAACTGTATCACAGCAGAAACACGAATTTTTCTATTTTAAAAAAAGAATACTTTTACTTATTGAGAGAAAGGATTGTTTGTAATGGGTAGTGGTTTTTTTTTAACACACCATTTTAATAACACCATTAGGAAAATGTCATTTTTTTTATACAACTTAGAATGGCAAACAAGCTGACGGCCCACCTGACGGAAAGTGACAACCGTCGCCTATAGACATGAGCAGTACCATGGACATAACAGAGTATACTGTTTCGCCCATGATACCAGCCATGCGTTGCCATTCCTGAGGACTCAGGTGTTATTCCTCTGTACCCTGTAAATTCATGCCATATCCCACCCTTCAAACCGAAACACAGCCATGCAAACACAACTGCTTCACGGTAAAAACACGAGTGGGACAGAGGTACCCAAGCAATCGACTTTTGTACAAAGTCTCCCTCTGGTAGTGGTAGATTGTTAGTAGTTACTAATGTAATAGCTCCATCGCTGCAATCCGTTTAACCTATCCTACCCGTTTAACCTCCACGCAGTTCCCCCTGGAAACCATCGTGGTTAATTTTTATCAAAAACGTGAATTGGATTAACTGGCCTGCTACCATTTTCATCCTCGTCTATCATCTCTCACTAGTGCCTCGCCAGCGTATACCAATAGCACATGCGGAGTTACAATTTCATTTTCACCCGTTTAAAAAAACTTATACGTACTTATTTGTAAATTCAACTATATTTATTTATCCATTATAAAATAATATGTACAAAAACAATGCAACTGATTTTTAATAATATAAAATAGTTATAAAAGTAACTTTTTCGTGAAACCATTCCACCAGTAGAAAGAAAAACTTATAATACTAGTAACGCCATCTAGTGATTACTATAGTAAACTAGTGTATAAAAACATCGCGGCTCCAATTTTTCAAATTGATTTTTGGATTAGGATTTTTAATAAATGGCAATTATATGTACATAATTAGTTGATTTTATTATTTTTATGTAAACAGTTTGACCATGTGTTATTGTGAATATTTAATAAATATAATTGACATAATTTAACAGGAGACAAAAAACGTCTTAATGCTAAAAGGTGAAGTAGTTAATTTTATACATATATTCTCAATGAAATAATTTAAATATTATTTCTCTATATAATATAAAAAGAAATAAGTAAAACACATATACTAGTCTTGCTTATTTATTTATTTTTCTCCCGCGCACAACCACTCTTTGGAATCAACTTCCAGCAGCAGTATTTCCGAACCGATACGCCAACATAACCTTCAAGAATAGAGTATATTCCTTTTTAAAACGCCGTCAGCACACCTTCAATGCTGTTAGTGTTGTGGGTGATCATGGGCGGCGGTAGTCACTTACCACCAGGTGAGCAGCATGCTGGTTTGCCCCCTGTGTTGTAAAAAAAAACTATAGTAGCTAGTCATCATATTTTATATAAATTATACTAAAATCATTATTTAATTGTATGTATTCCAGAGATGACTAAGCAAACTGAATTAACTTAAAAATCACGTCAATAGACAATTTTTCAATTTTTTTTTTTTTTATATAACTTAGAATGGCAATCAAGCTGACGGCCCACCTGATGGAAAGTGGTAACTGTCGCCTATAGACATGAGCAGTACCATGGACATAATAGAGTATACTGTTTCGCCCATGATACCCCCCATGCGTTGCCACTCCTGAGGACTCAGGTGTTATTCCTCTGTACCCAGTAAATTCACGCCATATCCCACCCTTCAAACCGAAACACAGCCATGCAAACACAACTGCTTCACGGTAGAAGCACGAATGGGACAGAGGTACCCGAGCAATCGACTTTTGTACGAAGTCTCCCTCTATAAATGCATCATCGTCATATCAGCCTTTAACTGTCCACTGCTGAACATAAGCCTTGCGGGCTTTTGCCAGTAGTTGCCACACTTTGTAAGCGGCAACCGCAGTTAAGGTTTCGAGATATTATAAGAGGGACGTTACTCCCCATACCCTGCCTTCCCTTATTTGCCTCTTACGACACCCACGAGAAAGGAAGGGGGTGACCTAGTCTATGCCGGAACCATACGACCATCTACGGGAAAGGAATGGGTGCAAGAATTTAATCATCATTCATCATTTCAGCCATTATCCGTCCACTGCTGGGCATAAGCCTCTCCCATAGACAACTATAAAGAACGTTACTGAGCCACCTGCATCCATTAACTCCCTGCTGGAAAAAATTTAATATAATTAATAAATAATCATTATAAACTACATAGTATAAAGCAAAGTCGCTGTCGCTGTCTGTCCGTCCCTATATATTGTGATGGTTCGCCTATGGTACAATAGGTTTAATACCATAAGTACATAGAAAAGAAACAGGGGTTCCTATGGGTGACCGCTGCGAAAACTGAGCTATTTAATATAAACAAACTTTAAAGTCAAGGTTCACAATAGCGTACAGAGAAGACGTTACCATATATGAAATATTGACACAGAAAGGAAACTCCTTTGATGTGTTTCCAAAGTGTAGTGGATGTCACAAGAAAATTTAATAAATTAAACAAAAATATATTATATTTTATATATAACCAAATTATAGTTTACCTTTTATCATCAGATGTAAAAAAGGATGCATACAACACAGTTTAATAAGGTTTATGAGAGCCTTTAAAGTTTTATAAATTCGATAATCAATTTAATAGAAAATACCAAAATACGTTAACATATAATTAAATTGAATTTGAAGAAAAGTTCAGTTCGAATAATAGGCTAAATCGCTGTCCGGATACTTGCAAAATTTAAAACATCTAGCGACGACCTGCAACTTCGGATCGATGCTCGAAGAGAATCTTCGAGATCAGTTCGTGTCCGGTCTGAGCAGTGATGACATGCGATCGCGTTTATTTGCCGAAAAAGACATAACATACAAAAAGGCGGTGGAACTAGCTCTGGCATTGGAGGCTGCTGATAAACATGCCGAGGCGAGCGCTACTCATGGCGGTGCGGGCGGCCGGGACAGCGGCGCGGGCAGCAGCGCGGGCGCAGGCGGCGTGTGGGCGCACGGCGGAGGCGGCGGCGGCGCCGACAGGCCGACCGACGGCCTGCACGCGGTGCGCAGCGCACGGCCCGCGGGGAGCACGGCGGCGGCGAGCGCCACTTGTTGGCGGTGCGGTAAACCGCATCGAGCAGATAAGTGCCGTTTTAAAAATTATTCATGTGATAAGTGTCAGCGTAAAGGTCATTTGAAAGTGATGTGTAAGACGTCAGAGAATAAAAGACACAATTTCATCGAGGATGAATCAGACAGTGATTTATATAATATACGGGTGATGTCTTCCGGAGACAATCCTTATTTTGTGGACGTTATTATAGACAATAAGATAATTAGATGTGAAGTCGATACCGGTAGTAAGATATCTGCAATCAACGAACATTATTATAGAGATTTTTTTACTCATTATCCTTTACAAAGCGATCATATTAAATTGTGTTCATACTCTGGTTCGACTATAGAACCTATAGGTTATATTGTAGTAAACGCGTGTATTAATAAAATTACTCAAAATAAATTAAAATTATATGTAATAAAAAATGGTAGTCGCCCACTGTTAGGGAGGAGCTGGATTCGTAGATTCAATATTAACCAGTTACATATTAATAGTATTTGTGAAAGAGATGATAGCGAGTTCCGTACTAATATTGTAAATCAATTAAAAAAAGATTACCCACAAGTATTTACAGATAAGTTAGGCACATGTAAAAAAACAATCCGATTACAGTTAACAGACACGGAATCGGTGTACATGCGGGCGCGACCGGTACCGCTCGCGTTACGCGCGGCGGTTGAGCGTGAGCTGAACCGACTGCAAAAGGAGGGTTCTATATATTCCGTCGAACATTCCGATTATGGAACACCTATTGTACCAGTAATTAAACAATCAGGTGAAATTCGTATTTGTGGAGATTACAAAACAACTATAAATCCTAAATTAAAAAGAGATCATTATCCCCTGCCTCGGATAGAAGAATTATTTGCTGCCTTAAGCGAAGGAGAAGAATATTCGAAAATAGATCTCACCACTGCCTACATGCAGGTCCCGCTGGAAGAGGACTCCCAAGCGGTGACTGCCATATCCACGCATCTAGGTACATTTGTATTTCGACGTACACCTTATGGTTTAAGTTGTGTACCTGAAAAATTCCAAAAAATCATGGAGGAGACCCTACGCGGTCTTCCGAATACAGTAGTGTTTTTAGACGACATCTGTGTCACAGGACCTGACAGGTACAGTCATATACAAAATCTGCGTGCTGTAATCAAAAGGTTAGCTGAAATGGGCCTCACTATTAAAATTAATAAATGTTCTTTTTTACAAACTAGTGTATCGTACTTAGGTTTTGTAATAGACAAAAAAGGGTTACATCCAGATTTATTAAAAGTGGAAGCCATATTGAAAGCACCACAACCAGATTACATCAATCCGAGTTACATCAACACAACTAAAAGCTTTTTTAGGACTAATTAATTATTACGGAAAATTTATTCCGAATTTGAGCTCCTTCCTCCATCCTTTGTACCAATTATTGAAAAAGAACTCACCATGGAATTGGAACAAAACATGTGAGAAAACGTTTCAGGAGGTTAAACAATTTCTGTCTAGTGACAAAGTTTTAATTCATTATAATGCGTCATTACCTTTGGTACTATCGGTAGATAGTAGTAGCTATGGACTAGGGGCAGTTTTAGCGCATAGGTATCCAGACGGTACCGAGCGACCGATCAGCTGTGCTTCGCGAACACTTACGAACGCCGAAAAGAATTATAGTCAATTAGATAAGGAGGCATTGGCTATTTTGTACGGTGTGCAAAAGCACCATCAATTTTTATACGGCCGATCATTTGTATTAAAAACGGACCATAAGCCATTGACATACATTTTTGGTTCAAAAGGAGGTATACCACAGACGGCGGCGAGCAGGCTGCAACGATGGTCAATTAAACTAGCAGCTTATGATTTTGAAGTGGAATATGTGAGCTCTAGGAATAATAGTAACGCAGACGCCTTATCTAGGTTACCACTGCAAGGGGAATTAGGTCTAAAGGTGTCAAATAAAACCAATACAATAGGCAAAAATAATGAATCACATTATTTAAATTTAATAAATGAAACTTTGCCAGTTAATTATAAAGATATCGCTGTCGCAACTAAATACGATTCATTGCTGTCAAAAATATATGGTTACATTATGTATGGTTGGCCGAATGTAACTTTTACGGAATTTGAGAAACCTTTTTACAATAGACGGACGGAACTATATGTGGAACATGGGTGTATATTATATAAATATCGTGTCGTAATTCCGAGTAAATTACAACAACAAATATTATCAGAGATACATGAAGGTCATTTAGGGGTGATCAAAATGAAATCAATCGCCAGGAATTATGTTTATTGGCCCGGGATAGACCTCGATATTGAGAGGGTAGGACGTGAGTGCGAGGCGTGCCGGAATGTCCGTGATGCCCCACCGCGGTCCTCACTGCATCCTTGGGAGTTCCCTGCGGCACCATGGCAACGATTACATGCCGATTTTGCACAATTGAATGGAAAGTACTATATTGTGGTAGTCGATGCCAACTCAAAATGGTTAGATGCAACACTGTTACGTAGTACTTCAGCTAGTGACACTATTCAATATTTTCGTAATTTATTTTCAATATTTGGTTTGCCTTTACAATTGGTGACGGATAATGGTCCCCCATTTCAGAGTCACGAATTTAATGATTTTTGTAGAAAAAACACAATTAGACATTCTACTTCATCACCATATAGACCACAAGGTAATGGAGCCGCAGAAAACTCTGTAAAAACAATAAAAAAAGCCTTAAAGAAAGCTATTTATGAAGGAAAAGATTTGGCCCTAGCATTGAGTCGATTCCTCTTTCAATATAGAAACTGTGAGCATGCTACGACTGGTGTGGCACCAGCAGTCGCTTTACTGGGACGGCGATTACGTACTAGATTAGATGCGGTGCGACCTAATACTAGTGATATCGTTAGACAGGCGCAAGATAAACAAATACTGAATGCTGGCGGGGTAGACAGAACTTTTGAAGTGGGGGATAGTGTGTTAGCAAGAGACTGTTCGTCGCAGGGGGACAAATGGACCGAAGGCCGGATAACGTCTAAAACAGGGCCAGTCTCGTATACAGTTCAGTTAAATACTGGAAACCCTTGTCGTAGACATTCAGACCAATTATGGCCTCTAACACGTAATAGGTTCTCAATGTCAGGTTCAAATAGCAACGAAATATCAGATAGTACTAATAATCAGTCATTTGATAATGATATTCAACAAACACAACAGAAAAGAAATAGCTCGCACAGTCCTATAATAGGTGAAAATAAGAAACGGGAAGAAAAAGGGAATATGTCAACCAATGTAAAGAGTTTAGAGTTTGAGCAACAGCCACCATTAGATCAGGGTAGTGATCGGGCTAGGCGCGCGCATGAAAGAGAATTACGCAAACAGGGGATGGAGATATGAGCCAATTTCTAGTAATACACGTATATGTTATGTGCGATATATTGTGTTTATTGCTTAATTTTATATATATTTATAAACTTAAGATACTAAGATTATATACCTATCGTTAATATATGCAACTATGTTTTACATTAAGAAATAAACGGATTATATAAACATAAAAAGATGTTACTACCACGGATAATAGTTGTATTTCAAATTAAGTTGAGATAACAGAGATATTCTCATAAAATGTATTTTTGTTCTTAGTATTTCGTTGTGTAATTCTTTTATTTAACTTATGTATCATTACCGTATAAACAAACGATTGTCTTAAATTAAGTGGGGAGAAATGGAGGGTAGTTTAATAGTTTATATTAAGACGGGTGGAGGAGATTTGTTCTTTTTTCAATAAACCAGTTAGTAACTGACTGCATTGTTTCACTGACGTTACAGTAGGTAGATATATTTAGTACCAGCATTGCACCCGTGCGAAGCCGGGGCGGGTTGCTAGTAATATAAAAAAAAGAACTAACATGTTTATATATATATATATATATATATATATATATATATATATATATATATATATATATATATAAATCTATTTTAAAATTAGTTGAGATGATGAAGATATCTCTGCAAAATCAAACTGAAATTTTAAACTTAGATATACGTTTATGGAAACAGCACCATAGAATTGACTTAAATGTTATATCCCTACTTAAAACTTAATAATTTTAGTATCATAAATGTGATATCCTATAGTACCTTAACAACTTAATCAATCACTATGTAATTTTGTACACGTGTACTGTATAAGGCCGCCGTTTTAGTCTCTGTATACTCGTAGAATAGGCCACACCTTTCTTTCCCGTGGATGCCATAAGAGGCAACTAAGGGCGAGGGATGGGCAGCAGCGTCCCTCTTAAAACATTTCCTAAAGCCGAACTGCAGTTACCTACCTGTCTGCCAAGCGTGGTAACTGGCAAACCCCCCTCCCCCCCCCCCTTTATGACAAGGAGGGGCTATGCTCAGCAGTGGACAGTTAATATATGATGTAGCAACTGTATTATATGTAATACATATCACCTTCTTGGGGGGAAAAGGGTTGTTAGCAATGGAGTTTGACAGCCCCATTGCTAGCAATATGCCCTATCAGGTCGACCTCCACGTGGTTCCCCCTGGAAACCATAGTGATCAATTCTTGTTGAATTCGTCACGATGGGCTAACTGACCTACTTCATCCTCACCTATCATCCTTCACTGGTGCCCCGCCGGTGTATACCGATAGCGCGGGTGGGGTTACCATTCCATTATGACTGATAAAAAAAAATATCACTTTCTTGCTGCTGTGAAAAATAAGCACCCGAAGCACTATCAAAATAAATTACGCGTGCAAGACTTAAATAGCTATTAGAGATTTATGCTGCATGCATGCAGCTTAAATCAACAAAGACGCTTAAGCTTAATACTCATCTCCCAATCGCGAACCAAATAATTTTGGAAAAAAACTGTGTTAAATGGAGAAAGATACATTTTAACCGGATCAGTAAATATATTCCGTTTACGTGGAGAAAGTAAACTAAACCGACTAAACCGCCTTTCAAAAAAAGCGTTCACGCTCACTTTTTATCTTTATCCGAGCAGTAAGTGCTTTATATTATTCCCAAATTCGTGTATAATATAGTATATATCATATATGTGTAAGTATATTTCTTATTCATATATATTTATTCGTTTATACACTCCTCGCAAAAATTAAGGGAACATAAAAAATTTTGAAATTTTTGGGTGATTTTCAACAGGCTGTATTTCAGTGAAAAATAATCGTACAGGAAATTTAAAAAAGGGTTTTGAAGCTTGAAAACTCTAGTTTTCAGATTTTTTGGTGAAAAAATTTTTGAGCTCCGGTTTCCATGCAATTCTTAAACAAAGCTGAAAATAATTTTTTTCTAAATTTTCTAGGTTTCGTTTTTCACTCTATGGGCATGGAAAAATTTTTTCGAGCTACTCCATTGTATAGGTCTCTTAGCGTGTTTATTCAGCTTCAAAAATCGCTTTGGAAGGCTCAATTACGACCATTTGTCTCCGAGATATCGAATTTTGAATGCAAAAGCATCCTTTTCCATTCAACTGCTAATATCTCTGGAACTACTGGTCGCACAGCAAGCGGGCGCCGAGTTTCTTTATCTGCATAAAATTTTCAATTAAGCACAGTCAAGAGTTAGTGAAGAAAAAAATTTTTTCCACCTCTAACATTGAATTGAAAAAAATGGAAAAAAGTGACTTTTTCTCCTTTTTTGGTTACTTGGCTGTATCTTCGCTAATATGGGCGGGAAAGCTAAGGTTTGAGGAAAATTTTACAGTCTATTGTTCCTTAAAGAACCCCTAAATCCCTGGAGCGATCGGTTCAACGGTTTTTCCCGGACCAATTGATTGAAATTTTGGAAAAAATAAGGGAACAAGGTTTTTGTCCCTTAAATTCACCCTAATCCATCCAAAAATCAATAATTTCATTTGTTTTTCACTTTTTACTCAATTTTTTGTTTTTTAAAAATTCATTATCAAAAAAAAATCGAAAAAAATCAAGAAACGTTTTAAGAAAAAAATTTTTTTTGAAAAGTCGAAAAAAGTTTAACCCAAAGCATACCACGTGGAGGTTGCACGGTCGGATTTACGTGCGTAAGCACAAAAGAAGCGTAAATCCGACCGTGCAACCTCCACGTGGTATGCTTTGGGTAACGCTAATGCCGGCGGTAAATCGATCATCAATCAAAGTTTTTGTCAAAAACTTTGATTTCCTTAAAAACGAAAAAAAAATTTTTTGTAAAATTTTTTGTAAAAGTTTAACCCAAAGCATACCACGTGGAGGTTGCACGGTCGGATTTACGTGCGTAAGCACAAAAGAAGCGTAAATCCGACCGTGCAACCTCCACGTGGTATGCTTTGGGTAACGCTAATGCCGGCGGTAAATCGATCATCAATCAAAGTTTTTGTCAAAAACTTTGATTTCCTTAAAAACGAAAAAAAAATTTTTGTAAACTTCTTTCGACTTTTCAAAAAAAATTTTTCTTAAAAATTTTCTTCATTTTTTCGATTTTTTTTTGATAATGAATTTTTAAAAAACAAAAAATTGAGTAAAAAGTGAAAAACAAATGAAATTATTGATTTTTGAATGGATTAGGGTGAGTTTAAGGGACAAAAACCTTGTTCCCTTATTTTTTCCAAAATTTCAATCAATTGGTCCGGGAAAAACCGTTGAACCGATCGCTCCAGGGAGTTAGGGGGTTCTTTAAGGAACAATAGACTGTAAAATTTTCCTCAAACCTTAGCTTTCCCGCCCATATTAGCGAAGATACAGCCAAGTAACCAAAAAAGGAGAAAAAGTCACTTTTTTCCACTTTTTTCAATTCAATGTTAGAGGTGGAAAAAAATTTTTCTTCACTAACTCTTGACTGTGCTTAATTGAAAATTTTATGCAGATAAAGAAACTCGGCGCCCGCTTGCTGTGCAACCAGTAGTTCCAGAGATATTAGCAGTTGAATGGAAAAGGATGCTTTTGCATTCAAAGTTCGATATCTCGGAGACAAATGGTCGTAATTGAGCCATCCAAAGCGATTTTTGAAGCTGAATAAACACGCTAAGAGACCTATACAATGGAGTAGCTCGAAAAAATTTTTCCATGCCCATAGAGTGAAAAACGAAACCTAGAAAATTTAGAAAAAATTTATTTTCAGCTTTGTTTAAGAATTGCATGGAAACCGGAGCTCAAAAACTTTTTTCACCAAAAAATCTGAAAACTAGAGTTTTCAAGCTTCAAAACCCTTTTTTTAAATTTCCTGTACGATTATTTTTCACTGAAATACAGCCTGTTGAAAATCACCCAAAAATTTCAAAAATTTTTATGTTCCCTTAATTTTTGCGAGGAGTGTATATGTAATTTTAGTGTGTATGTATATCAATAATTAGTAGTACAGCATTCGAGTATTCTGACACTTCCCTATGGTTGACTGGGAGAGAATGCTTTTAGCATTAAGTCCGCCGTGTACACATATTTGTACTAATGAATAAATAAATAAATACGCTCTGAAGAATTGTTCGTATTGATACCTGCTGCTGATTTTCACCATCGTACAACCCGCCATAAACTAAAGTTTCATCCCAACCATCTGGACGAGAGGCGGTCCTCCACCGTGCGTTTTTCAAGACACTTTCTCCCGCATACAACCACTCTTTGGAATCAACTTCCAGCAGCAGTATTTCCGAACCGATACGACAACATAACCTTCAAGAAAAGAGCATATTCCTTTTTAAAAGGCCGGCAGCACACCTTCAATGCCGCTGGTGTTGTAGGTGATCGTGGGCGGCGGTAGTCACTTACTCTATTTAAATACCCAAAACTCTGTTTTGGGTATTTAAAAAGTAATAAAGATCACTTTCATTGTGAAGTAAAGATGGACAAACTATTTACCTTTTGTGTACAATAACGACTTTATAACTGGACTATACAAAATACACAAAAGCTAAAATTATTGTATAGAAAGTAATTTTACAATCACAATAAATTAAACACGCTGGCTGTACTTTTTTCTTTATCCACTGTCTCGGTAACTTAGGTTTGCGATCGTAACAGTAAGTTGTTTACATTTAACATTGTAAACAAATTAACAAAGATAAACAAACAAAGTACCGGAAAGTTTTATGAGCGGATATTGTATTTTGGTTTCTTGTCAATTTGTTTTTTTTTTTGTTGCCCACGGTACTGCTCATGTCTATAGCCGACGGTTACCACTTTCCATCAGATGGACCGTCAGCTTGTTTGCCGTTCTATGTTGTATAAAAAAAAAATATAGATATTTATATATTTACTATTATAATGTATCATTAACAACTTACAACAGAGTACACTGTTTCGCCCATGATACTTCCCATGGGTTGCCATTCCTGAGGACTCAGGTGTTGTTCCTCCATACTCAGTAAATTCACGCCATATCCCACTCTTCAAACCGCTAGATAGTCGCGTACAATGCGGTTTTAGAGATGTTTTCTCCCACGAACACTCAGGTTTTGGAATGAACTCCCTGCCGAGGTTTCCCCAAGAGACTACAGCATGGGGTTATTCAAAAGGGGGGTAAAGAGGTTTCTTCAGGGTCGGCAACGCGCGCGTAATACCTCTGGTATTACAGGCGTTCATAGGCTACGGTAACCGCTTACCATCAGGTGAGCCGTATGCTTGTTTGTCACCTCAGTGGTATAAAATAAAACTCCCCGATATTATGTGGGAAACGTATGTTCAGCAATGGACAGATATTAGCTGATATAATTATAATAACGCTGATGATGATGAAACATGAAGAATATCCCAAAATATTACCTAAACCGCGCATTTTAAACAATCCTCACCACTCAACACAAATCCAGTAGCTTAATAAATCCAAATGATGAAATTAAAAAGAAATCACCCAACTCGAAGGACAGTGAGCACGAATCGTGATACGCATTAATTAATTAACACGCCCACATACATAAACATAACGTCTAGAATTAAAAAAAAAAAAAAACTTGCACCTAATTACTTATAACTAACACCCCTACAATAAAAGCGCCTGCAGTCATCCATTCGTAATAATATCCCCTGAAATACACCCGTCTCCTTCTGACGAATGCGTTAAGAACGGGACATAACGCAGTCTAGCTAGTTAGTTTCCCGCAGAATGGCGTTCAGGTCCCTATGGTGACAATACGAGCCCACCACAATGTGCCCTGGCTTAATGCCTATTCGACCCATCTTCCTATTTTAATTTACTCAAATTTCCCATGACACTTCACCCAACATACTATTATGGCTCGTTTTTTAAGGCGGGTTTTAATCTTGTCGTTAACTGACAGATTAAGGAAAACACAAATAGATGGGAAGCAAATTTAGCAACTTCCGTGGAGTGAAAAGTAATTTTTTTACATAAATAAGAAACCGGATTCGATGACATTAGACTTAATATGTTTTAATTAAGTAGAGCGTCAAAGCGTAAAGCGGTCAAACACGGTGTTTATTTTTAAAGCAGTCGATTGCAAGAAGATAATTTCTTTACAGTTCAGAATTTGTGAAGATATAGCATTATATTTGTTCATATCTATAATAACGTTATAAAGAGAAAAAATCTGAATTTATGTATATTTCTTTGTAATTATTTTACTTTAAATATGTGTTGTGTTACAGAAGTCCATATCATTGGTTATTTGTTTAGAATTATTTTGTTTAATTCCGCTACCATTAGTATGTGTGTGACTGCCAACACTCGAAGATTGATCACCACTATTACTAGCAGAAGTTTCACAGCCTTTCATATTAGCCATCAATCTCCTATTATCATTTCATCCACGGACGTTTTGCAACATGTGTTTCACCTGTAAACGAGACATCTTCAGGTAAATTGTTAGGTCACTGTTCGGAGTTGTTGTTATTGATAAAACAAATGTTAAAACATTATTTAAAATAAATTTATATAAGTATAAATTTATCTCAAAGTTTGTTTCAAGGTATGTTATCACAATGGGACACAGCCAATTTACAGATAATATTCATAAAAACATGCACTCGATTAATACTTACTTAACCAATGATTAAGAACTCCAATGCGACGGTGCACCGAGCTTACCTCCACTATATTCTCGTATATGCAACGTAGGATCTATTATTTTTCAGCAAGAATGCACTCGGTTAATGGTCTCGCGGTGATAATGCGCTATTGTGGAACTGAGCCACCTCGTAGGGCAATCTGAATTATATGCGCTTTGTTTTAAATGAAAATTTATATTATGTATAGTTTATATATTCAATTAACGAAAAGGAAATAAGTTATCTCAAATAAAAGTCTGCGTTTTTTATTTATAAATAGATAGATAGATAACCTTTATTACCAGTATTAAGAAAATAAGAAATTAAAACAACAAAAAGAAACAATTAATGTTGCTGGTAATAGGAGCCGCCTCAGCTGTTGCTATATATGTATAGGTCCAGCGAGATGTACGTATATAGCGCTGATTTTCAGGCGGCCACTTAACTCCTTTACCTTTAGCATGCATGCGGATCGCCAATACCTATTTCCCGGATGGGTGACTCAATACGCTTAAGAACAAATACATAAAACATTACAACAAATACACAAAACGTTAGTGTGTGTGTGACTGCTAACATTTGAAGATTCTACTTTTCTTTTTCTTTCTAATAATACTTTCTTTCATTCTTCGAATTGATTCTAATTCTCTATTGTTACTTTTGAAAGTTCTACAACTTTCCATATTAGTCATCAATCTTCGATTGTCATTTTGTTCGCAGACGTTTTACGACACGTATTTCACCTCGAAACGAAACATCTTCAGGTAAATTATTAGATCGCTGTCCAGAGCCTAATTTTAACCATTCAGAATCCAAATTGAATGGTAACTGATTCACTATACCCTATATGACAATGACATCTAGTGTGTCCTTTATTTATTTGTTTATTTTTTCTTTAATTTACACTTTATTGCGAAACTTTGTACAAGTGTCGAGCTTAATGCCATATGGCATTTTCTACCAGATAACCATTAGATAAAAACAGAATCTTTACCTATCCCATGTACCTAGTTATTTCTCTATCTTTCACTTTCTCTTGTACCTTCTATTTTTCCTTCTAGTATACTCTTTAAAAAAATCGACTTGTCGTATAAGGCAGCCCAGCGTTTTGCCTTTTGTATTCTCTAAGTCCCACGGTCCACGTGCTACTAAATGCGGTAATTTTAAAAAAGTATTATTAAAAATTTTATTATTATTATTATGTAACTGTGGTAAAGAAACATCACTATTTGCAGCAAATATGACTAGACATCTAATGTACAGGGACGGGAGTTTTAAACTTATTAAATTCATTTGACCGATTCCGGATTAAAACAAATTGCGGACACATTTTTACAACTAAAAACTCGATTATAATCATAACATTTTTTTTATACAACTTAGAATGGCAAGCAAGCTGACGGCCCACCTGATGGAAAGTGGTAACCGTCGCCTATAGACATGAGCAGTGCCATGGACATAACAGAGTATACTGTTTCGCCCATGATAGCCCCCATGCGTTGCCATTTCTGAGGACTCAGGTGTTATTCCTTTGTACCCTGTAAATTCACGCAAACATTGACTTATTTAACTATTTTACTACTAAAAAATACATCAGTTATAATTATTTTATTAGTTTACACTATTAGATACTTAGGGCATTGTATTTACTTACGTATTGAATTAATTAAATTCCTTTAATTTTGTGTTAACTTCAAAACTTATAAATGAGATCGCAAATAGCTGTCGTTTACACAGAATTTTAAGAGGATTCCGAACTCCAGTTGCAAACACAAAAGCAATTATAAATTGGTCGTGTCCTCGTCGTGTTATCGTATAAATACAAGCGTGTAATATTGCCACAATATGTCTTAAACAAAGTACAATAGTAGTTTAGTAACAAATAAATACCGCGTAAAACAAAATTGCCTATTTAAAAAAAAAAAGATTTCATAACCACTGTAAAACTGTTTGTTCTCTAACAACGGTTCGTATTTAAAAATGATGAATTTCAGTCAAACTCACCCGAAAATTACGGTTTTTTTTTAAACACAACGACAAAAGCGTTTAGTACTGTTCTTTAATTTTTCGACTGTACTAGAAATAACAGTTTATTTTATTGAAGCGGCAAACGATAAAGTCATCCGTTCGTTTCTTAGAAACGTTAGAAAACAAATACTTATTTTGGATGTCGTAATTATTTGTTTTAAATTTTTTTTTCCGCAACTTAGAATGGCATACAAGCTGGCGGCCCTTCTAATGGAGAGTGGTAACCGTCGCCTACAGACATGAGTAGTATCATGGACATAACAGAGTATACTGTTTCTCAGTGTATTATTCGATGATAAAAATAAACCTAGAGGTGTTGGCAGTTCGCTTTCTATGTTAAACACACGACGAAAATCCTAAATGTATGTATTTATGTATGTAGTACACAATTGGTTTTTATTTAAAAAATAAATGTCACTGAAAATTTCAAAATGGTGGGCGTCGTCAATTAAACTGTATTTTTACGTATGATAAGATATTTTTTTCTCGAAAAACATTTAATAATACTAGCAATAAATAAACTCAAATCAGTCTTTTTGGAATCTATCTATTTTTTACGTTACCATACGAAAATTTCCGATCTGAATTCAATGAAATTTTGTAAACTATGTACTTGATTTTAACGTAACTTACAAACTAATGTTTGTTTTATAAGAATCGGTTGAATTAATCATGAGGCATCATGACGTCATCCTAGTATTAAATTGTATAGTATTTATTCTATGTTTATTTTTTTTTTTTTTTCTATACAAGACATTATATCACATTCTAACAAAACTAATAATTTATAAGACAAGTCAATTTCAAGTAAAATAAACCAAAATTAAGATGACATATCAAGACACAATATACACAAAATTTAAAGTTAGAATTTTAGGAATACGTCTAGAAATCGCATCCAATTTGAAGCAATAATTAGATTCTGCGTGAAACACACATACAAAAGAAAACAATGTATAGATTATTTACTTTATACAAAATAAAAGTATCGTAATTTGTGGAAGATCTGGAGCCTAAACTAAGTCGTAACTTGTATCTTAAACACCAGGTCCCCCCTAATAAAGTACTGACAATTCAAACTAAAAGGTAGTTGCGTGGAGTTAAAATAAATATGTTTTAATATTAGAATAAGAAGCTGCGTGCGTGTGTGCGTGCGTGTGTGCGTGCGTGCGTGCGTGAGTTCGTGCGTTTTTGCGCGCATGGGGCTTGCGTACGTGCGTGCGTGCGTGTACGTGTGCATGTATATGTGTGTGTATGTGTGTGTGTGTGTGTGAGTGTGCATGCACGTTCGTGTGTGTGTATGTGTTTTATTAGGTATGTATTGTATTCGAATTACAAATAAAAATATCATATATATTTTGTTTTATTTTACCCTTCCTTTTCTCTTTTTTTTTTAATTAATTACGTACTTAACCGTAGATAACACCGTAGATATATTTTTATTACGTCAATTACTTTTTTCGTATCGTTATAAGTTTGTTTTAATAGTCAAATATTTTCACAATATGTTTACATTCATTTTTACTATGTTGCGCAAAGAGCACTTCAGCCATTCGGAACGACCCGGTAGATAGATATATAACCTAATACATCTCACCATTATATATCACAAATATAGGATCAGAATTAAGGATTTATAATGTATATAATATATATGTAATGACAAAAAGAGACTGAAGGACTGAAGTTACTAGAAATTACTAGAAGAGAAGACGAACGTACGGCGCGTCAACACTAAGGTCAATGAACTTGAAATGCAGCCACTAGAAACTCAATATTTAAAATTGTGTTTCACAACTTCTATGACGCTAATCTGTAAGTACATATATCCTTAAGAATTTTCCAAATCAGTTTACAACTGATGAATTATGAAGAACAAATTAAAAAAAAATCAACTGAATTTAAAAAGAAAAGTAATTGTTTATTAAAACTCTATATACAAATAATAATAATAAAACTTTTATTAACAAATACAGGGTTGCACTGTTACATATTTTTTGCCCTAGCTTACAAATTAGGGTAACCTGTGCCTTGTAAGCCAGTTCCTTCCAACACACAAAAACTAATACTTTGTACATGAAGAGTTAACAATATTAAACTATAAATATAATAAACAGGATAAAAAAAGGAAAAAAAAATATAATGTTTAACTAGAAGATTACAGTTAATAAATTTTTTTAATCTGTAACGATCAGTGTGTGATGTGAGAGAAGGTGAACAGTGTAAGTGTGTGTATGTTATTTTTTTTAAATAAAAAAAAAAAACCTTTTTTTATACAACTTAGAATGGCAAACAAGCTCACGGTCCACCTGATGGAAAGTGGTAACCGACGCCTATAGACATGAGCAGTACCATGGACATAACAGAGTATACTGTTTCGCCCATGATACCCCCCATGCGTTGCCATTCCTGAGGACTCAGGTGTTATTCCTCTGTACCCTGTAAATTCACGCCATAGCCCACCTATCAAAACGACACACCCATGCAAACACAGCTGCTTTACGTTTGAAACACGAATGCGACAGAGGTACCCAAGCAATCAACTTTTGTACAAAGTCTCCCTCTAGTAAATTCAAATAATCATACAGTGTTTTCCAAATTAAATTAAGTTCGAGGACTGCGCAAAATCACGGGCAAAGCTAGTCTCATATAAATGATAAACGAATAACTACCAAACTTGCGATCCTTAACATATAATTTTTACGAGACCGAACTTTCTAATTAACTCAACATAACAATTACAAGTACAGTTGCACATACAAACAGAAAGACGAGGGTGACAAGAAGTGCCACTGTTACATCGGAATAAAATAAAATACATTACGCACCGAGTCGCGAGATAAAATATACCTAATGTCATTAAAATAAGACTGTAAATACTATAAAATAAATTGCTTATGCAAATATCAGTGTTGCCAAACGAATATCTACCTTAACATTGACGTGTAGAGTTAAGAATGTTTAGTCAGTAAAATAGTACAAAGTTGTCTTCTAGGGTTGTCATAAACAAGTTCATTATGCACTTAGACAATTAGTGTACGCCCGCGGCCGCTCTGTCATTGTCAGCCCTGAGCCCTTCCGGTGTAGCGCCTCGGTTTCAATGTACCTATTTAGTTTTCCTCATTAGGGGATAAAAAAAAACAATATGAAAAGATTTATTTAGAAGAATAGAAGAGGCAAAGTGCTGGGCCACCTTTTACGACATGACGATTTTTTTAAGAGCATAATAGAAGGAAAGATAGAGGGCAAAAGAAGAAGAGGATGACCGAGGAATAACTACATGGGACAGATAAAAGAAACACTAGGTGTCATGTCGTATAGGGAGGTCAAGGATATGGCCTGGGATAGAACTGGCTGGAAGAAGATACATGAACTAGTTGCACCGACAAGAAGAAACTTTTTTACCAGAGGGAGACTTTGTACAAAAGTCGTTTGTTTGGGTACCTCTGTCCCATTCGTATTTCAACCATGAAGCAGTTGTGTTTGCATGGCTGTGTTTCGGTTTGAAGGGTGGGATATGACGTGAATTTACAGGGTACAGAGGAATAACACCTGAGTCCTCAGGAATGGCAACGCATGGGGGGTGTCATGGGCGATTCAGTATACTCTGTTATGTCCATGGTACTGCTCATGTCTATAAGTGATGGTTACCACTTTCCATCAGGTGGGCCGTAAGCTTATTTGCCATTCTAAGTCGTATAAAAAAAAAACAAAAACTCTTAAATGAAATAAAAAGAAAAGATTTTATTAAAGAAACAATAATATTAATTTCACTATAATTATTTTAACTCGTGTAAACGAAGATAAATAGTATGAATCCCATTGCTAGCAATATACCCAACCAGGTCGACCTCCTCGTCGTTATCCCTGGTAACTATCATGGTTAATTCCTGATGAATTCATCATGATGGGCTAACTGGCCTGTTTTCATTCTCATCTATCACCCTTCACTGGTGCTCCGCCAGCGTATCCCGTTAGCGCAGGCGGGCTTACCATACCATTTTCATCCATCAAAAAAAAACATATGTATGTATATATTGCGTGAGGAAAGGGATTATTGGTAATGGGATACTACAGTCCCATTGCTAGCAATATACCCTATCAGGTCGACTCCCACGCGGTCCCTCCTGGACATCATCGTGGCTAATTCTTTATGAATTCGTCACTATGGACCAACTGACCTACTTTCATCATCACCTATCTTCTTTCACTGGTGCCCTGCCAGCGTATACCGATAGCGTAGGCAAGGGTTCCATTCCATGATTATCCCATAAAAAAAACCTATATATTGTAAAAAATAAGAATTCTGATCCTTTCCATAATCCAATATAATATATTATATGTAGTAAGTGTTACAACGAAAAAATAAATAAAAATAAAAACTATCATGTCTTACGGACATCCCAGGTAACGCAAATAAAATCGAATTAAGAACCTCTTTTTTTTTTTAAATCAACTCAAGAGCCGTAGATTAAAAACAAGTTATCTTACTACGAAAAAAAAAAAACAAAACTACAATTCTAAATTCAAATCTCAAATTTGAACTAAAATTCGAAAATGCACTAGGAAAGCGGTCAAGCGATCATCCGCTAACTACGACTCTCGCCTCGACAGACACATGTCTATCGGGGCAAAATCCGCATACGACTACAGATTATAATATATACCTGCAACTGGTTAGGGAGAGATATGACTGGGTAACGGATGAGAGACCGACAGATTAGCCTACTGGTGTTTGGAAATTTATACAAATTATTTTAACTTTCTCTTAATATAAAATCAACTTTTGACGTGACAATATTTCTTTGATACCCCTAGAGTATATGACAGATTTTATTGGTGGGTTATCTTTTTGTAAAATTGTTATATTGCTGTAAATAATTTCGCTTGTAAAAATATGAAACATGATTTATGTGCCTATAAAATTTGAGGGTTGCCTTCCATTACCTTGGAATCCCATCTTCAAATCCTAATTTGGTAACAATAAGACCATCTCTGGAGTATACTCTTTCGAATACAAAGAGAATTTTAAAAATTGGACCAATTTTAAAATTTCTTCTTTGTTCAACTAGCGGAGAAATCGGAGGACATAAATAAAAAAAAATACCAGTCGAATACCTGCTTCTTTTTTGAAGTCGACTAATGAATCGGTAGAATAATAAGAGTTACGAGACAGTTAAAAGAGTGTGTTTTTTATATCATCTAACCTAGTTTTTTTTTTTTTTTAAATAGAAGTCAACGAACAAAGACCTCTCCATTTCAATCAATCTTGTTAACTACTTAACATAGGGCATGTGTTATAAGTAAATTTTACAATTTTTTTTTATACAACTTAGATTGGCATACAAGCTGACGGCCCACCTGATGGAAAATGGTAACCGTCGCCTATAGACATGAGCAGTACCATGGACATAACAGAATATACTGTTTCGCCCATGATACCCCCCGTGCGTTGCCATTCCTGAGGACTCAAGTGTTATTCCTCTGCACCCAGTAAATTCACGCCATATTCACCCTTCAAACCGAAACACAGCCATGCAAACACAGCTGCTTCACGGTTGAAACACGAATGGGACAGAGGTACCCAAGCAATCGACTTTTGTACAAAGTCTCCCTCTAATGCCTATAATCGCGACAAAATATGGAAGTAACACAGGATAAAATAAAAATAACCTTTATTCAAACAGATTTATTTACAAGCTCTTTTAAATCATTATTTTTTTTATAAATCTACTGCTAGGTTTAGAATGTTATTTCCTGCTGAGAAAACCCTGCAAGAAACATAACAGTTGCTCTTTTCAAATTATTTATGTACAAAATAATTTTACATTTAACATATAAATCAAGCTTCGTCATTATCAAACTGGCCTCACTGTTACCTATTGAAGACTATCAGCACGTACCAATATTCATACAACAAACAACATATATCGGGGGGAAAGGTATTGTTAGTAATGGAGTTTGACAGCCCCATTGCTAGCAATACGCCTTATTAGGTCGTCCTCCACGTGGTTCCCCCTGGAATCCATCGTGAACAATTCTTGTTGAATTCGTTACGATGGGCTAACTGACCTACTTCATCCTCACCTATCATCCTTCACTGGTGCCCCGCCGGTGTATACCGATAGCGCGGGTGGAGTTACCATTCCATTATCATGTATTAAAAAAAAAACCAACAAATATCAAATACAAAATAGTAACACAGTAGTCCGACTCGAATGTTCGCCATCCAAATTTATTGGCAACAATTTCAGATATAAAGTCTCAAATACACTCGTTTAATAAACGTTGTGGAACCGCTAATCGCGTGGTTGTGTGACAGACAAATCAAACTATTGGGCGGAGTGTATGGAACAAAGGTCGCGCGCTCAACATGACAAAATTGCCTCTTTTCACACGCCCGCGCTAATCATTTCACGGTAAACGATGTTGCGATGTAAATGTGAACGTTTCCAATGTCACGCACAGAGAGAGAGAAACTTTATTTTTGTCCAAACATGCGAAAAAATAATTAAAATAAAAAAAAAGTAATAATAATAACAAAAATAATATCGACTTAGCTGACAAGGTGACCGAAATTACTCTAATCGTTTTGTAAGTGAACGGTCTTATCCCAACCAGATCGAAACAACACCTTAGACAGTTGGGATTCCGAGGCAGCTCACTTTTAAAGACACAGATAGCGTTGCTTTTGGATACCCGCATAGTACGCCGGTTTTTCTCCTTGGAGCCCTGTACCTCGGCCGACTGTGCTTCTGCTAAGGGTTTTTTTTGATGGATGAAAATGGAATGGTAACCCCGCCTGCGCTAACGGGATACGCTGGCGGAGCACCAGTGAACGGTGATCGATGAGAATAAAAACAGGCCAGTTAACCCATCATGATGAATTCATCAGGAATTAACCATGATAGTTTCCAGGGGGTACCGCGAGGAAGTCGACCTGGTTGGATATATTGCTAGCAATGCGATTCTTAGTCTCTATTACTAACAATCCCTTTTCCCCCTCTGCCAAGGGTTAGTGTGTCATCTCCTCTCCTTAATAGGAGAGATGTGAATTTTATTAAAAACTAATAATAACTAACGAAATATGTAGGAAAACTCAATAAATACATATTACAGCAGTTTCAACATAGAAAGTGAAGGAGTTTTTGTCGCCTAACAAATTGTCTTTAAAACTCACACATATAAATCATTTTATTAGAACTATTAGTGTTCAAAGTTTTTTTTTTTATTCCTAGTCCCAAATGAATAAATGTTTTTCGACGCAGTCTAAATATTGAGTATTCCGTGCTATATTGATAGAACAATAACAAACGACGTCACAATAAAAACCAATAGAAACAATATTACAATGACGCGTCGTGTTACCGCGTACAATGGAGCCGCGCCTTGTGGGCGTACGTTAGAAACAAATTACTACTCGCGGCGTCGACACGTGATTTGGAATCGCAAATTAGCCGCGCGATTTGTACGCGATTGTTTTTGTACGCCAATCTTATTTACCAGCGCGGGCGTAACCGGGTACTGTTACAATTTGGGGTTTTGAAATTGGCTGTATTGTGTGAACTTCCTTAATGTTGCTGTTAGTGGTTTTAAATTTGTATACAGGGTGGAATTAAAATAATTTATATATTTTAAAGAGAGTATTGTAGCTATGGAATGGAACGTTTTTCTTCCATTCGTGTTTCAACCGTGAAGCAGTTGTGTTTGCATGGCTGTGTTTCGGTTTGAAGGGTGGGATATGGCGTGAATTTACAGGGTACAGAGGAATAACACCTGAGTCCTCAGGAATGGCAACGCATGGGGGGTATCGTGGGCGAAACAGTATA
Source organism: Galleria mellonella (assembly GCF_026898425.1). Classification (NCBI taxonomy): domain Eukaryota; kingdom Metazoa; phylum Arthropoda; class Insecta; order Lepidoptera; family Pyralidae; genus Galleria; species Galleria mellonella. The sequence goes on from NW_026442176.1 coordinate 4,820,685, forward strand.
CTCTGTTATGTCCATGGTACTGCTCATGTCTATAGGCGACGATTACCACTTTCCATTAGGTGGGCCATCAGCTTGTTTGCCATTCTAAGTTGTATAAAAAAAAATAATAAATAATAATAATAATAAATCATCGTCATCATATCAGCAGTTAATTCCACTCCTTAATATAGACCTCTTCCTGTTGAGGGATTGTGCCAGTCAAAGCCACGCTTGTCAAGTGAGTTGGCATCCGCAGTTAGGCTTTAGAAATGTTCTAAGAGAGACGCTGCCGCCCATCCCTTGCCCTCCCTTAGTCGCCTCTTACGACACCCACGGGAAAGGAAAAGGGGTGGCCTGTTCTATGCCGGGACCACACGGCCATATGTATATAGAACTTAATGATAATCATAGTCATCATCATCGTTTCAGCCATTATTCGTCCACTGCTGGACGTAAGCCTCCCCCATAGACTGCCATAAAGAACGATCCTGAACCACTTGCAACCACTGACTCTCTGCAATGCAAGTTCGTCACTCCATCTAATGAGGGGTCGTCTTACACTGCGTTTACACTTACGCGGTCGCCACTCGAGAACGTTTCTTCCCCATCGGTTACCAGTTCTTCAAGTTATGTGACCAGCCCATTGTCACTTCAGCATGCTTATCCTTCATAATTGTTCATAGACATAGTAACATGCAAATATAAAATTATCTTTTATATAATAATTTGAAAACGTAAAAGTAATTCTTGCGGGTAAAGAAAGAAAGAAAGAAATAATTTAATCAAAAGAAGCATGCGGCCCACACAGTAGCGCACAAAACAAGAACAAAAGAAATCAAAACAAAACAAACAAAAGAAAATAATAATTATATACAAATAGATAGCAATTAAATTGTAATGTACGCGTGCGCGCGTGTGTGTCGCAATGTTCTGTGATGTAGGTCCGTGCTCAGCATATTGCTGCAGCGCTTGAAGCGCTACAGCGCTGTTTTTCAGGTACTTTTCATCAGATAACGGCATTCCGAACCCAGCAATACAATTATAAATTAATGGCGATTTAAAACAGCTAAGTCTATTTGAATAAAGATTATTCGTATTCCAAATTCAAAATATTTTTTATGCAATTTAGAATGGCGAACAAACTGGCAGCACCTGATGGAAAATGGTAACCGTCGCCTATAGACATAACCGAGTATTTTGTATTTCATCCATGATATCCTTCAGGCGTTGCTATTCCTGAGGACTAACGTGTTATGCCTCTGTACCTTGTAATTTTATTGGCATATTTTACTCTTCAAACCGAAACACAGCCATGCAAACAACTGCTTCACGATAGAAACATGAATGGCACAAAGGTGCCCAAGCAGACGACTTTTGTAGCTTAGATTATGAAGTACACATACATAAATAGTCAGTCCAATGTTTTGTACAAAAACTTCCTCTTGTAAATTGCCTAATTTTTACAAAACATAATAACAAATAAAACAAACGCAACCCGGAACATTGATTAATTCTAAACCGGTTCCTCCATTGACCAGTTTTGCACATACTCATAATGTAACACAAAGTAATCTTGAACTTATCAAAAACTAAATACAATGTTTACTAAACAAAATAAACCGACCCAGCATCGAGTCGTATTAATGTTATCAGATCTTTTATAAATAAAATCTCTAACAGTGATTGTAAATAATACTAAACGTGCATAGTTCTCAGACTGGGGTGTGTATCTCGAGTGCTTTTGAGTACTGCTATTCATGTAATATTGCCCGTGACTTTTATTTGTTCTGTTTATCGATTAGTAAAGGCAAAGGAACTAAAGTCGTACAGCTATATCTTGTGTAAAATTTTTGTGTGTGTTGATGCTTAATAGTTGCCTACTCCGACTTATGGATACCAAGGGTTGTGAACTCGAATCTAATCCCTAAAAACTGTATCTTGAAATTACATTTTCGACTTCATAATCCTAGGCGTGTTACCATTCCATTTTCACCCATTAAACAAAAAATACCCCCAAAAGGGTAAGGCCTATTTTCAGCAAAGGGCCGTTAACGGCGGACATGATGATGTTGGCGATATGTTAAGATATATCCCACTTGTATATCAAAATTCATTGAAATGTGTTTAGCCGTTTAAACAAACTTTTACATTAACAATTTTTTTTTTTATATATTTGACGGATCGTCACATTCTATTGTTTCCTATTTTTTCCACAGATAACGCATTTTCTTTCTTATTTACCAGGTAAAAGTTTCTTACTGAAACGGTCAAATGGTTGGAGGGTGCAAATCGAATCATTTGCCAAATTGAGCAGTAATTCGCTGCTACCACCGTGGGAGCCGATCGCCGCGTGGACCCCGGCCTTTGTTGGGGTGACCGTAAAAAGGGGAAGACAAGGGACATTTATTTTGCTTAATCGTAAACATACAATACAACCTTGTGTACTTAAATTGTACCATTAAAATTATATATATTTTTATATTATTAAAATAATAACAATCCAATAATAAAATATCGGGGGGAAAGGGATTATTAGTAACGGAGACTGGGAATCCCATTGCTAGCAATATACCCAACCAGATCGACCTCCTCGCCCCCCCCTGGAAACTATCATGGTTAATTCCTGTAGAATTCATCATGATGGGCTAACTGGCCTGTTTTCATTCTCATCTATCACCCTTCACTGGTGCTCCGCCAGCGTATCCTGTTAGCGCAAGTGGGGTTACCATACCATTTTCACCCATCAAAAAAAAAAACCGCAGTCAGGCTTTATAGATGTTTCAAGAGGGACGCTGCTGCCCATCCCTCGTCCTGCCTTAGTTGGCTCTTACGACGTACACGGGAAAGGAAGGGGGAATTTATTCTACGCCGGGACCACACGATCACTTATCACTTAATAATTAACACTCAGGTGTTACTTATCACACTTTTAATACCACAGAATATATTTTATGCCACTGTTAACGCTGTATAACAACCAATGTAAATATAATATTTTGAAAAGGTAAACAATAAAATACTGCAAAATTCAATACTAGTTAATATGAAGGACACGCGAGAGAATTTTTTACAAACTTGATTTAATACTATTAAATAATTTCATGTTTGGTTAGGAACACAACATGAAATGCCAATTTTTTGTATTTTTTTTTATACAACTTAGAATGGCAAACAAGCTGACGGCCCACCTGATGGAAAGTGGTAATCGTCGCCTATAGACATGAGCAGTACCATGGACATAACAGAGTATACTGTTTCGCCCATAATACCCCCCATGCGTACATGATTAGTATAAGAAGGTAAACTGAAACATGGTCCTACACGATTGCCCGTACGCAAAAGCTACAAGTTACTCGGCGGGCTATGGAGAGGGCTATGCTCGGAGTCCCTTTGCGTGATAGAATCCGAAACGAGGATATCCGCAAAGGAACCAAAGTAACCGACATAGCCCGAAGGATGAGCAAGCTGAAGTGGCAATGGGCTGGTCACATAGCTCGAAGAACCGACAACAGATTGGGAAGAAAGATTCTTGAGTTGCAACCTCGTACGGGCAAACCCCATGTTCCTACATGACCCCCCATTAAATAGTGACGACCTCAAATGCTTTTCAGGGAGTCTGTGGATGTAGGTGGCTCAGGACCGTTCCTTATGACAGTCTATGGAGGAAGTCTATGTCCAGCAGTGGACGGATAATGGGCTAAATAATAATAAAATCAAAACTCCAATTTTCAAATTCTCACATAAAAATCGGTAAACAATGTCACCCTATTAGTCGGACTCCCTCCAGAGTCGGTACCACAACATCGCCCCATGTGAAACAGCGCCACTCAACACTTCAAGATGTAATCGCGCCATTTTTTTGTTTTCCCGTTTTGAATTCCGAACACCAATTGTTTTCTCTATCGCGGCCAGTATTTTTTTTTTCAAAAAGTTTTTATAAGTGGTTTTCAATTGTGATCTCAAGTGGTCGCGATATTGAGAAGCTCTTCTGTAGCGTGGAACGGAACGTAATTATGGATTGTGAGACCGAAACTGACTTTTGAAACTCTAATATTAATTTCATAACAACTTCATTAAATTGAGGGTTAATATTTCAATGTTCCTTGTAACTTTTATTGTATTTTATAACGGTATGTGTAAGCAATATTTAAAGGTACATTTCAACATTTTTATAAGAAAGCTTTTGTATGTTATATTTTTTAAATACTTGATAAAGAAATAAACAAATCAATTACACTTATTCGCTTGCTACAGTGTAAAGTTACAATTTTACTAAAACCTAGTTTATATATATACAATTATATTCATATGTTTTTTTTTTAAGATTTTTTGAATTTATCAAATATTATATGAAATGGTATTATAGCATGATATTAAAAATGTGCTAGGAAAAACCTATAAAAACTGCATAAAACGGAACTGTTTGAGTGAAAAGTGAAGCGTTGTTTTAAATCCAGAAATTAATGAAGGTCGAACGGCTATGTTGTTCGCGTACTTGATTTTTCTTAAATCGATTGCATTTAAAAACAAAATCGAAACAAACTAAGCAGCGATAGTAATAGTGTAATGTTCGGGTCGTCAGAAGAAAAGATCGCCGAAGAATATTTATAAGTTTTAATAAAGAGTATAAAATTGACTTAGACTAGAGATTAGCACTATGATAATAGCTACTGAACAGCTCAGTAATTGTAGAGCAACTGCAACTGGACAACAACAATAACAACAACTGAATTTCTTAAGGGTGGGAGGTCCTTATATAAGATTACAAACATATGTTAGCATAGTGATCATTAGGTAAATATCCAAAGTTTATAACAACTCATTATTTAATCAATAGCAAACAAAGCTGTAATCGCTCTATTTAGTTAAGATACTTTCTTCTAACATATTTATCATATAACAATATTCTTTGTTCGCTGTGAACGAACAATACGTAATTTTCCATCACTGTAGTTATTTATCTGTATATTACAATAGTAGGAAAATTGCCTCTTTACATTGAGATAAACTCGCTTTATTTATACCTATAAAAGAATATATTCATTAGCAAGCGCAGCATTGGGCACAACCGGACCAATTTGGCATTTTTTTTCCCGATGTTTCTTTATAGTCTTATTAAGAATTTTGAAAATTTTGTAATTTTTATAGGACAATCTCTTCTGGGGTAGGTCCCTGTCTCTGACAGCTGAGTACCAAATACTACTATCTTTACATACCTACTCCTGTTTTGCTTCATTTATTTTCAAGAAACGTCACATGCTTGCTGACTCTGCCCTTAAAACCTATATCACAGTTAGGGTCGATACATTATCACGGTCATTATCATTTTAGCCTTGTACTGTCCACTGCTGAACATGTGTTTTGCAAATAGTAACCATGCTTGGCAGGCGGATTGGCAATCGTATTTAGGCTTTGGACACATTTTAATAGGAGCGCTGCTGCCCATCCCTCGCCCTCCTATAGTCGCTTCTTACGACACGATTTTTTTACTCATTTTTAATAAAGTGTACGTTCCACCTTAATAAACAAGATTCTTTCGCGATAGGCTGCATATCAAAATGCTCAACGTCGACGTCACAGATAAGCCAACTCAGCTTGAAATATGTAATATTGCAGCGACTGTGAGCGGATAAAAGTAACGGTAGGTATTGTTGTCTGAATACTTTTGATGTTTATTGTTTTCCCATTCATTTATTCTGCGTGACAATCAGGGACCGTTCTATGGGGGTGCTAACCGGACAAATGTCCACTGTGACAAAGGAAGTTCACTACCAGATAACATGGTTATTGGTGAGGGCGGCTAGTTTTATACATATTCCATATATACTCGTATTATATGCCATATATACCAGAGGGAGACTTTGTACAAAAGTCGATTGCTTGGGTACCTCTGCCCCATTCGTGTTTCAACCGTGAAGCAGCTGTGTTTGCATGGCTGTGTTTCGGTTTGAAGGGTGGGATATGGCAGTGAATTTACAGGGTACGGAGGAATAACACCTGAGTCCTCAGGAATGGCAACGCATGGGGGGTATTATGGGTGGAACAATATACTCTGTTATGTCCATGGTACTGCTCATGTCTATAGGCGACAGTTACCACTTTCCATCAGGTGGGCCGTCAGCTTGTTTGCCATTCTAAGTTGTATATATATATATATATATATGAATGGTTTATAAATTTGATATATAAGAGCGGAAACAGAGATAGTGTCAGTAATTATAGGCTCAATTTCTATATTAATTAAGTATATTTTGCCCTCGCTTATTCTATTAGGATAGAATTTTGTATCCCAGTTTGGGGGGGCTCTGGAAAATGCTTATTTTTAAAATTGGAAAGAGCCCAACGAGCTGTTTTGAAAGTTATGATCAATAAATCAATTTATCACCCAACAAATGAACTCTATAGCTTTTGTAATATATTGACACTTTGATGTTTATCCGGTGCAATTTTTTGAGTAACAAATTTTAATATAGGTGTTGAAATATAATCAAATCCCACCGAGCGAGTATTTTTCAAGGACTTTATTACTTTTATTACTTCATCTTCGCTGCAAGCTATTAGCAACTTTGTTTTAAACACTATTTGGACTAGAAGAATGTGAATTGATGAGACCTAATCCTTACTAATATATATTGTAAATGTGAAAATGGATTTATCTAATATTGTTATGTAACGCACTAATAAAAAGAGCCACTTATGTGCTCCAAAACTGTAAATGTTCCCTATGTTTAAAACGAGAGTAAAGTCAACATAAATTGAACGCCACAAAAAAAAAAAAAAAAAAAAAAAAAAACATAAATAAATACAATCATCAACATCATATCTGTTCTTATCGTTCCACTGATAAACATAGACCTTTCCCATAAAAGAGATTTTGCCTGTAGTTATCACCCTTAGCAGACGGGTCGACGACCGCAGTTAGACTTTGGCGATGTTTTAAAAGGGACGCTGCTGCCCTTCCTACGCTCTTATAATACCCACGAGAAAGAAAGGGACGGCCTATTCTATACCGGGACCATACGGTCTACACGTATTACAATATTACTGTATATAAATAGTTAAATAACATATCGTTTACTATATATATATATATATATATATATATATATTCTTTATATATTCTTTATATATTCTTTATTGCACTAAAACATACAGTAACAACAATAAGTTAATAACAATGTTAGCAAAGGCGAACTTATCTCTAAAAGAGATTTCTTCCAAAAAGATTTGTGCCAAACGATATGAGTATTATATATGTGTTATTTTTAAATTACTGTTTTATTTTAATATTGTTTTTGTTTTTCTATTTATTTGCTCATCACGTTGCACCGTCAATTATATTTTCCATTATTCCTGTCTACAGTTGACTGGTAGATAACGCCATCTGGTGTTAAGTCTAAGTGTAAGAGCACTTAAGTTTCCTCATCATCATATCGGCCTTCAATTGTCCACTTATGAACACAAGCCTCCCGCTCGGTAGGTTTTGCCAGTAGTTGCCACGCTTGGCAGGCGGAAGGCAGGTGCAGGCAGGTTGGCAACCGCAGATAGACTTTGGAGATGTTTTAAGAGGAACGCTACTTCCCCTTCCTCCCCCTCCCTTAGTCGGCTCTTACGACGCCCGCGGGAAAGGAAGGGGTGGCCTATTCTATGCCGGCCCATACAGCAATTAAGGTTTAATTTATAATTTTTTTTATACAACTTAGAATGGCAAACAAGCTGACGGCCCACCTGATGGAAAGTGGTAACCGTCGCCTATAGACATGAACAGTACCATGGTCATAACAGATAATAATAAACAATATAATAGATTACTTCCTTTTCACAATGAAAACCTCTATCTGTAGTTATGTCATAAAAGTAGAATACCATAAAGTCAACACAAGCAAAATGGTATATAGACACGCCCGGGCACATTTTTAACCGGCGGGACTTTCCAAAAGACCTTATTGTGTTTATTCACCATTCTTTTCCAGCTACCTTTCATATGCACTTGGGTTAACGTATATTGTACCCTATTCCTTTTGGAATAAGGCAAATGAATGAGGTAAAGTTGGTTTACTGTATTGACAATGACCGCTTTCAGTAGGCGGATGCAGGTTTTTTGACAAATGACCAGCTGGGCGATTTGTCTCGGGTAGGGCGGTGAGGTCATAGATTAGTTCGAGCAGCAAGAAAAGCGATTATGTAATTCTTAACATTTTTATTAGATTCAGTTCAAAAAATGTAGAATCTCTTACTGTAGTAACAAATTCGGTTCAGAATTGGCGATATAATTATATATAAATATAATAAATAAATACATAATGAGATTTTTTTTTCTTTTTGTCACTTAAAATACAATGCAATATTCTTGTTAGATTTTTTTTTGTCAAGCAGTATTAGGAATCCATTTTTTCTAAACGATTTCTTTGTATCTGATCTAAGAGTTATGTACGAGTACAGATATTCGATGTAATTTTTTCCTATTTTGTTATAAGTTATTTGGAAATTTATTAAATTTAAATCTTTTATTAGGATTAAATATTAATTTTACAATAGCATGCTGAAAAATCAAAAAGATATATAAAAACGTGCTGATATCTAACAGAGAAAATATCTGTTGGCATAAGTCCACCTATGATCACAATATTTGTAAATGCATTAACAATGTAATTTACAAGTGCAAAAATATAAACGTAATATAAGTGGAGTTGATTGCTTTCGGTTAATATAACACCATATTAAGCCATTTGGTAAAAAAATCATGTAAATCAAATGAATACGTAATCAATTCAATTGTTTTGATATTCCTACTCATTCGCTCCCTGATGAAGATAGATAGATAGATAGATAAACACTTTATTTGTTCCATTTATGTATATTAACAAATGAGTTTTTTACAATCAAATTATTTACATTTATTTTTTTTTAAATATAAATCAATAGATAAAATGATAGATGTTCTGTTTCATAAAAACCATCACTGCATTTTCTGGCTTAGTATACCAATTACAACTGTCTCCACTATGTAATAGGGCAATAGTCAAACCAATAGTTTTTAGGGCTCATCCAGCAAAAAATTTTCTATTCACGAAATTTAAAAATAAAATATGTTTGGAGAAATTTGGGCAAATTCTTTGGATAATTTCGGTAGTTGTAAACGGTAAAATATGAATAAAAGTAGCAAAAACAGAGAATGGGATAGAGAAGGAGAGGGGTAGGTACGTTTTTTTCATCGTCATTTACTTGTGCGGCACATGACAAGATGTATCTATTAAAAAACGTTACAACTCTGTAATTTCGTTAGTCTTGAAAATAAAATCGATTTAGAGAAAAGAATATTTTTATATTTGGGTAAAACTAAAAATTCGCATCTGACAACCCTGCGCTCGTAAGATATTTATTTTAAATTATATTAATTTTTTTAAACATCTTGTGTCAAAATGTGTACCTACATTTATCAATGAAAATCAGCATAACAACTTTAAATATAATAAAATATTAAAGTTGTTATTATACCAAATTTTGTAATAAATTATTCTTGTAATGTATATAAAACACTAATTCATATTTTAATTGATTTTATATTTATTTATTATCATGATACTTAAATAAAAAGTAATGAAATTGTAAGAACACGTGGTCTCCTGACTTGTTCACTCGAATTCGGCCCTGTAGATATAAAATATTGTTATTTGGGTGGGTGGGGACACTTCTTGTCCAACCGTTGAACAGAGCGGAGCTCCCTGCCGTATCAAGAGTGAACAAGTATAGTGAACCACGTGGTCATTTTATAAAATATATCACAATTATTGTTGATGGAAGTCCTAAAGAAACTATAGTTAAATAAATGTTAATGGATTAACAGAAGTTGGGTATTTATGTTATATTATTTGTTATATATCAAATACAAAGTAAAATAAGTAAATATATGATTTAATAGTATGATATCTAAATTAAATGAACCGTGAGAACTTGTGCTTCATTTTTATTTATTACCAAGAGGCTTACAACCTTTATATTGCTAAAGAATATTATATATCACATACATATAAAGTAGGATTACGTATTTAAATTACTATATGACACCAATTACTCCACACAACCTATTATATATATTATAAATAATAAATACAGTACAGTTCTTTAATTTTTAATTTAAGACTTTTTTAAAGGGTGAAAATGGTATAGTAACCCCGCCTGCGCTATTGGTATACACTGACGGAGTACCAGTGAGAGGTGATAGGTGAGGATGAAAAGGCAGGTCAGTTAGGCCATCGCGACGAAATCAACGATAAACTAGTCATGATAGTTTCCAGGAGGAATAGTGTGGAGGTCGACCTGATAGGGTATATTAATAGCAATGGGGACTAATCTCCTCATTACTTACAATCCCTTACCGCCAAAGTCATCTCAAGACTAACAGATTGAGCGTGGGGGGAAAGACATTGTTAGTGATGGAGACTGAGAATCCCATTGCTAGCAATATACCCAACCAGGTCGACCTCCTCGCGGTTCCCCCTGAAAACTATCATGGTTAATTCCTGATGAATCCATCATGATGGGCTAACTGGCCTGTTTTCATTTATCACCCTTCACTGGTGCTCTGCCAGCGTATCCCGTTAGCGCAGGCGGGGTTACCATACCATTTTCACGCATCAAAAAAAAAACAGATTGAGCGTCATATTAGGCATTAAACGTTCGTGTCCCCATCTGTTAGTTGCATAATCTATGACCTTCACAGGACGGGCGAGCCCAGTAACGATCATGAAAGGATGTTATGATATTATATCATTTTTCCTCGAGCACAATACTGAATGTATACCCGCCATTTCCTGTGCCTAATGCGTTCCGCTCAACATTAATATAATGTGAAAGCTTGGATTATTTTTATTCTCTTATTGCCTCTATTTGGTTGGCTTTTCGGGTGTTGCGCGATATATTTTATATGTACGAGCGCCGGAGATTATTTGAGGGACCTTTTTATACAATTTATGGGTATAAGTGTTTTATTTTATTAGTTAGTACCGATTCAGTTTTTCCAAACTTTATGGAAAAGTTAGACGGAAATTTTAAAACCAAATGATTTAGTATCAGCCGTTAACCGCCCACTTTTGAACATAGGCTTCCCCATAATGGGGAGTTTTACAAGTAGTTGCTTCTCTTGGCAGGCGGGTTAGCAACCGCAGTTAGGTTTAGGTTATGTTTTAAAAGAAAAGAAGGGATGGCCTATTCTAACCGGGATCATGCGGCTATAATAGGCTGTAGAATGGGTCATAGCAGTAAAATAAACATGGCAACCTGTTTATGAAAATCTAAATTCTTAAGTCTCTGATTCACAAAAATAATTTATAATTTTAGAATAGTTACATAATCTGTATTATTTTAAATATAAATAACACATTTAGTAAATACCAGAAGGAGACTTTGTACAAAAGTCGATTGTTTGGATACCTCTGTCCCATTCGTGTTTCAACCGTGAAGCAGTTGTGTTTGCATGGCTGTCTTTCGGTTTGAAGGGTGGGATATGGTGTGAATTTACATGGTACAGAGGAATAACACCTGAGTCCTCAGGAATGGCAACGCATGGGGGTATCATGGGCGAAACAGTCTCTGTTATGTCCATGGTACTGCTCATGTGTATAGGCGACGGTTACCACTTTCCATCAGGTGGGCCGTCAGCTTGTTTGCCATTCTAAGTTGTATAAAAAAAAAATGCGGACCGTCAGCTTGTTTTTCATTCTAAATATCTTGAAAATGTTAATTAAAGATCGTGTCCCACAAAAAAAAACCGATTTCAATTGTGATAAAACCAGTTATTTTTATTTCAAAATTAAACTACTGATCCAATATTGATAAAATGTCTATGGGATTAATGTATATAGTGGGGGGAAGGGATTGTTAGCAATGGCGTTTGACAGCCCCATTGCTAGCAATATGCCCTATCAGGTCAACCTCCGCGTGGTTCCCCCTGGAAACCATCGTGAACAATTCTCGTTGAATTCGTCACGATGGGCTAAGTGACCTGTTTCATCCTCACCTATCATTCTTCACTGGTACCCCACCGGTGTATCACGATAGCGCGGGCGGGGTTACTATTTTATTATCACCTATAAAAGAAAAATGTATATAGTATACTATATATCCTTTTAGATAAATTCCAAATCGGAATTAATTATGAATTCGTCACGATGGGCTAACTGACCTGTTTCATCCTCATCTATCATCTCTCATTGGTACCCCGCCGGTGTATACCAATAGCACAAGTGGGGTTTACCATTTAATTATCGCCTATAGACATATTAAATTTACAGACAGACACAAATTTAGTTTAAGCGTGATTGATTAACAAACATTCAAACAACTATTATCAGGATTAACAGTTCAGTATTTTTTTTTTTGGTGGATGAAAATGATATGGTAACCCCGCTTGCGCTAACGGGATACGCTGGCGGAGCACCAGTGAAGGGTGATAGATGAGAATGAAAACAGGCCAGTTAGCCCATCATGATAAATTCATCAGGAATTAACCATGATAGTTTCCAGGGGGAACCGCGAGGAAGTCGACCTGGTTGGGTATATTGCTAGCAATGGAGTTCTCAGTTTCCATTACTAACAATCACTTTGCCCCTAACAGTTCAATATTAGAATTTTGTTTTAAATAGTACTTCCGTTGCTCGATTATTCAATGGTTGAGAGCCATTCAATCGGCTCGCCAACAGCTACTATGGCGGAGATGAGACAAACTTGCCTCCAACTCAATCACTTTGTTTCAAATCACTTCTCTTTAGGTATAGTCCCGTGGGATTAAACTGGCCCATTATGTAATTATGTAATGTTTTTTTTATGGGTGAAAATGGAATGGTAACCCCGCCTATTTTTTACGTGGGGAAATCCTCATGGAGACCCACACACCCCGGGGGAGGCATGTGGATACTGTCGAACTTTTACCGACTAAAACCACCGCGTGTTCCTCGGCTACGACTAACAAGAGCCTAAAGCATGGGGTCTTCAAAAGAGGTTTCTTCAGAGTCGGCAACGCGCGCGTAATATCCCTGGTATTGCAGGCGTTCATAGGCTACAGTAACCACGTACATTCAGATGGGCCATATGCTTGTTTATAGTGGTATAAAAAAAATCTCGTTGTTGCTACGCTTGAAACATGGATTGACAACCGCAGCATTTTGATGATATTTAAAGATGGACGCTGTTGCCCATTCCTCGACCATTCAGTTTCCTTATTCGCCTCTTACGACAACGTGAAATGAAGAATGTCCATTCGTTTACAGGACTATAATAGTCGAAGTATACACAACAGCATCTCTGTTTAAACATCACCAAAGCCTAACTGCGCTTGCCAATCCGCCCGCCAAACGTGGCAACTATTGACTCCTCCAATAGAGCAAGTCCGCACTGGATAGTGCATAAAGGAATGAATGAATGAATGAATGAATGCAATTTATTGCTAAAAATGTGGTACAATAAGGCGATATATAAATATTAGATACTAAAGGTAAAATGAATTTGAAGACAATTTGTGTTGAAATAGTATATTAATTATATCACCCACAACACCAACGGCATTGCAGGTGTGCTGCCGGCCTTTTAAAAGGGAATATGCTCTTTCCTTGAAGGTTATGTTATCGTATCGGTTCGGAAATACTGCTGCTGGAATTTGATTCCAAAGAGTGGTTGTGCGTGGAAGAAAGTGCCTTGAAAAACGCACGGCGGAGGACCGACACTCGTTCAAATGGTTGGGATGAAATTTTAGTTTGTGGCGGGTTGTACGATGGTGAAAATCAGCAGCAGGTATCAATCCGAACAATTCCTATTTATGTATGTATATATTTATTTATTTAATATATTATGTATATGTTTATATTATATGAATTTATCAAATATTGCTTTATTTTTTTTTCTATTCAATAATGCACCGCCTACGCATTTCTCAGTTTGCCCAATGGTTGACTGGTAGAGAACACCGTCCGGTGTTAAGTCCGCCAAATGTACATAGAATTTTACTGTGCATTAAAGTTTAAATGAATAAATAAATAATGAAATAGCCATTTCAACACAATCCGACTACACAGTCTTATCTTCTGTAGCTGTTTGAAATGGATTCCTGAAACCGCTATAAAGTAGAACAGAATGGCGCCCGGGGGATTATTTGCATAACACAATAACATAATGGATATTGTCTGTCTGTATATAGCTTGGATACTTGGACGATTTTATATTGTTAAATGAATTTGCGGCGACAATTTCATTTTAATATATTCTATGGGGGATTGATGGTGGACTTTATGGGTTTTCAACGGTGGCGTATGTTAAAATAGCACGGAAATTAATTACAAATTTAAGTAATTAGGTAGTTGAATTAGTTGGAATTAATTTTAGTATGTAAATTACAATAATATATAATAACATACAATACCTTTAAACTAGTGTTAGTATTAATTAATAGGATCTCACCAAAAAAATATTTTCTTAAAAAAAATTTTTTATACTACCAAAAAATAAACAACAATTGCGACAAAACTAGTTATTTTTGATTTAACAATTAAACTACTAAACAGATTTTGATAAAATTTCGATGTTAGTAATGCGGACTATCAATCCGGTTGCTAGCAATATACCTTGTCAGGTCGACCTCCACGTGGTGCCCCCTGGAAACCACCGTGCTGAATTTCGGACGTATTCATCACGATGCGCCAACTGATCTGCTTTTTAATTCTATCCCCTATCGTCCCACACTGGTGGCATTCCATTAGCATCCATTAAAAAAAACCACTGAAACACTACTAGGCCTCCCCCCCCCCCCTTACATTTATATCATTACTAAGACATTTCCTCAAAATCAAGTGTCACAAAATTACACAAATCCATATAAATATATGTATTGTATTGAAATGATTAGCTGTATCTTATGTTGGTAATCCTATAATAAATAAATAAATAAAACAGCGCCACCAAGCGGTACAAATCAACACTTGCCATGCAATTGAAAACAAAAAAAACAATGGACAATCGAATAAAAATCTAAACTAAATACGCGTCCCCTAACAAACAGCAGGACAAACAAACAATGAGACGCGATTAATTGAAACGATTCAAGCGCGCGGCTCGTATGTTGCGGCAGATGTTCAAATATCATGGAGTAAACATTCTACGCCATCAATCGCCACACCATTAACAAATGTTTTCAATTAGCCCATCGAATTATGTACACAATACAACCAAAAACATATTATGTATAGTACCTACCTATATATATATATATATATATTTTTTTTTTTTTAATGGGTGATAATGGGTAACCGGGGGGAAAGGGATTGTTAGTAATGGAGTTTGACAGCCCCATTGCTAGCAATATGCCTTATTAGGTCGACCTCCACGTGGCTCCCCCTGGAGACCATCGTGAACAATTCTTGTTGAATTTGTCACGATGGGCTAACTGACCTACTTCATCCTCACCTATCATCCTTCACTGGTGCCCCGCCGGTGTATACCGATAGCGTGGGTGGGGTTACCATTCCATTATCATCCATTAAAAAAAAAATGGTATGGTAACCCCGCCTGTGCTATTGGTGGCGGGGCACCAGTGACAGATGATTGATGAGGATGAAAGCAGGCCAGTTAGCCCATCCTGACGAATTCAACTAGAATTAGTCACGATGGTTTCCAGAAGGAACCACGTGGAGGTCGACCTGACAAGGTATATTGCTAGTAATGGGGCTATTTAACCTAAATTACTAACAATCCCTTTCCCCCCCCCCCCCCCCCCCCACCTACCTATATTGACAATTATTTAGATAACTGATAATTTTTTTTTTAATTTAATAATGGCGACAAACGTTCCCGATATAATTCATATCAGATTACCAGAGGGAGACTTTGTACAAAAGTCGTTTGCTTGGCTACCTCTGTCCCATTCGTGTTTCAACCGTGAAGCAGTTGTGTTTGGATAGCTATATTTCGGTTTGAAAGGTGAGATATGGCGTGAGTTTACACGGTACAGAGGAATAACATCTGAGTTCTCAGGAATGGCAACGCATGGGGTGTATCATGGGCGAAACAGTATACTCTGTTATGTCCATGGTACTGCTCATGTCTATAGGCGACGGTTACCACTTTCCAACAGGTGGGCCGTCAGCTTGTTTGCCATTCTAAATTGTAAAAAAAAAATTAGATCATTCAGATCAAAGTGGTCAGTAAGACAAAACGCTATTTTCATATGTAAGGACATAATAAGGATAATAAAATTGTAAGCAAACGATATCTGTACATAAAAGTTACGGGTCTTAATAATAAAAGTCAAAATAAAGCAAAATGTTGTTAAAATTCTGATCAAAGTAAATAAGTTGATACTAAGATTGATAGTTACTGATTATATCCTTGTACCTATAGAAAAAATCATTACACATGTTCTTCAAAAAAATTATCTTAGACATTTACATTATTATGAATTTTATTTATCTATGCTTATTTCGATGTTACATGACAAGATTTTTTTTAATGAAAAAAGTGGTTTTTATTTCAAATTATCACATTGTATTTTAGAGCTACGTTAATGTATATGTAGTATAACTTCAATAATTTCAACTTTCCTTCCACAGCCTGGCTAGCTCAGTCGGTAGAGCATGAGACTCTTAATCTCAGGGTCGTGGGTTCGAGCCCCACGTTGGGCGAATCATTTTTTGTCATTATGTACATTTTCTACTGAAATGCTGTTATATATTTGTTTTCATTTTTATTTTGTTATAGAATAAATTTTTTAAAAAATATAATTTTTATTTAACAATAACAATATTTTATTTAGGACTTTTTTCTACAAAAAAGCAGCTATCTCAATCGTGACCAAGTTAATACGAGTTCAGCATCAGATTATATCTATTATTATTTTGGTGTGTATAAAAAAAATTAATAAATTACAATAAATATATATTATAAACATATGTATATACATACATAATACGTTACTTATTCGCTTATATATTTATTAATATATATGCATATAACTTATTATAATTTATTAGTGATTAATGAAATGTAATCTTTTAACAATCCTTGATTAATCTCAATAAATTATTTTATTATTATTTATATTACATGTAATATCTTCTTATGGGGGTGAAATGTTCAGCCATGCGGGCCTTGGAACAGCATGATTGAGTCTAAATTAAATGGAGTCTAAATTAGGACAATAAAAGAAATTTTATAATAATGCGACAGGTATTGAGGGTAACGGCTTTCTATAACAAATCTATTATATAGGATGGAATTTATAAGATATCTAAATACTTGCGAATATTTTTGGGTATGATTCCTTTATTATTATTACCCAATCTATTGCAAAAATAATAAACAAAATCGGTTCAGAATTAACATAGATCGCCTCTGACTATCCCATCTGGAATTACAGACTCGAAGCAATGTAAAAATAGTTTTTCTAAAGGTAATATTTAGTTTACATAACTATCAATAGATGGCGCTATAAGTACAATAAAATCGTCAATATAGAAAATTTTATTAAATGTTCCTCTTTTAATATTTATAGTAGTAGCTTAATTTTTTTATAAATTGTATTTTGTGAGTTGCGCTACTTACATACTTAAATACATAAGTAGAATTATAAAATAAAAAATTGGCGACTGACCGATGCACACTCTTTAGATTTTACTATATATATTTTTTATACATATTTATTTACTTTTATAATGTTCTTATTTGTAATTTCAATTTAGTATTTTATGACAATGTCTATTCCTTGTTTGCTTGGTTGCTGTTACTACATATTTTTCTAATAAAATGCATGTTTACATCATTTACTACCTTAACACAATCCACCGCTTCGTAATACTTCTTATATGACCACCATAATTACCCAAATAAATTTCATAACAGTGCCTAATCTAAATGTTTCCGCGCGACAAGTCACAACAAACAGCTATAGTCATCAATAAAAATAACATATTTCTAATACCATCACATTACGTCCCATTATGTCCAATACAATTATACAAACGACCCTATTAAATTTGTCAATAAATAAATCGTAGTCAACTCCCGCGCCGGCCCGCAAACATAATGACATAAACAATAATAGATCACCAACCACTCCGCTCCATATGAGTTCCGAGCCATTTCACACGTCTAATACTTTTCACAATTCATTTTGTCCATTTAGCAATCGTTTGGGCTCGCTGTGCGGCACATTTAGGGCGTTTTATAAGGGGATGTAGCGGTATCGCCGCTTGGTAGTGTTACGGCCAAGTTGCAAATGAATAACTGGCGTATACACCAATCACAAGTTTCAAAAAGCACTTTATACTTATCTAGAGATTAAAGACGGAGTACTTAAAAAAGAAAGTACATAATGAAGATTTTTTATGGCCAGTAACGCACACGTAATACTCATGTTTTTTTTAGAACACAGGGGGCAAACTATCTTGCGACTCACCTGATGGTAAGTGACTACCGCTGCCCATGATAATATTAACTGTATCCCGCAATTTCGTCTGCCTAAAAAAATATATAAAGTATGTGCTAAGTTAGAATATAACCTATCCATGTACTAAATTCCATTAAAATCCGTTGAGTAGTTTTTTCATAAAAGAGTAACAAACAAGATATACCCTTACAAATTTTTGCCTATATAATATTAATAATAAAATTGTGAAAGTTGTTTTTTGCTGGAGTTTAAAAAAAATCCATGTAAACTTTGTTTTACATAGGAAAAACCATATTTTTTTCATGGAATATAAAAGTATGATAAATACAATAATCCTATTCAACTGTTCCCCTTCTCTTCAATTCCTAAAAAAATCAAAATTAATAGATATTTGGAGAAAAAAAGACACTTTGTATATGACTTGGCGTTCCCTTTACAACATATGTTTTCGCCTATTTATTACGGAAGTACATTCGTTAACTTTATTTCGGCTGAGACAAATTGTCGGTTATGGACAGTTTATGATAATCCGAGTACTTCCCAACCATCAAGTGCAAGTAAATGATGGTAAACAAACTCATTCGGGGTAAGTAAAGATGTTTCCTGCAAATTTATTGTAAAAAAAGTTTTACTTATAAATAATAGAAGCATTAAAGTTATTAGAATAGTTGCTATGTGTATTTCTTACTTCCCATTTAATATTATAAGTGAAAATTTGTACTTAAAGATGTTTGGATGTTTGTAAATCAATTACCGTACAAATAAACCACAAGCTAACACAATGTGTTCAAATGCTAACTTAATATTCGGGAGCCTGACAATTTTTTGATGATTTTACGACCCATATTTCTTTGAGAATGTAAAAAAAAATGTAATAAAACAGTCTTAACGTTATTAATATAGGCCAAATAGTGTTGAATTTGTCACCTCAATTAATTTAATTGCCTTAAGTGATAACTAACTTGAGAACCGCCTCAATGTACTTATCAAGCGTAGCAGCTACTGCAAAACCTTATGGTGAAGATCTATGTTCAGCAGTGGACTGTTAAAAGATGATATCGTAATGATGATGATAATGAAGGAGTAATGCAGACATTCAAATATTATAGAAATAAAAAAACTGTTTATGTTAAAAATGTTCAATATCACGGATAGAACTCGCCTAAAATTGTGTTTAAGACTTGGACTTTACTCTGTCTAGATACTAAATATCATCATTTCAAATGAGACCGAAATAAAAAAAATATATACCAATTTTAATGTCGGCTCTGCCACATTGAATTTAAATATGATCGGCGAAATATGGGCTCTTCGAATTTTTTTTTATGCAACGTAGAATGGCAAACAAGCTGACGGCCCACCTGATAGAAAGTGGTAACTGTCGCCTATAGACATGAGCAGTACCATGGACATAACAGAGTATACTGTTACGTCCATAACATCCCCCATGCGTTGCCATTCCTGAGGACTCAGGAATAATATTTTTGCTACAGCTACTTCGTCTGAGATTACAATCAGAAACATTTATAATTTCAAAAGTCTTTCCAATCGGAATCGTAACTCTTTCCATCTTTAGAAAAGTTGCTAAATACCTCTATATAGTTGTCACGCGAATCGTTAAATGTACCCGACAAATGGGGAAAATGCCCGACAAATAGATAAAAATACATACATGTCGCGCTGAATACAAGCACGCAAATGTCAAAGTATTATAGCACAGATAGTGAAGTCCTATGCACTGGATGTGGCGGATTTTCATGCAACGGGGATAAATATCAAAACGTATATTCTGGCCGATGCTAGGGATGAGGATTGCTAGCAATATAATAAAAAAATAGTGTCCAAACCAGTGTTTCCCAACCTTTTTTGAGCCATGCCCCACTTGAACATGTCTAAAATTTTTATGCCCATATACATAATTTTTCCCGACAAAGTTTACTTGACGACTCTAATCGCCCAGTTGATATTTTGGTAACGTCAAACGAAATTATACCTAATAAATATTTACAGCATTTTTTTAAATATTTTCTTTTTTTTTTTGTTAAATTTGGCGCCAATATCTACTCGTAGCATTGCATTTAAATAGCACGGAGCGAGAGGATTAAAATCGCTTCGAGTTCATTTTTTAATTGCCCCCTCTTAACTATCAAATTGTCCCCCTGTGGGGTGTGGACCTCACGTTGGTCACACCGGTCCAAGCAGTGTCGTAGCTTGGTAACCAAAGACCTTGGGGCAAAAAATAAATTAGAGTCCCAATTAGCGACACCCACGGGTGAGGAAGGTCTTTCCATGTCCGCGTGTATCGCAAGGGGCGATTAAAGGAACTTAATGTTCGAGGGACGAGCAGCAGCCTTCCATTTAAAACATCACCAAAACCCTTAATTGCGGTTGCTAATCCACCTGCCAAGCGTGGCCACTACTGAAAAAATCTCCCAAAAGAAAGTGTTCTATCCAGCAGTGGACAGATAGTGGCTGATATTTTTGAAATTAAGTACCAATATTTTACTGGACCATCAAAAAAAGATTTTGGAATACTCTTTATAGGTCTTATAAATACTGAAAAAACAGTCCGTAATGAAAACTTCTTGCAGGCCCTACATCTTTGTCTGTCCTATATCCAGCGAACAACTTTTGGCCCATTTGCGACTCATATGAATATACAGAGATATAGTCACAACAATTTTAATTCTGCTGTGTACCAAACAACGCCGGCTTTCTTATCCCAAACGAATAAAGTTGAAAATTACATCGAAATTTTTTCTCAAACAGCGCGAACAAATTGGATCCTCGCACTCGGAAAAAGCTGGATTCTCAGAGCGCGATTCATCCATCCATCATTCATTCTTCGTATGTGGTGTGAAAGACGTCTATGACGATTATGACGTTCGCTTCGGTGTGACAACGGCCGCTTACTATCCCAGTCGGTCTTATTCCATTGTGTTACACTTCTTTTTTGATTGTCACATCACTACTGTACCTCTGCAACGCTTTAGACACTTTATGCATAAATCCAAATTCAAAACGCCTTATCGTATCCAGGTATCACCAACCTTTTTCTACTTTATAAAAACATATTAGAGCTTAATTTTCCCTACGTGATATCTAGGAAGCAAAACTTTTTCAAATCAAGAGATATGTAACGAAGCTGCAATAATGCATACATAAGCATAATTGTATAGTGTTGTATAACTCTGTAATTTTCTAATCCAATTCTATCGTACAGAGATAGGGTGCAAGTTTGCTTGGCAAAATCTAGTATGCCTAAGTGCAAGATAGGTGTCAGTTGTTCCTCATTGTCTAAAGCTTTTGCAATAACGTTTTGGATGAAAAGCAGCTACGCTGAATGATGCATGTGAATGTGTTTGAGACAAAACACCCCTTTGAGGATGGATGCATCTTTAAAAAAAAAAAGGATTTTTCTATGTGTGTTTGAATTCAGTAGAGTCCAACAAATTGTTCCTTTTCAAAATAAAAATAAGGTAAGTGCATCAAATTATTTAAAAATTCGAAAGGTCGCTTTCATTAAAAGCCTTTATTAACTAGACACTTCTTTCATCACTACAGCCGTTAACTGCGGGTCTACCATGAAATGAAATTACGAAATTTCGGATTCAATTTCGTGTTTTTGTTTATACCAAAATCGGACCAATAAGTTTAACATTTCGTTCGTCGTACATCCTATCATAAAAGTCCAAAGGAACAATATTTTTACATTTTTAATATTTCCAAACGGCATGTATTATGTAATTTTTACATCAAATTTGTGTTTCGTTTGGCCCCGAAATTTCGGAAAACATTTCATGGTAGGCCCTCTGTTCATTGCTGAACGTAAGCCTCCCCCGTAGAGTTTCACCAGTAGTTGCCATTCTTGGCAGACGGTTTGGTAAACGCAGTTGGGCTTTGGTAATGTTTTAAGAGGGATACTACTGCCCATTTATCGACCATTAAGTTCCCTTAGTCACCTTTTATGACACCCACGGGAAAGGAGGGAGTGGCTCTATCTATGCATATAAAGAGGTTGCTGTGTGGTTCTAACATGGCAACCTGGGGGAAGGGATTGTTAGTAATGCAAACTACGAGTCCCATTACTAGCAATATACCTTGTCTACGCGGTCCCCCCTGGAAACCAGTTGTGTTTGCATGGCTGTGTTTCAGTTTAAAGGGTGGGATATGGCGTGAATTTACAGGGTACCGAGGAATAACACCTGAATCCTCAAGAATGGCAACGCATGGGGGGTATCATGAGCAAAACAGTCTCTGTTATATCCATGGTACTGCTCATATCTATAGGCGACGGTTACACTTTCCATCAGGTGGACCGTCAGCTTGTTTGCCATTCTAAGTTGTATAAAAAAAAAACAAATAATAACTCACTTCTTTTACATTACTTATATAAGATATTAATATTTTTCTCAATTTCAGATCAACATTGCTGTTTGTTAACGGAATTTTCCCAAAGAGCTAATAATGTTTACTGTTTACTCTGTGGAACCTTCTAGACTGAGGGGTTATATTATTCAAATAAAACATTGACTTGTGCCGTCTCTGATGAGGTTTCTTTAATTACTATTAAGTGATGGAAAACTGATTTTGTTGTACATATACAGAGCGGCTAATACATGGATGATGGGAGGGAAAGGGATTGTTAGTAATGGAGACTGAGAATTCTATTGCTAGCAATATACTCAACCAGGTCGACCTCCTCGCGGGTCCCCTTGGAATCTATCATTGTTAATTCCTAATGAATTCATCATGATGGGCTAACTGGCCTGTTTTCATTCTCATCTATCACCCTTCACTGGTGCTCCGCCATCGTATCCCGTTAGCGCAGGCGGGGTTACCATACCATTTTCACCCATAAAAAAAAATACATGGATGATGGTTGTTTACTTGTAAGTATGTACCTACTATCTGTAAATGTTCACCCTTAATCTCTTGCTAAGTAGATAGAGAGTGGTAGCGAGTGTCAATAGCCAGTGTTTATACGTATCTATATCAATATCTAATTCTATTTGAATTTTTTTTTTATACAACTTAGAATGGCAAACAAGCTGACGGCCCACCTGATGTAAAGTGGTAACCGTCGCCTATAGACATAAGCAGTATGATGGACATAACAGAGTATACTGTTTCGCCCATGATACCCCCCATGCGTTGCCATTCCTGAGGACTCAGGTGTTATTCCTCTGTACCCGGTAAATTCACGCCATATCCCACCCACCCTTCAAACCGAAACACAGCCATGCAAACACAGCTGCTTCACGGTTGAAACACGAATGGGACAGAGGTACCCAAGCAATCGACTTTTGTATAAAGTCTCCCTCTGGTGACTCATTGTATAGGCGACAGTTACCACTTTCCATAAGGTGAGCCGTCAGCTCGTTTGCCATTCTAAGTTGTATAAAAAAAAATATTTTCACCCATCAAAAAAAAAATGGCAACTCTCTAAATATCCAGAGCGAATCAACAAAAACAACCTCGACATCAGGTAATTGAGATTGAGAGAACTGATTGAAGAAAAATGTTTTACTTGCAATATGGGTAGGTGCTTGCCTATTATGTAGAAACAAGGCTTCACAGTAATAAGTTAATTAATACCAACTGTTCGTAACCTCTGATCTTTGTCACGTCGAGATTAGAAATTTCGAGAACATTCCATTCGAAAATTGAATTTTGCCAATTACAATTTATAAGCAATGTGATTCAATAAATTAATTCCGTTTATATTTTATGAATAAATTTTAATATAAATTGTTTTCGAGAAACGTGATCATTAATTAATTATTTCTATATAAGGTTTCTAATCGGTATATTATATTAAATATTACATATAATTATAGCCTTTATATAGCTTTATCAAGCTATGATCAAATAGACATGTGTCAATAAAAGTTTATATATATATATATATATATATATATATATATATAAATATACACTCTGTTATGTACATGGTACTGCTCATGTCTAGACGGTTACCACTTTCCATCAGGTGGACCGTCAGCTTGTTCGCCATTCTAAATTGCATAAAAATAATTTAAAGTCGATTTATTTGTAGGACACAATCTTTAATTATTTTGAAAAAAGAGGTAGTTCTAGAATTACGTATAGCGTATAGCCATATCTGATCTGAAGGAACGAACGAAACTAAAACTGAAAGTTAAAAGCTGTCTAGACTTATTTACATAAGAGACTTCAACAGTACCTACTTTTCGAACTACCTACAATGTAATAGCACTAAAAAATACTGTCGCCCACCGAACACCCTTTCGGTAAACATCCAAATCAATTACAATCAAGACGCCTCCATCAATCCAACCATGAGATCCCCAAACGTCGTGTCATCCACGCCATATTATTTCCACTCATTCCCCGATCCGCAGCCTTGCCAGATTCGATAAATTTACCGCAATTTTGGGTAAAATTTCGTCTGCTAGAGAATTTGTTGGGGAAATGCTATACCTATTTTATTTTTAAAAATTTTAAAAGGACACATTATATTTTAATGTAATAACTACCGATTTTAACTTATGTGTAATTTAGTCGAGAAATCACGACTAGTTTCGGGTCCATTCGGGGCCCTTAATCTTGAGCAGCTGTGACGCAAGTCCGAGCGTGCCGTGAAAGCCTACTGCTAAACCGGTATTTATTACATTAAAATATAATACTATGCCTAGTTGATGAAAAGTTTGTAAAAAAAATGCAATGAGTGTTGATAATTTTAGATAATTATTTCGACAGTTTAAGGCATTTGTAAACAGTATATAAAACATATACCTAATAAAGGTACATTTAATCATAAAATAAAATAAAATTCTGTGTAGATAGCGTACTACTATATAGATACTTTTTTCTTCGCTACTTTATAAAATGTAGTGAAAAATGGACAAAATTTTTGATTAAATAAATAGAAACAATAATAATAGTAAGTACTATACTGTTTCCACTTCTTATTGTACGCACACTGCTGGTAATTAATGCTCATTTCCACTCAAGGTTTGCTAGAAGAGAAATCTTACAGAGTTAAGCTCGCCTGTTGTATGTATATATAAATAAATAAAGATCATAGTATCGTTTTGGAGAAAAAATAAAATCTGAGAAATATAAACTAATGTTATGTT
The DNA here is from genome assembly GCF_026898425.1 of Galleria mellonella. Classification (NCBI taxonomy): domain Eukaryota; kingdom Metazoa; phylum Arthropoda; class Insecta; order Lepidoptera; family Pyralidae; genus Galleria; species Galleria mellonella. The sequence goes on from NW_026442176.1 coordinate 4,846,215, forward strand.
GTTAAAGAAAAAAAAAAGTATTTGAATTTGGAAGAACTAGAGAAATAAAAACTTACATCTTGCAACACTGCTGACTCGCGACCTCCGGCGTCTGTCGGGAAATGATCGTTTTCTTTTCCCCGATCACGTTACGCACTGGAAAATATTTTGTTCTCCATTTGAATGATAAATAGCAGTTGCGTATCATTGCACGGTCATTAATGATGAGACGCCGGGCTCAAGACAGCTCGCCATATACAGGCTGAATCGAAATCTTTAACGCCCTTTTAAGGGAGTATTCTATCAGTGAAATTGGAAATATGGGTCACAGCTATGTCCTGGTATAGAATGGTCCACCCATTCCTAACCCGTGGGTGTCTACGACTAAAAGGAACTTAATGGTTGAGAGATAGGAAGCGGTGTATCTCTTAAAACATCAGCAAAGTCTAACTGCGGTTGCTAATCCGTCTGCCAAGCATTGCAAATACTAACAAAATCTATCAATATGGGAAGACCTATGTTCATCAGTAAAGTTCGCTGATATGATGATAATAATGACGAAACATGGGTCAAGAAAAGACCAAAAAGTCTGAACCTCCCATGCTTATATGACGGGTCCAATCTACAATTTTTTTTATCACTTTTAAATGTTTCTTTCTTTCAATTTCCATCCTAATGTATTCTATTTTATAGCATGAGTAGATTCCTAACTTTACGTACGACTACCGAGTTCGATTTCGCCCCGTACCTGTCCATAATATAAGTAATTGATTTTTGAGTTTGTTTCAAACTATTTCTTTATTTAGGACATTTGTTTAAGAAACCATTTTGATACAATCTTAATATAATTGTACAGGACAAACATGAAAGTAAAGGAATTTAAAAAATAGATCTAATGAGATCCTTTTATTAAAAATCGATTGAAAATTAAATATTGCAATAGTTCCGATTTGTAGAAAAAAATATAATATTATTTCAAAACCTATATCCTAAACATGATACTACACCACTTAAGATTGGGATATAAAAATATGATCAAATATAAAAATTAACGAATTTATTCCAAAAATTTAATGACATTGACGAACTACAAATTCATAATCATAACAAAATCATAATTATTAGAACGTTGCGTAAACTTTAAACAATGACAGTATCTTTTACACTATAGTTTTGCAACAGTTCCTTTTATTATTTGTCTAATAGCTAGTATTCTCACTTTGGTATCCCATACCTGCTGTTACATCACATACCTTTAACAACTGTGAAACAATAAACAATATAACATTTACTGAACACCAAATGGATAATGGTAAGATATCCTAGTGACGTCGTTAGGCACGTAATGCAGGTCCTGGTAAGCCTTCACCATCATCTGTTGGTTGACCACTGCAAAAGGTCTTGGAGATATGCTCTCAATAGATGGTAAAGGTCTCAAATCGAGACTAGGAATGGCCTCTTCCTTAGGCCTCATCGGTGTAGGGACAAAAGTTGCTTGCGGCATCGGAGGTACACTGTAACTGATCATATTATTATACATAAACTGCTCCGAATAAGTTAAAGGAATCTGATAGTTCGGCTCTGTTCGTGGTTCCATCTCCACGAAGGTTTCTCTTGTTGTATAAATTGCGGGGTTCGTAAAAGTCGGATCCAGTCTATTCTTTCTCCGGGGACGGTATTTATAATCCGGATAATCTTGCATATGTTTTAACCTTAGTCTCTTTGCTTCATCTATAAATGGCCTCTTCTCGGTCTCATCTAAACTCTTCCATTCCAGTCCTAATCGTTTGGAGATCTCTGAATTGTGCAGCTTTGGGTTCATCATTGATATTTTCTTTCTTTGAAGCCTCGACCATACCATGAAGGCGTTCATGGGTCGCTTTATGTGATAAGGATTAGAATGTCTAGACACTTTTGGGGTAGCTTTCGCTGGCGATGTTTCCACAAAAGCCATTGATTTTTTTACATCTTACTGTATCTTTTTTAAGTCGTGAAATGATTTTCTAGACACGTTATTCCATAATATCCTGTAGATTAGTTCTTCTTATAACGAAATAATTTCCGGGTTTTTAGTTTCTTATTTTTCGCAACTGTTCCGCTTTGCTTCTAGTTCAGCGCCTGATCGACGTCCAGACTCGCACTGATGACCAGTTTCGAAGCCAACTAAATCTGAATGCTGTCATTATGGCAACAATAGAGCGGGTACAATTGGTATGACAATTTTCCCTGTATTATTTGCCGTCGAATAAAGAGCAGCGACAATGTACTGATTGCTCACAAATTGTCAGATGATACTGGTGTATGTTTTGTGTAAGCCGCGCCTGCGGTCTATTAAAAGGTGAACGGTACAGTCGGCTGATGAATTTGTGTACAGTCAACCTAAACATTAAATGTATTTAAAGTTGAAGAAATCGCACGATCCAAAGTGTTTCTTAACATTTACCCGATTGAATATCGAATCCTTACCAAGCTCATCCACAGCTAACCCCTTTTTTTATGAATGAAAATGGAATGGTAGCTTTTATATACGATGATGGTCTGTCAAGAGTGATGAGAAGTGAAGAAAAAATCAGGCCATTTGATGCACTGTGACAAATTTTCCAGAAATTGATCGCAAGGCTCTGGTTTCCAAAAATATGTAATTGACATATGTATATTGCCAGCGATAGGGTCCTTACTTCCCTTAAATAATCTCTTAACCTCAGATAAAATATCACAGGATTTAAATATTAACTAATGCTTTTACTATAATTTCCCGCGGTAACAAAGATGCTAAGGTTGTCCAGTCTAGGTATTTTTATTTTTCTATAAGGGTCTATTTTCCATTTTTCTAACAAGGCACAGATAATAAAAGCAAGGTTTATGGCTATGTATAGGTAGTCCATTTAAATATTATCTACTTGCATTGAAACAGGTTTATAGAATAGACTGAAGGAGTGGTACGGTCCTTGTATCAAATAACAGAATATATTCAACTGTACAGAGTAGGTAATGTGTATAGATACACCACAGATTGTTCTGTGGGCTTGGCTACGTCATCTAATACCATTGTTGGCATCACAATTCCCTTTAGAGGAACGTTTATTATTTATTAGAGAGAAATAAATGACCACTATTATATTGCACTAGTAGGTATACATGGTAACTGTATGGTATTGAAGCAGACGTTTATTGTGTTATTTCGGTCGTGCCTAATTAGAAGTTTTTTTTTTTTTTTTTTTTTTTTATCGCAGTGTTTAAATATAATAATAATATGATAGACATGTTTACATTTAATATTCACTTACATGTGTATATTGACACAAACACATGCATGCACCCACGCACGCAAGCACGCACGCACGCACGCATGCACACACATTCTCATCGTGACGAATTCAACAGTTATCAACCACGATATTTTCTAGGGGGAACCGCGTAGAGGTCGACCTGATATTAATAAAAAGGGGGCAATTAGATCCCGTTATTAATAATTTATTCATTCATTTCATTCATGTTCACTAATTTATAATTTTTCAAATTGATAAATTAGAATAAAAGGATAAGAGACTTCAATAGCTAAAATTGTTTATAAGCTCAGGTAGAGGGAAACCATTCCATTATCATCCATAAAAAAAAATAAGTTTATGACAGGTTTGACGTATTTATAAATAAGGGGAAAAATCTGTAATACTTGTATATAACAGAAACAATAATATTATGCAGCTACGAAATGTACTATTAATCCAATACAATAATGATATACTATATTTAGGAACCTTATTAGGTACTAATAAAATTATCTTCCCTCTGTGTATAATTATGTTAGTAGAAAAAAGTAGATAAAAATTACAATTTAAATAAATTAAAAACTTGAATGTAGGTTCACTGTTCCATCATTCATCATATAATCATAAAAATATGGTTAATTAAAACAAAATTCAGTTATTATAATAATGACAATGAAAATAAAGTAATGATTTCCTAAAAAAAATATTTTTTCTAATTAATATAATTAAGTTCAAACCGCGCCATCTATTTAGTTTTATATGTATTACAAGATTTGCTGTTCCATCATACTATTCCATTATCCTATGTTTGATGATAGCATTAAAAAAAATTAAAAAGCACGATTTTGATTGAATTCCAACAGATGGCGTTGAACGTAATAGCAACTTAAATCCTCTAGATGGCAGTAGCTATCTATTTCAATGTTAACGTCGCTCTAATAATTTTGGCGGCAAACGATTGAATATACAAGATATAATATAAACATATAGTACTTTCAACCGACTTAAAAAATAAGTGTGCTCTCAATTCAGATGCATTTTTTATGTTCGATACTTTTTTTATCTGTACTTGGAGATTGATCCCATAGAAATTATGAAAATTGGTTCTGTACGTTTTAAATTAAAATAACCGGTTTTAGCATAGTAAAATATTTATTCTATTCTATTAAAGTCAGATTTTTAATTATTTTTTTTTTAAATATTTATTGTTCCAAGATTTTATAATTAATAATTATTAAATTGGAAATCTTGTAAATATTATTTAATTATTAATTAATTACACCTTCTCCTAATCAAATCGCTGATAAGTTTTACACTGAAAAGTTTTAGAACTGGCTACTTGAAAGCAATATAATAAAAAAGATGTTAAAATTTTGAAAATGGAACTCTTTACGAATAATACTGAGTACATAATTTATTCGTTTGTCATTTGTTTTACGGTTTGGCGGCAAATTGAAAATAGTTTGTGTAACGTTATCATGAATTTAACGCGAAAAATTTTTCATACGATGATTTTTTATGACTTTCGATGTCATCTAAGTCATCAAGAAAAATATGATAGACTACGATTGACCTTTCACGATGGAGCCCCGTCTCGTGCCCCTGTTTACAACTGGTTTAATGAGTTTAAACGTGGTCCCACTAATCTCACCAATGATATGCGTGAGGGACGGCCTTCTACGGCGACGACTGAAGACAAGCCCATCATGATGAATTCGTCAGGAATTAACCATGATAGTTTCCAGGTGGAACTGTTAACTGTCCACTGCTGAACATAAGCCTCCCCCATAAGGAGGGTTTTGCCAGTACTTGCCACGCTTGGCAGGCGGGTTGGCAACCGCAGTTAGGGTTTGGTGATATTTTAGAAAGAACGTTGCTGCCCAATCCTAGATCGTTAAGTTCCCTTAGTCGCCTCCTACGACACCCACGGAAAAGGGTATGTATGTATATACATATATTTAAACTATGTATTTATATTTTTTTTTAATGGATGATAATGGAATAGTAACCCCACCCGCGCTATCGGTATACACTGGAGGGGCACCAGTGAAGGATGATAGGTGAGGATGAAGTAGGTCAGTTAGCCCATCGTGATTAATTCAACAAGAATTGTTCACGATGGTTTCCAGGGGGAGGTTGACCTAATAAGGTATATTGCTAGCAATGGGGCTGTCAAACTCCATTGCTAACAATCCTTTTCCCCCATGTATATTTACACCCAAATAAATAGATACGTACAATGTTCATGGACGTAAACCGGGCGCCGACACACGCCACTTTGTAAATCATCCCGGAGACATTGGAGGGAGTATTTAAGCCGCCATATTTATGAAAATAAGACTCCATAAAGCTATAATGGAAAATACAAAAAGCCCGTGCCGACCGTCGTAAGGCGGGCGGGGCGCGCGCGTTTACACCATACGACACGATTTCTGACACTTTTTTTTAGTGGCGAAAGGGATTGTTAGTAATGGGAATTATTAGCCCAATTGCTAGCAATTCAATACACTCTGTCAGGTCGACCTCCACGCGGTTCCCAATAGAAACCACCGTGCTCAGTTCCAAGTGAATTCATCACGATGGGATGGATGAATCAATAATCAATTCCTGATGAATTTGTCTAACTAGGACTAACTGAGCTGTCTTTTCATTGTCACCTCTCACTGGCGACGGAGAAGTTACAATTCGGTTATAATAAATACATCTAAAAAAAAATTTTATAAATATTTCCTGCGTTTATTTAATTCATACATACATATCTGTCACGTCTGTCTCCCATTAGGGTGGGCAGAAACAATGGACACTCAATGCTATATATAGTCTATATTTTTGTTTACGTTTATACGACTTTAACTTTGTATTTTTTTTTTAATTGGGCTGTCAGTTTGTTTGCCATTCTAAGGCAAACAAACTGACGGCCCACCTGATGGAAAGTGGTAACCGTCGCCTATAGACATCAGCAGTACCATGGACATAACAGAGTATACTGTTTCGCCCATGATACCCCCATGCGTTGCCATTCCTGAGGACTCGGGTGTTATTCCTCTGTACCCAGTAAATTCACACTATATCCCACCCCGCCAACATACACGTTAGCACAGACGGGGTTGCCATTCCATTTTCGGTATAAAAAAAAATGCTATACTTGCCCCAACACTAAGTGCCTGACAGGCTCAAATAGCATTTTGTGATCACAAAGTATACAAACGTTGGGGACATTATCCAAATGAACTATCGTGCATTGTAAAGAGCCTCTAAGTCTTAACTTATTGTTATTGCGCATTTTAAGCCTCAGTTTTATGTGTCGGAATCGTCGCTCGCACCGTAGCCTGCATCTCTTTATGTTTATATAGATTTATTGTTCGGATAGTTGCCAAGAAAATGGCTGCCACCTCTAAACGGATAGCTTAAATAGATATTTAAAAAATACAAAACAGAAAGACAACCCTTGATACAGAAATGTAGTCTAAATGGACAAGATATTGGATTATTGTTAAATATAATCGCTTGTCCATATTTCGAAAGAGCAAAATCTTTAATGGCTGTATTTTTGTATCAATGATTCCCTTTTTTTTATACAACTTAGAATGGCAAACAAGCTGACGGCCCATCTGATGGAAAGTGGTAACCGTCGCCTATAGACATGAGCAGTACCATGGACATAACAGAGTATACTGTTTCGCCCATGATACCCCCCATGCGTTGCCATTCTTGAGGACTCAGGTGTTATTCCTCTGTACCCAGTAAATTCACGCCATATCCCACCCTTCAAACCGAAACACAGCCATGCAAACACAACTGCTTCACGGTTGAAACACGAATGGGACAGAGGTACCCAAGCAATCGACTTTTGTACAAAATCTCCCTCTATTTTATTATGTGAAATAATTAATCAATGTTAGGATATGATGGGGCTGACATATCCTTATAGGATAAAAGCGTTTAAATAAAAAATATTAAAAAAAAGATACTTGAAAATTAAATTAAATTAATGTAACTGAGCCGGACTGAGTCTGAATGGCTGAGCTGAGTTGTGAATTCAGTTGGCTGTTTGCTGAATTGGTAGTAATGAAAACTAGCGGTTCAGATGCTAATTTTTATTTTAATCATTGTTAATTCTTGTTGAATTCATTATGGTGGACTAACCTACCTACATTTGTTCTCACCTATCATCTTCGACTGGTGATGAGAGCGCGGGAAGGGTTGCCATTCCATTTTCACCCATTAAAAAAAGTCCCAAATTAAGCAGAGCTTACAATACATTATCTGGCCCAAGCAAACTGGTATTCAAACCATATTTAGAAGCCAAAGACATTTTGCTTTGATAACGTTGTTTCTCTTGTATTATAGGTAATATAATTATTATATGTACGTTATTTTTTAATTACTGTTTTAATTTAATATTGTTCATAACGTTGCATCGTCAGTTATTTATGATTCCTGTTTACAGTCGACTGGTAGATAATGCCATATGGTACTAAGTCCACCAGTTATATTGTCTAAGTGTATTAAAGTTTAATACCAGAGGGAGACTTTCTACAAAAGTCGATTGCTTGGGTACCTCTGTCCCATTCGTATTTCTACCGTGAAGCAGTTGTGTTTGCATGGCTGTGTTTCGATTTGAAGGGTGGGATATGGCGTGAATTTACTGGGTACAGAGGAATAACACCTGAATCCTCAGGAATGGCAACGCATGGGGGGTATCATGGGCGAAACAGTATACTCTGTTATGTCCATGGTACTGCTCATGTCTATAGGCGACGGTTACCACTTTCCATCAGGTGGGCCGTCAGCTTGTTTGCCATTATAAGTCGTATAAAAAAAAATTTACTAGAGAAATATTTATTATATGTACAGAACGTAGTACATTGTATTTAAAGGTTTTGAATCATACATTTTAGGTAATATCTTTTGGAAACATTACAATCATAACGTATTCTGTCCGAGGCGGTGACAAACAAACACAATAATGGGAGAACGAATAGAAAAGAATCGAATGTTATTCCGTCGCCCCATATAATACAATACACTTGTGTGCCCATACGTACGCACACCGGTGTACGTGTTAGAAAACATATCTAAAGATATTATTTTTATTTATTAATTTTTATTAAAGAAAAACCAACAACTAAAGAATTTCATTATAAAAAAAAACAGTAAAGACAATCAGCTAATCACAGGTCTTTTTTATTTATTTTTTTATTTTTAATTTATACAAAAATCCACAGCTCTTAAAAAATAACTTACATGCTATGTCTCTTATGAATACAGCCAATAACGGATTTTATTTATACAAACAAAAATTATGATTCCAAAGCGAAGTAGGCAAGTTAGAGTGGGTGTATGCAAGTAATATAAGCACATGTATAAAAGAAACCATATATAATAGTGAGTGTCCACAAAGTTAAGTTAATTGATATATAAAATAATTAAAATCCATGTTGCTAAAGTTCAGATATTGACAGCAATGATTAAATAATACAAATTCATGGTCACCAATTGTAAAGAGGTATAAATGTATGCGTGGGTGTATGTGTAGTGTAATATAAATAAATGTAAATATGTAGTGTATATACGTACATGTACATATATGCAACATAGGTAATTATGATATTATCTCATCCATTTTTTTGTTTTCACAAATTAATACAAGATTAAACTAATGCACTTTTTTTATTAAAGAAAAACTAACAAACAGAGAGGTTTCAGGTTTTCACAAACAAAAACAAAGTTTATTTAATGCACATGACATCACTTATTAATATTAATCATTATTTTTAAAACGTATGTTCATTTTTTAACGTTGTCAATTGCAATTGTCATTGCACGATGGGAATTTTATGAATTTACTATATTTGTCGTTTCAGACAATTGTTTCGAATTCATCCGGAAGTCTTCTTCAGGAGGCGTAAGGCGCTTTATTTATTTAACCTTTAATGCACAGTAAAATTCTATGTTCTTTTTTTATACAACTTAGAATGGCAAACAAGCTGATGGCCCACCTGATGGAAAGTGGTAACCGTCGCCTATAGACATGAGCAGTACCATGGACATAACAAAGTATACTGTTTCGCCCATGATACCCCCTATGTGTTGCCATTCCTGAGGACTCAGGTGTTATTCGTCTGTACCCAGTAAAATTCTATGTACATTTGCATGCATGCAGACTTAACACCAGACGGTGTAAATAAGTTACGATACATTCTTTTCTGTTCCAAGTCTCTGTTATTTCATTATGGTAATAAACGCGTTTTAATTTAATTTAATTCAAAGGAAATGAGGCTCTTATTGAAAAAAAAAATATAATCATTAAAAAAAATATATATTTTCGCTAAATATCTTTATAAATTTCTCTCGTGTAGTTCGTATTTTTCGCAAGTCTTTTATACGTCTATTGATACGATATTTTTATTTCCTACCCGCGCAATACAGCGGCCGCCCGACGTTTTGTTAGCTCGGATTTTACATGTATACATTATATATTATTATAGAGATATAATAATATAGTATTAACATTTTTTTTATACAACTTACAATGGCACACAAGCTTACGGCCCACCTGATGGAAAATGGTAACCGTCGCCTATAGACATGAGCAGTACCATGGACATAACAGAGTATACTGTTTACACCCATGATACCTCCCATGCGTTGCCATTCCTGAAGACTCAGGTGTTATTCCTCTATACCCAGTAAATTCATGCTACTGCCCATCCTTCGTCCTCCTTTAGTCGACTCTTACGACACCCACGGGAAAGGTAGGGGTAGCCTATTCTATGCCGGAACCACATGGCCAATACTTACATTATAAATGATATTTTTTTTAAACGAATGATTATGGAATGGTAACTCCGCTTGCGTTAACAGTTTACGCTTAGGGGGGGAGGGATTGTTAATAATGGGATCTAACAGCCCCATTACTAACAATATACCCTATCAGGTCGACCTTCACTTGGTTCCCCTTGGATACCATCGTGGTTAATTCTTGTGAAATTTGTCACGATGGGCTAACTGATCTGCTTTCATCCTCATCTCATCTCACGCTCATCATCCAGCGTATATCGATAGCGCAAGCGGGCTTACCATACCATATTCACCCATCAAAAAAATTCTTTATAATCTGTATTAGTCTTTGAAGGGAACAATAAAGAGTTTTTATTTATTCATTATATTATATTAAACATCTATTTGTCGTATGTTGAACTTTTTGTGGTATAAATAGTTTTCCTATTTCGCCCAACAGCGACGCACGTACTAAACTGCAGGGTGCAGGGTGACAAAACATTGTTCCGGGAATAATGAGGTAATCTCGCCTCTACCGACACGAGGGTGTCCCCACTCAACGCGCCTCGTCTCAACCTGACAGTTGGTATTACGCCCCGAGGCTACAACGGCGCGCCACTGGCTCTTGTATAGCGTTCTACCTCTTGCTAATACTACGAAATAACAGTCAGCTGTAGTTAATTTTACTTTATGACGTAAATTCACATTTATACAATACATTGGTGTGGGCAAAGTCACGTGACCAATATAGGTGTAAACACATAAAGTTGTCGAAAAGTTGCCATTTAATATTAATAAATTTGATGTGGGGATTGTTCAGAACATAATGCATGCTCCTACTACCAAAATTGCTTTGTGTTTAATTGAATTAGTAAATAGTATTGTTTAGTCATAATTGTAATAGTAGAAAACTTGTTTAGATTTTATAGGATTGACATGTTAAAAAACAAAAATCCCAAATTAAACGTAGATTCTAAAAAAAAAAGTTGCCATTAGAAAAATATAAATTTCCCATCTGCTTATTTTGTTAGATACTAGGATACTATAATACTAATTATTAATTTAATTTTGATTAAAACATTATTTTAATACAAATGTATGTAAGTATGTAATAACATTATTATTTTCATAATTAGTCCACAAATATCGTAAAGGATACGATTTGTTTATGGAATTTATTTAATTTAAAACAGTTCAGCCATTTAAGCGTAATTGAGTACAAATAAACGTCTAACCATTTAACATAAATAAACACCTAACCACATAACCACTCCATAAACTAGACGCGAGGTCTCTATTTTTATGTAAACTCTTTAAACCACCAGAACAAGTTCTTGTAAAACAAAGGCTGGGCATTCCATAATTATTTGTCGTAAATCTACATTTTCGGCATCGCAAAAATCACAGTTTGATTAAGTCCTCAGTTTGATTTTATATAAATGAGATGGAAATGTCCCATTCGAATCCCATTAATTGCTGTGATATATTTCCTGGAAAAACCTTTTAACCTAAAATAGGTACCATGGTTTCTTGGGAATAGATTTTTAATATGTAATTATTTATTTATTATTACAAAATCCATACCTCTTAAAATCTATATAATTACCGTGTTATTTTTAGTAAATACATCTAATTACGGATTTACAATTTATAATATATTCCTTATTAAGAAATAAGCGTTCACAAAGCCGAAATTATGTATGTGTGTGTGTTTGTGTGTATGTGTGTGAATGTGTATGCGTGTGCGTGTGTGCGTGCGGCCGGGTGTGTGCGTGCGTGTGTGTTACTAATAACTATAAATAATGTTGCTATAATCTATTTATTCTCTCATTCAAAGTAATAATGAATAAAAAAATGTATCTAGTGTCTATAAATAATTTCAATAACCTAATGTCAATACTGCTGTACAGAAACATCGATGATAAACGAGTTTGCCCCGGCTAGCGACGTAACTGCATTGACGCTCGATGGACCGGATGGACAGGGATGCCGGTCTAACTTTGTTCACTTTAGTATTAACAAAATTTTGTTGTTCACCATAAATTATTTGTACAACCCACTAATATCTCACTGCTGGGCATACAGTATACCTCATAAGAAGAGAATGGAAACTACTATTCATATCCTATTAAAATAATAAAAAAGTTAGTAAGGATGGATGGGTAAATAGATGGATGTATGTTTATTATTATTTCATGTAAAAACTACTGAACGGTTTTGAATTACCAGAGGGAGACTTTGTACAAAAGTCGATTGCTTGGGTACCTCTGTCCCATTCGTGTTTCTACCGTGAAGCAGTTGTGTTTGCATGGCTGTGTTTCCGTTTGAATAGTGGGATATGGCGTGAATTTACAGGGCACAGAGTAATAACACCTGAGTCCTCAGGATTGGCAACGCATGGGTTATCATGGGTGAAACAGTATACTCTGTTATGTCCATGGTACTGTTCATGTCTATAGGCGACGGTTACCACTTTCCATCAGGTGGGCCGTCAGCTTGTTTGCCATTCTAAGTTGTATAAAAAAAAAAAAAAAAAAGAATGAAATTTGATACACTAGTAGATTATATCCTAACTTAGCACATAGGATAAATAAATAAATAAAATGAAAATATTTTTTATTCGAGCACCAGTGAAGGGTGATTGATGAGAATGAAAACAGGTCAGTTAGCCCATCATGATGAATTTGATGAATTCATTCAAGGAATTTACCATGATAGTTTCCAGGTAGAACCGCGAGGAAGTCGACCAGGTTGGGTATATTGCTAGCAATGGGATTCTCAGTCTCCATTACTAACAATCCCTTTCCCCCCATACTAACAATCCCAAGTAGGTTGTACGTGCATACCAAATTTCATTACAATTGATAGATCCGTTAAAATACCAACAAACAAACACACTGTCGCATTTATAATATTAGTAAGGATTTACATTATCATCCGTTTACAAATAACTCGATCAGTTTTATCACAACATCGCGACAAGTAGCTATAAAATGGGCGTTCAGCCGGCGGCTGTGGCGCGTTCATTCAGCTGCTGCAGCGCTGCGAACAGCGCACCGGCGCGGCAAAATTGCACGTAACACGATATTGTACCGTCGACACGGAATTGTTTTATGTACATTCGTGTGCAAATGTGGCTGCAAAGTTATGTCACGATTTTTTTTATAATAAAAATAATATGCTTGTGACATGCTGGGTAGTCAGAGGTATTTGTCGATTGCTCGGTTATAGTGAACTTGACATAGCGACATAGCAAGAGGGAATCTACCACCATCACGGTACAAAAATCATCTATTTACTTCTGTCTCTCATTTATACGCAAGTGCAGGTGCTTGATGTTCTTACGTGTGATAAGAAAGAAAAAAGAAAGAAAGAAACTTTATTTTACAAAAATATACGACTACACCCACACAGAGGTAAAAAAATATTAAGAATTATAATAAAGAAACTACACAAAAAAAATATAAATAAAGGAAATAAAATTAAAAAAAAAAACAATAAAATGATAAAACAATCTGTAGGTTGTATTTCTGTAGGTTTGTAATGTGTGCGTGTTTTTTTTTAAATAACCCGACATATGATGGTACAATAGAGGCTTGCAGAGGCAAAATTCTGTGCAGATTATCACAAGCCATAAAAAATCAATATTCTCGCTATGCTATCTTCATCATCACCGTATCACCCATTATTTGCCTACTGCCAAACATAGGCTTCTCCCATAAGGGGATTTTACCAGCAGTTGTCACGCTTTTCAACCGCTTGTTGTTGTTGTTAAAAAAGTTGGCAACCGCAGTTAGATTTTAGTGATGTTTTACACCCACGGGAAAGTTAACTCCGTTTCCCAAAAGCCACCCTATGAATCTTCTCATCAGTACAGTGGAATAAGTCTAATTGTATTGTGAAAGGAGTATTTATTAACTAATTTAAAACGATTCTCGTATTACTAAAAATATTAACTATAGCATTTAGTACGGCAGTTAATGCTGTTTTACCCCCTACCACCATCTGCTAAATCCTATTTTTATTTTTATTTATTTATTTACACTTTACTGTACACGCCAACACTAATATTACATAAAATATATAACGGAGGTAAGCAAGTGTATAAAGGCGGGCTTAACTCTCTCTTCCAGCAAACCCAAAGTGGATAGAAGAGTCAGTGTCAAAATTCAATCATTAAAATCAGCAAATTTTTCTTATCGGTTTAAGAATTATTTTATCTCCCAAGTTTTATTGTATTGTATTGTAAAATCTTTATTGTACATAATACTGAATTTTTCTGTTTCATTTTTATATTTTTGAAATTGAATTTGAAAGCTGGCTGCTTTTGCATATACCGTTAATTAAAACAGTAACTTACATTTACAAAATGTGACTAAAATCGGTTGACCAATTTCATTATTTACATATCCCATACTTTGTTATGCAGTTGTTTAATGCAATTTTGTGCGCGACTGCCCCCAGTAATAAGGTAAAGGAATCATCGTAGCTTTGCTGTTTCAATTTCTATGTGCGGGCTCGAGTGCTTTCTAGTTGTCTACAATCAAAATTGTATGAAAAAGTTGTCTCGTTTTTCTCAAAGCATTTCTATGAAGACGTCTATCTATATAATCTAAGACTTTAGTCTATAAGAAAAAGTTTCGAAAAAAATACGCATTAAACGACGGGGTTGATTCTGAGATATCATTTTTCTAAGCCTGTCTCTAAAATTAAAGTCTCAATTATCTTTCACGGCATATATGTGTAGTGTGGTATATTTGTATGTATTTATGCGTATATATGTATATAAATAGGCGACGTGCTGAAGAAGGGCCAAATTAAAAGTACCCGTAACCGGCGAGCGTGTATGACAAGATTGATGAATGTAGAAGAAGCGAAAGAGGTTTGTTTGAATCGAAGCATTTGGCGTTCCATTGTTTCTGCCTACCCTAATGGGAGACAGGCATGACAGATATGTATGTATGTATGTATGTATATATATGTGTATGTATGTATATATATTTATATATGTATGTATATGTATATATTTGGATGTATGTGTTTATTTATGTATATGTATATGACTATGCTGTCACAGATATTATTTTTTACAGATCTATTTCTTTTAACGCGCCACCTACCTACTTATGCTTTAATTCCTTCTACCCAAAGGTTGTCTGGAAGAGATTGCTTAGCAATAAGACCGCCTTTTGTACTACACTACACTTATTGAAAATTGTTCAACAAGTCCTGTTATGTTGGTGCAATAAAGTGTTAAATAAATAAATAAAATAAAATAAATAATCATTATTTAAGGTTGTAAAATAAAAAACACATAAAATTCACTTTAGCTTCAGCAAAAGATTTAATATTAAAAACAATTACGTATCTATGTAAGTATAGAGGAATCTTTTTTTGTAGAAATGGTAACCCTGCCTGCGCTAACAGTATACGCTGGCGGAGCACCAGAGAGATGATAGGTGACGATGAAAATGTAACTCATTTAGTCCACCGTGATGAATACACCTGGAATCCAACACGATGGTTTCCAGATGGGACCACATAGAGATCGACCTGCTGGACATATTGCTAGCAATGGGACTGATTGTACGCATTACTAACGACCCCTCCCCCCAGTATAGAGGTATCAGACCATAATAGAATTACAGTTGGTCCGTGTTTCGATTTCACGCGTGTATGACATTAAATTGATAGTGAAATGCATCATAATACCAGGGACGGCCTTAGATATGGTAAAGTTGCAATTATCGGATAATTTTCGAAAACAATCGAACATTTTTCAATGTTACTAATTGATGATTTAAAATTTTGTTTTACCAGTAGTTGCCACGCTTGGCAGGCTAGTTGGCAACCGCAGTTAGGCTTTAAGAGATGTTTTTAGAGGGACGCTGCTGCCCCTCCCTCGCCGTCCTTCAGTAGCTGCCCGCTAACGTAAACTGGTAGGTTGACTGGAAGAGATTTCTTTCAGAGATAATTCCACCTTTGCTCACAATATTTATAAATGTATTATCTATTTAATTTGCAAGTGCAATACAGAATAAAAGTTAATGCTGTCACTGTAAATTTGGATTTTGATAGCAAAAATATATTTAAGAAATAATTTACTGAAACTGGTTATTTAATTAGAATTATTTTGTTTAATTCCGCTACCATTAGTATGTGTGTGACTGCCAACACTCAAAGATGTGAACACTCAAAGATCTTTGTGTGTTGGCAGTCGCGCGCACCGCTATTTTTACCAGAAGTTCACAACCTTCCATATTAGCCATCAATCTCCGACTGACATTGTGTTCATGCACGTTTTGCGACACGTATTTTACCTTTAAACGAGGTATCTTCAAGTAAATTATTAGATATCTGCTCAGAGCCTAGTGTTAACCGCCCGGCAACCACAGTTTGGATGCCGAATGGTTACCACTAAACTCTGAGCAGTATTATGTAAAATATAGCAAATACAGAAATTTGTGGTGTTTCTAGTATTGGTTGCAGAATTTTTTGATATTTTGGGTAGCATTATAGTAACTTTCGTAGAGATCTCT
Organism: Galleria mellonella; assembly: GCF_026898425.1. Classification (NCBI taxonomy): domain Eukaryota; kingdom Metazoa; phylum Arthropoda; class Insecta; order Lepidoptera; family Pyralidae; genus Galleria; species Galleria mellonella. The sequence continues at coordinate 4,862,785 of NW_026442176.1, forward strand.
AAATTTTTTTAAATAATTATAATATAGCCTATTTTGCACGGTGATAATGCGGATTTTTATAGGAGAATTAATTTTTACAATCGATTGAGTAGTTTTTGAATTTATTTATTACAAACAAACATACAAAACGTTAATCTTCGTAATCACAAAGATACATTTTTCCAGTTGTCCATCCTCGACACTAGATGGCGTTAGTAATTATGAATGTCCCCATTAGAGCCCATTCACACGCAATTGTTTGTGCATCTGTCTCATGCAAATGGACCTCAAGCGGACAACGTACACTAATTGCACTTTAGATACACGAATGAAGCCTGCCTACTATAATGTGTGGTTATCTCTCGCAAACATATATGTTATGTTAGAACCTCTACATAGTATAAAACAAAATCTCTTCCCGTCATCTGAACGCTTTGATGTTTTAAATCACGCAACAGATTATAATGGGATTTTCATCAATAGATATAGTGATTCAAGAGGAAGTTTTATATGTCTAGTTGATTGTGATATATATATTTTGTAACCCTGCAGCCTGCAGATCAGTACGTGCGTAGCTGTTGGGCGAAATGTGAAAACTAATAACTATAAAAAAAAAGTAATACTTGCGATATATAGATGTTTAATACATGTTTAGAGGGGGGAAAGGGATTGTTAGTAATGGAGACTGAGAATTCCATTGCTAGCCATATACCCAACCAGGTCGACCTCCTCGCGATTCTCCCTGGAAACTATCATGGTTAATTCCTGATTAATTCATCATGATGGGCTAACTGGCCTGTTTTCATTCTCATCTATCACCCTTCACTGGTGCTCCGCCAGCGTATCCCGTTAGCGCAGGCTGGGTTACCATACCATTTTCACCCATCAAAAAAAAATACATGTTTAGATATGAATGAACAAATGAATGAATGAAAACTTTTTCTTACTTTTCTTGATATTTAAAGAATATTACAGGTTATATAGTTTAACAATATGTACATAAACAAAATTATAATAATACTTAATTACATAAATTTAATTACATAAAAGCATGATAAAAAGGCAAGAATTATAGTTAAATAATGATCTCTTTCAGACAACTTTAATTATTATAATAATGTTAATTTTTAATTATTACTCTTAATTATTTAATTGTTTATATTGTTACGTTAATTTGTTGAAATACGACGATAAATATTCAAGATGTCGGAAGAAATCGACTGACAGCTTTCATCGAAAGTACTGAAATGTAACAAAATATTCTATGATGAAATTGTTCCTCTTTATTGGGACTACAAAAAAATCAGTGTTGGCAGTATATATTAATCAAATAGCTTTCTACAACCATTTTAACTTTAAAAAAATACAAATTAAAAGATAGAGTGAGAAACAGTGTGATTAGAGAGAAGTGTGGACTGACAGACGATCTAGTGACAAAAATCGAAAAAAAAAATTGCATTCGTTTGGCCATTTGGAGAGGATAGATGAAAGAAGAATTATGAAAGAGATTTATCGAGCAAGAATGAATGGAGATGTCGGTAGGGGTCGCCCTAGATGGTCGTATATCGACCAAATAGGCGACGTGCTGAAGAAGGGCCGAATTAAAAGTACCCGTAACCGGCGAGTGTGTATGAAAAGATTGATGAATGTGGAAGAAGCGAAAGAGATTTGTTTGAATCGAAGCTTTTGGCGTTCCATATTTTCTGCCTACCCTAATGAGAGACAAGCATGACAGATATGTATATAGAAAATATACAAATTATGTCAAGTCTGGAAACTTGTTAAGACGGATGCAAAAATAATATTATTAGTCACTATTCGAGCACTATACTATCGCCGCCCACGATCATTCGCAACACCAGAGACATTGCAGGTGTACTGCTGGCCTTTTAAAAAGGAATACGCTCTTTTCTTGAAGGTTATGATGTCGTGTCGCTAGTAAAAAATTTTAATATTTGTAACTATTACTGCATTTTTATGTGCAATAAGGAATATAAATATTTATACTAAGGACTTCGAAAAAATGCACGAAATTTCTAAATACATTTTTTTCCTAATTCTAATTTCTACTCATCCAAACTGTAAAAGGGTGACATTTGCAATTCTAAAACGTGTTATTAATTCATTTTATGCAACACAGTTTATAATTATTGTAAAAAATATATTTGATTAGAATTATTTTGTTTAATTCCGCTATCATTAGTATAGCGACTGCCAACACTCGAAGATTGATCACCACTATTACTACCAGAAGTTCCAAAACCTTCCATATTAGCTATCAATCTCCGACTGCTATTTTGTTCATGTACATTTTACGACACGTGTTGCATCTTTAAACGAAACATCTTCATATATTGTAGTGGTCAATCTTTGAGTGTTGGCAGTCACACACATAATAATGATAGCGGAATTAAACAAAATAATTCTAATGAAATAACCAGTGATATGGATTTCCACAAGATAACACCGTGTCTATTAAAATATATGAAAAAATACCATCTATGCATTTGTTTCTGAAACTTATGGAGTGAAAAATCTGAAATGATTATTTACAGAATATTACAGGAAAAATTAATTCTAACCTACAAGTATTTGAGAAATCATAAATTATCAAAACAAAAACACGGTTATAGTCCAAAATAAGGAAATCCAATAATAACAATTATTATGTTATATACCTATTAATTTTCGTATAAAAAAAAAACAATACATAAAGTATTTATTGTATTTTTTAACCGAAAATTAATATTAATAATAGATGTTACATTTTTTTATTTGTTTTTTTCTAAATAAAAAAGAAGCCTCTTCAGATATATAACATTTTAATAGTCCAAATCACACTTAATCGTCTTTTATATGTTTATTTATAGCTAACAAACGGAAAGTTAATTTTATACCCAACTCTAAGCATAGAGTTGGGTATGATATATTCGACATGAAGCTGTCACCATTCAGGGGGTGCGTGAGCCGTTTGGCATGAACTTGTACTTTTACTAGTATTTAGTGATGTAGTTCATGTTTAGGATGGCTGGGCTGTTTTTCTTGTGTGGTGATAGTTTTATGGTTTAAATTTCATTTAATGTAAATTATGTATATGTATGTAATATTTACTAATTATTATGTTTTCCACGTGTCGAAATTGAAATGTTATGTCTAAATGTTAATCATGCTGTGTACACATGTTTTTGAATTGTAAGCTAGTATAAAAACCATAATTACCTATATATATAAACGTAATATGGTTATAATTTGTTATGTGTGCCTCATTAAAAATAAATAAATAAATAAATAGAGTTAAAATTTTACAGTTTATACCTTAAAAAAGTAACTTTTACTCGTATACCTATAGAACCAATTATTTCTAATATTATTTAATTTAAATATTAAAATTATTTAAATATTATAATTATTTAAAACACTGTCTACCTAAACAGTGTTTAACAAAACTATGTCTAAATAATTAAATATTGTTAATCTAATGGGTGTAATGATGTTTACTTGTAAGTTTATGTTTCAAAATTTACAAATTATTGTAATAAAAATTGTTGCTTTAAATACTAATATTTTAAATAAAACAGACTTTTTTGTTAATACGTAACTGTTTATGCATTAGATAACAAAAAAGTTAGTTAGACACGCTTTTTTAGTAAGACGTCTAAATATGTATTGAACACCTGTTTATCGCAATTTTAATTATTTTAAAGTAAGACGCATATAATCTGTCCGTGGCTTATTATCTCTATTCGATAATTTATTACTGATTTTTTAAAGTATAAAAAAAAATTAAGCATACGGCCCGCCTGATAGTAAGCTCTTACTACAGAATATAAACACCAACAAAATTTGGGTTGTCACTTGCGCGTTGTCAACCCTAACTTTTATTAATGATGGGTAATTAGGATTTGTAATAAGACAAATTAATTAATAATTGAATTAAATTTAATCAAAATACTACATTTTAATCTCACATTTATTCCAATTATATCAATATAAAATTAATTATGTTTTTTTTTGATGGGTGAAAATGGAATGGTAACCCCGCCTGCGCTAACGGGATACACTGGCGGAGCACCAGTGAAGGGTGATCGATGAGAATGAAAACAGGCCAGTTAGCACATCATGATGAATTCATCAGGAATTAACCATGATAGTTTCCAGGGGGAACCGCGAAGAGGTCGACCTGGTTGGGTATATTGCTAGCAATGGGATTCTCAGTGTCCATTACTAACAATCCCTCTCCCCCCAATAAAAGAAAATTAATTATGGTTGATTAGTAATGAATCTTTTGGATTATATTCGTATTAAACTTGTCATATTGGATGTATTTCGGTTTGAAGGGTGGGATATGGCGTAAATTTACTGGGTACAGAGGAATAACACCTGAGTCCTCAGGAATGGCAACGCATGGGGGTATCATGGGCGAAACAGTATACTCTGTTATGTCCATGGTACTGTTCATGTCTATAGGCGACGGTTACCACTTTCCATCAGGTGGGCCGTCAGCTTGTTTGCCATTCTAAGTTGTATAAAAAAAAAGGAGAGAAATCACTCGAAACACCTTCGCCATTAAGCAATGATTACACGAGCCACGAACCCGCGCGAATTGAATCTCCATTCGATTACTGAGAAGCGCGTTCTTTTTTACAGAGATACGCGGTTAAAAATATAAATTTAATCTTGCTAATGGACATGCAAACAAGAACGCGCTGGCTACCTGTTGAAGGCGCGGGAGACAAAAATATCGCCGGCCAATCTGCGGCCCGCATACGCCCACGGCGGCCCGCGATTGGCCGGCCGTTTTAGAGGGGGGAAACACGACGGGGGGGAACAGAGCCGAGAGCTATCCGCTAAACATGTCACAACCAAGAAAAGCGCCGCATTGAGCTTTCGGGAGCTTTTCACGCGCGGGAACTTACAGATGACGATATTGTTTTAATTATATCATAGCGACCGGTTATTGTAGTTTTATGTTCGAATAATTATTTTATTACTAAAGTAATTAATTGTATAAAATATACAAATAAGTAATGAAACAATCAATTTAGTATTTAAGTTTAAAAAGAGACGATGTAAAATGTCCGAAAGAACACTGGTGGTTATAAAAAATAAATATATTTAAATTTCGAATTCTAAATTTGAAAATAAATATATTATCCAACGATGTCGCTCGGGAAACAGACAAATGAGCATATCAAGAGGCCAATGAACGCGTTCATGGTATGGTCTCGAGGTCAGAGGCGGAAAATGGCGCAGGACAACCCCAAAATGCACAATTCGGAGATATCGAAAAGGCTGGGAGCTGAATGGAAGTTGCTGACTGAGATGGAGAAAAGACCGTTCATCGATGAAGCAAAAAGGCTAAGGTGAGTAGTTATGTATTTTTATTAATTTCCTTATTTTTTTATATTAAAAAAAAAAGTAAGTACTTAAAATATATTTAACATAATTGAATTCACCAAATTGGACATATGTCTTCTGAAATTGTAATTATGTACTTACTTGTCGTGTAAAATTGTTTTGTGGCCATTATTTTTTTTCTATTCTACTCTCTTCTAAATTCTCTAGGTGCCTAGTTTACACATTACCTTCCCTATCCGTCAAAAGAAATATTTTTTAAACAATTATGCAAAACAAATATATATATATAAAATAATATAAATATATAGATAGAGCCTCTCTATACAAATACTTCAAGAAAAGCGCGACAACTTTTTCATACAATTTTGTATGATAAATAGTTATGAGTGATTCGTTTATAAGTCCTATATTTATTTTGTCTCATAAATACTGCACCTTTTTAATACGTAAATATTAATTTTATTTATTAAATAATACGTCAAGATACATTATGTGCGTAAGTATATAGAACACTGATAAAAAACGAGTCAGCTATTTTGACAATTAGCTGACAAAAAGTTGACCCGTTTTTGAGGCTCGATGCTCTATCCATATAATGTAAGGTTGAAACGTAATAATTTCATTCAAAATCATTAACATCCTTTTCAGAGGATGATTTACCGATACCACTGAATATTTTTCCCAAACCAACTTTTTTTTATTTGAGAATAAATGAACCAAATAGGCTACATGCTGAAGAAGGGTCAAATTAAAAATATCCGTAACTGGTAAGCGTGTATGAAAAGTTAGATGAACGTGGAAGAAGCAAAAGAGGCTTGTTTGAATCGAAGCATTTGGCGTTCCGTTGTTTCTGCCTACCCTAATGGGAGATAGGCGTGACAGATATGTATATATGTATGAAAATAGTACGGTAACCCCTCTTGTCCTTTTGGTATACGCTGGCGGAATACCAGTAAGGGATAATAGGTGAAGATGAACGCAGGTCAGATAACCCATTATGGCAAATCCAATATGTATAACCGCGATGGTTACCAAAGGAAACTGCATGGAGGTTGATCCGATAGAGTCAGTCGCTGACAATCGGGCTGTTTTATATACTAGCGATCCAGTCCGGCTTTATACAGGTCGATAGAATTTTCGAAAAATAATATATAGAGCATGTTACTCGCTGATAATTTATCTTTCTATAGGTGAAATAATTTTTAAAGTCGGTTGAGTAGTTTTTGAGTTACAATGTTACAAACAAATATTTTGTATATATAAGTATCTATCCCAGATAGCATGGTGATGTCTGCGACTCAAATAAGACGTCAGTTTTAAATCATTTTCGAGTCGGTGACTGAAAATTGACGTCAGTTTGACGAATAATTGCTACCTAGGATGTAAGATTGAATTTTTCGTCATTTTTCGACACACATGTTTATTAAAGAAAAAATGTGCAAGACTTCCGAATGCAGATTGTATAAAATCTATACCAATATAATTGTACAGTGACGTCCTCAATTTTATCCCAAAAATTGGTAGTGGAATGGATTTTTTTAAAGACCAGTAAAAAGTTTTATTAACAAAAATTTATGGGTTTTGCACCTAAATAAAAAAATCTTAAGTTACTTAAAACTAGATGAAATTGACGTGAAATTAAAATATAAATATAATATATAAAAATTTTTATATATTATATAAAAAATTAAATATAATATATAAAAAGAAAGCCTGTTTTTCAATCTGATTAACAACAAGAATTTTAATTTACAAAAAAAATTACGAACTGTGTTTATATTACTAATTTTGAACCGATTTCGAAAAAAGAAACATCTCAATTCGATTATATCTTTTTTTTTTAATTTTTGAATAGGAATTAGAATTATTTCTTGTAATTATTTATATTTATAATAAATTTACTATTGTAATCTTTTGGAGGAAACAATAAAGAGTATCTATCTATCTATCTATCTACAACTAAGAACACTTACTAGGTACGTTCTGAAGTATGTTTTTATCACCTATGTATTTACATAATCAGTCGTGCGTGATAAAATGTCTATTTACCTATTTGCACTGCTTGATTTTTTTCTAAGAATATTAATGTGTAAGGTATATTTCATACAAAAATTCTTAATACATGCATACATATATGTCACGTCTGTCTCCCAAAATTCTTAATACAAGTTTTTTTTTTATACAACTTAGAATGGCAAACAAGCTGACGGCCCACCTGATGGAAAGTGGTAACCGTCGCCTATAGACATGAGCAGTACCATGGACATAACAGAGTATACTGTTTCGCCCATGATACCCCCCATGCGTTGCCATTCCTGCGGACTCAGGTGTTATGACTCTGTACCCTGTAAATTCACGCCATATCCCACCCTTCAAACCGAAACACAGCCGTGCAAACACAACTGCTTCACAGTAGAAACACGAATGGGACAGAGGTGCCCAAGGAAACGATTTTTGTACAAAATCTCCTTCTGGTAAAGTTATCCTTTCTTTAAGAGCACTGCAGCACGGAGGTCGTGTTAGTTGTTACATTGTCAGGGTATATGATAACAAAATACTCCTAAACAAATAGAGATTAAATAAAAACTTAATATGAAGATAGTGTGACACAAAGAGAGGAGTTTAATTAAACAGTCGTTTTATACCTCCGAGATTATACAGAGGGAATCTGAACCGGCAAAAAATGTTTGTTTGACATTTTTATGGTAGATACACATCTAGTTTTATGGATCTTTTTTAGGGTTCCATATCTCAAAGGGAAAATCGGAGCCCTTACAGGATTTTGTTGTCCATCCACCAGTCGGTACAAGATAATTTTTCTCGGGAAATATTATTTTGTAAATATTTTTTTTAAATTAAGTGTAACTTGTATAGAAGCTTCGATGTGCGAGACTGTATTAATTATTATTATTTTCCTATTTTATTTTATTATATTTTATTTTATGATGATGATGATATATATCATCCTTATCATCATAACTACGTATCAGCGATTAACTGCTGTCCATTACTGAACATACACCTCCCCCATAGCTGGCTTTCCCTGGGGGAATTCTGCCAGTAGTTGGCACGCTTGGCTTACGGTTCGGCAACCGTAAGCTTTGGTGATGTTTTAAGAGGGACACTGCTGTTCATCTTTCGAGAATTCAATTCCCTTAGTTACCTCTTACGACGTCAACGGGAAAGTATATATTAACAGTATATAATAACTATATATTGATAATGCCTGGAAATATTTTGATATATAGACTTAGACATAATTTTAAAATTACTGTTCGACATTACCTTTTGTCTTCTTCTTTGATCTAATATGAAGTATACAATTCTCTCTAAATATATATTTTTTTTCTAATAATTCATTTATATATTCGACGATTTACAACACTATATAATTTGTATAGTTTACAAGTCTTAAAAATAGTACTCGCCTTCTGTCAAACTAATAAATTTTCCAAAGATCCACAGTTCGTGTTTGCTTTTGGAGTAAAGGGGCAGGGAAGTGGTAGGGAGGGGTATTTTTGATATACCTATATACTAGCTGACCCGGCAAACGTTGTTTTACCATATACCTACATTATTTGTAGAAAATATTTATATAGTTCAATAAAAAAAAATAGCTAACACTGGAAGTGCGTAAGGATGTAATTTTAATTGAAAGAGAAATCAAGCGTTGTAGGCAATTTTTTTTTTATACAACTTAGAATGGCAAACAAGCTGACGGCCCACCTGATGGAAAGTGGTAACCGTCGCCTATAGACATGAGCAGTACCATGGACATAATAGATTATACTGTTTCGCCCATGATACCCCCCATGCGTTGCCATTCCTGAGGACTCAGGTGTTATTCCTCTGTACCCTGTAAATTCACGCCATATCCCACCCTTCAAACCGAAACACAGTTATGCAAACACAACTGCTTCACGGTTGAAACACGAATGGGACAGAGGTACCCAAGCAATCGACTTTTGTACAAAGTCTCCCTCTGGTGTATTAAAGTTAATTAAAGTAGCTAGCTGACCCGGTGTGTATATTTTTCCCCTGTTAGCTTTTTTCTATAAAATTAGCGAACATCGGAGATCGACATATAAACGGTCGGTATCAGCTATGAACTGAAGATTACGAGTATCATTTATTGTTCGAATCACAATTTGTCGCGTAGCTCCACGGTCACCAACCATGATTCTAGCAACGTCGTTAACAACAGGTGCGTTAAATCTACGTATATGCTCTCCAGCTGATGATCTATCAGGATTGATGACAATAGCGTGGTTTTTCTTTTTGATGAGTGAAAATGGTATGGTAACCCCGCCTGCGCTAACGGGATACGCTGGCAGAGCACCAGTGAAGGGTGATAGATGAGAATGAAAACAGGCCAGTTAGCCCATCATGATGAATTCATCAGGAATTAACCATTATAGTTTCCAGAGGGAATCGCGAAGTGGTCGACCTGGTTGAGTATATTGCTAGCAATGGGATTCTCAGTCTTCATTACTAACAATCCCTTTCCTCCCACAATAGCGTGGTTGTCACTTTGTATTTTATTTTATTATATATTTTAAGTCAAATTTTAGAAACTAGTAAAAGTAGATTTTTATCTTTTAATTATTTATCCATTCTACAATAGTGGTGGGTATAAAAGTATTTTACATTTCAAATCGTATATCTATAGTTGTTGTAATATAGTCGCAACGCTGTGTTTATAGCCGGACGAATAAGGGTTCCTTGTTCGTCCTTTTTTAATACGGAACCCTAAAAACGGCCAACAGTAGTGTTCGATAGTATTCAATTATCAACATCGATTTCATTTGGGGGAAAGGGATTGTTAGATATGGATTTTAACAACCCCATTGCTAGCAATATGCACTATTAGGCCGACCTCCACGTGTTTCCCCTGGAAACCATTGTGAACAATTCTTGTTGAATTCGTCACGATGTGCTATCTGACCTGCTTCGTCCTCACCTATCATCCTCCACTGGTGCCCCGCCGGTGTATACCGATAGCGCGGGTTGGGTTACCATTCCATTATCACCCACTAAGAAACAATATCGATCTGACTGTACACTTGTCATTCATCACGTAGTAATGTGTGATTCCAACTTTTTATTTTGATTAATATTATCTTTGTTACCAACAACAATAAAAAACAATAATTACAGCAAAAAATAAACAGCAACACAGAGAAAAAATATTAGTACATTTTGCTGGTAATAGGAGCTGCTTTAGCTGTTACTATATATCGGTTTGAAGTGTGGGATATGGCGTGAATGTACTGGGTACAGAGGAATAACACCCGAGTCCTCAGGAATGGCAACGCATGGGAGGTATCATGGGCGAAACAGTATACTCTGTTATGTCCATAGTACTGCTCATGTCTATAGGCGACGGTTACCACTTTCCATCAGGTGGGCCGTCAGCTTGTTTGCCACTCTAAGTTGTATAAAAAAAAACCTGCCGTTGTGACAATTCCTCAATATTTGCCAAACAAACAGTGAAATAGAATGATTAACTATATAAACAACAGTGCCGGCCGCCGGATGTGTGTCGCGCCCTTATCTCCTTCTTTCTCATCTAATAATTGTTATGCTGATAAAATACTTCTGTTATTTACCATGTACTTTTTGTCTGTTTGCATCTTATTCCAGCATTAAGATTGCCAGTGGGAAAATAAAATTAAATATTTACCCACATTCTTACTAAAAAAAATAATAATTTATAAAACATTAGAATAGAATAGAATAGAATAAATATTAATTGTGAGCTGTACATTTTAATTTTTCGTAAGATGTTATTAACGTCTTAAAGGAAAACAGCCTACCCATACATCTACCCATACATACAATACAATTAATTACATAACATTAATTATTTTACAATCATACAATAAAATCGTCAACAAATTCATTGTCTATCTTAACAGAACATATAAGTTTTACAGTCTGACCGATTGAAGCCGTATCATAAGGATAAGCCGTATGGTCCCGGCATAGAATATGCCACCCGTTTTTCCAGTAAGTGTCGTAAGAGGCAATTAAGGGAACTTAATGGTCGAAAGGTGGACAGTAGTGGTCTTCTTAAAACATCTACCTGCGGTTGCCAACCCGCTTGCCAAGTATGGAAAATATTGGCAACCCCTTATGGGGAAGGCTTCTATTCAACAGTAAACAGTTAACGGCTGAAATTATGATGATGAATTAGCTTCAATAGGTATTTTGTACCATAACCGCAGGAAAGGTGGCCCATTCTATGCTGGGACCATAGGGACATTAAAGCTAACATATAGCGTTAATTAAACTTTCTATCTCTCTATCCGTGTAAAGCCGGGGCGCATCGCTAGTAATACTAGACACAATACTTTATAAAAAATCACATTCACCTTTACATTATATAATTACAAATTAAACCTTATCACTTTAAATGTCACTAAATCGTCCCATAAACCATACAACCACATTAAACCCCATACAATCCCCGTAAATCCTTACAAATTTCATGGTACAAATCAATTTAATCTAGAGTGGCGCTAACCCCCATTGAACGAAGACAATTATCTGTTATTCATAGTAATATCTTGCATTGTTGGGGCGGCGTTACGTTATCGGGGAGCGGCAGGGCTATAAAAATAAGCTTATGCCGCCAGTCTAACTCGGTAAAAGACGGGGACTGTATAGAGATGTTATTACCGCCCTAAATATTTGTGGATTTATTGCTTTTTATTATTGTCCTCTTTCAGGAGGCGTTGAATATCAAATTTCACAAAGAATTGGTGATATTCTTAGATATTCAATATGTATACAAAATATATGTATTATAATCACAAAGAGAGAATACTGTATAGCGTTATGTCCACCTTTTGTATTAAGTTTTTTTTATAAAATAAATACTGAGTAAAAAAGTAAATATATAATAAACAACATTGTTTTCCACAGACACAACCGACTTCAATTGTGACAAACGCAATTATTTTGATTTATAAACTGAACTACTGAACAACTTTTAATAAAGTTTAAATTAAAGAAAGAATTTTTTAAATCGGTTAACAACCGACGGAGTTATGAGGTAACAAACTAAAAAATACAATCAAATTGAAAATTTCCTTTTTTTTCGAAATCGATTGAAAATATACCAACCTTTTCATAACCATACCCTGACCCTTACATCCCCGTATTGAGTGGTAAATATTAATCTATTATTACAATACGTGACGAACAAACGGCTTAGTTGGCTGGTATAGAATTGTTATTTCGAGTTCTCTTTCTCTTCTACTATTATATTGTGCTTTATTCACATCCTTAGAACTAGACAGTTTCAAGGATAAAAAGAAATAAACACATTACATATTTTCTTGGTTACTGCATAAAATAATGATCAATAATAAGGTTCAATAACAAAGAATACTCGTTAATCTCATCGATCGATAAATTACTGAATATTAATACTAACAGTGTAGATTTAAAATATAAATTGTAGATTTTAAATATAAAAATCAATTAAATAAATAAATTCTCTCATGACTATAATCGTTGATGGTGTAATCAGAGACATTTTATCAACTATTATAATATTAAAATCAAACAAAAAATGGAGCAAGCCTACCATTATCGCTCGGGAATTGGTTTGTTTACGTTGTCCTCGAAAAAAAAAATTAATAGTCTTATTTACACACATGATAAATTAATAAATGTAATTTTTTATAATAATTTACATGACAAATAAATAACATATTTATAAATAATGTAATTAAAACTATTTTAAAATGACGTTAGTAACAACTCTATGTAGATACAATAGCCAAAGCTAAATTAAAAGGGGTGAATATTAATAATGGGCATGTGTACAAATCCACTCCAACTCTTAATTCCTTATTATTATATCATTATAGAAAAAAAAACACTATTTAAAAAAAACTTATTATAAAAAAAAATATTATTGTATGCAATAATTATAATATAACATATTTTAGTGAAATCATTGCAATTTTTTTTATAGGAAAATCACATATTTTTACCAGAGGGAGACTTTGTACAAAAGTCGTTTGCTTGGCCACCTCTGTCACATTCATGTTTCTACCGTGATGCAGTTGTGTTTGCATGGCTGTTCGGTTTGAAGGGTGGGATATGGCAGTGAATTTACAGGGTACAGAGGCATAACACCTGAGTCCTCAGGAATGGCAACGCATGGGGGGTATCATGGGCGAAACAGTATACTCTCTTATGCATATGGTACTGCTCATGTCTAGGCGACGGTTACCGATTAGAATCTGAAATGAGGATATCCATTCAAACCGAAACACAGCCATGCAAACACAACTGCTTCACGGTAGAAACACGAATGGGACAGAGGTGCCCAAGCGAACGACTTTCGTACAAAGTCTCCCTCTAGTGATAAATTGTTCTATTATTGTTGTTATATGTTATGTTATTGTTGTAATTATTTTAATTTCTGTTGTTACTGCTGTTAACTATCTACCTCTGAAGATAGGCCTCCCCCATAAAGGGGGGTTTTTACCAGTACTTGCCAAGCTCGGCAGACGGGTTGGCAACCGCAGTTGGTCATTGGTGGTGTTTTAAGAGGGACGCTGCTGCCCAACTCTCGACCACTGGGGGAAAAAGGATTGTTAGGAGACTGAGAAGTCCATTACTAGCAATATACTCAAGCAGGTCGACTTCCACGCGGTACCCACTGGAAACTATCATGGTTAATTCCTGATGAATTCATAATGATGGGCTAACTGGCCTGTTTTCATTCTCATCTATCACCCTTCACTGGTGCTCTGCCAGTGTATCCCGTTAGCGCACGCGGGGTTACCATACCATTTTCACCCATCAAAAAAGCTCTCGACCATTAAATTAATCACTACATCGTATAAAACAAAGTCGATTCACGTCTGTCTGTCCCTATGTATGCTTATATCTTTAAAACTACGCAACGGCCTTTAAAATGGTTTTTTTAATGGTTCAAGAGGAAGGTTTATATGTATAATACATGCATATTATTATATAAGAGAAGAATACTGATACTCTAGAGATTTCTAATGTGATGTCGTAATGTAATGGGGGGTGGGGGGCGCTATTTAGTATCAGCATTGCACCCGTGCGAAGCCGGGGCGGGTCGCAAGTTTCTTTTATATTGTTAATTAATAACGACATATCGTCATAGTCGTAGAATACTGACGGATCTTTATATGTAATATTTGTCAGATCCGTCAGTATTCTACCACTATGACGATATGTATGTTTAATGTCTAAATTAAATAAATAAATAAATAAATTTCAAACTATATCCAGAAGTCACACAATAAAAAATATATAATACAATTAATATTTTGAGTACACAAAAAGGTATACTCGTGGATGTTAGCTAGATTTTTCGCCAACATGTCTCGTATCTTTGTAATCAATAAGGGGGTCCAGTTATTTCGTAATACCAGCAAATTGTGAATCACGCACTATCGGTGTAACACAATGAATTTTGTTGTATGCCCGTTTTTTTGTTAATAGATATCCGATAAGATTGAAATGTTAACAGTAACACCCATTGTGGCAGCGTCAACAATTGTACAATTCCTGAAAAAGTACACTGATATGGTCGTATTTTTATATTATTACTAGCTGACTCGTCAAATGTTGTTTTACTATATACATTATTTCGAGAACTATACATGAAAATTTATCCTACTAAAATTATTATATTCGATTACCATCTTACAACCCTATTGCGGCATATAAAAATCGCGATTAAAAAACAGGGGTTGATCGTAAATGCGTGAAAATTTGAATTTGTATGTATTTTTCAATGCTAAATCATAATAAAATAAAAATAAAAATTTTTTCAATAAAATAAAAAAAAAAATTTAGGGGTGGGTGGACCCTTTTCATTGAAAGGTATGAAAAATAGATGTTGGCCGATTCTCAGACCTACCCAATATGCACACAAAATTTCATAAAAATCGGTTATGCGTTTCGGGGGAGTTTGGTAACAAACACCGTGACACGAGAATTTTATATATTAGATTATATTTATTTAGATATAAGTGACTCAATTTAATTATTGGTACGAAAAAAAAAACGTTTTCTGACAAAATAGAAATTAAATTATATCTTAAGTGTAACACTTAATCTAGGATTGATCACTATTTCTATAAGAAATTCCACAGGCTTCCATATAAGCCGTCAATCTCCGACTGCCATTTTGGTCACGCACGTTTTGTGACACGTATTTCACCTCTAAACGAGGCATCTTCAGAAAAAGAACTCTCATCGTTTTTTTGCTCTGTTTTCACGATTGTAATATTTGAAAATAATAGATTGTACAACGACCTGCCACTGTATTTTACAGTGCAAAATATAATAGATGTAGAACAAATTGCATTGATATTTTCCAATATCAATCACTCAAGCCATTTTGTTTTTATACAACTTAGAATGGCAAACAAGCTGACGGCCCACCTGATGGAAAGTGATAACCGTCGCCTATAGACATGAGCAGTACTATGGACATAACAGAGTATACTGTTTCGCCCATGATACCCTCCATGCGTTGCCATTCCTGAGGACATAGGTGTTATTCCTCTGTACCCAGTAAATTCACGTATTATCCCACCCTTCAAACCGAAACACAGCCATGCAAACACAACTGCTTCACGGTTGAAACACGAATGGGACAGAGGTATTCAAGCAATCGACTTTTGTACAAAGTCTCCCACTGGTGTTTGCCGATGTTTGCCCAATCTACTTCTACTAGTGTATGATCTATTTTTACCTTCTCGTTCCTTGTTTACCCATATTCCCATCCGTTATCGGTCAACACAATGGACGAAAAGGCGCGCCAATGTTTACTTGGATACTTATTTTTTATCGCTTTATGTTTGATCGTGCTATATAGAAATACACATATGGGACAATACACGAATGGATAACAGCGCTTCTAATAATTCAATAGGATTTTTATACAGTGGCCAGTGAAATTAATATACAAACTAGGGGGCCTACCATGAAATGAAATTCCGATTTTTTGGACTCAACTTCGTGTTTTTGTTCATACCAAAATCGGTCAAGTAAATAGTTCCATGTTCATGCTAATGTTCATCATAAATCCTACCATAAAAGTCCAAAGGCACGATATTTTAACATTTTTCATATTTTTAAATAGTATGTGTTATGTAATTTTAATATGAAATTTTGGTTTCGTACGGCCACGAAATTTCGGAAAACATTTCATGGTAGGCCCTCTAGCTCCTACATTGTTAATGTAACGTAAAACGGAAACAAAATATATTTTGGTGGGATTCTTGTACAAAATTCGTCAATATGTTCGTTAATATATTCGGCTCTGGTAATGAAGGATAAGCAAGCTGAAGTCACAATAACCTATCTATTGCCACATAGCTGGAAGAAGCAACAACCGATGGGAAAGAAAGGTTCTTGAGTAGCGACCCCGTACGCAGTATAGAACGAATCCCCACTAGATGGAGTGACGAAATGCATTGCAAGGAGTCAATGAATGCAGGTGGTCAGGACCGTTTCTTAAAACAGTCTCTGGAAGGGGCCTACGTTCAGTAGTGGACGAATAAAGGCTGATAAAAGCTATTTAAAGGATTTGAATAAAATTTGGTACATTTTGTCTTAACGTAACGCCTAGAATACGTTATGTACTTACTGATTCACGTGGGCGATACCGCTGGATATAATATAAGTGCCAATAATATATCAAGAAGAAACCCAGTCCAATACATTCATACGTACTCATAAATACAAGTATTTGCTTTGTGCGGGGAATTGAACCCGCAACCGTTAGAAGGTCAGACACTACCAAAGTTATTAAATGAAACACATTTGTAGTGAAAGTTGAAAATAGTTATTTTTAAAACTTTCACGTTGTTTACACATATTTATTTATTTATAGGATCACCAACATAAGATACAGCGAAACATTTCAATACAATACACTGGTAGATTAGATCTAACTGTTCTTACATTTATAGGCAACCACATCATGCCTTGAATTTGATAAACATTAAAATGGAATTAAATTATTAAATGTCATTAAATGAATATTTACTTATATTAGAAATATAAGTAAATAATAAAAGTTGTAATTAAATTATATTAAATTATAAATAAATATAATGTAATAGGGAGGTACATCAACATTTTAATTTAGCCATGAACACAGAGTGACTATTGTTGTGAATATCAAGTTCAGGCTTAGTTTTTACAATATCGTTATACAGACGCGTTATGCCGACGATAGGTGATTCGCGGCCCAAATTTGTTCTGCAAGCAGCATTTTTAAATAGATTGCAAGGATGCTGCGGCATTGTATTCAAGTTTCATAATTTTAAATACACTATCCGGATTAAACGCGACCAAATTTTTTTCCAGGTAAATAGTATCTAAATACCTGCTTCTTTATTGCTGACGTTTCATTCATTTTAGTTTTACATAGCGTTAAGTCCAGATAGTGTATTTAAAAGGAGTTGACAAATATTTTAATTTAAAAAACTGCCTCATTAGTGACGTGTTAAAGGTACAATATTTCACTCTTCTTTTCCATACTTAGTCTATGGGTACAACGAGTAGCCTCTACAGATATGCTATTAATAAATAGTAAAGCAAAATATTAAAACTAGTGCAAGGGAACTAAATTAAGTCCTACAGCAGGTCGAATACTCAGCAGAGTAACATTATGAATAAATAAAAACTATTTATTGTTCCCTTTAAAGAATCATACAAATTTTAAGGATTAAGGCAATATAATCTTACAAGAAAAATAAATTTAAATTACCTTTGATTATTGCCCCAATTATAAAAAAAAAAAAAACATTAAAATCTATTCTCAATTATCGAAGATATTGCGTAACATAATAGTCGAATTTAGAATGTTCTTCTTTTTGAACGTTCCTTTATTCGAAATTCAAAACAAAACCACACAATTTCAATATTCAACTGATATAAATTTCCATTAATGTCGTAGATAAAGAATGTAAATATTCTTAATCTATAATTTCCTTATTCTAATAATCAAACAATAGATTTGATTATCCAACCTCAATAGTACCTATTATGTAAAACGAAAGCCCTCCAATACTAAGGAATACTAGCTGATCTGTCTAACATTGTTGGGTCATATAATTTTTTTCTGGATAGAGACACCCTAATTACTTAGCAGTTACTTTTTTATGCAAAATAAAATGTCAAACAAGCTGACGGCCCATCTGATGGAAAATGGTAAACGTCACCTATAGACATAAGCAGTACCATGGACATAACAGAGTATATTGTTCTGCCTATGATACGTTGCCACTTCTGACGACTCAAGTGTTATGCTTCTGTACCCTGTAAAATCGCTACCATAACCCACCCTACAAACCAAAACACAGCCATGCAAACACAACTTCTTCACGGTTGAAACACGAATGGGACAAAGGGGTACCTCTGCATAGTACAAAAGACGACCTTTGTACAAAGTCTCTCTCGGGTTCTTTACGACTTATTCTAATATCTACCAAATATACATAAAAAATTTCATAAGAGTCGTTCGAGCCGTTTCGGAGGAGCTCGCTCACAAACACCGCGACACGAGATTTTTATATATAAGATTTATAATTCTCCCATAAGCGTAGTTAATAAAAACCGATGCAATATCTCGCCACTATTGACACACCAATTTCAATATCTATACATAACATAAAGCGTTCCTTCATATCGGAATCATATCGATACACTTATTTACCGTATTCGATTAACTCCAATGAAAATACGCCAAAAAGTGTCCGATAAAAAGCATCGTAGATACGTTTTTTCTACGACACTGTATTTTATTTTTTCTTGCCGTTATCGTGTTTATTTGGCCAGCAAACATAGTAATGAAGGAATTGATAGTGCGGTGGTCATCGACCTCTTTTTTTTTTGGGTTCCTTTTAGGAATCGCTTGTTTCTATCCGATCAATAGGAGGCAATGTATTTGTTCACGTAAGAATGAGGGGTAGACTTCGTCACAGATAATATAATACAGTTTAGTAATTTAGAAGTTTAAAAAATCCGACTTAAAAATAGTTAAAACCAGGTCTTTTGAATTAAAAACTAAACTACTTGTTTATAATTACTCCTCTCCATCCAAAGGTTGCCTGGAAGAGATTGCTCTTAGCGATAAGGTCGCCCATTGTTTTCTCATTGTGATTATTTCTTGTAATTGTTTATATTTATAATAAGCTTACTATTGTAATCTTTTGGAGGATACAATAAAGAGTATCTATCTATGTACTCAATCGATTTCTATGCGTAATTTCTATAGGGTGATTAGTCCCGTAGAAATATATATGTAAGTGTATTCTTTCAGATAAAAAAACATTTTCCAGATCGCTTTAGAACGATGGATGTACGAATTAACAAACTCAAAAAAAAAAAAACAAGCGAATTGAGAAGTGGTTATTTAATTAGAATTATTTTGTTTAATTCCACTAACATTAGTACATGAGTGACTGCCAACACTCGAAGATTAGCTATCACTATTTTAATTTATTTATGAATTTGTAGTCATTTGAAAATATGTTAAAACATGACAAATATCTAGTTTTTTTAAGTACGTTTGTTCCGTTGTGGAACAGGCTAAGGTCGGAGATCATGCTGCCTAGTCTTCAATATGATAAATTGTCTGGAATCAAATATCTAGTTGGTACGCATGTAATTTTTTTTAATAAGGTTTGTTCCATAAGGAATAGGTTAAGGTCAATTATCATGCTGCCTAGGCTTCAATTTCATGTCTTCAGTTATCAATTATTTGTATTTCACATTTCATTGTCCGATTCAAGTTTCCTTGAAATAAATTCTGTAATATTTAATATTCAAAGGACCTTTTGTGCTAATAAATGCGAAAAATGTTTTCAACAAAATATACTACTATCATTGAATAGGTTTTAGGAATTTAGGAAAAAAAGATATTCATATTTTACGATGAAAATAGATGTAAACAGTAAAATACTATACCTTTTATATTTTTATTTAATTTTGTAGAATAAAAAAGTTAAATACCTACTGAAATTTACTCCTGTATTATATAGGCATAGATAAAAGAATTAACTGTATAGGAACCTCATGCATTTATTCCAATCTTGGGCGAAAATTTATGACTAAAACTGTACAATATTAGAACTGACGGGGTTATGAGGTAACAAACACATAAAAAACCAAGCGAATTGAAAAGTGATTGTTTAAATAGAATTATTTTGTTTAATTCCGCTACCATTTGTACTTTACTATAAGATTTTTCATTAATTCTATCAATATCAATCCCAATGTTGTCTGGTTAAATTCTTTACTAATTACTTCGATTTTAACTTTGTCTTGTTATTTATTACCGAATTGGGCTTGAAGTTCAATGCTAAAAAACGCCAAAGTAACTTCACACAACAATAAACCTAATGATCCACAAACGCGCCCTATATTCAACAAACAGATGCACCCAAAACCTCAGCGCTCTGACGAACTATCATCCGCCCTCGGTCCGTTCGAATAATTACAATCGACTCGCTGACAATCGCGCGATTCTATCACAAAGCTCGCATAATCGGACACTATGACGAATGCCACCGCAGCACTATACGACTTAAACGCCACGCTAGATATTCGAAATTCAACCGTGTAACATTTGTTGTGAGCGCAAATTCCATTAGCTATTTCAAGCATATAGTGATGTACTACAGTATGATACCCGTTTGTGACAGGGACAATGCAATAATCCGCGCATTGTTGAATCGACATTGTTGTTTTAAGGGCGGCCGGGCGTTCGCAACAATTGTACATTTTATTGCATAAATAATAACATTATTTCGCCCAGCGGCGTTTCATTGTGGCTTTTTGTCGCTAAACTTTATTCATTGTTCGAAACCATAATGTGATAATATTAAATGTATTCTACTGTCATTCGATATAAAGGCTTTTTTACCACAAATATAGCAAACTAAATCTACTTAATTATAAAAAGTCACTGTGACAGAAATTGGTGCTTTATTACAAACTGATGAATTCCCGTGAGGCCTCCAATTGAAGTCTTCGCGGCGAAATACTAGCACGAAAAAAGATATCTATATCCTTCTATATATAAGATCAAGCGCTGAGAGTTTTTTTTTTTTTGAAAGTCTTTGAACGCTTATACGGGAATAAACGAAATATTTGAAAGAGTTGGGAGCTCAGAGAATTAGTTGCAGTTGTTCAGCCTATCAAACTCCAGATAATGCTATTTCTCAAAGAGGCATGATTGCCTTAGCAAATGTCTATGTCAGTCAGTATGAAGGGAACCATGAACAAAATGAGAAAGCAAAGACACCACGCTCATTGATTAAATTTTATTACATATTACTATTGAACAGTAAACAATATTTTGTTTTTAGAGATATAAAAATAAAGTAAAATGTTTTTTATTGTTCTTCTTCATAATTCTCTTCCTATAATAGTTTAGGGAAGAACAAATGTCCTTTTATAAATTAAAATAATTAAATGTAGACATCTTTTACAGAGCACTCCACATGAAAGAACATCCAGACTACAAATATCGGCCGAGAAGGAAGCCGAAAGCACTCGTGAAGAAGGAACCGAAATTTGGTTTCGGTATCAGCGGGTTAATGGCACCGGTGCCTCGACTAGTGACGCCGTCGGTACCACATCCCGTACCGCAGTTGCCGATGCCCCATCACTTGCTGCCAGACAAGCCAGATCTGAGCAGAGCCCTGTTTCCCCCTTTGCCGTACCCGTTCTACCCGTTTGCGAAGATACCGTCATCAGATGAAGGGAAATTTGCCGCGGAATTGGCACATTTACAGGTAATTTCCCTATTTTCAACCCACTTCAAAGAAGGAGGTTCTTAATTCGGTTTTTTTTGTTCATAACTTAGTTGCAAACCGATTTGGTATACTTACATGCTTATAATTACATAGTTTATGATTACACATCATCATACCCGCCATTAACTGACCGCTGCTGAACATAGGCCTACCCCATAAGGAAGGTTTTGCCAGCAGTTGCCACGCTCGGCAGGTGGGTTAGCAACTGCAGTTAGCATTTAATGATGTTTTTAGAGAGTCCCCTGATCATTAAGTTCCCTTAGTTGCTTCTTATTCATGCCCACAGAGAAGGAAGAGGTGGTTCATTCTCTACCGGGGGACCACACCTTTCTTCCCCTAACCATTAAGTTTCCTTAATCGCTCCTTGTCCATGCCCACGGGGAAAGAAGGGGTGGTCCATTCTTTACCGGGACCACACGGCGACCTACTTACAGGTTGGAAATCGATCAGTATTTTAGTTTTAAAATCAAACAAACTGGTTTGCTAATGCGCTTTCATACATAATACGAGTATGTCTTGGATTCCATTTTGCAGTACCACTAATAAAATTCTTCTCATCCACAGGCTATCTACGGTGGTGCACTGTACAGTAGCGCGCTGTACAACAGCGCCCTCTCCCCCTGCGGCTGCCCTCCTCGGAGGACACCGTCCCCCCCACCTGCTGACGTCAAGCGTCCCGTCGCTTACGTCCTGATGAAAAGTGACGAGGAACCCCCGCAGCACGTCATATGAAGGCCGGTGGCGCTCCCCGCGAGGCCCTGGTCTCATTGGGAGCGGCCGTCGACCTCCGTTCAAGATCGGGAGACCAGCTCTCCTGATAGTGTGTGAATTACTGTGAGTAGAATGTGTAGATATATCAATAAATAGCATCTACAAAAGACGCAGTCGTATTCAAAGATGGTGATGAAAAACTTATTTGAAATAACATCTAATCAGACATTACAAATGATCTTGGTGAAGTGATGTAATTGAAGACAAAACGTGGACGTTTCTAATCACCTGATGAGTGATGTTAAAGGTACAGAGAAATGTGGTATTATTAGTTTTTTTTTTTTTTTTTTTTATGCAACTTGGAATGACAAACAAGCTGACGAGATGTGGTAACCAAGGATGAAATACCAGTACCATGGACAAAGACTATACTGTTTCTACCCCCCATGCGTTGCCATTCAAAACAGAATCAGATATAAGCAATAAACTATTTTTAGTGGAAACAATACTGTATCTACTATGGTACATTTATTATTACTGTAAAGACAAGAAAAAAATAGTTCGAATACAGTTAATTAAAGCGGTTGACATTTTTTTTAGCAATTATTTTCTACTAGGCATGGGTAATATCGATACCGATCCGATATCTATATATTGGGTTTCACCGGACATTAATGGCTGAAAAAGGTCATCACCCATTTCGATATCGCCTATATCGGTCGGATATCTATTTTCGAATATGATAAGTCTGTTATCCAAAAAAAAATATTGAATAACAGACATTTTTACATATTCGTCATTAGAACAGTTGAACCGTGAAGCAGTTGTGTTTGCATGGCTGTGTTTCGGTTTGAAGGGTGAGATATGACGTGAATTTACTGGGTACAAAGGAATAACACCTGAGTCCTCAGGAATGGCAACGCATGGAGGGTATGATGGTCGAAACAGTATACTCTGTTATGTCCATAGTACTGCTCATGTCTGTAGGCGACGGTTACCACTTTCCGTCATGACGAGCTTGTTTGCCATTCTAAGTTGTATAAAAAAAAGACCAGTATACAGATATTGTAACTAAAATGTATAGATATTGGTATATATTACCCACACCTATTTTCTACATATAAGCACACAAATTCTCAGTGTTATTAACAAATTACGTAATTACATTATAATCATGTAATTATACAATTTTATTTTCGATTTCATACTAATGTCTTCTTAATCCACAAAAATGGCAACGCATGTGGGATATAATGGGCGACACTGTCTGTTATGTCCATGGTACTGTTCATGTCTATAGGTGACTGTTCCCTTTTCCCATCAAGTGGACTCTCAACTTGTTTGCCATAATAATAAAACAAATGGAATAATTAATTTTAAAATGCATAAAGTGCAATGAAATGTTATATGTGCAATGTTATTATTTTTATTTGTTTTTTTTTTTTAACGTTTTTTAAAAAGAAAATGTATAGATATTGGGAGGTATGCCTCCACGAATAGATAACATATCATAGTTTAGTCATATTTGTATGTAATTATATGTAATAGTTAGGTGAATTAATGTCAATTTGTAAAAAGACTAGATCAGTTTAACTGTTGTTTAATTGTATTAATGAAGAAATCTTAAAAATTGTATGTATGTACTTAATTTTTCGGAAGTTTTCTTTGGAATCTTAATTCTTTGGAAATTTTCTGACATTATTGTGAAGACAGTGAATTGTCTGCAACCTAAATTCCTTTTCTATTCTAGTTGGGCTTTCCTGATTTTTTTGTTTTTTTTTTTATATACTAATACGAAATATTGGAAAAGATTAACGATTATATTTTTATCAGTTTTAACCGACTTCAAAAAAGGACGAGGTTATATGTTCGACTGTATATTTTTTTATATAAACAATATAACCGACAGACATTGTCGGTTTCTCTGTCAGTTGTGGACCGATTTCAAAAATTCATGTATTAAATAATTCTAAGATTTTATTGCACAAAACAAAACTGACTTCAATCCAGTTTTTTTTTTTTTTTTATTGAAAAAAATAAACTAATTTTGATGAAATTTCTTTAAAACTAATCTAAAAGCATATCCATTCAGATAAAAAAGAATTTTCTAAATCAGTATATATGTAAATGATGAAGTCATGAGGTAACAAAACTCATCTTTTTCAACTAATTTTAAAAAAGATTTTTTTTTTATGTTTTTAACCTCATAACTCCGTCAGTTGTAAACCGATTTGAAAAATTCTTTTTTTATCTGAAAGGGTGTACTTACAACTCAGTCCCTTATAAATTTTATCAAAATCAGTTTAGTAGTTTAGTTTTTAAATCAAAATAACCGGTTTTACTACAAGTGAGGGTAGTTTTTTTTTTTTTGTGGAGTACAATCTTAATTATTTGAAATCAGTAAAATAGAAAGCCCGATTGACGGACAATAAAGCTGTAAATACTTCCCATCAGTCTCTTATAGTTGGGAATAAGTTCTGACAGGAAATTTATTAAAATATGCAATGTTGAAGAACGTAATACCAATCAGACAGGATTCGTAACCGCATCTCTGAGACAACCGAAACAGATAAAGGACTGTCTTACCCATCTTAATATCTGAGAGATGCAATTTCCTGAATGCAGGATCAAGAATATTTCAATATTGTCTACGTAAATCCCAATAATAGTTTAGACAAGAGAATCATTATATTGATCATCAATATTGAACCATTGAATAATATGTCTATGATATTTTGTTTTAAAAATAAAATAAAAATCCTATTTCACAGTTCAGAAATTATAGCAAAATTAGCAAATTTCATTTTTGTCAAAAATGACAAGTTACATTGAAATTGTATACAATAAACGTGTCTACATATCGATTATAAAATACTGTAAATATTATCAAATAATTAAATTATAAGTAACGAATTAATGTAATGAAATATTCATTTGTTTCCAACTATTTTTGGTTACGATTAATTTTTATTAATGTTATTTGTTTTGCTAGCATTGTAAAAAATTTTTCGTGTAATATAATAACTATTTTATTTTGAGAGCATAATATGACAAAACCATTTGTAATATATCTCGAATAATTATTTGTTAATTTATATTTAAGATATTTGCCCACCGAAGTGATACAGACTGTTCTATTCTGTTGACCGTATTAAGAGACCGTATATTACGTATTAAGAGTCAATTATATGGCAATTTTCGAAAACAATTGATCATTTTTCAATGTTACCGATTGATTAATTAAAAAAGTACTCTGCTAGTAAACTAAAATGATAGTCATGCAATAATATTCTTATTAAGATGCTACTGAAATTTTGAATTTTATGCCAAAAATTTAATTTGAAAAATTCCAACGTAAAATATCAAATAGGTGTAAAATTTTTAAATTGTTAATTTACATGCGTATTCTATGATTAACGATTTCGTTATAAAAGTCTAACAAAGCACTCTATAAATAAATTAGTCAGAAAGATTGAAAAGAATGCAATTGTTTTTGAAAATTGACATATAATCGCGACGTTCCCACTCTTCGGTAAGCAAAAGTTATGAATGCTCTTAATAGTTTTTTATCAAACATGCTTGGAAATGTAAGCATTATTTTGACAATCTTCTTCGAGATAAATCAAAATTGCCGTACTGGCCAGATACATGCGGGCAGCGGCCGGCAAAAGTTGTATGAAAATCCATATCTGTCGTGTTTTGCGGCCAGATAAATTACTATGAAAACTCATATCGGTCCTGTAATTTAAAAATGGAATGACCTTTACAAGCCTTGGCCACAACTAGGCATTGATGGACTCACGTATGTGTGCCTCGGCTACACCTCGGCCCACATTTGTACGTTCGTCCATCAATGCCTCAGTTGCTGGCCGCTGCAGTAATGTACTATAAATCTATCGCAATAAAAAAAAGCAAAGAGCACACAGTCGTGCAGCTATTTTCTCATTTACCATATGTAACAATAACATTGTGTTTCCCTTTTAAATTTGTGCACGCAAATAGTGTTTAATCGTGGGCACACGTGGTACTGATGACTTGGTAAATGAAACTGAAAATTACTAAATTCACTTTCTGATTTATTTCTTGTAACACACTGACAAGTATTCTGATTGAATAATGTAAATTATACCTTTATAATTTACTGAACTACCAATATAATCGCAGCGACACGCTTCAACAAGCGCCGAACTGAAGAGCGATAATCATAGACAATCCTAGTTACATTTTTTAATAGATCATAGACTATAAAAAAACTGAGATCCTGTCCATTAGAAATGAATTACGATGAATTGAACTAAATATAAAAATTAAATTTAGACATGTTGAAGCATATATTATTGCGTAAACAGACTCTAATGTAAAGATATTTTTTCCAATACTTTATCCTTCAGTGAATCACGATCTAGAACAGTCTGATTACTGTATGCAATAAAAAAAAAAGTTTTAAGGAAAATACTGAAAATTTCTTCGTATCGAATTCCTGTTATACGACTAATGTATACGAATATTCTTTTTTGTGATTAAGTTCCTTTTGCAAATGTTAAACTAAGAATATGACATATTCTCAACGTATTGCAAAGCACAGAATTCAAAACATGATAAAATAGTCTTTTCTTATAAGTTTTCTTAAAAACCAAATTGGTATTTCTTATAATTTTACACCATCAGTAATATAAGAATTAATACCCCATGAGTGGGCATAAATTGCTCTAAATAATAGGAGAATTTAAACTACTATTACAATTCTAGCGAGGCAAATTTTGAAATTTCCTCTCATACGAAATTATGAACTTTATGCCCTTAGTAACCTCTTACATCGTCCTGAAGATGAAAAGTATCAAATATAATTAAGGATTTATTTATCAAACTTATCACTAAATATTTTAAATTGTAACAAATATTAATAAGCTTGATTACAAAAAACAATGAATCTTCAAAGTCAGTACAGAACTTTTTTGTGATGACATATTTTTTGATGTTAAAATGTGTTAAAATACTCTGCTCGTTGTAGTATAGTGCGTATATATAGTGGCAGTTTTTGTTGTAAATAATTTAGTACAATTTTTAGATCTAACCTAACACTTTCTCATGATCAAATACCTACAAATAATTATTAATAATAAATAATACTTTGATAATACATTATCAAACAATTATTGATAATTATTTGTTAAAATCTAAATAGCTACATACTAGAAGTTAACAAGATGTAACTAACCTAAAATGTTTGTTTACTTCTAGCAGCTAAACCAGTGACTCTCAACCTTTTTTTTTGTTGCGGCACATATTTAACGATTTCAAAATTTGGCGGCACACAAAGAAAAAGATAAAAATTATTTACTTACTACAACACACTGCATAAATAGTTTATGACAAAAATTTTAAATATTTGCAAAATTTAACGGCACACTTTTAAAATTTGGCGGCACACAAAAGTGCCGCGGCACAGTGGTTGAGAATCACTGAGCTAAACATTAAATATTACTGGATCATAATTACTGGATATATTATTAAAAAAATACCTAGGTAAATTTAGCAGCATACCTAGGTAAGTTTAGCTTTTATTTTCAATTAATGTTTTATTGAATCTATGAGTTGCGTTTTATGTTTTCTATAATTTTACCTGAACTGTCACTCGCACTATACTATAACGCGTAGAGTACAGCATCTATTTTTAAAATGTTTGCAAAATTATTGTTGAAATATTTTGTTTGTTGTTGATTTTTGTCTTACACGAAAGCCAAGTGAGGGTTGCACACGTGTTAATGACTTATAATTAGACTTTGTTAGAATTATCATTAAGTTTTTATACTTTTGTATCTGTATTCAGTTATTAAAATAATTAAAATGAAAATAAATAAATTCAATACGACTATATAGTTTTTATTTTTGCTACCAAAAGCAAGATTTTGTTCATGAATAAATGAAAAAAAAACAGTCAAGAACAAAGAATATCCAATTTTATAATAATTACAACTAGATATGCTGTGTGCCTTCGGCATAGAATAGGCCAATCCTTCCTTTCCCGTGGGTATCGTAAGAAACGATTAAGGGAACTTAATAGTCGAAGGATGGGCAGCAGCATCCCCCTTAAAACATCACCAAATGCTAACTGCGGTTACCAACCCGCCTGCCAAGCGTGACAACTACTGGCAAAACACCCCAGTGGGGGTTATATTGAGCAGTGGATACTAAATGTCTGATATGGTATGGTAAAGTACAATTACTAAAGTGAGTATTAAACTTAAATGTATGGAACCAACATAAGTTTACATTCATTAGTGACATATAAATTCAATAGCTTTTACAAATCCGTACCAAAATACCATAATGTACAAAGGAACTTTAACGCTGCGACTCCGTCTGGGTGCACAGATATTATATCTTCGTCAACAGAGGGAGACTATGTACAAAAAAGGTCTACTTAGATACCTCTGTCCCATTCATTTTTCTGCTGTAAAGACAGTTGTGTTTGCATGGCTGTTTTGGTTTAAAAGTTGGGATGTGACAATGAAATTACAGGATACGTATATATGTTATTTTGTGAGAGAAATAAATATATATTTACTTTACTTATTTACTTACAGAAGCATAACAACTAAGTCCTCAGAAGTGGTTACACATTAAGAATTCTGTTATGTCCATGGTACTTTTTTTACTATTGAAATAATCCGGCGATTGGTCACAATCTCACCTGATGGAAAGCGATGATGTGATCTAAGATGGGGCTGCGATTCCTCGAATAGCCTCCTTAGCCGTGTGCATGATGACGGAACTTCCTTCGTCATACGCATTCCTTCAAGGAAGATGCAAAGTCCTTCGTGCGTATAAATGGTATGTCTACAACGTTAGGGTGGAAGTTCTCGCCCCGTCTGGTTGTCCGATATCGAAAGAGTAAAGGAGGTATTAGGTCATGTAGTTCTAGAGCGTACTCCAAAATGTATCTTGTAGAAAGCAACGAGTCGCGCAATTTCGCGGCCATGTTGTAAATTTTAAAACTTAGATTGAAGCATCAAATTGTCTCCTATGACCTTTATGGCTCGGTGTCCAATAGAATCAAGTGAAGCTGGTACTCGGTAGAGCTGTTTCAAAGGTGACTGCAGTACTCCATGGATGCTTGATCCTGTGATAGAGTTGTACTGTTCATGTCCATAGGCGAAACTTTATGTAAAGGTGCTAGAAGAGCAAGACCAAATTCAAAATGTTTATGCTCCAGACAAGAATCAAAATCGAAACCTAATTAAATCAAACCGCATATCTATCACTACATTACAGATTTGTACGAAGAGGAATAACTGGACAATAATTTACCAGAGGGAGACTTTGTACAAAAGTCGTTTGCTTGGGTACCTCTGAATATTCGTATTTCTACCGTGAAGCAGTTGTGTTTGCAGGGCTGTGTTTCGGTTTAAAGGGCAGTGATATGGCAGTGAATTTACAGGGCACAGAGAAATAACACCTGAGTCCTCAGGAATGGCAACAAATGGGAGGTATCAAGGGCGAAACTGTATACTCTGTTATATCCATGGTACTGCTCATGTCTATAGGCGACGGTTACCACTTTCCATCGGGTGGAGCGTCAGCTTATTTGCCATTCTAAGTTGCATAAAAAAAAACCACAAATATTTTAGCATTCAATTTTGTTATTGAAACAATATTAACAAGATAAGCGGACTAATTGAAAAACATCTAAAACGTTAAGATATTGTTATTAATACGCTGGATACTGAATAAGACATGTGCACACCGAGGGCCACTTGAGGAGTCAGTCGACTTTAAAGAGGGGGGTAACTTAACTGGGAACTCTTGATTATCGGCGAATAAACACTACAGAATAACAATGGGGTATGGGGTGTGGAGTGCGCGCACATGTTAGGTTTGATGCGAGATAAAAAAGTAGCTTATATTGGCTATAGTTCTTCAATAGATAATATTATTTAAATGTAAAGATTTCTAATTTTTTTTTCTAAAAATCGTGTGACTTATTTATTTATTTATTTATTCATTGGTACATAAATGTGTACATGGCGGACTTAATTCTAAAAGCATTCTCTCCTAGTCAACCATAGGAAAGTGTCAGAATACTCGAAACTTGACTTCTAAATATAAGGGAAAAATGTTTTGTGAAATGAACATACTTTCCTCAATAAAAAAAAAAAATTGAAGTAAATAAATAATGGAAGATTAATTCGAAGGGTCCTAAAAAGTCATTTAATTAAAGCAAAACATTTAAAAATCAATGTATACCCCAAAATAAACGATGTAATTTGTCGTTAGTTGCATTCTAATGATTTAGAATATAAATGGAAGGGAATGGAAGGAGAGTTTATGTTTGACAACTTACAAAGGCACAACAACTTAGAAATACAGTTGAAACTAAGGTATATTTAGAAACGTATGCCTAAATCGATTTTCATGCTTGTTGACCAAGGTAGCGCCATGACTGCGCCCGCGCACCCGTTATCTCCCCTTCTCGTGGGAATGTCCAAAAATCCCTAGTGAATAGGTATTAGGTTGTAAGGGACCTCTATGCAATACTTTAAATTTTATATTAAATTTCCCTGTGTTGATATTTATTTTTATAATACTGGTGCATTTTTTTTTTTATGAGCCATAGTATGGCAAATAAACTCAAGACCCACCTGATAGACGGAATGGATTGTTAATAATAAAGTCTAACAGTATCATTGCTTGCTAGCAATTGAGCTATGTATATATCCTATAAGATCGACCTCCATGCGGTTCTTCCTGGAAACCATCGTGGCTAATTCTTGTGAAATTCGTTTCGATGAGCCAACTGACCTCGCCTATCATTCTCACTGGTGTCCCATCAACGTATACCAATAAAAAAAGACCAGAGATACAAAGATAGAAAATGGTAATCGTTGCCTGTATCATATATGATATGAATATGCTATTTTCGGTTCATTCTCATCTATCACCCTTCACTGGTGCTCCGCCAGCGTATCCCGTTAGCGCAGGAGGAGCTACCATACCATTTTCACCCATCAAAAAAAAAATGCTATTTTCTTAAAGGATTGGAAAATATTGATTTAATTGGAAAGGATTATTAAAAATGTCTGCTCTTGTATATATTTGGAAAATATTTTTATTTTAGTACATAAAAAAAGTTAAAGTTTATAAATAATATAAACCGATAAGATAGATATATTAATTCTAAGAATATTACATTGGAAATCTTATTTCTCCAATGGATTACTGATCATAAAATAAAGACGGCCCGTTCGGTTATCGCGAAATTAAATTTTTATAGTGGGCTCAATAAAAAAACAATAATCACAGTTTATATAGGGAATCTCCCCCTCTAAGCGATCGGAGGCGTGAAAGCGTATCGTCGGACGAGGGCTGGGGGCGAGCCTTAGAACAATAATTGTTCTAGGGGACGATCAGCGCAGAACAAATTCGGTACTACTCGTATGAATCACTTGTTCTTCATCATCATATCAGTTGTCAATTGTCCACTGCTGATCATCAGCCTCTCCCTTCAACCCTTCTTTGCATAATGGTGGAAATTTCCATCATAACATTGAATGCCCAAAATTTATATAAAAGAACAATTTCATTTTAAATTGATCGTGTCTGGATACCTTAATGTCCATTGCAAAAGAAAATCCATAGCTGTCAACTTTATTTTAATCACCATTTTTCTTTTAATTTTGAACATGAATTATATCACCTTGATTTATTTCACCAATAAAAAAGTCATGCAAAGAAGGGTTAAGGAGGGTCTTGCTAGTAGTTGTGACGTTTGGCAACCATAGGCTTTGCTGATATTTTAAGAGAAATGCTGCTGTCCATCCCTCGACCATTAAGTTCAATTAATTGCCTCATACGACACCCACGGGAAAAGAAACATTGGCTCATTCTATGCCAAAACCACACAGCGGGAAATACCTAAACGTGGGGGGAAAGGGATTGCTAGCAATATACCCAACCAGGTCGACCTGCTCGCGGTTCCCCCTGGAAACTGTCATGGTTAATTCCTGATGAATTCATCATGATGGGCTAACTGGCCTGTTTTCATTCTCATCAATTACCCTTCACTGGTGCTCCGCCAGCGTATCCCGTTAGCGCAGGCGGGGTTACCATACCATTTTCACCCATAAAAAAATACCTAAACGTGCATAGTGCAAAAGATGAAGTTTTGAAGACGCCTATACCCAATAATGGGTAAACGCGGGCTGAAATAGAATATACTAATCCTTGTAGTATAAAATTGATAGATAAATAAAAACATATCAATAATTACATGTTGTAGCTATTTATGGTATATTGTAGATAAAGTTAAATAAAGGAATATATATAATTCTAACATACAATTCACACACCAATCCATTCAGATGTATCTTACATCTATACTTCACGCACACAAACATTCTACCTAATATTTTATTATTTTATATTTTATATATTTATAAGTATTTGTAAAAAGGAATGTAATTTCAGTCCACAATAAAACAATGTATTAAAAAGACGTCATTTCATTTTTAAACAGATCGAGCCAAAATATTTCTGAACCTTAAACGCTACATTACACAAAAAAAATTACAATAAGGAATCACAAAGCTATTAATTAAGTATAAATAACAGCCTCTCTTTTTTAAGTCGATTTATAACTTCAAGATATCCCTCCACATTGCACCCCATAATCGTCGACGAAACCCTATAAACAAACTCTCCGCTAATTTTGTAGGTGGCAACCATGATGATCGAGTTTTAATATACCATAAATTCCCACATTTAAATCACAGTTTATTTGACATTTTCGTTATCAAACAGCTAATTTGTAATAATGGTAGCTATATTTTTATAATCAAAATCGGTAAATAAACTAATAAAGAGCAAACATTTATTTTTATCACCACAAGTACATATGTATTATAAAACAAAGTAAGTCCCCGTAGCTATAGTCGCTCCATGTTTGAAATAATCTCAAAAACTACTTTTTTACATAGTGTCCATTTGTCAGTAAACAAACAGAGTTTCGTGTCTCGGGTCAAACTGTTTATAATTACTCCTCTCCATCCAAAGGTTGCCTGCAAGAGATCGCTCTTAGCGATAAGGTCGCCCATTGTTTTCTTAGTATAATATATTCTTGTAATTGTTTGTATTTATAATAAGTTCACTATTGTAATCTTATGGTGGAAACAATAAAAAGTATCTGTCTATCAAGAGAGTGATTTCTGATTAATATTTAAGTGTATAATTCTTTATATTTTGTGTAAATTGGTTGAAATATGACGATGATTTTTGATGATGTCGGAGAAAATCAAGCCATCTGGGTGCTTTCATCGAAATCGCTACTTAGGTAATCCGTTTGAGATAAAACAATTTGATGGAATTGTTTCTCTTTCAAAGGTCCACGAATAGTCCGCGATGGCATATCTTTTAAGGATAGCTTGCTATACTCGTTAAGCAAAAGCTATTTAGCCATATATTAAAAATAATTCTAGTATTATGGTAATAGGTTACCAACGGTGGATCCAGGGGGGAGGTCATGAAGGTCATGACCCCCTCCTGATCTGGTTCCAGGACTAAGGTGGACCACTAATTCAACATAATGATTTTATTTATATATTTTGTCACCATACAGATTTTATGTAACTACATACTTTCAATATTTAATTCAATATAATATAATAACTTTGTATGGTGGCAAACGTTTGGAAACGAACGCATCTTTTTCTCTGGATGTCTTCAAGAGAAGATGGCAATATGTACGTGTATATGTATTATTATTATGTGTTAAGTTTTTCAAGTGTACAATAAAGAATAAATATTTTTAAGAACAGTACTTACGTACATTAATAAAATACCTACTTTTTACTATTGTTTTCAAAATTAAATTATAGGTTCTTGACTTGACCACGACTATGTGACCCCCTCCTGGCGCCAAAGCTGGATCCGCCCTTGTATGTAACATTTAAATATAAGTTATACTCGATGAAACGAGATGATGCAAAAATGTAACCATATATCTTTTACTACGCCGCTTATGGACGCCTTTTGTACCACCTCTTATTAACATTTACTACACTTTTAATTGTTTTATTTGGTACAATAAAGCGTAAAAAACAATATTTTGAGAAGAAACTTTAAAATTGTACATTTAATTAAAAAAATAAACAAAAATTGCTTCAGGAAAAAGCAATAAAATCGATATACAAAATGTGCGTAGCAAAACACGTAGCATTCACGTAGCACGTTAATTCGTAGTTAAACTAATTAATACTGTTGAATTATTGAACAAAACTGATTAATTATTAATATTATATTCATTCATATTTCTTTATTAATCAATGTAACAAATTTCATCACACAATAGCAAGTCACCGCCGTGTGGTCCTGGCATAGAATGAGCCACCCTTTCCTTTCCAGTGTCGTCAGAGGCGACTAAGGGAACACAATGATCAAGGAATGGTCAACAACGTCCCTCTTAAAACATCACTAAGGCCTATCTGTTGTTGCCAAGCCACCTGCCAAGCATAGCAACTATTGGCAAATCTCCTCAATAGGTGAAAGCTTACGACATGATAAAATTTTAATTTAGACATTTTGATTTTGCAATTTCCACCAAGAAGAACAGGCAAGAAACTCTTCTCTCTCGTGTCAAAACGTTGAATTATATAAATTATTGATATCTGAGAATACAAGTTACTACTAAAAAAATAATAAAATAAACCAGTTGCAGTGACCAGAGCAGACCAGTCCCTGCAGGCATCACCCGTTCACGAGTATGACGGATGAGCCAGCCATCATTGCGCTCAACCACATTTTAGAGAATTCAATAACCCTGTTGCGGCCTCTTTGACCAGTTTTATCGCTGGCCGCTAAGACATTCTACAATTAAAACTGACAACTTAGGACAAAACCAAAGGACTTGGACAAAAGACCGTAAGAAGACGGACATAATTTTGACGACAAATTCGGACCCTTTGACCTAAAAAGCGGTCCATCGACCTTTCAAACCCGTTTGTTATTTTTATGAATAAGGCAATTAAAATACACAAATAAACAAATAACTCGTAAGCCATTTATAGTAATACTTCATTACGTCGGCGGTGCGAACATTACGCGGCGTAGTTACGTGGCGAAATTGAAAAATAAAAAGGTACAAATCAGCTGATCCGTTTACGGGGAGGCCGGACTAATTGCGCGCCGCTCGCGGTCATCGCCGAATTGATTTAGCTGCAATCATTTTTCTGTCTAGCTGCAGGCGCTTTGACGGGAAATATTAATATTTGAAACTAACTTACCCGCTACATCGTTTGTACAGATCCTAAATTGATTTAGTCCCAGATTCAATGCATACTCTACCTAATAGTCAAATACACATTTATTATTATTTCCTCCCCCCCCCCCCCTCCAATCTATGGTCAGAATTATTAGTATAATTCTAGTCCTGTAGTTCCGACATGGAATGGGCTACCCCCTTCTTTCATGTAAATATTATAAGAGGCAACTAAGAGAACTTAATAACTTAATTGTTATTATTAGTAATTCATTACTGGTGACCAGAAGGCTGGCCTATACTTTGGTCAACGCATTTCCATTGCTATTCAGCGTGGAAATGCAGCAAGTATCCTAGGCACCCTACCAGCTGGCAGTAATCTCACAGAAATTTTTTATCTTTAAATAATTTTTAAAATTTTTAATTACTTTTTCTTGTTATTTGTAAATAAATATTGAGGATAATAAAACTGAATTGAATTCATTACTTGTATCTGACATTGTTTATATGTAAAACTCCTATCATATTCGACACAATGTAATATTGTTATGAATAAATTGAATTGAATTGAATTGAACCGAGGGATGAACAGAAGATATGTTCGAAGAGCTTGAAAATCCATATATAAATACTTATTCTATGATGTTTCTAAGTAAATATACATAGAGATATCATTTTATTAATGACACGTCTGATATTTTATTTAATTAAGTCAACTAACTGATTAGTTTGATTCTGATTTTACCAGAGGGAGACTTTGTACAAAAGTCGATTGCTTGGTTACCTCTGTCTCATTCGTGTTTCAACCGTGAAGCAGTTGTATTTGCATGGCTGTGTTTCGGTTTGAAGGGTGGGATATGGCGTGAATTTATAGGGTACAGAGGAATAACATCCGAGTCCTCAGGAATGGCAACGCATGGGGGGTTTCATGGGCGAAACAGTATACTCTGTTATGTCCATGGTACTGCTCATGTTTATAGGCGACGGTTACCACTTTCCATCAGGTGGGCCGTCAGCTTGTTTGCCATTCTAAGTTGTATAAAAAAAAAATAGTTGATTAGAATTATTTTGTTTAATTCCGCTACCATCAGTAAGCGTAAGACTGCCAACAACATGTGCGTAGATTGAATAACGATCAGAGATTGATAAGTAAAAGGGTTGTAGAATACTAATAATAACAGTAGTCAATCCTCAATGACTTACGTGTCCTACAGTCGCACGCATACTAACGGTAGCGGAATTAAACAAAATAAGTGATATTACTGGCGCCAAATAAATTATGTGTATCAAGATTCAACCTCCACATTCAAGTATACCAGTGTAACGTTTTCATAATTCCCTATTGGCTTTCGAACCTATCATTTGTCGATCAATGTCGTGCATTTTGCACAATCGGCCGTGTTCGTCCGACGCGCCAAATTACCCCGATCACGGTCGATTGGCCAAATGACACTTATTGTACAGAAGATGTGTCTTGTTGGTGATTTACATGAAATTGTTTAGGTGACACTTCAGTGAAAATACTAGCGCGTAAGTTCAGTACTATTCTACTATTTACTAGCTTTTACAGACGACTTCGTTCGCATTTTCAGCGTGTTAATTTACTGTAATTGGTTAATTGATTAGAAAATTTTTGTTTAAATCCGCGATCATTAGTATGTGTGTGACTGCCAACATTCGAAGATTGACCACCACTATTACTACCAGAACTTCCTCAACTTTCCATATTAGCCATCAATCTCCGACTGCTGTTTTGTTCATGCACGTTTTGCGACACGTGTTTCACCTTTAAACGAGGCATTTTACATTACAGTAAATAGGAGAAATTATATTGTAAAATTAAATTTTGCATTGAAAGCAAAAAAAAAATTCTTACAAATATTTTTCAAAAAACAAGATGAACAGTATGTAATAATTAATATTAATGCTTCACTTTACTGATTTCTTTAATACTCGTAAATAATATTTGAGTATAGTCATTCATATTTTCGTTTTTAAATTATTGAAAATGGCCTTCATTTTAATTACTACATGTATATACATTTATTAGCAATACATAAATTTGTATTGTATGTTTTTTATGCAACTTAATATGGCAAACAAGCTGACGGCCCACCTGATGGAAAGTGGTAACCGTCGCCTATAGACATGAGCAGTTCCATGGACATAACAGAGTATACTGTTTCGCCCATGATACCCCACATGCATTGTCATTCCTGAGAACTCAAGTGTTATTCCTCTGTACCCTATAAATTCACTGCCATATCCCATCCTTCAAACCGAAACACAGCCATGCAAACACAACTGCATCACGGTAGAAACACGAATGAGACAAAGGTGCCCAGGCAAACGACTTTTGTATAAAGTCTCCCTCTGGTATGTGTATTCATATTATATAAAAAAAAAGCAGTTTCAAATTTAAATTTAGAAATCGACCTGATGTGGTAAATTATTAACCTTACTACTTGCAATACTGAAAAAAATGGCGCGTTTTGTTTTATAAAAGTGTCAAATTGAGTTAGTCAAATGTCATTTAACTAACTAAACGTTGACACGTTTTTGACACCTAATGCTCTATCTATATAATCCAAGATCCTAGATATTTCATCCGATACTTTTTGTTCTAACTTACACGGGTAGAACCGCGGCATAGAGACAGTATTTTATAAGCCGCAGGTCAGAACTAGTAAGTAATATGAATACTGGATCAGATGCAAATGATTGTCACGAAGTAACATGCGAGTATTGAAGTGGGAACCCTTGAATTCTGATTCCGCGTCCATCGCCACCGCTCGGGGCGTCACAAACAAATAACCCGACAAAGTGACTACAGAAATCACTGTGATTGAAAGCATTGACGTATTACGTAGACTTATAGCAATTGAAAACGGAGTGCCTACCATGAAATGTCTTTCGAAATTTCAAAGCCTAGCGAAACACAAATTTTATGTTAAAATTACATAATAAATACCATTTAAAAATATTAAAAAAGGTTAAAATATTATTCCTTTAGTCTTTTAAGGTACGATTTATGACGAAAAAAAAAATGAGCTCCATTTACTGGATCGATTTCGGTATGAACAAAAAAACTAAATTGAGTCCGAGTATTTGGAATTTCATTACATGTTACACCCCCAGATCCTTTATAGAGTACTAGTTTTCATTCATGACTTTGTCTGCGTAACCGGATTATGTTCACTGTCTGGGATAAAAAAAAAAGCCTATATAGGTTCTTTTAGTACTTCTCCGTCCTATTTTATGCGTCTACCGGCTATGCACGGTTTTTTTTTTTTAATAAAATAGATTAGTTTGTATTTAAGCAAGCATATTTATTATTTCTTAGTAGAAACAAGCATACTGCTTCCTATCTTATTGTTGGTTGCTGGTAATTAATGCTCCTTTCCACTGAAGGTTTGCTGGAAAAGAACTCTTACAAAGTTATGCTCGCCTGGTACACATCTTTATTTAAAATAAATTATACCTAACAATATAATTTTTGTGTACAAGTAAATAGAGAAATAAATAAAATAAAGCGTATGTTACTGGCCAATAATGTAGCCTTCTATATGTGAAAGAATTAAAAAAAAAACCGCTTAATGTTTCTTCTTTTTAAAATTAGTTTACATAATTTTTGATATTTTACGACTAATTTTTCTAAGAAAAAAAATATCCAAACAAGCAAAAGGCCTAAACTGTTGAAAAATCATAAGCATTCCCTTATTTTGGAAAAAAAAGTATAAAACAAACACGGAAGTAAACCTTTACAATACAATTAAATCAGTTCACATTTGGTGAAGATATCGCGTAACATGATGCCATAAAAAAAAATAAAAAAAATACACACCAATCGAGAACGTTCTTTTTTCGAAACCGGTCAATAAAAAGTGACATATAAAAATGATAGGCATTGTGCCTTATTGATAGCGACCAAACTCCATAATCACAATCGCTGCCTCTACATGCGGGTCACGCGCTGGAGTCGGCCGACACAAAGGCGTCAAATTTGCACGTCGCAGCCCGTTTACGCGACATCTCGCATTCATTGCATTCACGGCTCTGTATACGAAAAATTGCCATTATGCCGCCCCGAGCCGCCATGACACCCCGCCTACGTTCGGATACGCCGCCGCTTTGTTGCCGCCAAAAAGACATTTCTCCTTTATGGTTTGTTTAAGTTTTTAATTGTGCCATAGATAAGCAAAATTTTATTCGTGTATATTATGTGTGTATTTAAACTTGTAATTAAATGTGATGAGTATGATGTCAACCGTTAACTGTCCACTGCTGAACATAGTCCTCCCCTATAAGGGGGGTTTTGGCAACAATTGCCACGCTTGGCAGGCGGGTTGGCAATCGCAGTTAGGCTTGGGACACTGCTGCCCATCGACTCGACTATTAAGTTCCTTTGGTCGCCTACTACGACACATGCGGAATGCGAAAAGGAAAGGGTAGTTTATTCTATGCAGGGACTACACAGCCGTAATTAAATATAGGAACTATTAATTACTACATATATACTGTACTGTGTTCGGATATCGCTTTTTACCGCCAAAA
Source organism: Galleria mellonella (assembly GCF_026898425.1). Lineage (NCBI taxonomy): Eukaryota > Metazoa > Arthropoda > Insecta > Lepidoptera > Pyralidae > Galleria > Galleria mellonella. The sequence goes on from NW_026442176.1 coordinate 4,903,477, forward strand.
AAACTTCAGCCATATTTCTTAAGTTTTATAATTGTGCCATATATGGAGAAAAAGTAAATATATATACCTATATATATATATATTAGATTTTTAATCTGTTGTTAAATCTATTAGCTTGTTGAATTTAAACTTGTAATAAAAATATTAAAACGAACATTGTATTTTTTATATAATAATACGTTTGATATAAAATATTATACAAAAAAATTGCCTACAATAATCAAAGGTTATTGAACTAATGTCAGTACTTAGAAATACACAAAACAAATATCTAAATAAAACCTCATGTTCCGATAGCGGCGATAAGTTTTATTTGCTCTCACGTCCACAATAATCTTTAGAAAGGAAGCGGTTGGCGATCCGATACGATAGTGTCACACAAAGAAGCTTATTTCCGTTCTAACTCCATACACAAGCAGATCACATTTTTATGTGCACGCAAAAAACAAACGACAAGCAACCTTATTCAGTTGCGGTTAGTTACGAAATTAAAATGCCAATAAACATTACGATGTTTGCCTAGGTGTATATCGTAGAAAATAAAAACTGAACAAATATCATGATAAGGTTTGTAAGGGCGCGAGGTCGCCGCTCAATAACAAAAGCGATTATGATATTTAAAATAATGTCGCAGCAATGTTTATTGCCTTCAGCGATGAAGCATCTAAGAGGTAATAAAAAGTATTAGTGTGTGGTTTTTTATTTATACAACTTGGAATGGCAAACAATTGACAAAACAAATTGGCAAACAAATGTACCCTGTAAATTCACACCATATCCTACCCTTCAAACAGAAACACAGCCATGCAAACACAATTGCTTTATGATTGAAACACGAATGAGACAGAGGTACCCAAGCAAACAACTTTTGTACAAACTTTCCCTCTGGTAGATATTGTTGTACATACATCTAATATTACAACCAGTTTATTAATGCGACTTACGACAACAATTGAAATAACATTATTTATTATATCCCCTACGGCTTCCGTAATGCAGTTGTAGACTTTACATATAAAAATACTTCGCGTAATTCAAATTCCATCCATTGTTGCCGTGGCCTTCATCAGTTGACTCAGATATAGGTATGAATCATAATTTATGCTCATCTCTTTTTATAAGAGGAAGAGAAATAATCGCATCTTGATCACGTATTCCTGAAAGTCACGATTCGAAAAGTGGTTTATTTTTTGTGGAACATAAACAGTTAATTATGATTATACACTTACCAGTTTATTAACTGAACTTTGATATAGAAATATCATTGAAAATATAGGTATCCCGCCCACTTCGTAATTCTTTCTAAATTCTATGAATTTAAATTATTACGATTCGATACCAATATAATATAAATATAAATACCTAACTACCCGTCTACACTTTTAATCACTGTCAAACGGAAGAGTGGCAGCAAAAACCGACGTGAAGCGATAACAGCAGACAATGGCACCTAGTGTCGTTAACAATGGTTCGTTTGTGACGATTCTTCGCATAATAGCGGGGTGCAAAACGCTCGGTAATTCGATAAAGCCGCTTTTATTATGAGTTGTGGGCGGTGATTGAGTTACTGCCTACACGCCTTCTGCGACTTCTGCTTTGTTGTTTATTCACTGTAGTTTTCTTAGTGTTTGTAATTAGCCTTTTGTGTTTGGTGTAAACGGAACGCGTAAACATATTTGCGTTCCTTCTTCATTTGGCTTCATTTCCTAGTAGTTACTTGCCAGTTTGTTTTTGATATTAATAAAACTTTTTAAATTAATTTTTATTTTTTAAGTAGCAAATGATGTAAACTTTTTTAAGCTTCTTGATCATTTTAATCATTGTCTTATACGAGTATGAAGAAAGATTTCAATGAAACGCCAATTCCGCCATAAGGTCTTTGAGTTTTGGTCCAAATCTATGAAAACCAGGAATGCTCACAGGAATAGTTTCTGTTGGTGCTCACTTCAATTGTTCAGATAAAAGTACCAACGTTCACGTCTGATGATCTGATGCATCCGTAATAACTTTAGGACCGACGACCAACCACACCCTCAGTGTAAGTTCCTACTTTAAAGCCAGTTCTGCGATGTATTTTGCGCTTCTCGTACATTTCATCGATCTGTTCATTTTCATGTTACAGGCGATCATTACCACGATGGAATGGGCTATCAGCTTGTTTTTCATTCATATCAACCGTCCACTGTACACTGCTGTATGTTCAGCAGTGGACAGTGGACAGAGTCTTTTGGGAGAGGCCTATGGGCCACCCCCAAAAGGAGAGTTTTGGAGGAGGAACATCCCTCTACCATTAAATTCCTTTAGTCGCCTCTTACGACACCCACGGGAAAGAAAGTGATGGCCTATGGTAGTTTCATAAAAAAATTACTATTAAAAAATGCTTATTATACAGTTTGCTTGATTAAAAATTATTTTTTACTACTATTGTTATTACATACATACATAAATTTCATAAAATAATTAATAATAATAATAATAAATAAATCCTTTAGTAAAGGCAACCGGGGCCTCCAAAATTTCAACAATGTCATTAAAACAGCGACAGTGCTTGCAAGTCCGCTGTGTGCATGAACTTTTACTAAAAAGATTGACTATGTAAGCCACATCCGAACAGACCAACGCCAACTGCAACAAATCTAATAGACCCCTATCATCATCATCATTTCAGCCATCATCCGTCCACTGCTGGACACAAGCCTCCCCCATAGACTGCCACAAAGGACGGTCCTGAACCACCTGCATCCACTGACTCCCTGCAATGCATTTTAGGTTGTCACACCATCTAGTAGGGGGTCGCCCTAGTGCGTTTGCCCGTACGCGGTCGCCACTCGAGAACCTTTCTTCCCTATCGGTTGCCGGTTCTTCGAGCTTGCTTATCCTTCAAACTGTGTCGGTTATTTTGGATTTTTTGCGGACCCTCCTATGCAGACAATTAATAATAGCAGAGACAAAGCGGCCGCCAAAAACGGTCATGTATGAGTCCTGATAAAATAAATCCATCAGCTTGATCACCAGTTTGTATTCCACATGCAATTTGGATATTATACAACATTTACAATCATCATCATCACCATATCAGCCTTTAACTGTCCACTGCTCAACATAAGCCTCCCCTTGGGGGGTTTACAACTAGGTACCTCGCTTGGCAGACGGATTGGCAACCGCATTCGGGCTTTAGAGTTGTTTTATAAGGGACACTACTGCCCATCACTCGCTCTCCCTTAGTCGCCTCTTACGACACCAACGGAATAGGAAGGGATGGCCTATTCCATGTCGGGACCACACAGCCAATATTTACACACATTTTACATTTAACAATAATATATGAAAAATGTTTTAACGTATTGACCAATAGAAACCAGTATAATATAGCATTGTACGTCCCTTTGAAAATATCTAAGCGCTTCCACACCGGGGCGCACAATCGCTGCGATTAAATGCTGCGACAAAAACATCGCACAAAGAACTCATAAGCATACGAGAGCCTAATCGGATAAGCGTACAAAAGTCTCGCGTATTCTCTTATTGTATATCCCATTGCTTTCTAAGCCGTTATAAAGTATTCTAGATGTGACCATTGATAAATATAATTATTATTATTTTTATAACTTCAAATTTTATGTCCTATACTACTAATTTTTTTTTATGTGTGATAATGAAATGGTAACCCCACCCGCGCTATCGGTATACACCGGCGGGGCACCAGTGAGGGATGATAGGTGAAGATGAAGCAGGTCAGTTAGCCCATAGTGACGAATTCAACAAGAATTGTTCACGATGGTTTCCAGGGGGAACCGCGTGGAGGTCGACCTAGTAGGGCATGTTGCTAGCAATGGGGCTGTCAAACTCCATTGCTAACAATCCCTTTCCCCCACACTACTAATATTATAAATATTTTAATGTAATAACTACCGGTTTAACTTGCGTATCGATCGAGATCGAGAAAGCTCGACTAGTTTCGGGATCAATTCGTGATCCTTAGTCATAGTAAGTAATTGGAAATATAAGCAATTTGAAAGAAAATTCCACTAAATTCCGACGATCACCGGAATCAACGTATCTAATTTGTTTATTCGTTATTTATTATTTGTTTATTATTATTTACACTTTAACAATATATTATTTTATTCTGCAATAAAATAACTTTGTATAACAATCACGATAAAATTAATTTGAGACCAATAAGAAACTAAAATAACTATCTAATCTGTGAAATTCAGGTCAAATTGCCTGTTTTTTTTTTGTGTATGTGTGATAATTTGAACAAAAACTTGATTGCTTTTTCATTAATTCTTTTAAAAAATACTATATTAATAAGAGCACCGCAGCCTAATTGTCATCCTCATTCTATTAAAAAAAAACTAAATTCAAATTTGGAAATCGTATCTAGAGTGCCAGTTCTGTGGCGTTCACGCAACAGTAATATTGCACAAAGTGACCAGAACACGCCGCGTGGACGCGAAAGGGACTCTTAAATCTATAAAAAAGGTATCAGGCCCAGTTTAGTAACGCAACTTGGCTTTTAGAGGTTTAAGCCACGAATGAAAAAACATGGTATTGGCTTTTTTTTAAATAGATTTTGTTTTAAAAATCAAAATGTTATTAAGTTATAAATGTTTATATAAACCAAGTATCGTGGCAAAATCACTTATATTGACTTATTAACTAAACTAATAAACCATATTTTAATGGTATTAAAATATATCCCTTAAGGTAAAGAAAGAATTTTCCAAATATATTTATTTCAGACGTCTGAGGTAACAAGCTTAAAAAAAAAACAAATGAAAACCTCATTTTTTAAGTCGATCGAAAAAACTCTTTCGAGAGCGAACCTTGACATATTAATATGGCGTGAATTCACTGAGTACAGAGGAATAACATCTGAGTCCTCAGGAATGGCAACGCATGGGGGGGTATCATTGCCGAAAGAGTATACTCTGTTATGTCCATGGTACTGCTCATGTCTATAGGCGACGGTTACCACTTTCGATCAAGTGGGCCGTCAGCATGTTTGCCATTCTAAGTTGTATAAAAAAATGTTAATATTGATTCGACAATAAAACAAAAGAATGAGCTATAAATAATATTACTTTTACACTATCAAATCCATACCTATAGGGTTTTTCATAAAGGGAACTAGTGACACCATAGATATTTTAGTGGGACCTACGAGTTGTCACACTATTTTTAAATCACTAATTTTAAACAATGTAATTACCGCGACTTCGTCTGCGTGATCGGGATATTTTTACCGGCTAGGATAATATGAATCCTTCCTTTTCTTTATAACCTTCTTCATGCCATATAGTAGGTACGTGTATACCAAATGTCATAGTAATTAAGTCGTTAAACAAATAGCAAACTCACTTTTACATTTATAATATTAGTAAGATTAAATAAAAGAGAAATTTAAATGTTTACTATTATTTATGAGCACGGAAAACATAAAGAAATAATAAAAATCGCAAATTTATTATTACCCTACATGGAATAGATTTATCAAATAATATGGTCATAAATGATCGAGTTAATAACTGTTTCTTATAAACCATAAAATACGGATATAGTTTTAGTAGGCATAGTTCTGTGATTCCAAACGATAATAAGAATAACGCAAAGTTTATAAAACTAGTGTAAATATAATTACATACACCTATATGAGAATATCAGAAACAAATCATAGCGTTTTCTTGAAGAAAATATTCATGTATATAAATAAATAACTGAACTTCATAGTTTAAATAAAAGGTTTGCTCCTAACCAACAAAGAGCACAATATTGACGGTCTGTTTCCCCCTTCGAAGAATACTCGACATAAATAATAGTAGTAAATAAGAATAAAATATTGAAAACTGTCATGGCGGGCAGAAAGGCGCGCGAAACTGGATATCCTCGAGTTTCCGGCCGCCCGCGCGCCAAAATGGCAGAACGGATATTCGTGTATCGGCTCGCTATGCTACCAGAACATAGACAATGTTAAAATTTTGTTGTTGTTTTAAAAGACGGTTATGCAGTCTTTATGGCCAATATATTTAAAGTAAAAACTGTATCTAAGTAAATTTACAGTTAATTGTAAACTAATGAGCTGATATAGGTAGATATACTTTGTATATACACTCTATATGACTATGTGTCTCAAACATTACAATATACCCTTCAAAATCTATTTTAATTGAAAATGGTTACTAAAACATTCAACAGAATTATTGAATGTCGATACAAAATTCTTATTTTAGTTTTAGTTCATTTGTAAGAGGCAGTTGAAAATCCCTCTCGTGTCCCCGCGGCTTACACTCATTCTGTTTCGAGCATATTGATTTCTTTCTTTTTCTGTCCCCAGTTAACAATTTTTATTCCTATTTGTCCATTCACAAGCCGAATCGATTCACAAGCCTCATCCAAATTTCATTTGGACGTGAGCGGTTTATGCAACAAACTTTGACGAGACTACGAACAAAATTTTAATTAAAACTAAAAACTATAAAACCTATTTTCAAAATTGGAATATGTGTAGCCGCAGTCAACCGTGAGTTATTTACACTTAAAAACAAAACGCCATTATCTATGCCCTATTCGTACTGGCCGGAACCGCAGGGGAGCGTCGAAGATTTGAAATTGGAACCAAATAGGCGTTAAATGGCGGCGTGCGCTGTCATAACGTCATTTGGCGTTCATCAGCGAGCGAAACAGCATCTCCGTTTGGTGCACGTTTTATTAGCGTAAGGAATAGCGGGGCACACTGACTCGGAAATAGGGATTTGCATCGGCGAATGTACCGACCGGTGATTGCATTTTCTTTGCAACTGCAGCGTCATTTAATTTCAGTTGCAGGCTGAGACAGGGGTTTAGTGCAGGCAAACTCTACTCTCTCAATGAATAAGCAGTATCAAGAATAAATTCTGTAAATATATGTTACATATTTTAGATAATAATTATTAAAAAAAATCACAGTGTACTATTTATTAATATTTATAATTAAAATATAATAATAACTCATTATTTTGAATTATTATTAACTTTACATTATAATGTATTTGTTTTTTTTTTTAACTTATGCTTGTTTTTAGAAACAACAAATATACGTTAGTTCGTAGAATTTCCGTTATCCTCTTATATATTTTATATGTCTATTACTCAGCCCTAAACAGCTCGATAGATTTCAATTAAGTTTGACACATAGATACACTATATCCTAGGTTGACATATGGACAAATTTTTACACTTTCTAATCCACACAGGCATAAGCACGAGACACCACTAATAGTAAATAAGTAAATATATATTTATTTCTCTCACAAAATAACGACATAATAAATTTACAGCTACAAAGTTTAGAATTTAAAACAATCTTTGTGAGAAACTGATGCTCCCAAACTAATATAAATCAAACTTATATATATATATATATATATATATATATATATATATATATATCGGTACTAGGATAACACGTCTTACAAATCACCAGGCTCGTCGGCATGGAGCCCGCTTCCGTTGAAGAGCAGCGCGTCCTCTCGAAACTCGGCAAGATATATGGAAGACATCCGGGGAACCACGAACAAAAAAATCAAGAAAATCCCGCTCAAATGTCAAGACAAAATGTTCGGGGGATTGTAATATAATTCTATCAAACTTATATATATATATATATATATATATATATATATATATATATATATATATGTGTGTGTGTATATATATGTATGTATGTATATTTATGTATGTATGTATGTGTATGTATATATATATATATATATATATATATCATTTAAGAACTGGTTACCTGTCGTCGTTGTATGAAATAACATTCGTTTTAAAATTTCATACACTCAGATAGGTATTAAATGGAAATAAAATTGAATCGAGTCGTATCAAAATAGAATAAGAATTCATGTCATAAAGCAAAATGTCCTCTGATCCATCAGCCAACCTCATTACTTTTCACATAAAATGTGAGATCGTGACGTTTTCTTCTAAATTTAATTTCGATTGGATCGATTCTTCGACAATTCCCCCAACTGAGTTTTTCACCCAGTCTGCCTGCGCCCTTATACGTTAGTATTGAATGATATTGAAATCACTTATAGTAATCTTTTTTATACTACAAATGTGGCAAATAAGTATACAGCCCGTCTGATGGTAATTGTTTATGCCCATGGACGTCTGAAATTCCAAGGGAATCATATGTGCGTTGCCAACCCTGAAAAATCCTTAATACGACGAATTTTATAGAACTTCATTTTATAAACCATAGTAAACTATAAGTTTGTAAATATTTTACTAAACTAGGTGTTATATTGCGGAAGTCCATATCACTGGTTATTTGAATAGAATTATTTTGTTTAATTCCACTACCACTAGTATGTGTGCGACTGCCAACATTCGAAGATTGACCACCACTATTAGTAGCAGAAGTTCCACAACCTTCCATATTAGCCATCAATCTCTGATTGTCATTGTTAGTATTATTGCCATAACTAGCAAAATACTCTATCGGGTCAACCTCCACGCGGTTCCTCCTAGAAACCAAAATGGTTATTTCTTGTGAAATTTGTCACAATGGGCTAACTGACCTGTTTCGATTTTTACTTATTTTCTCTCACTATTATCCCGCTAGTGCATACAGATGACGCAGGCGGGCTCATCATTTCATTCTTACCTATTTAAAAGAAAAAACATTGATACTTTATCATTACTGAGGACTAAGATATAAAGCTTCCGTGTCTTGTCATTTCGCTGACATATCTCAAATCGAAATCGAAACACAGCCATGCAAATCCGCACACGGCGGCTAGTAAGATTTTATATTTAAAAATAATATACAATTAGTGATATTTTTTCATACCAAATCCGCAACTACTATCCTCAATCTACGTTTTGCCCTAATTATTTCCATTGCATTACTATTGCATTGTATAAAAAAAAACTTTAAAAAAAATCACGACACAATCTAAACGTTTTTCTTTTTACATGCCACATAAATAAAACCATCGCCCATAGACAAATCTCGTTTACAGCAAGATGGAGGCTTATTTCATTTTGTACAAATTAAATTGCCGCAGGTATAAAATGGTAGGTATTTACTCCCAAACCAATGTCAATCCACCGTAGGGCTCAGGAGGTAAGAACGCCTCGCTTCTTGAATAATACTTTTTAGATTACTTTTCGTAGCTTTTTTCTTCCTTTCCTTATTTACATAAAACATTATATAAACATAAATAAATGTGCTTTACAGTAAGACAATGAATTTACACATATCTACTATTCTGCATCTATGTTATCTGTTTAATCTAGATATCGCATACTATCCTTTATCTAATTTACTACTAAATGTACTGTTCTTAATCTATGATGACAGTACCATGTCTACGTAAATACGTTAATACTTTTTTAAAACCACACAAAGTAACAGCCAGAAAAAAAAATAAACACATTTAACAAATAAAAAATTGGAAGCGCGTAAACGAAAATTATACACCGTCGTCTCAATTCAATTTATAGAATGAAATCCAAATACCCTGACACTATTATAATCGCGTCAAAGAGCGTACAATTTAAAATGTAACCTCAGTCAAGTGCGACCGAATGTTAATGGGATTAAAAAGTTGATTATACGACAAATTGCCGACAAGTCACCCGACGACACTCGACCGTGTCAACAGTACCTACCTTCGCCTTACAAACATCTGTACTTTAATGATTCTATTCCCTCGCTAATTTTTTATTTGAAACGGAGTTTATATTTTTGTGTATTATTTACTAACTAGGTTTGTACCCGCGACTTTGTTTACGTAACCGAGATATGTTTACTGACCGCTATAAAAGTAGCCTATTCTTCATTCCATATTCATAATATTTGATTAACCTGTTAAATCGCTATAACAAACAAACTCACTTTCAAATTTATAATTTGTATCAGTAAGGCATATGACATTTTGGTATGACAAAATATGACTAGGCTGCGGGTTTTGCCGCGTAAATTAGAAAAAAATGTCTATGCTAATGTCATGTCTAATGATTCTTATATTTTTGAAAATCATTTTACCTTATAATATAAAGTTATATTGCCTGTACGGGGTCGCCACACAAGAACCTTTCCTCCCCATTGATTGTTGGTTCATAAAACTCGACCAAGCCCACTGGCACTTTAGCATGCTTTTCCACCGGTAAAGTTATTTATTTAGTTACACAAATAAAAAATAAGCAATGTTAATAAATAATAAGTAATATTTATTGCACTGATATCTGCACTTAATATTACCAATTCTCAAACCAATAAAACAAACAACGTCCACGTGAAACCCATAGTATTTCCAACTGGAAACTTTTCCATGGGTACACTGCTTACCATCAAGCGAGCTGTATGGTTATCATTTAGGTTATTATTGAAGCTTTGTATGCAACTTTTGTAATTAAAACAGAACAATTATGGTGTTACCACAAAATATTTAAAACACTGTAATTTATTATTTATATGGCTTCTGCTACTACTACTACTACTACTACTACACACACACACACATATATATTATTACCACATACACATCTTTTTTTTATACAACTTAGAATGGCAAACAAGCTGACGGCCCACCTAATGGAAAGTGGTAATCGTCACCTATAGACATGAGCAGTACTATGGACATAACAGAGTACACTGTTTTGCCCATGATACCCCTCATGCGTTGTATTCCTGAGGACTCAGGTGTTATTCCTCTGTACCCTGTAAATTCACGCCATATTCCACCCTTCAAACCGAAACACAGCTATGCAAACACAACTACTTTACGGTTGAAACACGAATAGGACATTGGTACCCAAATGTCCCATTCAAAGCAAACGACTTTTATACAAAGTCTCCCATCTTTCTATTGCTCCCTTTTGGCTTCCCTTCACGACCCTAAATTTTTAATTACTACTATCAATATACATATACTTCCAGTTTCCATTCCTGCTTACCTCTATTTTTAAAACTATAGATTTTCTTTTGTTTAGACATAAACAGATATTAGAAACGCTTTTGTAGTAAATCAAGTAAAATTTTTTTGTGATAATAAATTTAAACAGTTAAAATTCATATTGTGTAACTTCTGGTCATAAAAGTAGTGGTCAATCTTTGAGTGTTGCCAGTCGCACACACACTAATATTAGCGGAATTAAACAAAATAATTCTAATCAAATAACCAGTTATAATTGAATCTTATGAAGATGTTTCACAACGTGTTAACAAGCGAATCCTATAATAAAGTACACATATAATTAATGTAAAATATGTACAAACAGCCCTGAGTAATAATTAAATTATATAAAGCCACAAAATTGAAATCAACATTACGACCGTCACCTACCCACCCCCGGCTGCAGGCTTAACAAAGCGTATAATTTTCCCTCTGTCTGTTTGCCTAACCGGGCTCAGATTAAACGATAAATAAATACTTAACGTTTTAATCCATTTCAGGCGGACGATCTAATTCATTGATATAAGAAATGTGAAGAAAGAACCGGCAATGAACGGTGGCAGTCCCGTTTGAACAGGGCTCGACGTGATTTGACACTTTTAGTTGTAAATATCTTACTATTATAATAGAAATGTAACTACTTGATATCTGTACTTAAATGGGAAATATTTGAAAAAAAAAATTTGTGGGTATACTTTATTTGCGTTATACAATATAGGGAATAAGCAAGACAATTAATAAATATAGCGATACAATTGTATAAGTACAGTAAGGCGGTCTTATTGCTGACAATGAAGACTTATCTCCCCATTACTAACAGTCCCCTTTCTCTTCTGGGTCAACCATACCCCACCCTTCAAGGGTAGGATATAATTCAGAAATTACAAGGTGCAGAGGCATAACATGAAAAAGGAAAAAGAGATTGTTAGTAATGGGGTTTAACAAAGGGTATATTGACAGCATGGATTAATATACCCTATTGGTATATTTAGTCGACCTGATAAGGTAACCTTACCAAGTCAACCTCTGCGCAGTTCTCTCTTGAAACTATCGCGAATATTTTTTGTGAAATTCGTCATAATGGGCTAACTGGCCTACTTTCATTCTCATCTGTCATCTCTCACTGGTACTCCGCTAGCGTATAGCGATAGCGTAGGTGGATTTGCATATATTTTCGCCAATTAAAAAAAGATGTTTTTATTTAATGGGAGAAAATGTATGAAAATCAGAGGGGATTAGATTTTGAATAATAAAGATATAAGTTCCCTATGCTATCAATATACCTGTTACAAACTTCTTAGTTCTTCTATAGATTTTATTTTTAAACTTTTTTTTAATTTTTACATTGTTACTTTGTTTTTTGTCGCTTTCGTAGTCTGTCTTCCGTAGTTTTCTTTATTATAGTTATTTTCCTATAAACCCATATTACATAAAATACATCAACATACAGTCCAAAATATCACTCACAATACCTATAAGGTCGACCGTCACGTGGTTCCCACTAGAAACCATTTTAGTAAATTTGCATTGTATATAATTAGCATAATCAGGTGCACAAGTCCATTATCATACATAAAAAAAAAATATTAGTCTATAGGAATGACTGTGAATGAGAAATGCCGTGAACATTCACCATTCTGCTACTATCAAGACTTGTAAAGCCTACCTCAGCCGCCATTGTCCACACACCACAATGGCGGCGGCGTAATTAAATCGGTTTATTGAGGCACGGACATCGCTGGCACTTAATAAGCGTCGAGGAAGTGAGGCGACAAAGAAAATGTTATTGCAACCCATCCTAAAGAGAAACACAGCTAGGAAAATGTACTTACAATACACTGTAATGTGAACGAATCGGGTTTTTTTTACTAAATAGCTATTTAAAAAAATACAATTTTCTCAATTTATCTGAATTGATTTATGTAATATTTTTTCCAACTTCCAACATTCTCTTTGCAATCAACGGAGTTTACACACGTGTTAAATTCACATATATTTTTTGAGGCATTAAATAATATATTTACGTTGGATGTAAATATCTACTTATTATTAAAAAAAAAATATGTCATAAACTGACAGTACCATGGGCATAACAGAGTATACTATGTCGCCCAAGATGCCATTAATGTTTTGCCATTGCTGAGTACTAACTACTAACAAGTTTCTTGCTATAAGTGTAACTCAACTAGGTAATAAATAAAACATTTCACTATTTAAAAAGTTAGAATACTCTGTAACTGACTTTGCTAAAACTCTATAAAAAAAAACAAACTAAACACTAATATAAATGACTCATCGACCGCCAAATCATTCTTAGTTATGTCGATTTAAAAAAAAAAGGAAATTTGCCAAACGCCCTCAAGAATAAGAAGTAATAAGCAGTTTTCTTTCGCGCCAAAATTGTCTTCCATAATAGCGTCGGCGGGAAGATAGCGCGCCCGCCATAAAAAGAGATAAACGACCGTTCTCTCTATTATTTTTGCTCTTTAACAAAAGCAATGTGTGCACCTGCCTTTGTCTCTTTCTGGCTCGTCAAATTGGCTACGTGCTGTCTCGGCCGCGGGCGAAAAACAAAAATTTGTCGCTCACCCCCACCCCGGGCCGCTAATGTTCGAGGCGAGGCAAAGGAAGCGGGTTCTGCCTCCTTTATAATTTAGTTCAAAAACCTAATAATACGTGTCAATTAAAATTTTATTAAACCCACAAATGAAGCGCACTCCATTCTGTATACTAGCGTTATTAAAATTTTAATAATGCTTCACGTTCCTTATTGGAATTATGTGTATAAGCTAAGAAGATTTCCATAGACAATTTTTATTTATATGAAAACTCGTGTAGCGCCCGTAAAACTGGCACAAACGTGTGAATAGAGCACAAAAAATTTATTACTCTTTAGTGTGAGTGCGACCCGCATTGTGTTGGCAGAGTGGGCTTTGTGTTGCTATTCTCCGGCGACAATGGCGCGCTGTTTTGGCGGGAGAAAAAGGCGGGAACGCGTTATCAGTGAACGCCATTATGGCGGCTTATCAGTGAAACTTCCGCCCGCAAGACTTCGCCCCTTTTTCTTTTACAGTCACGTCTAGCGTCTGGGCGGCACAGGTGAAGATAGCGGTCTACGTGTTTATTTAGATTCTGTTCTTTAAAAATCAGTTTATTTGCAATTATTTTTATTTGTTAAGTACCTACTAACACATTTCATTAAGATAAATACTTAAGTACTACTCGGGATTACTCAAATATTTTATAATTAAATTTAAATTATATATTTTCAGCCGACTACATAAAAGTGGTTGTATGTTTCTTTTAATGTTTATTACTTCATAACTGCGTCATTTGTAAACCGATGTAGAAATTTTTATCTGGAAGGATATACTTACATTTGGTCCTATAAAATATTTATCAAAATCTGATCAGTAGTTTAATTTTAAAATCAAAACAACTGGTTTTGCTACAATCCAAGATTTTTTTTTATGAAACCCAATTGAATTATTATTGATTTACTACTATACTATATTTTATTTATTTATGTATTTTAATATAGGCCAAGCCTATTTTAGACTCTAATGAGCTTGGCATAATGTTTTTTATACCCATATTTTTTTAATTTTATGTGCAATAAATCTTGGTTATTATTTTCTAGTTTCTCCAAACAGAAGTACATATTTTTGATACACGTACTATACATACACAATGATTTCAATGTAGAATGTCGTAAAAATTGTTGCTACATGTATATGTGATTTGTATTAGTGTGTCATCACATTTATATAATTCGTCGTAACACATATTAAAATTCTACTATTGGACATAGCTCTCGTTCCCTAAGGAAGCCTACTATATCCTTGTTACCAGATTGGGTATTTATTTTTCTCAAATTTCGGTAAAACATTTTGTCTTTGTGAAATTTTGGAAAAAATATATTGTTAGAAAAATGATGATGAAAATGAAAGTTAAAGTAAATGGATATGAAGAATTTTGGGTAATTAAAACAGATTTGGTATTTATAAACTGTAACATCGGTACATAAATTCTACTGATTACCTATACCAATAAAGGTTGGACATGAGGTGCGAAAGTTTTGCCCAGTTTGCGTAGTGCTTGCATGGTAAAACATTGAATTATGAGTGTTTATTCTCTTACACAAGTAGATATATTATAATTTGTTCTTAAAACGACAGAATCTAAAACCGTCTCTAACTACATCCTAAGGATTTTTTTTTAATTAATTTATAGGGAGAAATGGAAATCATTAGCAGTACGATGTGCAATATATATATAAGTAATTTAGATTTACTATAGTATAATTATTATTAATTTTTATTACTATTGTAAAATAAATATACTGGGTCGTAAGTTATTTATATATTATCAATGAATAAAAACTCTTTATTGTTCTCTTCAAAGAATGATACAGATTACAAAAATTAGCAATACGTATACAAAAGATGCAAAAATGTGGTGGGGTCCCGGCATAGAATGGGCCTTCCTTTCCCGTGGGTGTCGTAAAAGACGACTAAAGGAATTTAATGATCGAGGGATGGGCAGCGGCGACTCTCTCCAAACATCAGCAAAGGTGCGGTTACCTCATGGCCTGTTAAGCGTGGCACCCACTGGCATAACTCCCCAAGGGTGAGGCCTGTGTTCAAAAGTGGACAATTAAAGGCTAATATAATGATGACAAAGATACACAAAAAAATAATTAATAATTAATTTAATTGCAAATAGCAAAACAAAGAGGCAACAACGGATGGGCTTTCCTCTAAATAACAATCTCTTTCAAACAACCTTATCATGATAGAAATTTCTTCCATAAAATATTGAAAAAATGTCATAAAATTCTACCTTCCATAATGAATTAGCTAATAGACGTGTCGTGTTAGTATGTGCTGCTTAAAATTTTTGAAAATATTGCTAAAATTGGTATTATCACTGGTTATTTGATTAGAATTATTTTGTTTAATTCCACTACTATAATAGCGGAATTAAACAAAATAATTCTAATCAAATAACCGATCAAAATTTTTGTCAAAATGTTCAAATTCACTCGCAGAACACGCCCTTAAAAGGATTTCAAAGACTACACCACACCCTGTGTAAGTAGATACTTTAAATTTGTCTCTACAAGAATTTAACATTAACAACATATAGCAACATCACGGGTCGTCGTACCCTTAACACACGATCTAATAAAATACCACCTTGTTCAGAAAAAGGGTCCACAGAACGTTAAATGCTCACTAAATACTCCATTGGAGTTGTGAAAATGAAATATAAAAGTGCTTTCAATAAACAAGATAATTTGGGGGGCGTGGGCCAGCGAGGGGGGCACTGAATGAGCTAATTAAGGCACCAAACGAAAGAAAACGCGAAGAAAAGCTAAGAAAACTCCGGGAAAACAAGAATACCCCGGCTCCGGCCCGTGGGCGGGATTTAGGTTTTGTTTTGTCATTTAAATAAATAAATACATATTAAAGTATATATTTCCTATCTCTAGTTTCTCTAATGGCTTACAAAATCGTCAAGGATTTAAATTGGGTAGGACAACTACTCGTAGTTTGGCCATAAATAAATACTGTTACATAAAAACTTTTCTTTTTTTCCACTTTGTAGTTATTTTGAATTTGGAGCACGTTTATTTTTAAAACTTCTTTCGATTTTGCGCCATTTTACATACTTTTTTCGTGTTATAGCTGGATTATATATTTATATATATATATACATATATATATATATATGTGTTTCAGTTAATCAACACAATTTTCCTATTCACCCAGCCAAAGTCGCAGGTAAAACTTAGTATCTATTACATTATATATAAATCTTGGATACTTTAATAATAATAATAAAAAAAATACACTCTTTGAGGTGAGACTTCGTAGGACTGAGGCGTAGGTTTCTCTCGTAGACTTCGTAGAAACAGCGTAGCACATCTACACAGTCGTAAAGTCGTCTTGTTTAAATCACATATTTTTTTTAGATTTAGTAATCTAATCCTATCCTTACTCTTTATAAATATTGTAAATGTATAAGTGAGTTGGTTTGTTACCTGTTAGTGCCTTAACGGCTTAATGAATCACTTTGAAATTAAGTATGTACGTATTTAGTGCTTTTTACCTCGCACAGTAAACATATCCCAGAAGGACGAAGTCCTGGGTAAAAGCTAGTATCTAAATAAAGTGACGCAAAACATTTTTTTTTTCATGTGTTTATCCTTAGAACTGTCAAAATGTATAGGTTGTAGCCAGTAAATGAGAAAAATGTTTGGAATTGTAGATAGATAGATAGATAGATAGATAGATCATTTATTTGTTTGTTACTAATCACACACAACATGTACATAAGAATAGATAATACATAAAACAACATAAGATTTATAAAATTGTGTTATTATGTGTGATCTGTAGCAATACAAAAAGGTCGAAGCTTAGCGTGTAACATTGTTCAAGGAACAAAACACTGATTTTCAGCTTTAACCCATTTGAGGGTACGTGAAAATAATAAATAAAATAAATACAAAATAAAAAGAGTAATATTTTTGGTGATTGTCTGTGCAGTGTGTGTATAATAAAAATAATGTAAATAGTTCAAGAGTATAATTTGATATAATTTTAACTGAGTGGTAAGGATAAAGCGGAGAAAAAAAAAAAAAAAAGAAAATATTAAAAAGAGAAACATGGAAAAAAAAATATTAAAAATCATTACATGAGTTTGCAACCGCTAGCCAAGAAATTTCTGTGGAATGCCTAAAATTTGTTTTTTTAATAAGTATTCTTTGTGATGTTTTTTAAAACTTTGTACGGTAGTCAGATGCCTAAATGGTGGCGGGATGTTGTTCCAACATTTTGTTGTATTATTTATTTATTTATTTAAGGAACACCAACAGCATATTGCATTATAACATATAGGTATAACAAACATTAAATACAATACAATATTAATGCACACGCCTATTATAGGTATTCACAGCATTCACTTTAACATAATTAATACAGTGCAAGAAAATGAAGTAAATAGATAATAAAAAAAATGGCGTGAAAACAAACATGTATCATGGGCGAAACAGTATATTCTGTTATGTCCATGGTACTGCTCATGTCTAGTTACCACTTTCCATGTGGGCCGTCAGCTTGTTTGAGTCAATATCAGAAAATATAATTATGAGTTAATTGAATTAAAAAATATTAAAAAATACATATATTATGATAATTAGAGTTAATTTTCATTAGATTGTTGCACAAAGTGCCCTAGCAACTAAACTAAAATATTAAAAAAATTAAAGCAATAAATATTGTTAGTGATCTAAAGACCTTACAAGGTCATTACATTCTGTTACTACTAATAAAACCTAAATTACCTACTAACCATGACTTCCATCACATTCGTTGATTAAAAACTACAAACTAATTATAACAAAATAATTATAATATTCAATGTCATCATCACATCAGCTTTTAACTGTCCACTGCTTAACATAAGCCTCCCTAAAGGGCTTTGCCAGCAGTTGCCATGCTTGGCAGGCGGATTGACAACCTCAGTCAGACTTTAGAAATTTTTTAAGAGGGACCCTGCAGCCGTGTTATCCCGGCATACAATGGGCCACCCCTTCCTTTCCCGTTGGTGTCGTAAGAGACGACTAATGCAACTTAATGGTCGAGGGATGGGCAGCAGCGTCTCTCTTAAAACATCATCAAAGCCTAACTGCGATTGCCAACCCGCCCGCCAAGCGTGGCAACTACTTGCTAAACACCTATTTACGAATAGAAGGCATATGTTCAGCAGAGGACAATTAACGGCTGATATAAAAACAATGAAAAATATCTGTATTTAAAAGTGTATTAATGTAAAAAAAAAGTATATTATTTTCCTTGCCCTAGTCCGCCCCTGGGCCAAGAGAGCGTCCGCGTGCCCGCCTCTGAATGGCCCGCTAACAAACTCTTTCACAAAAACACAATAATTACTTTAAGCCGAATAAAAACAGCTTTCTTCGCCCGGACAAGGGCCCTAATTTCACCTTGGCACCCACTTCTGACTTTTATTTCAATTCGCGCTTAGATACAATGGGATGCTTTATGCTTTTGTAAGTTATGATAATAAAAAAAAAAATTTAATATTTCAACTTGAGATTTTTTTAAATTATATTATTTAAATTCCTTTTTTTTTTATTATAAAGTACCTATTCATAATTTAAAATTTTTATTTAAAAAGAAAAATTTCTTTTATTTTTTACTTAGATTAGATTGGATTACTAGGCTTAGATTATATAGATAGAGTGTCTCCACACAAATGCTTCAAGAAAAGCGAGTCAATTTTTTCATACAATTTTGCGTAATAAATAGTTATGAGTATTCCTTTTATAACTTTAATATTTGTTCTTATAATTTCTGCACCTTTTTAATGCGTAATATTCATATTATTTATTAAATAATACGTCAAGATACATTGTGTGCGTAAATATATAGAACACTTATAAAAAAAACGAGTCGGCTAATTTGACAATTAGCTGGCAAAAAGTTGACCCGAAGCCTAACTTGATGCTCTATCTATTATATATATAATCTAAAAGTGACGATTTTAGCAGCAAGCTGAATAGTCCAGAACCTAAGATGGCAGATATTAGGTGGGGCATATTTGGGACAAATTTTTTTTTTTTTTATTTATTTATTTATTTTTAGATAACTGGGATCCATTCTTCTAATAATTTTTTATTTAAAATGCGAGCACATCTGTCCCTACAGCCTAAATGGTCGCGTACAACACGGTTTCAGACATATTTTCTCCCGCGAACACTCAGGTTATGGAATGAGCTCCCTGCCGAGGTTTTTCCAAGAAACTACAGCATGGGGTTCTTCAAAAGAGGGGTAAAGAGGTTTCTTCAGGGTCAGCTCTGATATTGCAGCCGTTCATAGGTTACGGTAACCGCTTACTATCAGATGGGCCGTATGCTTGTCCGGAGTAAGGAAATCGTTAGTAATACGGACTCGTGGACCCATTGCTAGCAAAAAAACTCTGTTAAGTCGATCTCCACGTGCCACAAACTTTCCTCCACGCACAACCACTCTTTGGAATCAACTCCCAGCAGCAGTATTTCCGAACCGATGCGACATCATAACCTTCAAAAAAAGAGCATATTTTAAAAGTGCTGCCACCTGCAATGCCTCTGGTGTTACGGGTGATCATGGGCGACGGTGGTCACTTACCATCAGGTGAGCCGCATGCTCGGTTACCGCCTGTGTTATATAAAAAAAAAATATTTGTTAGCATACTATATTTAAAATAATATATATAGGCACCCTACCAGCTGGCAGTGATCTCAGAGAATTTTTTTATCTTTTATAATATATATATATATATATATATATATTTTTTTTTAATTTTTTTATTACTTATCTCTAATTATATATCTATATTAACTATCTCTTCTATACTTAATATGTAAATAAATTTTTAAATAATATATTATAAAAGTTTATAAAGTTGAAATCGTATGCTAAGAATCTGATTTTCACATCCGCTTTGCTATTTAAATATAAGTCCAAATGAGCTGTATTGAAATAGCTATTTAAATTTTAAAGCGAACGAAAGAGAAATAAACTGGTGCAATAACATCATACAAATGTATAAAAAAATATTTAAATAAATATAATAAATACATATTCACTTTATGCACATGTGACATTGTTGATTTTTTTATATTAATTTGTTTTTTCTTATATAATTGCAAATTTGTATACCTCGATATATGGGGTTGATCATAGAGGACTTGTTTTACCATCCATCCAATTGTGATACATAGGTAATGACCTATGTATCACAATTTAAATAAATAAATAAATAAATAAACTATTAGAGAAGCAAAAATGTTTGAAATCGATTTAGTACTCGGCATAATTTTACTATTTATTTATTTATTTATGGCCGTGTAGTTCCGGCATAGAATTCACCAGAAGAAGCCACCCTTTTCTTTCTGGTGGGTGTCGTAAGAAGCGATTAAGGGAAGGCGAGAGATGGGCAGCAGCGTTCCTCTTAAAACTACTTTAAAGTCTAACTTGGTCGCCAGTCCGACTGCCAAGCGTGGCAACTACTGGAAAAATCCCCAAAGGGAGGCTCGTGTTCACCAGTGGACAGTTGAATGCTAATATGATGATGATGATGATTAAACTTTACTAAACTTAGTGTAAGCGGCGGATTTAACACAATATGGTGTTAGCAATCAACCACAGACCATTAACCAGAGGGAGACTGTACAAAAGTCGATTGCTTGGGTACCTCTGTCCCATTCGTGTTTCAACCGTGAAGCAATTGTGTTTGCATGGCTGTGTTTCGGTTTCAAGGATGGGATATGGCGTGAATTTATTGGGTACAGAGGAATAACACCTGAGTCCTCAGGAATGGCAACGCATGGAGGGTATCATGGGCGAAACAGTATACTCTGTTATGTCCATGGTACTGCTCGTGTCTATAGGCGACGGTTACCACTTTCCATCAGGTGGGCCGTCAGCTTGTTTGCCATTCTAAGTAGTATAAAAAAAAAGACAGGAATAACAGAAAATACATATAATTGACGGTGCAACGTGAGAGCAAATCGATAGGAAAATATATATGTACCCATATCTTATTGAAAGAATTTTTTTTTTACTGTCTTTATTTTACTAAGTATTTATTTTACGTCGTCATTCGTGATGATACACATGGCCACCACAGAATAGATAGACAGATAAACACTTCATTTAAGCCATTTATGACACACATAAATTAACAGAGTTCATACAATCAAATTAATTACATCTTTTTAAATATAAAACAAAAGAATATTATTTGTTATTGGCTGTATTCATGAGAGACTTAGCACGTAAGTTGTGTTTTTAAGATCTATGGATTTTTGTATATAATAAATTAAAAAAAAATATCAGCGCTGTGTCAAATTCAGTAAATACTGCAGCACATGCTAAATGGCGGCCACGCTGGCAATACAAATGTGAAGTTTGTTTTCTATTGATAATTACCTAGTATATATATATTTATTTTTGTTGGCAATAAATGTTTTTTTTTTCATTCTTTCAGTGTCACAGGTTTTTGTGCCTGAAAAAGCCCGTCTCTTAATAATAATAATATACTAAAACGACACGTTTAATTTAATAATTACATCGAAACTGCAAACAATTTCTCACTGAAAGATTTAGAACGTGTTATCTCGCATCCTGCAAGCTGTTCTCAGCTTATGAAATATAATCAGCGCAATGGCGGGCGATAAATTCAGCTTTAATTCACTAAACGACTTGTTACAACATCGTATTAAGCTATTAACCAACGCTCAACTTTACAAGATATTGCTTCGTGGACCTAATGTTGCGGGCGTAGTTCTTACTAGATGTGGCTCTCTTTTGTTTGAGAACTTTGACACAAGAGGTTAATCATTATTAAGATGTTATGTATGTATTATATATTTAGCAAATTTTCATTATACATAATGTAAGAATAAACAATAATTAAACTCTTGTATCGAGTATAAGATATGGATGCCTAAAAACTCTGCTAAAAGAAACATTTTGGTCGCATTTATTATATATATACAACCAAAATGATCACCGTTCAATCCTAATGTTTGATTTTGCATATTTTTCTTTATTTAAGTTTGTAGTAATCTATTAATTACATATTATAAAATTATAAATAAATATTATTACATGCAATTATTATATAAAAACAATACAACAATTGTAGTTGTTTATGTTTCTGTTGTAACTGTTGTTGACTTGCGTCAAATAAATATTTTTCTTTTTTTATCTTGCTTCATTCACTTTTTTATTTCGTCTCATGCATACATGCCGGTCTCAAAGACTAGAATCCTCGGTCAAACATGACCTCTAAATCACAATTAATTCGATTTATTTTACTGAACTAAGTGTCATCTTGCGAAAGTCCATATCACTAGTTACTTGATTAAAATTATTTTGTTTAATTCTACTACCATTAATATGTGTGTGAATGGCCACATATTTATTACTATTTACATTTATTATTGTGATTTATATAACCTTAATAACTCATTCATTTAGATAGATAGATGACCTTTATTACCATTATTAAGAAAATAAAAAATTAAAACAACAAAAAGAAAAAAAGAACAATTAATGTTGCTGGTAATAGGAGCCGCCTCAGCTGTTGCCATATATGTACAGCTCCAGCGAGATGTACCTATATAGCGCTGATTTTCAGGCGCCCCCTTAACTCCTTTACCTTTAGCATGCGTGCGGGTCGCCAATACCTATTTCTGGGATGGGAGACTCAACACGCTTACCAACAAATACATAAAACATTACAACAAATACACAAAACATTACAACCAAAAAGAAACCGAAAAGAACAAACTCTGAATAAATTATCGCACCTCACAATGACAGCATCATAAAAAAATAAAAAAAAAAGAACGTGAAGCGTCAGTTTCTCGTATTATATTTATATATACGTAATATATTTAAGTACTATTCCACTGTAGAGCGAAAAAGGTTTGTCAGTAATAGTCTACCAGCCTAACAATATACTTTATCAGGGCGATGTTCACATAATTCCTCCTGGAAACTGTCGTGGTTAATTATTATAGAATTCATCACGATAGGCTAATTGACTTATTTCGCACCTATTCATGTTTCGCTGGTGCCTCGCTACTACTATTAGTATAAATAAGATGGCATATAGCAGATGGGATAACTACTTCATTATCATCCATTAAAGAAAGTAAAATAAAAAATATTTTTCTTACTCTATTACTGCTCTCCAACCAAAGGTTGCCTGAAAGAGACCACTTTCAGCGATAAGACCACAATATATATCTATTTAATCAAATAATAGTTTCTATTTAATTACATGTAAATAAATATGCGTCATATTCATATCTTTGTTTATGTAATAATCTACTAGTTTCTATTTACACTGGAGTACTAAATAGAATATTTTAATTAACTAGGATAAATGTAGTGTTTTTTTTAATGAGTGAAAATGGAATGGTAATCCCGCCTGCGCTAACGCGATACGCTGGCGGAACACCAGTGAAAGGTGATAGATGAGAATGAAAACAGACCAGTTAGCCCATCATAATGAATTCATCAGGAATTAACCATGATAGTTTCCAGGGGGAACCGCGAGGAGGTCGACCTGGTTGGGTATATTGCTAGCAATGAGATTCTCAGTCTCCATTACTAACAATCCCTTTCCGCCCCAATAAATGTAGTGTACCCTATGTTCTTCTCCACCTCAAATATTGCCGTGCATTGTATATTGAATTTTACATTACGACTAATTATGGTACTAATGAGCCAACAAGAAACAAACATACTTTATAATATTGGTAGGTTTTTAAAATACCAATAAGTCACTTCTAGTCAACTACTTATACATATGTAGGTAGTCTATGGCCCGCGAAATTTCGCGGCACACCCGCTGCGTCGCATCGCAGCGATGGCGGCGGCGCGTTCCGAATCACCGCTCAATCTAAATTATTGTGCAAGTTGCGAACTAATCTTAATCAAAACAGCACGGGCGCGCTCAACTTTTTCAATAAAACAAGCTTATCTGACAGCTTGCAAATAAGCATATAACCATATAAATAATTATATTTTAATTAAACATATTTTATGGAGAGCTAGATAAATAATATCGTCATAGTCGTAGAATACTGACGAATCTTTATATGTAATCTTTGTCAGATCCGTCAGTATTCTACGACTATGACGATATGACCGGTCTGACTGACTTGGCGACTGACTGACTTACGATACATTTACGAAGCGAGTTGGCAACCTAATGGTGCGTTTCAACTCTGTATAGCCTCTTATTGCCTCTTTACTCGACAAATCATGGTCAACACACGTAATACATTTTTTTCGATAAAAATTTTCCATTATATAATCCGTGTGGTACTAAAGAACATTTTTCATGGGTTGTGGATTTTTTTAATGGGTTATAATGGAATGATAACCCTGCCAGCGCTATCGGTATACACTGGCGGGGCATCAGTGAGTGATGATAGGAGACGGTGTAGTAGGTCAGTTAGCCCATCATGACGAATTCGATAAGAATTAGCCACGATGGTTTCCAGGGGGAATCACGTGGAGGTCGACCTGGCAGGGTATATTGCTAGTAATAGGACTGGTAGTTCGCATTACTAACAATCCCTTCCTTCCCCAGGTGACCTCGTCACCCGGTAATGGGTGAAAATGGAATGGTAACATCGCCAGCACTATCGGTATACGCAGGCACCAGCGAGAAGTGATAGAATGAAATCAGATCAGCTAATCCATCGTGACGAATTCCACAAGAATTAATCAGGATGGTTTCCAAAGGTTACCACTTACCATCAGGTGGACCGTCAGCTTTTTTGCCATTCTAAGTTGTATAAAAAAAAAGATCAACCTGACAGAGTAATATCGCTAGTAATGGGGCTGCCAGACCCCATAACTAACAATCCCTTTCCCTCGAGAGAGAAGGGGTTGACTGGTAACCATACTCGCTCTAGGAACTCTGATAGCCCAAGATATGTTATTCACTTATGTAGGTACTATCTACACGGACCTTAAGCGCCTAAGTGCGCCCCAAAAGCAATGCATCAGTAATGAATCACAAGAAATTCAACGTTGTACTTTCCCGACTCTGAACAGGAGCACTTTCTGCCAAAAGCAACAGCCTGTCGGATCACTTGCCACCACGAGTGACACTATTAGGACTCGCTTGATACGGCCCTATGTACTTTTTGCCACTAATAAAAAGCACCTAAACTGCTACACATATATGGAATAATTTAAGTATACATACATAAATACATATCTGTCACGCCTGTCTCCCTAATGGGTAGGCATAAACAATGGAAAGCCAAATGCTTTGATTCAAACAAACCTCTTTCGCTTCTTCCACATTCATCAATATTTTCATACACGCTCGCCGGTTACGGGTAGATTTAATTTAATTTAAGTATGTATTAGTAATTTAAAATATACACATATATTCACATTGTTATATGTATGCATATCCCTATATGTATATAAATAATGAACAGAGTTTTATGTCTTTAATCAAACTGTTTAAATAACTCCTCTCCATCCAAAGGTTGCCTGGAAGAGATCGCTCTTAGCGATAAGGTCGCCCATTGTTTTCTCAGTGTAATATTTTCTTGTAATTGTTTATATTTATAATAAGTTTACTATTGTAATCTTATGGAGGAAACAATAAAGAGTATCTATCTATCTATCAATTCCAAAACACCTACAGAATGTACATAGCGAGACGAAGCCAAGCTACTCATATCTAATGGGGAAACTTTTATCTCTGCGTCTAATGACGGCTGGTTATTAGAGCTGCACAGGAGATTAAATGTGGATACAATCTTATAGATGGCTGACAATTATCGAAGTAGAATTTGTATTTTAATAATTAATATATGCGTTATGATTCGTAAGTCAATTTTTTTTTATACGACTTAGAATGGCAAACAAGCTGACGGCCCACCTGATGGAAATGGACATGATACTGTTTCGCCCATGATAATTGTTGCCATTCCTGAGGACTCAGGTGTTATTCCTCTGTCCCTGTAAATTCACGCAACTAAAGTCAATATGGATACGTACGTGTAATTGTTTATCTACAACAACTTTCAATTCTTTATCGCATAATTACATTTTTGTTTTACCGAAGGTTGACTGGGAGAGAATGCTGTATAGCATTAAGTCCGCCTTTTGTACCAGACACTATCAGGTCGACTTCCATACGATTCCTTCTGCAATCCATCTTAATTAATTTTTGTGGAGACATGATAGAGCACTGACCTTTTTTTTTTTATACCACTGAGGTGGCAAACAAGCATACGGCCCACCTGATGGTAAGTGGTTACCGTAGCCTATGAACACCTGCAATACCAGAGGTATTACGCGTACGTTGCCGACCCTGAAGAAACCTCTTGACCTGCTTTTAGCCTCACCTATCATCCCTCACAGATGCCCCGCCAGCGTATAGCTGTTGGCATAAGCGGTGTTACCATTCCATTATTAATTCAGCCGTTAACTGTCCACTGCTGGGAGTTGCCATGCTTGGTAGTAGGTTAATGCAGGGACTATCAGTCGCCTCTTACGACACCTACAGGAAAGGGGTAGCCAATTCTATGCTGGAGCACACAAGGCGTACCAGAGTGAGGGGGGATTGGTAGTATTGCAGACTATCAGTCGATATCCACGTGGTCCCCCCTGGAAACTATCGTGCTGAATTCCAGGTGATCCAGGTGAATCATCACGATGGGCTAACTGGCCTGCCCTTTCATCCTCACTTATCCACCCCTCACTGGTACCGGTACCCCGCCAGCGTATACCGTTAGCGCAGGCGGGGTTTCTATCCATTATCATCCATTGAAAAAAAAAACACACGGAGTACCATTCCATTATCATCTATCAAAAAAGCCCTTACTGGTGCCCCGCCAGCATATACCGTTAACGCAGGCGGGATTACCGTTGAAATGAAATGAAATGAAATTGAAATGAAATGAAATGATTTTTTTTTTTAAATGAAATGAAATTTATTTTATTTACGTTCCATATCACCCATCAAAAAAAAATTCATAACAAACTTTCACATTTATAATATTATTAGTAAGGATTAATTAGACTTAAAGGGAACAGAATAAAACCTTTGATATCCCAAATTTTTTTATTTTTTATTTCAACAATAAATAAAAACAAATTCAAATATAAAAATAGCAACAAAATATACAAACAAATATTTTTATGCACTTATCAGCTAGCACTTCATTTCTTACAATAATATAAAATGGTATTAGCGAATCCGATTGACTATGGTTTTTCAAAATGGCGACTTCAAATAGTATTATGGCGGTCATAGACACAGGCATACATAAAAATAAATGCCGCGAAAATATAGTTATTTATTAATAAACTATTTATTAATTGCTATCAACCTTGTATACTAAATATAATAAGGTAATATTTTTGGAAATTCTTTAATTTTTTTTTTATCGACATAATTTCAAGAACCTAGAATTGAAAATTAGATTAAATTAAGCTACATTGCACGTAATTTCGCTTCAAAACGGACACGCAAAGTTTGAACAATTGCGACATTTATTTAGTACCATATTTCTGGCCATGACCATAGACTATCTCTAAATATTTATACTATTTTCGCCAATAAAAAGCAAACAATTTAAAACTACTAAACAAGAAACAATAAGCATTAGGATAGAAACAATAAGGATTCTCTAATCTTATTTATCTAATATTTGTCAAATATAAAAAAAAAATCATGATAATTAAATTATGACATGAAATCTGTTTGAAATCTGTTTGAATTCTGTCGGTTGAGTCAAACTCATCCAACAAGCTGCAATGCAATATGGAAAACAATGGAATCAATTCATCAAATATAATATAAAATATAATATATATATATATATATATATATATATATATATATATATATATATATATATATATATATATATATATATATATATATATATATATATATATATATTGTTTTTCAAAGTCCTCTACCCAAAGGTTGTCTGGAAGAGATTGCTTAGCGATAAGGCCGCCTTTTGTATCACTTCTCAATAAAGTTAACTGTATTTACTATTTTGTAAATGGTGCGATAAAATGTAAAATAACTAAATAATTAAATATTAATATCACGTTGCAAATCATTAAAGCGGCCATTTTGGAAACCTAAATCTGACGTCACAATTCAAATCTCTGTATAAAATCTTCGTGGAATTATTACACATAAATATAAAGAACCATTAAAAATTAACAACACACTTTACTACCAGCACACACATCTCTAAAATCAAGCCTCCAGCATTAATTTAAGCTTAATTTTTATTTCTATGCTAAGGTAACTCTTTGTTTTTGCATCTGTGCCTCTAGCAGTTTTTGCTCAGGAGATAGGGTCTCGCCTCTGAATCTTTTGTATCTGTGGAAGGGGATAATAACGTGTATTACATAAAAAAAAAAAACTTTGGACTATAAAAAAATAAAATTACACTGATTTTCATTATAATTAGACATAGAATCGTAACTATATATTAATTTTAAGTGTCTGATATACTACCATACTTTATAATTTGAAAAAAAAAATTATGGTTCCAATAAATAGATTATTAAATACATTAAATATTAAATACATTTAGCCTGTTGTGCGTATGAGTCATAGCTAGTATAGCCAGCTCATATGCAGCCCAGGAGCACAGAAGCTTCCTGGGGTCTTCATGGGTCTCATAGAACGATCTCATTGTTCCGAGGATTTCTAAACGTTGAGGGGCCACAGCTTCACATTACAAGATTATGTGTTTAATCGTTATAGACTCATTATGTATTAGAGACTTATTTGATATAGGTAGATGGATACAATTTAATTTATTTTAATCCATTTCTGACAGATAACGTACAAATATTGATGTCTAACAAACAGCAAAGATATGCACACTAGCGAATTAACAATTTTATTATTATTGACAAATTAATTAAATAAAAATAAATAAATAAAAAAAACATTCATTTTCTATAACGTAAATAAATGAAAACTCTTAGTTTGTTCAAAGAAAGACTGAATAACAAGAAATAAACTATAATTTTGAAAAAAAAATTAAGTGGATTGTACTCACATCATGTCATAGAACAGTCTCTGCTCTTTGGAAAGTGAGGGCTTCGTTTCCTGTAAGGCACTCTTTATGTCTTCATTTAACACCACCACTGACTTCATATCCTTTTCATCAGTATTGTCCTGGGAATAAGGGTTTTTTTTATACAACTTAGAATGGTAAAGAAACTGACGGCACACTTGATGGAAAGTAGTAACCGTCGCCTATAGACATGAGCAGTATCATGGACATAACCATAACAGAGTATACTGTTATGTCCATGATACCCCCCATGCGTTGCCATTCCTGAGGACTCTGGTGTTATTCCTCTGTACCCTGTAAATTCACGCCATTTTATTTTCTAATCATAATATAGGATGGACGATCCCCCATTAGATGGAGCAATAACCTGGGTCAAAAGATAACGTACACTTACTTATCATCATCATACCAGCCTTTAACTGTCCACTGCTGAACATAAGCCTCCCCATTGGGGGGTTTTGCCAGTAGTTGGCACGCTTAGCAGGCGGATTGGCAACCGCAGTCAGGCTTTAGAGATATTTTAAGAAGGACACTGCTGCCCGTCTCTCGCTCTCCGTTAGTCGTCTCTTACAACACCCACAAGAAAGGAAGAGGTGGCCTATCTATGCCGCGACCGCACGGCTTACTTACTTATACATTTATAATATTAGTAAGGATTAAATGTCATCATTGGAGTACTTACCAATTGCTTTTCTAGTCTCGTCAACTGTGCAGTCACTAATAAGGACTTCAAATCAGCGGGCGAGTAGCCGTCAGTGAGTTCAGCCAACTCCCGAAGGTCCACTTCCTTGTTCACTGTTACACTCTTTGTCAGGATTTTGAGCACCTCATAGCGGCCATCCTAGGTAGATAAAAAGGTACAACAATGTAAGAACATAGAGTATTGGAAAATAGATCTTAATGTGAGAAGAAGTTTGGCCCTGATTTTTTTTTATGTTTATAAGTAGCCCAGACAAGAGGATACTGTTAACTAAGAAGAGATAATATAAACCTTGACTTAAAATTTCACGTGTAGATTCTAAATGGATAAAAAATAATGGTAACCCAACCAGCAACATTAGTTTGTTCTGCTGGGCTTGATACCCCACTGCTCATTGCTCACTAGTGTAAGAAATAATACATGAGGATGGAGTCACGTCAGTAGATGCATCACATTTAATTCACCAGAGATTAAACAAAGCGAGGTGGAACAGATCAGGCTGCAGACTAATCCTATCATCAATATGGTCGCAGTAGCAGCAGTAGCAGTACGTACCCGGTCGGGCAGGGCGCAGTAGAGGTGCGTGTGCAGGCGGCCGGGCCGCAGCAGCGCGGGGTCGAGCAGGTCGGGCCGCGAGCTGGCCGCCACCACAGCGCCCCGCGCGCCGCCCTCGGCGCCGTCGAGCCGCGCCAGCAGCTGCGTCACCACGCGGTCCGTCACGCCCGTCGAGTCGTGCCCGCGTCTGCGTGCACACAACATTCAAACACATTCGTATCCGGCTCGAAGGACCGTGACTACAGCAACGAATAATACATACTTAAAATAGCAAGTAAGCTAATGAGTTCCATTGATGAAAGGTAATACTTAATCAGTGCCTATATACCAATTCATAAATATTTTACTCCAATGATAAATACCATTTACGCCATTGCTACTATTATGTAGTTTCTAGTATTATAGTATTATGTAGTTATACCTAGTAATTTCTTTTATCTCACCTTTCAAACTACCAAATATTATTTCCTTTTATACTCAAAATATCGCATTTCCAATCCTTACAAATTATAATCTTAACAGCTTAAAAATTCATGTCATAAACAATACGCAACTATCACTAATTGCACTCCAATATCAATCAAACAAAATTGGACTCAATCAAGCAAATTTTAGTTTCTTTTATCCAACTAATACTAATATCATAGTTGTGGCGAAAATAAATAGATACACAAATGAAACAACAATACATATCATAGTAATAATGACATGCACTTTCCAAAAGCAAGTACTTACAATATATCCACTTACTTGGGCGCGAGACTGTCGAATTCATCAAAGAACAGTATTGATGGCCTCTTCATATCTGCCCTGAGGACAATTAAAATTTACATACAAATAAGACAAAATAAAACTCAAAAATAAAGGACGAAAAGGCAAAGGTCGTATAAATTGAAGCGTTTGGAATTCTATTTTCAAATGTTAGCTCTACTATTTTTTTTTTTCAAATGGCTCTATTATTTCCAGCAATTCAAAACAGTTTTTCTTAATTTAAACTATTATAACAATCACCACATATATACGACTTTTTGAATTGGCGCCCAGTTTTTTTTTTTATTTTCATGTTGACTAGATGCGAAATTTTCGTCTTGGATGACATAATGATAAGCACTATTGTAATTTCAGTCACTTTTTGAGTCTCATCAGATAGTTACCAAAAAAACTTATTGATAACTACATAGATGATTTTAAATACCTAATCTAACATTAAGAATATTAGAGACCAGAGAGTAATTATTATTTTTTACTTTTTATATTTTATATGATTATAAAGAATAATTTTACAACACACTTTTGATCAGTCACTTTTGGAAATATTACAATCTAGCAACTTTTGAAAGCAGTTTAGTTACAAAGTCCGCAGCCGAGATAACAACAGTGGTCATCAGGACTTAAACTAAAAATCTATATTTATGTGATGGAGAGGCGAGGACCAGGTGAGTTCATTGAACTGATGATAGTGGTGATGATGGTAGTGGTGGTGGTGGTGGTGGTGGTGGTGGTGTTGGAGGTGTTGGTGTGGTGTTGGTGGTGTTGGTAATGTTGGTGGCGGTGATGTTGGTGGTGGTGGTGATATTGGTGGTGGTGATGATGTTGGCGGTGGTAATGTTGGTGGTGGTGATGTTGGTGATGATGATGGTGGTGGTGGTGGTGGTGTTGTTGCTGGGGGTGGTGATGGTAGTGGTGGTGGTGATGGTAGTGGTGGTGATGTTGGAGGTGGTGATGGTGGTGATGATGGCGGTGGTGAATTTGGTGGTGGTGATGGTGGTGATATTGATGGTGGTGTTGATGTTGGTGGTGATGGGGGTGATGTTGGTGGTGGTGATGTTGGTGGTGGTGGTGATGTTGGTGGTGGTGATGGTGATGCTGGTGGCGGTGGTGTTGATGTTGGTGGTGGTGGTGATGGTGGTGCTGGTGGCGGTGCTGTTTATGTTGGTGATGTTGGTGGTGGTGGTGACGTTGGTGGTGGTGGTGATGGTGGTGATATTGGCGGTGGTGTTGAAGTTGGTGGTGGTGGTGATGGTGGTGATATTGGTGGTGGTGTTGATGTTGGTGGTGGTGGTGATGTTGGTGGTGGTGATGGTGGTGGTGGTGACGGTGGTGTTGATGTTGGTGGTGGTGGTGGTGATGACAATGGTATTGGTGGTGATAATATGCCTAGATGTCCTCACTCTGCATCTGGGAGACTCACTTGTCGAATATGTCGCGGACGGCCTTCTCGCTCTGGCCAATGTACTTGGAGAGCAGCTCGGGCCCCTTGACGGTGAGCATGGTGAAGCCGGCGAGGCGCGCCAGGCACGAGCCCAGGTGCGACTTGCCGGAGCCCGGCGGCCCGTACAGCAGCACGCCGCACGACGCGCGCGGGAACAGCGCCGGGTACTGCCGCGAATCACACCATCGGACCATTACACAATGGACTTCACAGTGAGGCTAATGATCATACATACATTTACCAGAGGGAGACTTTGTACAAAAGTCGTTTGCTGTCCCATTCGTGTTTCAACCGTAAAGTGCGTTTGCATGACTGTGTTTCGGTTTGAAGGGTGGGATATGGCGTGAATTTATAGGGTACAGAGGAATAACATCTGAGTCCTCAGGAATGGCAACGCATAGGGGGTATCATGGGCGAAACGCAAAGGTTGTCTGGAAGAAATTGCTTAACGATAAAGCCGCCTTTTGTATCACTTCTCATTAACTGGCGCAATAAAATATAAATTAACAAAATAAATACACCAATAAACGACGAGGTATTTAGTAGGTACCCTACCAACTGTTTCGTGAATACATTATCTCTCACTAGTGCCCCGCCAGCACATATCGATAGCGCAGGTAGGGTTACCATTTTAACCCATTAAAAATAAATATTACGTTTAGATATAAATTAAGCAACAAACATTTTTTTTTCTGCATCCATTTCTGCATTCTGCATAGAAAAATAGTAGCTTCAATCGTCATAAAATTAAAATGGGATCAACAAAGGGAATAAACACTATAGATTGTAAAAAAAAAATAGTGAAAGCCGGTTCGGGACTGGATATCTAAGTGTGTAATACAATGTGCGCAAGAGACGGGAATTAACGCGTAGATTTATGTAAGGTAAAAAGCTACAAGTTACTCGGCGGGCTATGGAGAGGGCTACACTCGGGAGTCTCTTTGCGTGATAGAATCCGAAACGAGGATATCCGCATAGGAACCAAAGTAACCGACATAGCCAAAAGGATAAGCAAGCTGAAGTGGCAAATGGCTGGTCACATAGCTCGAAAAACCGACAACCGATATCCCTATCGGTTGCAAGAAAGGTTCTTGAGTGGCGACCACATACAGGTAAATGCAGTGTAGTACGACTATTTATTTTATATAACTTAGAATGGCAAACAAGCTGACGGCCCACCTGATGGAAAGTGGTAACCGTCACCTATAGACATGAGCAGTACCATGGACATAACAGAGTATACTGTTTCGCCCATGATACCCCCCATGCGTTGCCGTTCCTGAGGACTCAGGTGTTATTCCTTTGTACCCAGTAAATTCACGCCTTTATTATCTCGGAGTTACAGCCAAGTTCTACAGGCCGTGGTAAAGTCTAAAAATTTGTAATCGTGTAATATAAGTGCAAAAAAATCAAGCTAAAAGATAGCTTGATTAGCTTTTGAAATTTGTTTTAAATAACAAATTGTACTTACCATGATGGGCCAGAATATGCACTCTGTCAACTGTTGTTTGACGTCATCCAAACCACCCACGGGACCCCATATGTCGAATGCCTTAGCCTTCTCCTCGTCCTTGTTTATGTCTTCGACTACACGAGGCTTCGGATCTGATGGGTTTGCTTCTAAAATATTGATTATGCACTATTACTAAACATCACTTAAAATTATGCTCACTTGAATAAAAAACATATTTTTTAATAATTATAATAAAGCATTTTTGTATAATCATTTTTAGGGTTCCATAGGTCCAAGGGAAAAAAACGAAACCCTTATAAGACCACTTAGTTGTCCGTCCGTCCGTATGTCAAAAGGCTTTTTCTTAGGAACGCGTGGAGTTATCAAGTTGAAATTAATATCAGGTCAATTCAGGTCTGCAATCTCTTAAATCAGTGAAAAAATCAAGCTTCTAAATCGACGCAATCAAAAAAAGATACGGCCTTTTATGTTCCATTTATATCGCATATTTTGACATACGCAAAGGAAATCAAAACCTATAGGGTACTTCACGTTGATCTAGAATCATGAAATTTGTAAGTAGCAATGTCATGTAGCACAAGTAATGGAAAAAATCTAAAAACCTTAAATTTGTAGTTATTTCACAAAAAAAAATTCAAACTTGATTATTTTGTATGGAACCTTCGTTGTACGAGTCCGACTCGCACTTGACCGGCTTTTTTATGATTCTACGGTATAGAGATTTTCGAGTTTTTCTCTCTCTATCAGTACTTGTTTCCTTACGACATTCTAGGAATGAAAAGGAGTAGTAATTTAATTCTTACTCCATCATCACATGGAGTCATATACTTTACTGATGTAATAGATATAGTAATTTAAACTCACTTTTCTTCTTGACCGCCTTAAATATTCTTTTGTTAAGGTAATCTGTGATGTCTCTGACTGTGCTGCCAGCGGTGTCCATAGACAATTTGATGAAATCGTCGTCTTCAACGAGAAATTCTTCTTTTATTTTATCATTAATCAAATGCTTAAACAGTTCTGTTCGTTCGTCCTGTTCATAATTGAATAAATAAAAATTACATTATAATTATAGTGTTAGGAACAAAAACTAATAGTACATTACTGCAGTGGCTAGCAACTGAGGCATTGATGGACGAACGTGCAAATGTGGGCCGAGGCGTAGCCGAGGCACACATACGTGACCCCATCAATGCCTAGTTGTGGCCAAGGCTTGTATAGTACTTTTCTCAAACAATGCGCGAAAATCAAAAATACAATTTTACTTTTTAAGTTCAATGACGAATAACGAACAATAATAATTTTTCACGCGCCATAATGCTCCTTTGTTTTTTTTTTCAATAAACAGCTTTCTATTTGCAAGCCAGTTCGAAATTTAAATAAAACCTTGTATTAGTTATCTCCTTGGTAATGGTAGTACGGCAATTTTGATTTATCTCAAAAAAGATTGTCAAAATAATGCTCACATTTCCAAGCATGTTTGAGAAATAAATATTTGTTTTCAAGTGACTTCAAAAGAGAAGTTTTGATTTCGTTTGTATTCATTTATGTTTGTTACCTTATAAGTCATTCACTTATAAACCGACTTGGAAAATTCTTTTTTATCTGTAACTTACTTTCAGATTGATCCCATGGAAATTTTATCAAAATCGATTCAGTGATTTAGTCTTTAAGTCAAATTAACTAGATTTATCACAATTATTTGTGATGAATCCAGTTATTTTAATTATTTATTATGATTTATTAGTGAACTATGAACTAGCCGTGTGGTCCCAGCATAGAATGGGCTGCCACTTTCCCGTGGGTGTCGTAAGAAGCGATCAAGAGAACGTAATGGTTGAGGGATGAGTAGCAGCGTCCCTCTTAAAACATTACAAAGCCTTCCAAGCGTAGCAACTACTGGCAAATCCCCTTTTTTTAGAATAGCAAAGCAAATGAATAACCCACCTGATGGAAAGTGGCAACCGACGCCTATGACATGAGCAGTACCATGGACATAACAGAGTATACTCGAATTGTTCTCGCTCATGATACCCCCAATGCATTGCCATTACTGGGAACTTAGGTGTTATTCCACTGTACCCTGTAATTTCACTGCCATATCCCACCCATCAAGCTGAAATACAGCCATGCCAACCCTTATGGGTAAAGCCTATGTCCAGCAGTGGACAATTAACGGCTGATATGATGATGAATTAATAGCAAATTAAGAATATCCTTTTCGAAATTGCTTAAAATCACCTGCTCGAGCTCTGGTATATTGAAATGCGATGTAAACAACGGTTTTCCGGTAAACTGGCTCAGCGTAGGGTGGAGAGCCTTCATACTGAGCGCAGTCATGAGCACGCACACGCCTGAACACGTCTGCAGCAGGTGCTTGATTACCACCGCTAATCTAAAACAATGTATGTGCTTAAATAAAGGAATGAATGTAAAGTTGTTTATTTTCTTCTTAAATAAATGATACCAATTACATAATAATAAGGAATCTTTTTGTTTTTTATTTAAAAAAATTATATTTATCAATTCTAAATGTCACACTCTTTGTTATTATCCGCAAACAACACCATTATGTAATTGGAGAAAAAGAAAAAAAATCAAAATAGACTAATTCTATCTGTTCTCCTTTAACTAAAGGTTGTCTGTAAGAGATTGCCCTAGCGATAAGACCGCCTTTTGTACCTTTATATGCATATTTCAATCTGTATTTATGTTACTGTATTACACTTGAATTATTCACTTGTCATTGTATATTTTTGTTTATGGTGCAATAGAGTTAAATAAATAAATAATAAATAATTCACTATCAAATTTTCCTTTTTCTGTTGTATAATATATTACGGTCATTACTTGCAACACCGAAAAAAAAAAACAATAATTTTGTATTTTTTAAAAAAAAGAATTATCAATAACCAGTTTGTTCTGTTTTCAAACTTTATTTTACATAGGCTGTTGTACCTATAAGAATTAAAACCTTATAGTCATAAGTAATGACAATAAATGATGAGTACCATAGTGTTTCAGCGTATTCTGTGATTTCTATGGTATATGTGATATGGTCTACCGCTTACCATCGATTTGAACATTATTATTGATAATTACATAAATAAAAAAAATACCTTTGGTAATAAGCAATATCTTGAGGTGATGCACCCTCCATGTTTGGGGGGACCAGTGAATCCACATCATCACATATGAGTACAGCAGGACTTCTCTCCTGGCACATGAGGATCGCTTTACTTAGCACCTCCGGAATGTCCTTCCTTCCCTTTAAGGATCTACAGTGGAGAATGTGTGACCATACTCTTAGCTCTTTTTGGACTATATGGCAGAGACTCGACTTCCCTGAGCCACTTACACCTAGAAAATTAGACACAATATTTACATAAACTAAATACACAATATGTGAAAAATAGATATGACAACTATTTATCTATCTTCACATCAGATCTTTAGGCCTTGACTGGGTAGGTAGAGAAGACAGACATGCTTACCATTCTGGAGACTCTTTACTCCTCCTTCAGAGAAACCAATCAACTAATGTTATAATAAAAACTAAAAATGATCTTTGAAAGTCTCAATACTTCTGTCCGCTATTATAATAAAAAATACAGGAATGTAAAAATGTAGATGAAAATTCAGAAGTATGCCATAGACAAAGGAAAATTTGCGTATTCTAAGTGAAAAAGACATGAAGACAAATATAAATTTAAAAGTGTTTTATCTAAATAATAATAGTATCTAATGTACTATAAAATATTTTAGTTTACATTACATTGTACAAGTAACGAAGTGTACAAATATTTAAAAAAAAAACGAAGTACTAACCTGTTACCAAAACATTACTCTTCAATTCTGAAGCACCCTTAAAAGTGGCCTCTCTATGTATTTCAAAGTAAACATGCGATACAATTTTCTTTACCAAAGACTCGACAGATTTCATCGTTCTACAATAGTTCTTGTAATCATATTCGAGTTTAGAACTAGCGAGCTTAGGAAGCACCAAGTCAGAATCGCTTAAACATGTCACAGCTAATGTACAATGCCTGAATGATTCACTATTGAGCATCGTATATTTTAATTTCTCAGGCTTTAATTTAAATTGGAGAAAACCAGTACTGATCTCGGTGTTTTGTTTAATCATTCCATGATTAATTAATAACTTTTTACCAGAATGTGTATTGTTGATGACACAATTCTTAAACTTTTCTACAATATCAATTTCAGTTTGTGTTTGATCCGAATACGTTATAATATCTATATGATCCGGTTGCTCGACTTTATCACCAATTATGGTAAATATAATCCTGCAACCATTTTCAACATTTATAATTGCATTAAGCGATTTTGGTATGAGTACAGTTGGTATATTTTTATTGTACACTTCATTACAAAGGCTTCTGAACACGATACTGTTTATTAGAACTATTTCAACACAGAGATCGTCTATCTGATTCTTATTATTCTCACTTTCTTCTTCATTTTCCTCTTGTACTAGAAAAGGTATATTCTTTATGGTTGCTAAAACTACAGCTGACCGTTTATATTTATCATGTAACAAATCTTCATGTACAAATACAGTGTACGGATGCATCAAGTTCTTTTTACCATCACCGTCAATAGGGACAGCTCGGAGTACCAGTCTTTCTGGAATATTCATATATGGGCGAAGCATACCATCATGCACAAGTCCTATATTTTTAAACTCACTGTGTTTCTCTTCAGGCACGTCTATTGAGGTATTTGAAGATAAACCTGAGAAGCTATTGAAGGCATCTACTTTAACTATAATTCTACTATGAGTAACAAGTAAGCCAGTTTGCTTTGGTGTAAAAACAATCGGCAGGGAGGCCGATATCCACACCACAGCCTTTTGATTGACAGCCACAACTCTTAATTGATCTAAAATTCTCAGTTGTAACAGTTCCACATTATGTTCCTAAAAATAAAATAGAATTTTAAATTTGTAACTTTTGTTATTAGTGCAAATGACCTCAATTATTATTTCTATTTTTTTTTTTTTTATATATTTATTATTACTTTACAATGCAATTTAGTCATTAGTATGCTAGCATGCTGATTTCTTTTTGCACATACCAGCTCGCCTTTCACATAATTTATCTACAGAACACAATATTATAATATATATAATAAATCACAGAATATTAATAATCAATTTTTTTTAATGGGTGACAATGGTATGGTTACCCCGCCTGCGCTATCAGTATACAATGGCGGGGCACCAGTGATAGATGACTAATGAGGATGAAAACAAGTCAGTTAGCCCATCTTGACGAATTCTACTAGAATTAGCCATGATGGTTTCCAGGGGGAACCATGCGTGGAGGTCGACCCGATAGGGTATATTGTTAGTAATGGGGCTATTTGACCCCATTACTAACATTCCCTTTACCAATAATCAAATTTTGAAGGTTTTTTTTTTATACCACAAAGGTGGCAATCAATCTGGTCACTGTAACCTATGGATGCCTGTGACACTCAGGGTGTCACATGCACATTGTCGACCATGAAGAAATTTTGATTCAAGTAAACTTTAAAAAGATATTATCCAGTGAAATTCAATAATACACACTATACCAGTGTTTCCTAACCTATTTTGTGGCATGCCCCACTTGAACATTTCTAAATTTTTTATGCCTCCATACATAATTTTTCCTGACAAAGTTTACTTGACGACGCCCAATTGATATTTTGGTAACATCACACAAAATTATACCTAATAAATATTTACAGCATTTTTTTAAATTACCTTTTTTGTTAAATTTGGCATGATATCTATTCATCTACTCGTAGCATTTAAAAGGCTCTGAACAAGAGGGTTAAAATCGCTTCCAGTCCATTTTTTAATTGCCCCCCTTTAACTATCAAATTGCTCCCCTGTGGGGTGTGGGCCCCACATTGGGAAACATCGTACTATACATTTAATACTATGGTTACATAAACAAATGGCTGTATTGGAACATGATGTAAAATAATAGTACTTGGGTAAAATTGGTAAATTAATGTAAGTAGAACTGTTTTCATTAAATATAATTCTGTAAAGGTTGCTATATTGGAAATAGTCATTAAACAAAATATGAATATTTTAAATCAATTACCAAAATTTCTTGGTCATCAGGACTATCGGTGTCTATGTACAATTCATCCAACACTTTAATGCCTCCATATGGTGAAACAAACACATCCAATCCCTCCTCCAGCTCCACCAATCTGCTGAACACTGGGTTGACGGCTATATGTCCTTCTGGTATGTTACTGTTAAACACCACCCATAGTAACAACTGTTTGTCTTTTGATATCACCTGTACACTTTGTGTCTGAAAGTAAAATGTCATGTAATAATTTTTAAATTTAGCCTGACATCAATTTTATTTATTTATTTATTTAAGGACAACCAACAAAGCATACATTTATATCTACTTAAAATTCATGATAATATGGTTATATTATAAAATGCTGCCTCAATTAAAGGCCGCCACGACATGTGTATACATAATATATTATTATTATTAAGAAAATTTATAAAAACTACAATACTAGTTATACAATAAATAGACTACAGTAATATTTTAAATTTTAAAGATTTGTACACTTATAATCTATACATATGTGCAATGATACATGCATGAATGAATTTAACAAAAGAATCTATACAAAGTATAGTTATAAATGTATTTTAAAATCTGAACGTAATAATTATTTATAATTACATTAAATTGAGTTGTAATACATTATTTTAAACTGTCTCTATATCTACATATTCTTTTTTTAATGTATAGGCCTTAATATGTTGAACTAAAGTATATTTTTAACATCTAAATTTATATTCATGTTTCACAAATAAGAAACTTGTATGTATATATTTTTTATAATGGCATGAAAAAAGAAAAGTAGCCAGGGGCATGGTACCAGTAAATAATGATAGATTATAATAATGCAAAACCTAAAATTGTATCAAGGTCTTTCATAAATAAAATCCACAAATAGCTCTGAATTCGGCTTTCTGAACAAAAATACATATAAATCATGTAATGAAATTTACAATTATTTTTTTTATTGGTATTAAATATTTAATCAGAAGCACACTTACATAATAAAGATAATATATCTATATTTTACCCCATATGACCTTATTATTTTTTTTATTCAAATCAATGTATTAAGACAAACTAATAATATTAGTTCTTATAGGAGATTTGATACTGCTGTTCTGGTATTAGGACAGTTCTTATATATATGTACTTAAAACAGTGTTGACAAATAATTAAAAGAAAACTTTAAATATTTCTAAAAATAAATATTTTTAAATGTAACTTTCCTATAGTATTAATTAAGTAATTTGCACCCTTGCAAAGCCAGGGGTTGCTAGCATATTTATAAAATATAAATGTAACCAAGACAAGTAATCATTTATTGTGATAAATAAAACAAGATACATATTTTTTAAAATAAAACTATTACAATGTTTATTAACCAACTCATCCAAAAATTAATCTGTCATTCGAAAACAACATAATGTAAATGATCTAACCTCAAAAATATACAGATAACAGTAATGACTTCTAATTTGTCTTAAATCGGAAATAATCACAAAGATAATGATATTTCCGGATATTTACCTGTTCATTATTTGTGCTGTACTTTGGACTGATGTACGCAAAACATGATTTTTCATGAGTATAAATTACTTTAAGCCGTACACCTCCCAACATTTTTATAAGTGAAATTATTATTATATCTTTAGATATTTATTATTATAAATACGAATTCCATTTGTTACAATTTAGATATATGAAAACATAAAATCTAATTTAATAGAAATAAACAAGAAAATGGGAAAAACTACATGAAAATAAATTTGACACTGACAGTACTGACAATTTTGCCTATGAC
The DNA here is from genome assembly GCF_026898425.1 of Galleria mellonella. Taxonomy (NCBI): domain Eukaryota; kingdom Metazoa; phylum Arthropoda; class Insecta; order Lepidoptera; family Pyralidae; genus Galleria; species Galleria mellonella. Next base: position 4,945,963 of record NW_026442176.1, read on the forward strand.
AGTAAACAAACATGACAATTGAAGTATCAATTTATTCATAATGAGAAAGGTAAAGGAAATGTCACTAACGTTCTTTTATTGTTTTTATAAATGAATGATGGCCTATTTGTTTTTTTTAATAATTGTTCTATTTACATTAACAAAATTGTAATACTATATTTAAATAGAACTTATGTAGTGTAATATACACAATTGAAGCAAATAACTATATTATTATAGTTATTTAAAAACTCATATACCTTTCAAAAAAATCAATAAAAATATTTTATGCTTTATTCGAAATTCAATGCTTGCTTGAAATCAATATTCATTCCATTTCACGACAAATAATAATTATACCAAAACTAATATTACATTATTACTTAAACTAAAATTTAAATCTACTAAAACTAAAATTACTTATATATTTAAAGTATAAGAGCCATATTATTTTACAAAAAAAAATTTTTTTTACATATTAGCATAAGTTTCACTATTTTAAATTATTCATAGAACTTTATTTAGTTATTCATGATTTCGTTAGAAAAAATGATAGTTATTTAATATGATTATTCTAGTATAGAACGGAACGTTGGTCAACAAAATCAAAGCTATTCATTGGATGTTGAACTAGCCAATAAAAATTGAAATGAAAGCAAGCCAACGGTTTTTCTTTAGACGTTTGTCCTGTGTTGAATAGAATTATTTTAAATGTTGTGAATATTTCACAATTTTATATCATTTTGGGCTGTGCAACTCATAAAATAGACAAAAATAATCCTAAAACGGCAGCCACCATTAAAGAAATGTGAGTAATATTTTAATACTAGAACTAGTCTGTCGACGCTGTCGAGATATTCGCTTGTTTTGCCTCCATTTTTTGTCGTTATAGGTGACAATTTCAAACTATTCTCTATTGTAGTCTAATTTAATGCTATTAAATATTAGATATATTAGTGTATTGACTACTGTTAATTACCACGTTAATACAATTTATGTTAATATTGTTTGCTACAGTAAATAGACAATGGCGCCAACTCGGTTGGCATCGAAGCCCATCGGCGTCACTGATAACTTCATTAGCCATGGTATTACTACTCGGAGTAAGCAGTTGGCTTCTCTTAAGACACATAAGGATAATTTGAAAATGCCTAATAAAAGGAAAGCTGATAGCCCGCTAAAAGATGTGACTGCTAAAAGAGCGGCATTTGGGGACATCACGAATGCATACAATAAGTCCTGTGGAGCTAATGACAAGGTTATGCCGTTGAAGAAGGTCACAGTGGAAAGCAAAATGCTTCCTGTTGTAAAGGTTAGTAACCTCTTTACCATGTGGATGGTTAACAAGTAGTACACCAGTACACCACACACAGTACAGTGTACACCAGTATATACCTCCTGATATGTATAAAATAATTATCGTATTTGCATTTCTCTTTCTCTCATCTTTTTCTTATTACATACACAAATAATCATCTTTTTGTACGTTACATAGTGAAATAATTTTTTATATCAATATTTTGAGAATTTATATTAAACTCTTATCTTTTTTATTAATCATCATCTCAGCAGTTAACTATCTACTGCTAAATGTAAGCTTCCCCTGTAAACTGCACTTAAGGAACAGTCTTGAAGTAGCTCCATCAACTGTGTCACTGCAATGCATTTGAGATCATTGGTCCATCTAATCAAGTCATCCTATACTGTCAGCCTGTATGAAGTCTTCTTTCAAGAATCTTTCTTTCCCATCAGTTGTATGTTTTTTGACCCTTTTCATTTAAAGGGTTGGATATGGTGTGAATTTACAGGGTACAGAGGAATAACACCTGAGTCTTTAGGAATGGCAGCGCATGGGGAGTATCATGGGTGAAACAGTATATTTTGTTATATTCATGGTACTGCTCATGTCTATAGGCGACAGTTACCACTTTCCATCAGGTGGGCTGTCAGCTTGTTTGCCATTCAAAGTTGTATTAAAAAAAATAACTTCAGTTGGCTTTCATATAAATGCAAATATGATATTTGGAATAAATTTAGAATTAAAATATTGTCTGTCTTCCCTATTTGTTCATCTTAGGAGATATTCACAGTTAAGTGGTAATATTGGTGTTTTAGTTATATGAAAATGAGTTACCAAGATATTTATTTTCATTTTAATACATGTAAAAATAAATAAAATTTATAAATTCCTTTTTTTTTTAATATAATGGAGTTGTCTTGATTTTCCCTATAGTCAAAGTATATTTTAATACAGTAAAATACGATTTAGGTTGCCTTTCATTATATAAAATTTTTAGAGCATCAAACCACAGACTACAATATTGAATGGAAAGACCTCCAAAACCAAGCAACTACAGAGGGTGGCCACTAACGCATTGGAAACTGTACAAAAACATTTCGCCAAAGATCCACCCAAGCCTATTGCAACTAGAGCACAGAATGGCATACTCAAGAATATTGAGAGGAAATCTATTGGTAAAGAAAATCAGAATAGCAGCCAGAACTCTACGAAGTCTGGCCGTAGTGATGTTTCAGGGGAGCCCTCCCTTTATATGACTGCATTGGAGAATATGTTAGTATATTTATTTACTATCTGTATTTTTAAATGGTATAAAATAGTTTTACTATCTATATCCAGATATAAGAAGTATGTGGAGAACACACTGCTGTTTCTCTAATTACTTCTAAACAGAATTTGAAAAAATCTGATTTTTATAATAAATACCAAAAATCTGATTTTTTGATGTATATCCGATATATATCCCAGCTAAGAAAAAGAAGCGAATTTCATTCTGTAAGGGGATTACACGCTTAAAAATGTGAAAGGAATTTGTAAAATAAAATAAGTATTAGTATTTTTTATTACTACATTTATTATTTAAAAAGACTTTTAACAACAAAATAATTACTTAGTATTTATTTGAGAAATATTTTTTTTATGAACAATTAAAAAAAACAAGTACCTATTATTATAATAATATTATTATTTTTATGAAGTTTCCGTTTTGGGAAACAATTTAAATTATTCTGAATTGTAGTTTTTTCCTATGTGTTGCCAGGGTAAACATTAATCTCCAATATTTTTAGTTCAGAAGACAGGAAAATATCAATTGATATTTATCAAGATAAAAATCAATTGATGTATATATATATATATATATATATACACACATCGTGATATATATCTGCTGATGTGTATTAGCGAACCCTGCTTCTAAACCACAAGTTTTTCATATATATTTTACTAGCATTTTCAATCAATTTAAAAAAAAGTGAGTTTCTGAATTTGATTGTTTCTTTTTTATAATGATTATTACCTCACAACTCCATCAGTTCTGAATCAATTTGGGAAATTCTTTTTTTATCTGAAAGCATATAACTTACACTTTGGTTCTACAAAAAGTTTATCAAAATCAGTTCAGTAGTTTAATTTTTAGATCAAAATAACTGGTTTTGTTACAATTTAAATCAGATCTTTTATGGGAACTTTGTATGGTGTACATACATCCTAATAAAACTTTGCTAGTATATAAATTGAATGTATTGAAATAAATTTGATCTATACAAAGCTTAGATGGTTTGGAAGTTCAGTAAATTAGTTATAAATAAAACTGTTACCATTTTTCCTTTGCTTGATGCAACATTATATAAATATTCAGTCAGCTGTTTTGTGAGAACTTGCTGCGAATTGGGGTTAATAATTTTTGCGTATCTTATCTTTCTATATGTAGGTCACGGTCTTAGTTGATTCATTTTGGTGTCCTAAAGTAATTCATATTTGCAATACACTTAGTTTCCCAGAGCGGTAACAAATTACGCAGAAATGCATTTTTAATATTTATTTTATATAACATAATTACATTTTTATTATTATTTCAATATTGCATTGCATATTGGTAAAAACTGTAAAACTCACCAAATATATATATATATATATATATATATATATATATATATATATATATATATATATATATATATATATATATATATATATATATATATATATATATATAAATAAATACTTGACAGTTTTTATGAGTATTTTAAAAGAAAAAAATAATTAAATACACACACACAGGTACACTTTTTGGGAGTAAATTTAATAATTAGATGATACAGAGACAGACATCAGCAACTTGATATATAAATCATTAGAACCCCTTTTATGAGGGTATTTAACCAGTGAAACAATAATTTAACCGAATTTAAAAAAAGAAGGTTCTCAATTCAGTTGTATATCTTTGTTTGTTACCTCTTAACTTTGTCAATTACAAACCTGTTAAAAAATTATATTTTTATCTGGAATTATATGAAATTATTTTTCAAATTGATTGATTTGATAGATTAGTTTTTAAATCAAAATAACTGGTTTTGCCAAAACTAAAGTAATTTTATTTATTTTTGTGTGGAACATATTTTGACAAAACATGGTGCAAAAGCTAACTTTAGAGACTTCCACTAATTTCACATCTGAATGCACTCTGCTAGTATGTAACAAAAAAAAAAAAACAATTTTATATATTTTATACTTAAACTTCATTAAGGAAAAAAGTAATGTCAAAAGTAGGATTCTCTCTTAAATAAATGTTGATGATTTTGATTACACCCTGTATAAGTTCTTAATGAATCAATATAAACTCTCACTACTTTCAGAAGCCCATCAGAAGTTACAAAAGAAGAATACAAGACAATCAGCGACAAGCTAGACAAAGTTAACTTGGATGACTCCAGCAACAAATTGCTGGATGATGAAACTGACATTCCACACAAGCCACCACCTGGTGTAGTAGATTTTGACCTCGAGAACTGGAATGACCCATTCCAAGTGTCTCAATATGCTATGGATATTTTCAATTATTTGAAGAGCAGAGAGGTAAGACTTATCAAATTGATATTTAAATATATTTATAATTCATGTTCAAAATTAAAGGAAAAATGGTTAAAAAAATAACTTTATTGGCATGTTTTTTTTTTCTGTAATGGACATTAAAAGGTGTCCAGGCGCGATCAACTTTGTTCTTTTATATAATTGTTGGGCATTCAATATTATGATCGAAATTTCCACTATTATGCAACTTCTTTGCATAATAGTGGAAATTACGATCGGTTAAATTCCATTATTTTCTCTCCGAAAATCTTAATTGTAATATTAAGTTAACAGTTAAACAGTTTCTTCAGGGTCGGTAACGTGCACGTGACACCCTTAATGTTGCAGGAATCCATAGGCTGCAGTAATCATTTACCATCAGATCGGCTGTATGTTTGTTTGCTACCGTTGTAGTATAAAAAAAAACTGAGAGAAGCTACAAAAATCGTCTGCTTGGGTATTTTTCCCCATTAGTGTTTCTACTGTGAAGCAGTTGTTTGTATGGTCGTGTTTCGGATGTGATCGTGTTGTTGGGATATGGCAATGCAATTACAGGATTCTGAGGCATAACACTTTAGTCCTCAGGAATGTGAATGTATGAAGAGTATTATGGATGACACAGAATACTCTGTTATGTCCATGGTACTGCTCATGTGTATAGGCGATGGTTACCACTTTCCATCAGGTGGGCCGTCAGCTTGTTTGCCATTCTAAGTTGCATAAAAAAAAATAACAATCCACCTGTTCTCAACTGATAATCTGATATGTTATCAGGTCTAAATTACAATTTATTGTAATGGTTGTTAGATTAATGCATACAATTTTCACTTTTGACATTTAATTTTTTTTTATATGTTACAAACAAGAAACCAATATTACCTTTTTATAATTTTTTTTAGATAGATGAATACTTAAGTATATTTTATTACCCTAGCGACTGTTCCTCATCGATGACTACCTCGTGAGAATGGAGGGTATCACGTCGTGGATGCGCGCACTCCTCGTTGACTGGATGGTTGAGGTCCAGGAGAGCTTCGAGCTTAATCATGAGACGTTATACCTGGCGGTGAAGTTAGTGGACCTCTACATGACGAGGTCGTCCAAGACGCATCCCCAACAGAATCGGCTAACGAAGGAAGAGCTGCAGTTACTAGGAGCATCGGCGCTTTTTATCGCTTCTAAGTTTGATGTAAGTAGTTTTAAGATTTATCCTAATTAATATAAGAAGTGGGGTTTAATCGTTTGTTATTAAATAATGCTTTAACACTCTGAATGAATTATACTATACCATACTATGGTATGGTATTAGTCGTTTACCGTCCACTGCTAAACACAGACCTCATCCTTGGACGGTTTTTACCAGTAGTTGCCACGCTTAGCAGGCAGGTTTGCAAGCGCATTTTGGCTTTGGCAAAATAATTTAATAGAGAGTTACCATAATCGCCTCTTACGACACCAACGGGAAAAGAAAAGGTGGCCCAGTCTTCCGGGACCACACGGCTAGTTTGTAGTTCGCGTAATAAGTCGGATAAATTTAATATATTTAGATACTGAAAACATCATAACCTAATTTTTATTGTAAATAATACACCAGGACTGGCCTTTGCGGATTACTAGCAAAACTATGCAAGTTTTTATGAAAAAAAGTAACACTTTTGAAAGTGTTAACGGCGAGACAAATCCCGGATCCTCTTGCCAATGACAGAAAGAAATACGCGATCTGTGATTCGCGTTATTCACTCGAAATCCTATTTTAATACACATTATGATCCATGTCTTGCACTACTTAAAATCCTAATTTAATATATATTCTTTATTGCACTTGTAAATTACATTGTTAATGCATTTATAAATATTGTAAGCAAGGGTGGACTTATCTCTGACAGAGATCTCTTCCAGTCAACCCAATGCAGTTAGAAAACATGTTGTTAGCGGGCAGCTGAAGTGCTACAACTATTACTACACATTATAAATAATAAATTTCAATATTTGGAAACCACAATTCCTTTTATATTATATAACTCCTCTCAACAACGGTCTCCATGTCCCATGAGGTGGACTGTCAGCTTGCTTACCATTCTAAATATTTAAAAAAATATCCTGTCTATATGTTCAGGAGCGCATACCTCCGCTAGTGGACGACTTCCTGTACATCTGCGACGGTGCGTACACACTGAGCCAGCTACTCAAGATGGAGATGAACATCCTGCGGGTGGTGGACTTCGACCTCGGCATCCCACTGTCTTATCGGTTCCTCAGGAGATACGCTAGGGTGAGGCATTCGAAATTTATTTAAATTTATTTAAAAAGTAAAAAAGTTGGAGTTGATAACAACCACTCCAGGAACACTGTTAATAAACCATGTTAAGTATTATATATATTCGAGGTTTTTCCAAGAGACTACAACATGGGATTCTTCAAAAAAGGGTTAGAGATTTCTTTAGTATCGGCAACGCGCGCGTAACACTCCTGGTATTGCAGGCGTTCATAGCTTACGTTAACCGCTTACCATCGGGTGGACTTTATGCATGTGTGCCACCTCAATGTTCATAAAAAAAAAATTGTCAACTAATGACACAGTCATTATGAGAGTTTTCTAAGTAATAAAAATACAAATTTACATCCCCTAGTTTAAGGACAGGGTATCCAAAGCTGTTTTCAATATTTTTTAGTACTGAACAGCTTTGTGAAAAGTTTTAATTCAATATTTCTAGGCGCGCTGATTTAGCTTCTATTGCCTGTCAATCAATTTGTATAAGCTTTATGGAGGATATATTTGTATTAATTAGATATAATCTATATGTCTCCGAAATAGTGTGCCCGTGTGTCGATGCCGACGCTAACACTGGCAAGGTTCGTGCTGGAGCAGTGCCTCCTTGAATACGGCCTTCTGGAAAACTCTGACAGCAAGATGGCCGCCGCCGCACTCTACCTCGCGCTCAGGATGAAGTCCCTCGGACACTGGACACCAACGCTACAGTATTACACAGGTAAAATAATCCAGCTAATTGTTTAGAATTATTTACGCTTCCAGTAGTATATGTATAACTACCAGCATTTGAGAGATATGGCAGTGAATTTATAGGGTACGGAGGAATAACACCTGAGTCCTTAGGAATGGCAACGCATGGGGGTCATCATGGGCGAAACAGTATACTCTGTTATGTCAATTGTACTGCTCATGTCTATAGGCGACAATTACCATTTTACATCAGGTGGGCCGTCAGGTTGTTTGCCATTCTAAATTTCATAAAAAAAAAATGAAAAATTTGCGCCACACGGTTGAATGCAGAGTCTTTTCTTTAATATTAAATACATCTAATACAATAGCTTGTATTTGGTCAAATAGAGTTATCATTCATTCATAATTTACCCGAGTTATTTCAACATTTTGATTAGTTTACTAGTAGTGAATCTACACAGTTTATAGTTTACCTAAATAAAACTGAACTGTCTATTTGTATGCCACTTACAGTACAGTAGATATTTCAATATGTAAATATATTTTTTATTTGTACATTTCAGGTTATTCAGTAAAGGACATCTTGCCATTAGCGAAAGCACAAAACTCTGTTTTACACAAGAAGCCAAAATCAGCTATCAGCACAGTACGGAATAAGTACTCGCACACAATCTTCTTTGAAGTAGCCAAAGTACCTCTAATCGATGACTCTGTTCTGAGCAGCTGAAATAAGCCAAGTGGCACTTTACACACAGTAAAAAGCATATTAAGGTGGGTGCAAATCTTTTGATTGTATATATTTGTATTGTTTTGTTGGTTGCCTATAATGCCTAGTATGCTCACACATGACAACTTTATAAAAACATGTTGAGTTTTGATTATCTTATTTATCCACGTGTTATTGAGGTATACAGTGCAATGTGGGCAGTCAATCGTTAATAGTGCATAAAGAAATAAGTCACAAAATGTATGCCCAAGTCAACCCACCAATAAGCTGCATTTGTTTGCGCAATGCAATTTTTTTTTTTTTGTTAATGTTATTATAATATTTAACTATATACTGTACAGACACATCGGCTCATTTTCATTTTTTGTCAATAAGAAATTAAATATTTACAACTCTAGTGATTCCGTATAATTGTCGGATTTTCTTTTTTTTTTAATTTGGGTTGTGTGTCGCCCTTTCTAATGAAAATTAAGATGGCGAAATATCGTAAGGTGCCACGTTGTAAGCTAGATTGTAAGTTATTGTTTAACGTTACAGTAGACAAACGTGTGGCGGGTCGTATGCGAGCGGCCGTGGACACGGTATCACTGCCGGTAATTTAGTATAATATCTAGGTAGTGACGAATCTAGATCAATTACGGAAACGTAGGATTAGCAATTGTTTAATGTAAAGCAGGAAGGTGGATTATTTCAAATTTCGATTTTGATGAATAATTTTCGATTTATTGCGAATTTTATATACATTTTCTTTTTTTCTTTATACAAAAAAGACTGAGACTGCACACGACAGAAAACTTTGGGTTTTCATATTTGTCGTTACAATTGTGCCATATATTGTATTGCACTATGGCAAATCACTAATCCCACCAAATAGACTAAAGAGCTATAAACTCTTTTCGAATTCAATTAAAGTAAGTGACAAATTCAATTTTGTTTAAATTTCAAAAATCACAGAATCCAAAATCGTACCATGTCATATAGTTCAATAGAATTTGCCAAAAATTATAGCCAATTCACATTCCAATATTGTTTTTTTTTTCCGCCTTGCTTAATATTAATAATATTAGAGTAATTGTCTTCCTATAGGAATGTGTAGGTGTGATATCATTCCACTTCAACGCTATGAAAGTGGAAATGTATGTAATTTTGAGCGTTTTTATTTAAAATCCACAATGTCAAAACTGAAAGCACACTCGTGTATGATTTCAAATAATATCCATACCATTAATATTTAAAAGCAATTCCCATTTTGGTTGGTAACTAAACGCTTGAAATGTAGTCATGAAATTTTACCTATCTACCCTTTTTACTTTGGATTCAATTTACCTTAAAGAATAATCGATTGTATGTATATTTGCTTGTATGTAAAATGTTTTTATATGCGTTATAAATATGTATTCTAATTGAGCGCGCTTTGCTAAAATCTCTTTTAATTTTAATTATTATTATTATTATTAATGGATTTTGTAATGTTTTAATAATTAATTTACATAGTAATTATTGTGAGATTATTTGCATCATTGTCTTGTGTTTTGTAATTTATCACATTTTAAAGAGTACAAAATATTGGAATGTTATTAATAATGTTGTTTCGTTAATGATAAGTTTTAGAATAATTACACTTTTAAAACTGTTTTTCTTGATAGCGTTCTTCGTCTAATTGTACAAGGTAAATGTAACCTCTTGACATGTAAATAAAAGTGATTTTGGTTTGGTAACTTGTACTTTTAATTTTACGAATTTTTGTACATATCGTCCTAGTCGTAGAACACTGACGGATCTGACGAATGTTACATATAAAGATCCGTCAGTATTCTACGACTATGACGGTATACGCATATGTGGCAGGCTCCAATTACAGACTAAAGAGAATTATTCTTAAAAACCTCAAGTTTCTAATAAATCTATTTTAGTCACTGAGGTATTTTTATTTTGATGTGAACGCGTAATATATAAAAAAGTGGAAAACAACACACAGTTAAAAAAGTTTTGCAGGAAGTTTCAGTTTTTATGAGTAAAGTGGTAAACTATGTTACTAGTATACTCGTACCGGGGGCCAAGGGATTGTTAGTGATGCGGACACCAGTCCCATTGCTACCAATATATCCTGTCAGGTCGACCTCCACGTGGTTCCCCCTGGAAACCGTCGTGCTGAATTCCAAGTGTATTTATTACGATGGGCTTACTGACCTGCCTTTTCATCCTCGCCTATCACCCCTCACTGATGCCCCACAAGCGCAGGCGGGTTTACAATTACATTTCAACCGTGAAGTAGTTGTGTTTGCATGGCTTTGTTTCGGTTTGAAGAGTGGGGTATGGAGTGAATTTACAGGGTACAGAGGAATAACACCTGAGTCTTCAGGAATACCAACGCATGGGGGTATCATGGGCGAAACAGTATACTTTGTTATGTCTATAGTACTGCTCATGTCTATAGGCGATGATTACCACTTTCCATCAGGTGGGCCGTCAGTTTGTTTGCCATTCTAAGTTGTATAAATATATATATCAGGGTATATATTTGTAAATCAAGAGAACATCCGTAAATCTAAATAACCACTGGTTTATTATTTGCCACTATCAGTGTCGTGGTCATATAGCTCGAAGAACCAATGACCGATGGAGACGAAAGGTTCTAGAGTGGCGACCCCATACGGGCAAACGCAGTGTAGGATGACCAACTAGATGGGCGAAATAGTATTATACTCTGATATTTCTTTTTACAACACAGGGGGCAAACGAGCATGCATCTCACCTGATGGTAAGTGACTACCCCCGCCCATGGTTACCCACAACACCTACGGCATCGCAGATGTGCTGCCGGCCTTATCTATATTCATAGTACTGCTCATGTCTATATTACACCTAACGGCCCACCGGCCGTCAGCTTGATTACCATTTTAAGTTGCATAAAAAAAAAAAATTCACCGGGTCATTTAGTAAACAATGTAAAAGTGTGTATAGCAAAAAAAAAAAACAACGTAATTTCATATTGTGATTTAATCACTTGAAACAAAATGGTACTTCCAGAAGCCTGGCATCAATCGACTTCAACTATACATAAAAAAATTACAAAATATAATACCTACTTTACACGGTAGGTACTGAGCGTAATGAGAACTTGGATATTAACACTGGACATTAATTTTTGTAGATATTTCTCCATAGATGTGGAATAGGTAACGCAAATGAATCAATATGCGGTATAAATCTTATTACATCGGGCAAACGCAGCGAGTACAATGTAAAATCATCGCTATTATTACAGGTGTAAAGTTCACAGGTATATTCTATGTTACATTGGCTGCGCCGTAATTGTAACTTGGGTATTCCATATAGTTCTATAGACCTCAATAGATGGCGCTAGGTACCACTTGTTTTTCTGCAAACTAGGAACAATACACATTTATAGGTCTTGTAACAGACTACACGATTAATACACCTTGTCAGATCGACCCTAGACGCGGTTCGCTCTAGAAACCGTTTAATTTATGATGAATTCATAGCGATAAAACAACTGGCCCTGTAAACAAATGGCAAGCGAATTCGTCGATGAAGTTGACATCGCTAGCGAGACTGAGATAGAACGATATAGCAACATCGGATGTCTCATTCCAACTCATGGACTCGCTAGCGATGCCGATTTCGTCTATGAATTCGCTTGCCACTTGTCTAGAGTGCCTGATCTGATTTCGTCCTCAACTATCACCCCTCAGTGTCACTGGTATCCTACTAGCGTTAACTAGAAGTACGGGGATGGAAGCCATTTCATTTTTATCCATCAATAAAAGATATATTGTACCAATAAATGTTATGAGTTACCATTCGATAGCATATGCCCTTCGCGTAATACCAATTCAAAAATATCACATATTTTTTTCTATAAACGTAAAACTATTTTCATGTCAACTTTTCAGCGCTAAACCTTTTATTTGGGCCATTTACAGGGTACAGAGGAATAAGATCTGAGTCCTCAGGAATGGCAACGCATGGGGGGTATCATGGGCGAAACAGTATACTCTGTTATGTCCATGGTACTGCTCATGTCTATAGGCGACGGTTACCACTGCATCAGGTGGGCCGTCAGCTTGTTTGCCATTCTAAGTTGCATAAAAAAAAATGCGTATGATGGCTAGTACAACCAGCCTAGTTCCGCACAGAAGCTTCCTGGAACCTTCACAGGTCTCACTGAGCTACCTCACTGTTCCGAAAATATCTGAACGACAGGGGTCACAGCTACATATTAATATAATAATAGCAAATTGACAATTTAGCCAGCGACCAATTAGGCACTTTTTACTTATGGCAAAATCACACAGTGGTACAGTAGCGACATCTATTAAAGTCTAATAAAGTTCTATATTTGAACACATAGTAGATATTTAATTTCTCAAAGTTGCACATAGCATAATATAGGCAAGTTTGAGAAATAATATAGCAAAGTATTAATTTGTTAACAAAAAACATTTTTTTTTCAATACAGACAACCGTTCAACAGAGGCATGAAAATACTCATGCCTGTAATATTGCCTCATAAAATAGTAATAGTAAACACAAATTCCACAATACATTTTGCATTGTATTTGAGGTAATCCAACAAACCGACACATCGGAGCGGTAAAGTTGTGCAACTGAAATATTTATGAGTCCAAATCGAATCCATCACACACGGGTAGCCTATTAGTAGCCTGCAAAACTACATCATTTACTAGTTCTCAATTATGATTGGATAATTCACATAGGGTTATATTATATAATCATATAGGATCATGGCTATTAAATATATTGATAAAAATTTGCCTATTTTACTATTCTTTAAAAGGGGGTTAAAGAGGTTTTTTCAGGATCGGCAACGCACGCGTAATATCTCTGGTATTACAGGTGTTCATAGGCTACGGTAACCGCTTACCATCAGGTGGGCCGTATGCTTGTTTGCCACCTTAAAAGACATTACTTCACAAAATCTGATCTTCATTATATAAAACTCTTAGATAATATATAGTAGCGAGTGTCCGTCGAGAGTCAATTCGCAAAAATAATTCTACCTTTTAATTCTTGTACAAAGTATTTATATCGAACCATATGTAGACTTTCTTTTCCTGTGGGTATCGTATATCGGAAATTATTGGTCGAGGGATGGGCAGCAGCGTCCCTCTAAACATCACTAAAGCCTAATTGCGGTATTGTTTATATGGGTGTGAATGGAATGGTTACCCCGCCTGCGCTATCGGTATACGCTGGCGGGGCACCAGTGAGATATGTTAGATGATGAAAGCAGGTCAGTTAGCCCATTGTGACGAATTCTACTAGAATTAACCAGGTTTCCTGGGAAAACTGCGTGGAGGTCAACCTAAAATTGTATTGCTAGTAACAATCCCTTTCCCCCCGCCTAATTGCGGTTACCAACCCGCCGGCTAATCGTGCCAACTATGGCAGGTCGCACTCGGGGGGAGGCCTATGTTCAACAGTGGATAATTAACGGCTGATATGATGATGATAATGATGATGATGATGATGATGAAGACTTCACTGATTCATCAATGTATAAGTAAATCAGAACGCTTGAAAACTGAATCGAATAATAAAACTATTTTAACAAAAAGAAACGATTATTTTTTGTAAAAAATGGTAGAGAAATTATATTGCAAAATTTTTGCTTGTACAATCTCAGATTTATTTGTCTACTTTATATTATTATTATTATTTGAGCCAATAACTGTGCACTGTTGAACATAAGACTTCCTCATAAGGGGGAGTTTAGCCAGTAGTTGCCACGCTTAGCAAGCGAGTTGGCAACCGCAGTTAGGTGTTTAGAGACGTTTTAAGAGGTACACTGCTGTCCATCCCTCGCTCTCCATTAGTCACCAGTTACAACACCTACAAGAAAGGAAGGGGTGGCCTATTTTATGCCTGGGCACATGCGGCGTATGTAAAAAAATCTTACAGTATATAGTAATTATAATTTGAACGTAACGCTTCTCGTTTGCCGAAAGGGGGAAAGGAATTATTAATAATGGAGACCGAGAATCCCATTGCTAGCAATATACCCAACCAGGTCGACCTCCTCGCTAGTTCTCCCTGGAAACTATCATGGTTAATTCCTGATGAATTCATCATAATGGGCTAACTGGCCTGTTTTCATTCTCATCTATCACCGGTGGTGCTCCGCCAGCGCATCGTAGCGCAGGCGGGGTTACCATACCATTTTCACCCATCAAAAAAAACGCTTCTCGTTATCATAAAAAAAAAAATATGGAAAAAATGATCCTATATAATTTAAAATAACCCCTATTGATACACGAACGAGTCACGGAGACTGTTTATGTTAATTATGCAATAATTAACATTCATCCATACATTTATAATGTTGGTATATTGTACTCTCTAATGTGTACACTACAAGTTTGCATCACGCGTACATTGTATATATTTTTTTTACCTGACACAATTAGTAAATCTTGATATCTTTACCAACATAACTGTGGATGTAGTGAGGAAAAAAGTTTTTGTGTTTGTTACATATTATTGCTTAATATAAGACACGAATCCCCTTATTCGTAAAAACTAAAATCTTTAACCTCTAAATGCCTGAAGTTTCAAATTTGATACCGGGGTTTGCATTGTTTCATTGTTAAATAAATTTAAATATTTTGATTACCGTAATGCCTAAAGTATCAAAAATGATACCAAATGTTTTTTTTTTTTTCAAAATAAATATATAAAAATATCGTTTTAATTTTTTTTTTTTTTTTACTATTTTTCCCCATTAGTAAACACAGTAAAGGGTAAACTTACGTTTTTTTTTTATTTGATTTAAAAAATCAGGCTTTTAAGGGTTAAACCTATTTTAACTATTACACTGTTTTGTTTCACTTTCATTCAAATAGAGAATTTATCACAAAAGAAAGAGACAAAACAGTTCAATAGCTAAAATAGATTTATGAGAGGTTTGATGTTTTATAGAATATGGAGAAGTCTTTTTGATGTTCAATTAAAAAAAAATATACCAAGATTATTTACTAATATGCCAAGTATATATATATATATATATATATATATATATATATATATATATATATATAAACAGATTTATATTTTACAGTAGGTATATCTTTACCACATAGGAGATGCCAGGTACTCATGTACGTAATAAAATACAACTCTATGAGTTCTATTTTGACGGACAAAAAGTACGTAGAAGACCGTCTCTTGTCTTCAGAGGCACTTTTTCATTCTAAAAATCTAAATATATATATTCAATACGTAGATACAAAATGTTTCACCTACTCAATATACAAGTGCAAAAGTGATGCAGAATTACATTCGATTTTCTACTAATTAGACATATCAAATATCTATATATCATATCATTGTAAAAATTTCATTAATATTGCATAATATTCATTTTCAAAATTCATACTGACAAATGTTTTTTCTTACATGACATTACGTAACTGACACATATCGGTTGACCTACGTCAACTTTGCGTGCATGACGTACGGGTAGGATAAAATCTATCCCGCTAGGTGGCGCTGTTTGATATGGAGAATTGTTAAATGGCAACACAAAATGATTCACATTAATCGTTTACCATAAAATACATAAACGACCCGCTACTGGGCACTTGTATTTAGTCAATAATCTTGACGTGTCTTTTTCGAAATTATTAATTCAAAAATCGAATATTAATACAAAATCAATTATCTTTTTCTTGTTTTATTTTTTTTTAAATGATGTGATTTCGATTACCTTTTTCTGCTGTAATATTATTAAAATAAAAAGACATGTCAGTATTGTTTACTAATTATGCCAAATATAAAAAAAAAATGGTTAAAAAAAAATATGAAAATATGGTACACAATATAAGAGCACACAGGACTATGTGTTTAACAGGTCTCCAATGGCATTTCAATTATAACTTTAACGTAAAGCAATTGTTCATTTGAAAACCTCATTTATTATTACTCATGTTAGGCGTACCTAACAAAAATTAACCAGCTCATAAACATATTCAGACACAACTTCTAAAACTTGCTAGGATTCCATCTATATGTGATATAACATATTGCTACAACTCGTCTAAATGTAATAAATGATACATAGGTAATATTGGCACTTCAAAATACCTGCAAAATTACAAGTGAATTACACGAAACCGTTTCAATAATATGACAAGAAATTTTTGTATGTAGCTAGGGTTGCCATTTATAAGCTTTCTCTACTTGGACTAATCCTCATTTGCAGGGTCCAAAGACCAGTCTAGCAGGGCTTTAAAGTTTCAGAAACAATTCCATATTTTCCTAAACCAATTTTGTGTTGACAATGTGAATTAACATTGCCATTAAATATCTGGAATAAGATCTCCAAACGTGACGCATTTTAAATTTCGAATCCTGCTTAATTTTACAGATGACAACTCTTATGTATCCCTTATTTTTATGCTCAAATAATATAAGCAAGAATATAATGAAACACTGTGAAGTTCTGACATGTAATGTTACAGGTAGATTAGAGTAACTCTATACATCTATGCTATGTGACACAATGAACACAATTGAGGATGAATAGACAAGTCTAAGACACCCAGTACACGATCCTTTTACTGTCCATTTCTCCAATCATAAATTGTAATTGATGAAAAACAGCATAACCATTATACAATTATGTACTAATAGATGCTCAATGACTTTCTTTTCATGTTTGGAACAATGTACTTTTAAACAAAAACGACTGGGTGGTGAAAAAAAAAAAATAACGCAAAATCATCGTGCACTGGGCCCTTAACACTGAAATTAAAATCAACAGATTAGATTATTTAACTCTAGAGTACAGAGAACCTCGACGCCTTTGTAACTTAAATTAGAAGGAATACTTTTAAACATGCATTACGAATGGTAATATTAATGTTTAAACAATGGTTAAAGACAAAAATCACTGGATAGTATCAGATGATCACATCATGCATGGAAATCCGCAACTAAATTAGGCTAATATATATCTATAAATTCGCACTAATACGGGCAAGCGGCGAGCAGATACCGGACTTAGAACGTCGAGATACTCAATAAATTCGTAATAAATAATAACGGCGGATGAACAATAATATGAAATGTACGTCTGCGTAAGACATTTTGTTTACCATACGTTCTATATTCATGGCTACATTCTCTTATCACTATAAATATATACATTACTGCGTTCAATACATAGGAACGCGACTAAAATATTTACAATAAAGTTTTGAATGCTTTGGCTATCAACAGGGCGTTCGCATTTCGCTCCATGTGTAATTCCTAGACTACTTCAATATTAGGAACAGATATTGGTGTAAGCTAGTTCAGTGTGTCGGAACAAACACATGCAATTTGAACCCTATATTACAGTGTAAATAGGTCCATTTTTACTTCCTAACGTAGATTTAGCGCCTTCACTGGCTCGTCACTGAACCAATAGCCCAGGAATTTCATTGTACGTACATAGACTTGCATAAAATTGGACATTGCAATACCTGGGACACCGATATTTCTCAATAGTGACGAGACAAAAGTAGTTAATATGTGAATACGGCGCTAGACTCGACTACACATGTTCCACGTTACACAAAAAACGTATCCACCTGTCGGCAAGTGCAAAATTCAATCTTAAATCCATTGCCGTTAGGTAGTGAATTTGAAATTCCTGGACTAAATTGTCCTTACACTTATCCACACACTATTAGCTGGGGTTGGGGGATTTGTGGTTGTCTTGTGATTCATGCGGCGACTCGTTCATGGGTTGGGCTCGGGGCGAGACCGGCCTAAAGGTGCACTCCAGGGAATCAGAGTCAGGGGTGCCGGGCGTTGAGGGAGTCAACCTATCCGACGTGCACATACGTTTGGAAAGCGGCGAATCAGTCTCGTCGCACCGCCGCTTGGCTACGAACATATTCGGTCGACTACTCACTGGGCTGAAGCTCGACGCTCGGATCGCGATGGGCGAAAGGCTGCGCCGTGTTGTGTACTTCCTGGTCGGTGATGGCGATACCACTGGGGAGAATCTGGAATGGATATTAAAAATAATTAATTTATAACACACATGCGTCATTTTTTTTATACAACTTGGAATGGCAAACAAGCTGACGGCCCACCTGATGGAAAGTGGTAACCGTCGCCTATAGACATGAGCAGTACCATGGACATAACAGAGTATACTGTTTCGCCCATGATAGCCCCCATGCGTTGTCATTCCTGAGGACTCAGGTGTTATTCTTGTACCCAGTAACTTCACGCCAGAATATGTATGTTCCTGGCACAGAATAGGGTACCCCTTCCTTTATCGTGGATGTCGTATGATGCGACTAAGGGAACTTAATGGTCGAGAGATGAGCAGTAATGTCCTTTTTAAATTATCACCATTATTATTGTAATATTGTTATTTTAATAAAAAAAAAAAATGATAATAGATTCGATTAGATAGTTATAAAAACTATTGACGATTTGCCATCAGGCTGCCCAGTTTGTACCAATTCCATCTTACTAATATAATAAAATTGTAACTAGACGATCTTTATATATATATATATATATATATATATATATATATATATATATATATATATATATATATATATATATATATATATATATATATATATATATATATATATATAACTTTTATCTGTCTGTCCATCTGTCAGTAAGTTTGTTTCGGCATCACGCAAAAACTACTGCACCGAATTATATGCGGTTTTCACAATTGCGTTCTTGAAGATCTAACCTCAAATCTGATATACGTTTCATTTAGTGAATTTCCTACTTCAGAAATTCACGCATGCGAATTAGCGAACCAAACGTAGCTAGCTAGCGTAGTACATAAAAAAAAACTACAATTATTTACAAATTGCTTTGTAACAGATTTGAACAAATAACATGTTATGTACGAGAGAACATAAAAACTATCGTATGGGGAATAAATCACGCGTCATTATTCTGACATAATGGTACCTAGCTACAAACATAGTTACACTGTAACTTCACAGTGACCCTACAATTTAGATTTTAGGGTTCCGTACCTCAAAAGCAAAACAGAACCTTTATAGGAGTATTCTTTGTTGCTCGTCTATCTATAATAAATAAATAAATAAATATTTGTCTGTCAAGACCCTTTTCTCAGGATCGCGTGAAGATGCTAGAATTAATATTAAATCCTCAAGGCTGTAATCTCTTAAAACTCGTGTAAAAGTTAATCTTTTAAATCGAATCGTAAATTTGTAACAATAATATTCTTTTGCAAATGGTTTTTAATTATAATTTGCATGGAACCCTCAGTGTACGAGTCCGACTCGCACTTGACCGGTTTTTAAAGATATGCATGTTGAGTCATGGATCCTGGAGCGCGTAGTCTCGTAAGGTGTCAAAATGTCAATGAGTCAAATTTAGTGATAGTTTATTTAAATATGCACTAGTTTTTCCCCGTGACCTCGTCCGCGTGGTCGCAGTATTTTTACTAACCGGAATAAAAAATAGCTCCTCGATCCCATGTAGTATAATGTATACCAAATTTCAAATGTCTTAACACTATTTTTTTTTATGCAACTTAGAATGAAAAACAAGCTGACCTGATGGAAAGTGGTAACCGTCGCCTATAGACATGTGCAGTACCATGGACACAACAGAGTATACTGTTTCGCCCATTTCTGCCATATCCCACCCTTCAAACCGAAACACAGCCATGCAAACATAACTGCGTTACGGTTGAAACACGAATGGGACAGAGGTGCCCAAGCAAACGACTTTTGTACAAAGTCTGGTTAAAAGTAATAAACAAATGAACAAATTAACATTTATAATATTAGGAGGAGAAGGGATTGGTAATAATGGGGATTAGTAGCCCCATAATTGCCAATTAATTCTCCCCCATGCTAGCAATACACTCTGTCTGGTGGACCTCCTAGCGGTTCGACCTGGAAACTATCGTGTTAAATTCCAAATGAATTCGTCACGATGGGCTAACTGACCTGCCTTTTCATTCTCACCTATCATCCCTCAAGATGGCGAGGCACCAGTAAGAGATGATAGATGAGAATGTAAAGGCAAGTCAGTTAGCCCATCGTGATAGAACCGCAGGGACGTCGTGCTGACAGGGTATATTGGTAGCAATGGGACAGTAGTCCGCAATACTAACAAATCCCCCCCCCCCCCCGTAGGCAACGGTTACGTTAGGTAGTTAGGTAGACCGCCAGCCTGTTTGCCATTCTAAGCGTCATAAAATAAAAGCTTGTAATAAAAACTACTGGATTACCTGTGCAACCTAGTGGGCGAGTTGGCCAGCCCGGAGACGAGGGTGAGGTCCTCGCAGGACTGGCCCATCTGCATGGCGGAGTGCACCTCCCGCTCGTGCGCCACCTCCCGCGTGTTGCTCACGTCCGCGCACTCCTCGGCGCGTAGCTGGTTCACGCGCGGCGTCAGCCGGGGACCCCACGAGTTCTGATAACAACATAATTAGAATATTAAAAAAAGTGTGTTATTAGAAAAAAATCATATCGGCCATTAACTGTTCACTATTAACAGTGATATAGACCTTCCACTTGGGGGTTTTTCCGGTAGTTGCCAAACTTGGCAAGCGGGTTGGCAACCGCAGTTAAGCTTTAGTGATGTTTTAAGGGAGGCGCTGTTGCCCTTCTTAAAGCATCACCAATAAACTCCCTTAGTCGCCTCTTACGGCATCCATGGAAAAGGAAGGGGTTAGGCCATTCTATGCCGGGACTACACGGCTCAAAAAAAAATAAACACTAATAGCGAAGTCAGATCTATTAGACTCTGGGGTTCCTTTTTTGAAGAATCCCAAGATTTACCTACTGTAAGAAACCATAGTAGGTTTCTTCAGACTCAGCGGGTTTACCATGAAATGAAATTTCGAAATTTCGGACTCTATTTCGTGTTTTTGTTT
The DNA here is from genome assembly GCF_026898425.1 of Galleria mellonella. NCBI lineage: Eukaryota > Metazoa > Arthropoda > Insecta > Lepidoptera > Pyralidae > Galleria > Galleria mellonella. The sequence goes on from NW_026442176.1 coordinate 4,967,429, forward strand.
ATACCAAAATCAGACCAATAAATAGAGTTTAACAATTCGTTTATCATACATCCTATCATAAAAGTCCAAAGGAACAATATTTTAACATTTTTAATATTTCCAAACGACATGTATTATGTAATTTTAACATCAAATTTGTGTTTCGTTTAGCTTCGAAATTTCGGAAAACATTTCATGGTAGGCCCTCAGAACTTGATACATCGACATACTTAGGAATCGGTTCCATTACCTTTTACACTGCACCGACAGGAATTATACAGGTATCTTCAAATAAGTACCTATATATAATATCCATATAATGCAGGTATGTATGTATATAGTGCAGAGGTAGGTAGGTCCAAAGAATAGAAGAGGCAAAATGCTGGGCCACCTTATACGACATGACGATTTTTTTAAGAACATAGTAGAAGGAAAGATAGACGGCAAAAGAGGAAGAGGAAGACCGAGGAATAACTACATGGGACAGATAAAGGAAACACTAGGCGTCATGTCGTATAGGGAGATAAAGGATATGGCCTGGGATAGAGCTGGCTGGAGGAAGATGCATGAATTAGTTGCACCGACAAGAGGAAACTGTTAAATGAAAAGAAAGAGATAATGCAGGTATAGTATCAATACACGGGGGCCCGGCAAGGTACACGTGTTAAGGCGTAACAAGAAAAACAATAAACAATTAGGCATAATTAATAAACGTCTTTAAATGTGTGACGTTTGTCTTTTGCCACTATTATTGTACATTAAAAAAAAATACAATAGAGTACTAACAGTGACGGTGACGGGCGCTACCAGGGGACTGAAGCTGCCGCTGTGGCGGCGCGTTCTCGACACGTTGTTGTTACTGAACATGCTGAAGAACGTGTTCCTGGAACAAACGGAACAACTGTTCAAGTAAAGTGAAAAACAAAACATTTTTTTTGTATGCAACTTAGAATGGTAAACAAGCTGACGGCCCGCCTGATGGAAAGTGGTAACCGTCGCCTATAGACATGAGCAGTATCATGGACATAACAGAGTATACTGTTTCGCCCATAATAATCCCCATGCGTTGTCATTCCTGAGGACTCAAGTGTTATTCCTCTGTACCTTGTAAATTCACTGCCATATCCAACCTTTCAAACCGAAACACAGCCATGCAAACACAACTGTTTCACGGTAGAAACACGAATGAGACAGAGGTACCCAAGCAAACGACTTTTGTACAAAGTCTCCCACTGGTTAATTTAATTCTTAATGAATTAATTCTTTACGATAAGCCCACTGATCTGCCTTTATCCTCACCTATAATCTATCACCTATACCGATAGCGTAGGCTAGTGTACTTACTAAAATTTGCATGCTCAAAATATGGCGGATCATACCTGAACATTACAAAATAAATCGTAACATCTTATTATGTAATTAAATTTCTGGCTAATAAATTATTATTATTCTAAAATTAGCACACACATATTTTTTAAGATGTAGACAAAGATAAGCTACTTTTTTCGCAGTTAATCAACATATAATGGTCACACAGACGGAGCCGCGGGTAAAAACTAGTGAATGCAATCATGACACGAAATCCGAGACACACGTGCACAATTGGCATTAACAGCACAAGAAATCTAATCCCATTCAATGGCTGCTTATTACCGACATGTTTACAGAAAGCATGATAACATAACTCTGTATTGAATTACATCCTTCTAGCAGTCGCGTATTCAATTATGATCTAGATACCTACCTCGTTGAAAACAATAGCCTATAAATTATTATTTAAAAGTATATTCTATCCTAAAGGCAGAAAATTAATAATTCAATAGCATTTGAAATCACAGTAAACAATTTTAATTTTTTAATAATAATATTAATGTCAAATATTTATATTATAATTTACAGTTTCTACTTGGAAGGCCTCATTAAAAAAAGACACGGTGCACCTCGCATGCATTCTGTATTTATTAACCGACTTCAAAAAAGAAGGCTCTCAATACCTATCACATTTTTGTTATTTTTATTACCTTATGACTCATTTAGAAACCGATTAGGAAAATTATTTTTTTATGTGAAGGGATATATTTATAAATAAATATAACTGGCTTTGCCAGGACTGAAGTCTTTTTTTATGGGACACAATCATAATTTAATATCATATTTAAGAATCAAGACAGATTCTTGATAAGTTCTATAATAATGCAGTACTTGATACTAGAGGGAGACTTTGTACAAAAGTCGATTGCTTGGGTACCTCTGTCCCATTCGTGTTTCAACTGTGAAGCAGTTGTGTTTGCATGGCTATGTTTCAGTTTGAAAGGTGGGATAATAGTGTGAATTTACTGGGTACAGAGGAATAACACCTGAATCCTCAGGAATGGCAATGCATGGGGGGTATCATGGGCGAAACAGTATACTCTCTCATGTTCATGGTACTGCTCATGTTTATGGGAGACGGTTACCACATTACATCAGGTGGGCCGTCAGCTTGTTTGCCATTCTAAGTTGTATAAAAAAAAATACATAAATTCTATTAACTACACCATGTAATGGTAACATTTCTACTGTCATTGTAGAACTGTAGTGCCAGATAGCATTATAAAATTGAAATTATGCGTAACAGAAGAATGAAGAGCAGAATTCCAACTTTAATAAAAATATTTATTTAAAATTATGTTCAGCAAAAAAACCGACCACAATTGTAATAAACCAGTTATTTGGGAAACTTAGAGTGGCAGACTAGCTTACGGCCCACCTGATGGAAAGTGGTAACCGTCGTCTATAGACACGTGCACTACCATGGACGTAACAGAGTATACTGTTTCGCCCATGGTACCCCCCATGCGTTGCCATTCCTGAGGACTCAGATGTTATGCCTCTGTACCCTGTAAATTCACGCCATATCCCACCCTTCAAACCGAAACACAGCCATGCAAACACAACTGCTTCACAGTAGAAACACAAATGGGACAGAGGTGCCCAAGCAATCGACTTTTGTACAAAGTCTCCCTCTGGTACAAAGTCTGATTGCTATATCCACCCTTCAAACTGAAACATAGTCATGCAAAAATAATTGCTTCATGACAGAAATATGAATGGGACAGATCTAAGCAGACAATCTTTGTACAAAATCTCCCTATTCATCTACAAAATACGTGAAAATTATCTGGTATATCCTTTCAGATAAAAAAATTCATATCTGCTAATAACTGACAGAGCTATGAGATAATAAACATAAAAATACCATCTTTTTTATACCACAAAGGTGGCAAACAAGCATACAGTCCATCTGATGGTAAACAGTCACTGTAGCCTGATGCCTGCAAAACTATTATATATATTTTTTTCTGTCATTTATGTTATCTCGCTTTTTTTGTGTATGTATGTTGTAATTTGTGTGCTGTAAGTAATGCAAATAAATTATCTATCTATCTATTATAGATCAAAAGAGGAACAGCAGTAATTAATCATGCCTCTTTACTGTGACCATTGTATTACACATAATGACATATTTTATTACCATATTTGATATTTTACCATATATAATAATAGTTTTTCCATAAAAAGTTATAAAAGTGAGGGTAGTTCTAAATAAATAAAAAGCCGGTCAAGTGCGAGTTAGACTCGCGCAACGAGGGTTCCATACAAAATCATCAAGTTAAATTTTTTTTGTAAAGTAGAAATTTACGGTTTTCTGATTTTTTTTTCTTTTACTTGTGCTACATGATATTACTTCTTGCCAAATTTCATGATTCTAGGTCAACGGGAAGTACCCTATAGGTTTTGATTCTCTTTGAGAATGTCGAAATATGCCATATAAATGGAACATAAAGGGCTGTATCTTTTGATTGCGTCGATTTAGAAACTTGATTTTTTCACTGCTTTAAGAGATTACAGATCTGAGTATATGATATTAATTTCAACTTAATACCTACGTTTTAAAAAAAAATAGGTCTTGACCTATCCTATTCGTGTTTCTACCATGAAGCAGTTGTGTTTGCATGGCTGTGTTTTGGTTTGAAGGGTGGGATATAGCAGTGAATTTACAGGGTATAGAGGAATAACATGAGTCCTCAAGAATGTCAACGCATAGGTGTTATCATGGGTGAAACAATATACTCTGTTATGTCCATAGTACTATTCATGTCTATAGACAGTTACCACTTTCCATCAGATGGGCGTCAACTTGTTTTCCATTCTAAGATGCATAAAAAAAAAACTTCATTTGCATACACCTAACAAAATATTATTTGTATCATATCATTAGGCCGTAAATACTGTGTAACCAAATGGAGAGCATTATCATCACCTCCTATTTATCATGTGACATGCCTTTGATAATAGTTGGTACCTAAAATAAATGTTTATTTTTAAATACATTTCAGTATCTATGACATCCTTACTAGTAACTAATGTGAAAGGAAGTTTACTTGTTAGCTTCTACTGTCTTAACTGATCACAATGATGAAATTGATGACTGATGAAATTTGGTATATGCATACTATCATCATCATCACCTTATCCTAATTCTTATATAGGCTCGGTGTAATATGCATGCTATATGAGACGAGAATTAGATTTACATAAATATTATATACCTAAATAAACAAACTGACTTAAATTCTTTTTTATATGATTAATATGATATATTAAATTGTTGTTCATTTATTTAATGTAAATCTAAATTATTACAAGACAAATCTATTTAAAAAGGGGCAACTATATGTAAAATAATTAAATATAACCTGACATCTAAATTGATGTTAATGCATGTATATTAGCTACCTATCAATATAATTTTGCTACATCCAAAAAGAAATTTGTGTACTTAATATTCATAAGAATATTGTAATAACTCAATATTATGTACATGAATACAATATAATAATAAATAAATAAATAAAACAGGAAAACAGGAATGGTAGCCTATAGCTACTTTTTATCCTAGTCAGTAAAAACATCCTAATTAAATGGACAAAGTCATAGGTAAAATGTAGCATTATGTAATTATTATTTATGTATGTAAAAACCAGGTAACTTATTAAGTAAATAGAAAAAACTGAGTGCCAAAGACCTATACTTCTTTTTGCATCACTCAATATATGTGTTTATATATTAATACATATATATTTATTTATTCTTTACTGCACAATAAAATTTTTACAAGTCTATCCTGGTAAAAAATAACTAAAATATAACTACATTTAAAATGTATTATATTTCAATACAATCTGTAATCTTCTGCTTTATCCATATAAATTATTATAAGGATAACAAGTGTTCTATAGATTCATCCAGAATAAGGCCCATCTCTGTATAAAAATTTATTAAAATTATTCAATACTTTAAGCATGATTGAGTAGCAAAAATACATACACACATTGTATGTATGTGTTTGGTTTAATAAGGTATTGACCTTTACAAAGTCTCACATTTATGTATTATTTACGTAGTATAAGAAAATATTCAATATTGATACATATGTATAAACACAGGCACCCTGCACCTAATTACACTTATAATAATAATAATTTCAACACATTTTGTTTTACTGCATATTTAAAACAAAAAAAAAATTATTCACCTATTGCAACTCCATTTCTTCTGGAATGCTGGAATTAGTGATGTTATTAATATTTATGAATGAAGTAAATAGCTTATGACTGTATAATACACTATAGCTAACTGCTTTGTGAACTAAGAAGGCTCCTATGTATAATAAAATTAGCCACCTACTTGTCACCTAAAAAGGCTACCACAGCCTACAGCAGTCGCATGTTTATCAATACACCACGAATCAACGCCGCCGCACGGCTGCATCGTTCAAAACAATGTCAATGAAACAAGATATGTAACACTTTTGATTTTAATAGTGTAAACAACAAGCGATCAAATAACTAAATAGAGGCATGGCACCCACAGGGCGATCGTTTAAAATAGGTATGTAACATAGCAACAACTACACCGCAGGCTCGGAGGCGTGCGAATTACCTTATACTTTACCTGGGCGCTATGTTGGTCGTAGGCGAAATAGCCGCCGTAGAGGCCGCCTCATTGATTAGAGGTGCGCTGCTGCACCTTTTCAATATGTTAGGAGCATCCACATCCATTATCTACAGCCACACCATTCGATCACTGACGTACTATGTAGTTATACACATCGGGACTGCCGACACTATTAGCTCTACAGTTTATATAACACTGTAAGTGCACTTAGAAACAATCTAATTTAACAAGAAATCTACCATTACGACTACATAGAAATTACTCATTACGCGTAAATGAAAGGATAACGAAATAAAATTAAAATACGCTACTCAGAAAGCTAAAAAGTGGCTCGAAGCTGACCTGTCAAATCGCCGCAATATGGTAACGTTCAAACAATATAAATTCTATATACGATTTTAGTTTTTTTTTTTTTTATTTGGGAAATCTCCTAAAAGTTTAATAAAATGCCTATAAATAAATTCATTTTAAATTGCAAAACAAAGGGATATGAATTTCTATTAAGAAATGGGAATTATGGGTATATGATATAATTTTTTCGTATTTTCATAACGGAGTCAACAATAACTTTTTTACACGGAATAAAAAAATTGAGTTGATCAAATCCAAGCTAGAAATGTCAAATTTATCACTCGATCGTTCCGTTCTCTTATTTAATTCTGTTATTTTCAATATGTAACAGCTTTTTAAACACAATTTGACTTTAAACTATTATTTAATATAAATTTTAAATAGATCAATGGTCTAAAACTATATATACTGTATTTGTTTATAATGTAACTAAATTAGTTCTAAGTCAAAAGTGTACAAATAATACATCGGGAGTCTAATGATTGGAACGTACGTAATTTGTTTTGACTTTTGTTTGATTAAGGAATGTTTTGGTTTGTTTAGAGATGTAGTTATTATTATTTTTTTTTATTTTATACACATAAATAATCTATGATGTATTTTCGAAGAAGGTAAGTAATAATAGATTGTAGTAATTGATTATTCATCCTTATAAATGTAATCTAACTAACATTATTTACCGTAGTACGACAGTGAAGTACTTCATAGCAGCATTTGTAGGGGCTGCTTTGTATTGCGAATGGTTCATATACCTCATACAGCCACTGTACTGGCAGAGATTAGAATGCAAAACCCATGATCAGTCGTGTACTAAAATACTGTTTATAGCCGACCCTCAAATTCAGGGAGACTTAGCTGTTCCACCTCCACTTAGCTACCTTTTCAATTGGGACAGCGACCGGTAAGTATAATATGGCTTAGATCTTTATAAAGTGTGTCCAATACTAATGTTTTCTTTTAATATCTTTTTTATTCATTTATTGTATCTATATTTATATGCCACTATTTTTTAACATATTTTAACTTTATTCATTATCTAACTTTTAAATGTGATTAATCAATAAACCAACAACCGATGGGGAAGAAAGGTTCTTGAGCGGTGACCCCGTACGAGCAAACACAATGTAGGACAAACCCCCACTAGATAAAGTGGTGAAATGAAATGCATTGCAGGGAGTCGATGGATGCAGGTAGCTCAGGACCGTTCTTTAAGGCAGTCTATGGTGGAGACTTATGTCCAGCAGTGGATGGATAATGGCTGAAATGATGATGATGATTCAACAAATAATTTTTGATTTATTTAAAATCACATTGAAATGAGCCTATAGTATTCAATATGCATGTTGCATAGTTCTTATTTTCAATGGATCTACTTGTATGTATAGGATAAAATAATTATTATGACAATATTAATACAAAAAAATTGAATATTTAAAGGTTTATTTCAATTTCTTTTCAATTGGTTTTTGTCAATTTATGTCTATTCTATTTTCAGTACTGAAATCAAATGATTTTATAAATGCATATTGTTATTTAGTTTACGAGACTTAAATACAGTGAGCAATTAATAAATTGATCAAACATGACAATCCTAATGACTTGATTTTGTTACCTTTTTTGTAGCTATGTAAAAACAACATTCTCAATGGTGATGAACCAGTTCAAACCGGATGTCTTGGTGTACCTCGGAGACCTGATGGATGAGGGCTCAATATCTACTTTACCACAGTTCCATTCATATGTGAAGAGGCTCTCCCATATATTTAATATTGATTATCCTGTCATAGTAAGTCACCTACAGTATTGAGATTAAAAAAATAATTAAAACTGTTTATCATCCAATATTTTATATTTGATTGTTGCTTTTGAATATACTTAAAAAATATTTAACCAATTTTCAATATTATTTCAACATAGAAAGCTATATTGTCAGCAAACAATAGGGGCTGTATTTTATTTTAAAAGAAGTCTAAAGCTAGGGCAATTCACTAGTGTATTGTAAAGTGATTTATTTTATTTACAGAGTTTGAATACGCAATTTGAAGTATACCTTCAAATTTACAAACTTATTCAGTTTCATGGTTATCCTTACTAGTATTATAAATGTAAAAGTAAGATTGTTTGTTACTTTACAATGCCTTAACAAGTTAATCAATAACCAATAACTATAAAATTTGGTACATATTATATGGGGTGGAGAAGGATACAGTTTATTTTTTGTCCCAGTCAGTTAAACTTATCCTGATCACATGGACTAAGTCATGGGTAAAAGCTAGTATAAAAATATAAATCATATTATGATACTTAAATTGATTTTTTAACCTCTCTGGTAATTTTTCCATGTTTCAGCAAGTCTGGATCCCTGGGGACAATGACATAGGCGGAGAGAATGAACCTATAAAGAATGACAAAGTGGAGGAATTTGAGAAAGTATTCCAACAACCGACTGTGATAACATTTAAGAATATATCCTATTATAAAGTGAATGCTATTACCCACACATATCCAAAGAAGCCAGAGAGTGGAGATAACAACCTCAGAATAATTGTCTCCCACTATCCTGTTACTAGCAAAGTTGCTTTTGCACAAAAGGTATTTTGTATTTTTAGATTTATCTTACATATATTCATTATTGCACTCAGAAATACAGTAATACCAATTATTAGAAATAATGGTGAGTAATGTAATGTAATGTAATGTAAATAGGACTCTATTTTCCGTGCTTAGCCTCTCATTTGGGCCATTGTGCGTATGAGTCGTGGCTAGTGCAGCCAACCTAGCTCCGCCCAGAAGCACAGAAGCTTCCTGGGATCTTCACAGGCCTCACGGAGCGACCTCACTGTTCCAAGTATTTCTAAATGTTGATGGGCCACAGCTTCACATTCCAGGATTACGTGAGCAGCCATTTCTTCGGCATCGAAACAACCTCAAATAATATGAGTATTAGTAACTTATTTCTAAAAGAGATGTTACAGGCGGCATCAAGCCCTTAAGCCTAAGACGAGATTTTTTCTAACCTCTCTGTAAATTATTGATGCCCATTTATTCCTCTCTTTTCGTGTCTAGGGAAAGTAGATAAAACTTCATTTGAGAAATCAGTTCAGGGTATGATAGGGCTGATATACCTGAATAAGGTAAAAGCCCTTAAAAAAAGTCAAAGGTGAGATTTTGCTTTTCTTTGTGTTCTACTGCTTACAATTACAATACCAAACAAAGGGTTTATTAAGGTTTCTTTACGGTAGGCAATGGATGCGCGTTAATTTTGTATGCGTCCATAGACTACTATAGTAATCATTTACTATCAAAATTTGTTTTCCACCTTCATGGTACAAATTAAAAATAAATCATGTGTTTATTGTTACAAAGACGACATAAAGGAAACAAGAAAATTTATAATTATTATAAACACAGTGGCTTCAAAAGGAGTCCTCTTTGATTTATGTTGTAAGTGAATAGAGAATCACAGGCTGTTCTAATTTTTAGAGGATCCCTATAATCTCTTATGATATAATTATTTTATAATAAGAAAAAGACAGATTGCTCTTTTTAAATCAATTCACTAACATTAATATTGGAGCATAATGTAATGGATCATGAGAAAGACTTCCAATGTTTGTACACAGGCATATTTATTTAAAAAAGCTATTGACTTATAATCAACTATTAATATTTTATTTGCTTATTATTACTTTATTAAATCTATCTGTACACTGTTTTTGTTTGACTGCCAGTGTCATTAACATTTGCCACTCATTTTCTGTTTCCCATTTTTAATGCTGGCAAACAAAACTACATCATTTTGGTCCTTCGTACCGGATCTCATCACTCGTTTATTTTTAGGTAAACAACGAAATCCGTCCAAATATATACTTCTGCGCGCACGATCACGAGTCGAAGTATGTAGAACAAAAGAAAGATCTCACTCAACGCTCAGTACAGCGAATGCTGACTGGTGATTTTATGCTGCATGTGCAATTTGACAAGGACTCTCTGTATGAAATTTTTGTGCCAACGTGCTCGTACAGAATGGGGACAGATAGTATAGGATTTGGAGCAGCAATATTAGGTATTTTTTTTTTCTTTTTGATATTTTAATTATAATGTTTGAAATGACTGCAATCATCAATACATTACAATATAAAATTATTTATTAACCTAGCCTATTAATCAATTAATTATAATAAATAAATAATCCTTATTTCACACTTTGTTACAATATACTTTGAAGTCCCTAACTCTCGAGGTAGGTATAAAAAAACCTGTGTTTCAGGAGTTAGTGTATTATTTAATCAAATAAGTAACTCCTGAATTTTCATGTTTGGATTATTTACAAATAATCCCTCATTTCAGGCGTGAAGGGTCTAAAAAGCCCATCCAAAGACCTAAAAACTTTTAACACCAAAGAGCAACACCTTCACTCAAGAACAATCTAAACATTAAGTTTGATTTAATATAATAATAATACATTTAATAAAACTAATACATTTCACAGTATCACAAAAAAAAATTAATGATCAGTCCCATTCATGAACATTAAATTACTTTTCTTTTTCAGAAAACAATAATCAAGAAATGAAGTACACAGTTCTATGGTCTCCAAAGAGGTTTCCATATTTATTTTTCTATGCAGGAATCCTTTTATTGCTTGTAGTTTACTGCTTTATTTATTGTAGCGCTAGACTGGCGCATAATCGTTTAAATTCTGTAACCATATCTGATAAAGTGCCCCTTCTAGAACGAATTTAGCACTGTTACAAACATGGAGATCGGTGAAGCAGACATATGTGACTCAAAGTCTAGAAGAGGCACTTTATTGACTTGTATAAGGATACTACATCGAATTATATTTGCGATAGGCAATTTTTATATGATAATCTGCAAAATGAGCGGATTTAGTTTATTTTATATTCATAATATTTATTTTTTCATTATCAACTTAATTTATGGATATCCCCACCGCTCGTCTCTCTGTTTACTTTTTTAGTTTCGTTCAATAATACCTAACGTGTTATATTCGTACATTTAACTTTGCAACAAACATGATTCGGTAGATGGCGCCTGCTTTAAATACTTTCAATACAGGTTGAAAACTTTACTTTGTCTTTATGATATAAACTATATATATTTAGTTTTACTAGAAATAATATTTAAATATTACTACAAAACTTAACAAACATTTTATACATATAATAATAATAAAATCATTTATTCAGCTACAAAACGTAACAAAATTAATGACAAGTTTATACATTAAAATAATAACTCCTTGGTAGCAGCTGAAATCGTCATAGTCGTAGAATACTGACGGATCTTTATATGTAATATTTGTCAGATCCGTCAGTATTCTACGACTGTAACGAAATGGTCTCCGTTCAGCTTAAGCTGCAGCGCTGTTTTCCAGTGGGGCCACCACTCGAAAGATATCACTCGTGAAACAAAATTATGTATATGAAATTGCTGTTTGTCAAAAACAATAACACTACTCGTGTTGTTTATTTCAAATAGATTAAGAACATTTTAAATTAAGTATGTCTAAATTAAGGGATTATATAGCTTTATATTTCTTTGAAATTGTGTAATTATAAAAAAAAAGCCTAATGATATATTTAATGAGTACATTCCGATAACGATGCTTTATATATATTTTAAGCTAGTTAAACATAAAACTGATGTTATTTTTAATATTTAAAATTTTATAAGAGTTGGATTTTATTTTAATATTAATTTATTGTTACATATTTATTTTGCTTAATGATTAATTTATCGAAAATTAACTTTACTAACGAGCTCACAGATAGCCTATACTCTTGTACATATATTTTTCTATATAAAATAACCCGAAATTGATAAAAAAAAATTGTTGGGGAAAATCAGTCATAATGAATTGAAATATTATTTCTTTCGATCAAATAACTGGAATTAATAATAAAAATGGCTATTTTACACAAATCCTAATACTATTCATTCGGTATACCTACGGATCCATTAAATATTACACCCTTGAGTATTGGATATGAATGCTATTATGATACATATAAAGCCACTATTTTAGCTCACCAGTGCAATACTGATAGTACTAATACCGAAAGTACCTAATAATTATTTGTAAATGTTCTCTCTTAATTATCGAGTACTATGGATTTCTCAAAATTATTGCATTTATTGTGTTTCTAATATATTTTGTTAATCAAATTATAGGCATTTAATGCTAACTTAATTATCCTATTTATACATAAAGTTTAATGTGTAATCAAATTACCGACAACTGTTAATTTAAGCAATAATAATGTACCGTTAATTGTATAATAGAAAAAGTTACTACCTAAATAGAAAGTTAAATATGAACTGTGAATGTTTACTGCAGTTTTTTTTTCCAAATTTGTAATGTTACATGGAGTAGCGGTTTAGCACGCTGTCTCATCTTATGGTCGCAGGTTTGATCTCTGCGTGATACAAACACTTATTTATGTTAGTTAGTTAGTTTGTATGGGTCTAAATGTTTTCTATATATTTATTATATATATATATATATATATATATATATATATATATATATATATATATCTGACACGCCTGTCTCCCATTAGAGTAGGCAGAAACAATGGAACGCCAAACAAACCTATTATATATATTTTAATATATTAACAAAAAAATTATAAATCTATCTTACATCCATAGTGTAAGCTGTACTTAATTTGATGTTGATATAATGTGTTCCAGTGATATTTATTTTTATATGAAAACTGAATCTGTACAATACCATGAAATAACATGATAATTCACAGTGCGTGTTAACTTTCAAGATTTACACAGACGAGAGGTCTATGAACATTATTTCAGTTATAAAAAAAAAAAAAACAATCGCAAGCAGCATAATAACAAGTATAATAATTATTTTACCTATTCTACAATGTAACTAATTATTTATTCTGTGACTGTATTACATTACATATAGTACACACACGCTCATGCAAATACGCAACGACAACTAAAAATTTTTTCTCATGGACAAGATTTCTTTTTAAAAAAAAAAAGTTTGCACAGTCCCATAGACTAACCTCATACTGGTATATATTCTGCAGTGCAATATTACACAAAATTCGCATAGCATATAAACATAATACAGTCCTGTTAGACATATCTGTAGCTATGTATCTATATATGTTAGTATCTATCTATCTATCTATGTAATTCAACTTGAGTTATGACTTTTTCATGGAACTAAATGGTCTAATGTCTTCATATATAATATTATTAATCAAAATAATATTTTTTTAATATAATAAGATGTAATTCAAATTCTGTTAATTTTCAAAATTATAAAACACTATATCTATCGATGCTACCTACTCACAATTATTTTAAATTGAAAAAAAAATTATAGCTTTAACATAAATACACTATCGGTGGGCAATTGAGTCTTATAGGAATTTGCTTGAAGTGAACCCCAAATGTGTCGCCCCAATGTTTAATATTGTATTACCTTATTATCTAAATATTTTAAAATTTATTAATAGAGTGACATGACCCCAATTAAATATAGATATAGTTTTATATAAAGTTAATATGTAAATAGTATGAAATATAAATATCCCAAACTGATTTGATACATTTCAGACGTACACCTTCCTTGAGCTTAACATAATCAAATAGGTGAACAAAAGCATTAACAAGAAATATAGTGCGTGAGTTTTGTAATTAAATACTTATTCATCTAACTAAAATATTGGTACAAATCTTTGGAATTTTGAATAGTGTCCCTGTGACAAAGTATGTGTATTATATTATATTCAATTAAAATAAATAATATTCAATTTTAACTATAATTCTTATATTTTTTATCTACAACAATTATCAGAAAAGTTAACTCATTTAATCACTAATACTATTTACAATACCTATATTATGATTTTACATTATTAATCGATCCTTAGTCAAATAAAGTACAAAGTTGATGATATTAATTTCATTATATTTTATTATTATTTATTATAATAAAGCTGCATCAGAAATTGCATCTTTACATGTTACATTGCATTTAATACTCTTGTGTAAAATTATTATAAGCTATATATATTTTTTTTTTAATTATAAAATTGTATATTACTTCTATAAAATGCTTTTAAATGTTCCTAATTTACAAATAAATGTAATTTCGTTATGATGTAATGTTTTCATATTTTAACACCTATTTTTTTTAAATATGCCGTAAAAGCAGTAGTGACCACCATGTAATTATTCAAGATAATTAAAGTCATGGGAGTTGAGACAAGCATGGTTCTTATATTCAAATTAATAGCACCGGTTATTAAGTTTGCAATTAGAAAATACAGCAAACCATTGTCGTTAACAGTTGATAGAATGACTGGTACATCAAAATTCTGGAACAGTACTTCATGAAAATACAATAATGCGATAATTGTTACTATTATGGCCTCTATATATAAACAGTATCCTGTGTTGGCTAATGTTCTGGAAGTAGGGCGATAGAAATTTACTATATATGTCATTATCCACAAGATTAGACAGTTTAAAATTAATTTAGCTTGCACCTTATATCTATGTATAGTTTTATCTACTAATATTACTTTTATATGAGCAGAGAACAAGTACAAAGATACATAACCAAGGCTAGAAGTTATGCCTTCTCTATTAGCATCCAAAACATTTATTCTCGGAGTGTCACCAAACACCCAATCCTGAAGGCCAACATATAAAGCAGTTTCATGTAAAACAATTACTATAATGCTTAAATAAAAAGGACTGTTAGAATAAAATAATAAAACACTTGAGAGTAGTTTACACACTGCCAATGTAAAAAAGAAATTCCAGTGCACACCATACTCTGTGACATGCTCTTGATAATCTAACTGCTTCACAGATATAAACCTGGCAACTCCCAGGCATACAAGTATTGATATGAACTTGGTATTTCCTTTTATTATTGCCATAACATTATTTTTAGCCACATCTTTGTGCACTAAACCGCTCATGAAAACAAACAAACCTACTCCTGTGTCCATAAGACTATACCCATACTTTTCAGTTTTCGCAAGATATCTTGGAAAGATCTCAAAATCAACTGCTAAAATACAGAACACAGTAATCAAGTAGGTGAGTCCTCTGACAGCTGAGATGGTATGAATTCGTCCCGTCTTGAAGCGATTGTATTGTTTGAATTTCTTCAATAAATCCAATTTTTTATATTGGTATATAAACTCATATAATAGAATGGTAAAAACAGCAATATTTAGTATATAAATATACTCAGATATTATTGTGAGGGCTGCGATCATAGGCAGGACGATGATTATGTACTCATAGACGTATTGGAGTACCCCAGAATATCTGTTCACAATAGAACAATATAGTGAGCATTGTACAGTGAAGAATATACACAGAAATGTATGGAATACCGGTGAACCATGATTGTTCATCATAAGTGACTCATGATACTTCTTATACTCGGTGCTGTTCATTGTCAATAAGTCGTGTCGAAATTGTGACTGCATGATTTCATAAAATCGATGATTAAATAAATTTCTTCAACAATGTCTATTTATAATACATTTATCAGAACTGTCCATAACAATTTTGCAGTAGCAACCACAACTTGAAATAAAAATAAATGGATAAAATATAATAAGCACCATTCAATAATTATTAAATATAACTTATCAATATTTGTTATCAATATCAATAAAATTAATCACCGGTATTATTATCATGTTTTCCAATTTATGTATGATATGACATGATATTGTTTTTGTTGACTTTTTCCTGACATTGACGTTAACATTTTTTTATTGATTGACTGACATTAGGTAATACTCTAGCCGTCAGTCATACAGTGTTGCCACCTTGGAAATAGACTTGTAATTACAGTTCCCCTAAATATACATATACACCTACCAGTGGAACATTATTCGTTTGCTTCGGTGCCTCTGTTGTAAAAAGATTTGCTTGTATGCGTATAACATAGAGATTACTTGTTTTGTGAAATAAACAACAGCAAAATTTCGTACGTTCATGTATAGTAAGTACCACAAACTATATAAATAAAAAACCATTAATCACTTATTATGAATCTATCTATGCGTACATTTTAAATACACTATTGGGACTTAATGCGATGAGATTTCTTTTGCAGGTGAATAGTACCTGTTTCTTTATTGTCGAACCGTGTACTTAATTAGATACCAACCTTGAAAAATGCGAAAATAAATGAAAACATACTTAGACATGTTTTTATAAACATTTATTGTTTTCTTATTAAAACTTATCTCAAAGACTAGCTTAAGCCTAATTTGTAACTTATTACAAGTGAATACTTTATCGTACAAAGAAATATAAATAAGATTAATTAATTTTTAATAATAATTTTTGAGCCCACTAAATAAGACAATAATCAGTTTAATGTGAATTGAAATTTCTCACATAGATTATAGGCACTGGGGGAAAAATTATGAGGTGAACAGTGTTTATATAAATATATTTTAATAAAATTTAGAATAAAGATAGGGCTTTATGTACAAATAACAGGTATAACCTGGCAATTTTTTACGCGGCACTCTTCTGCTTTGTATATTAATGACAGAGTATGCGGATAGTGTAGTAGGAAAAAGTGCCCGTTGCCCTTATATTATAAGCCCCCCTGCTCCGTACGTCTATCCGTAGAAGTGCCGCATACAAAGTTGCCGAGTTATAAATGCTATTTACTTATTTAATTTAAATAGAGTTAAAAGTCGAAATCATAAGGACGCTGAGGACGTCTTTGCCCTAACGGTATATTAACTTCTTCGGCTGAGTGGAAGACCTGGGGCTGCTGCTGCGGCCGGGGTGATGGTCGGGCCTGTTGCGGCTGTGGAGCTGGCTGACGGCGAGGGGCTTCCTCCTGAGAATAAATCCAGATTTAAATAGACACGAATTAAGGAGTCTGAAATGGCAACTAATTCTCGTCGTCATCGGTGAGATACTTATATTCTTTATATGTATTAGAAGCTAACTCCTATTGGGTAAACTTTTTAAATGGGTAAAAAAACCCGCTTAAGCTATAATTATACGCTGACAGGACACTAGTGAAGAATAATAGGTAAGGAGTGAAGTAGGCGAACAACAGAAAGGAGACAATGTGCATTGTGCACGTCAAAGAAACTGTATAGTTTGCTGCCTTTGTGATATAAAAAGAGGATTCATGAAGAGTTAAACACTATGTTTCCAGAGAGTTCCTCGCCTCTCTTACTAGTTATGTAGATACTACAGGGGGAAAGAAGAAAGGAAAAAAAAATTTTTTTTGATAAATTGAAATTCATTCATAATTGCAGATGTTCATAGTTTATATGGTCTCATCTGACTAATTTTTTCATCGCACTAATGACCAGCTGAACAATGCAGAGCGTGACATCTATTTTACTTATAATGGCACATTTCTTGATACAACATTGTAATTTATTTTACAGATACCCTATTTTAGTAATATAAAACATGTTGTTTACTGAATCTTATACTATTTTTATATAGCGAAACTGCACGAAAATATGTATCTAATAGAAGGCCTTAGTGTCTAAGATACAGGCTAGGCCTAGTTTGGACACTGATGTGCTGGGCATAATGCTACTCTTTATACACATATATTTCACTTTGAAATTTCTGTAAGCCCATGACTGTATATTTTTATGTGCAATAAATCTTTAATATTATTATTATTAACTTATGTTTTTTATTATGACGTAAACATATTACATAGCTTTCTATAACGTCATATCGCATCGGTCCTTTAAAAATAACTAAAGAGTTCTTTAATTTTTCTTTTAAAGAGTGTCAAATACATCTTGTTTGGTGCTCACCTCTTCTTCCTCCTCGTCCTGGTCGTATCTGTCGTCCCTGTACACTTCAGCGGGATAGTACCGGTCGGAGTACTTGAGAGACACGTTGGGTTTCCTCTGCACCTCCTCCTGGTTGATCGGCCGGTACAGGTAGTCGTTCACGAAGTGGTACTTCGCTGACTTCTGACAGATGTTATCGTGGGTCGGCGGCATACAGATTAAGTGTACCTGATGACATAAAGGGTATTATTTTTAGTTATATCTAATTTGTCTATGGCAATTAAATAGTCTATAATTCTATAATTATTGACATAATTATCTATATGCCATGACATACATAATATTATTATTTATTATTATTGTTTCAGCCGTTAACTGTCCACTGCTGAACATAAGCCTTTCCCATAAAAGTGTTTTGCCAATAGTCGCCATGCTTGGCAGGCGGGTTGGTAACCGCAGTTAGGCTTTTAGAGATGTCTTAACAGGGACGCTGCTGCCCATCGCTCCCCTCCCTTAGTCGCCTCTTACGACACCCACGTGAAAGGAAAGAGAGGTCTATTCTATGCCGGGACCACACGGCAAAATTAATGTAACATTGAGACAGGGTGGGAAAAGAATTGTTAGTAATGGAGACTGAGAATCCCATTGCTAGCAATATACCCAATCAGGTCGACGCGGTTCCCCCTGGAAACTATCATGATTAATTAATTGCTAATGAATTCATCATGGAAACTATCATGATTAATTAATTGCTAATGAATTCATCATGATGGCAACGCATGGGGAGTATCATGGGCGAAACAGTATACTCTGTTTTCATTCTCATCTACTTTCCAAGGTGGGCTGTCCTTGTTTGCCATTCTAAGTTGCATAAAAAAATTAAAGTCTACGTTTCAAAAGGTACAAAATGCAAACAAATTAGAATTAATGTTAATGAATAAAAAACAACATCGATACAGCTCCAGTTACGTCTATACCTTCAGTTATCATCAGTAATTATCATAAAGTTAATATTTAGTAGGTATATATACTAACCTGGTGGAAAGTGAACCCATCTGGGCAAATCCAAGAGTGCTTCACACTGTCCTGGCAGTAGTGGAACACCTCGCAGTTAAGCTCCTGGTCAGCATAGTACCCTGTCTGCTTGCCCACGCAGTCGAACTTGGATTGCTGCAGTAGCTGCGAGAGACGGTCGGGCTCTTCTTTCTCTTCTTCCAATTCGTCTTCTACTTCTTGCAGCTGCTGTTGGAGTTTTTGAGGGCGTTGTTCTTGTGGCTGAAATTAATTTAGAATTATAGTTAATATCTTTTTCTCAAACATGCTTGGAAATTTGAGCGTTATTTTGACAATCTTCTTCGAGATAAATCAAAATTGCCGTACTGGCCAGATATGCGGACAGCGGCCGGCAAAAGTTGTATGAAAATCCATATCTGTCGTGTTTTGCGGCCAGATAAATTACTATGTAAACTCATATCTGTCCTGTAATTTAAAAATGGAATGACCTTTTACTTCGAAACATGGCTGCCATGGAGGTAACTAATAAAAGGTTTTATTTAAATTTCGAACTGGCTTGCAAATAGAAAGCTGTTTATTGAAAAAAAAAAACAAAGGAACATTATAGCGCGTGAAATATTATTATTGTTCGTTATTCGTCATTGAACTTAAAAAGTAAAATTGTGTTTGTTTGTTACCATAATAAAACAAAAGACAAAGAAAAACTTAACTGATATAAACAAACTACCGGAATTAGCTATGTCATAATCGTGTAGACTGAAGGATGGATGGATGTATGGCATTGTGCAAATTAAAATACGATGTACCTACCGCTAATGAAATGAAATGTTTCTGCGTTCCAAATGACCAGTCATTATACATTATGATTATGAAATTATTATGAATCATATAGAAATATTGCAATTTCGATAGTATTCAACCTCATTTGTGTTACATGTAGCCATACGCAGGCTCGTATGAGTGTATGATTATCTATAATTTTTGCAGTACCGAATTAAAGCGATAGGCAAGATGACAATTGTGTGAAAGTGAAGTCAATCGCTGAAGTTTATTCGACGGCAGATGCAGGCAATCTAAATTTGTTTAACGCTTTCTCTTAACCTTTCTATTAGTATGTTTGCAAAGTTACAATTCACCTGTATACAAATATTTAGCTACAACTCGAATTCTAGATCAGTTGAAACCGCTCTAATTGTTTTTTTTTTTGTCAAATATCACTTTTTTTTTAAATACATCAATTACAATTCTATGTCGTGTAGGTCCTGGCATAGAATAGGACACCCCTTCCTTTCTCGTGGGTGTCGTAAGAGACGACTATGGGAGAATGAGGTATCCTCTATCCCATTCGTGTTTCAACCGTAAAGCAGTTGTGTTTACATGGCTGTGTTTCAGTTTGAAGGGTGGGACATCTCGCTGGAGCTGTACATATATAGCAACAGCTGAGGCGGCTCCTATTACCAGCAATATTAATTGTTCTTTTTTGTTGTTTTAATTTTTTATTTTCTTAATACTGGTAATAAAGGTTATCTATCTATCTATCTATTGAGAAGTTTTGCCAATAGCTGTCACGTTTGGTAAGCTGGTTTGGCAATCGCAGTTAGACTTTTGGTGATATTTTAAGTGGGATGTGCTCATCTCTACCATTAAGTTTGCTTAGTTGCCTCTTACATCCACGGGATAAAAATGGGGTGGCCAATTTTATGCAGAGACCACATGGCATTAAATTCTCATTGATGTATTTAAAATGATTTTCCAGGGTGACCTGGCCACTTAAAAAATAGTCCTAGTAATCTATGTAATTCTTTGTGAAGCTTTTTTAGTATCTGGTATCCCCCCCCCCCCCCACTTAAATACATCTATGATATATATATATATATATATATATATATATATATATATATATATATATATATATATATATATATATATATATATATATTATCGTATATCTAAACAAGACAGACGGGCATCACGAGTGCAGCAATACCATTCCATCTCGCAAAAAACAATTCCGTAAGCTAATAGCCAACTTTCTCTAGTTGGAGAGGTATTACAAGAAGTAGAATACTATGAGGTAACTACCTTCCTATGCGGTCTGGCTGGCCGCTGTTCCTCCACATACTGCTGCTGTGTAGGCCTGGCCGGGACCAAGGCCACGTACTCCTGCTGCTCCTGCTGCGGGCGCTGCTGGTAGCCGGCCAGCTCGGCTAGCGAGGGCGTCGGCCTGAAGCCAGTTGGCAACGTGTTGTAGGCAGTGGGGGTGTACGCCCTCGGTCTTAAATTCCGTGTTTCCTGTAATGAGTATTTATGTATATTAATATCGATAATATAGTTAATTTTTTTTTTAAATTCTTTATATCATATTTCTTTATTTGACCAATGATTGACTGGGAACACCATTCGATGTTAAGTCCGCCATATGTACATATATACACATTGTGCATTAATAAATAAAGAAATGTTTTTATCTCAGGCTTTAAAAACATAATTAGTTGTATTTTAATATTTTTTCGCTAAATTAAAATAATAAAAAGTAAGGGGAAAACAAATGTATTGATAGATACGTTATCGCTGTCGCATACATAGGACAGAACGAGACAGCAACGTCTGGTATATTTTAGTAAAGATATATCTACAAATTTGTATAATGAGTACATTAGATACTTCCGCAAATAGTATTCTTAATCTAAAATCGAAATTATATTCTTTTATACCATAGAAAGGTACTATCCTCAATCTATTTTGTATATAAAAAAATAAAACGCTTTTTAGGCCATAAGAATGAATACAAATTATGTATTATCTCTCATTAAGATATTTCATTTGTTCTCATTATAATGTTAGGTACACTAAGCAATAAATAATTATATTCTGAAACTGGTATATATAACATAAAGATAGTTTTATGTTAAATACAAAAAACATTATGAAATATTCTATTATCTGTTAAAAAGTTAGTCTACATTTATTCGTTCAATATAATAAATGAACTTCTATATTGGTTAATAGTGAGTTTACTTAACAAATTAATTGCAATTTGATTACTTAATGTTACAAAAATCTCTTGGGTCGAGAACGCCTATCAGATATAATATTATTGGACTAAGATATTTTTTAAATTAATTTCTTACATCATTTTATTCCTCTCTACTCGTACATCAAATTATATCTTACATAAAATTCTCCCTTAGAAATGCAGAAGTGTTTTTGTTTGTCTTTTTTTTTATTTATTTCAAGTTAGTAACAGTTACATAGACAGTATATATACTTAGTGCTGCGAAACTGCATTGCAGTTTGTCTGCAGCTTTGCGCTCATTGTACATACAGCTTTTTAAACAATTATAAACTTAAATCCTAATCCTATATACTAAACTTATATCTTTATACACACATATACACAGATATGCATATATACACATACATATACATACAGACACACATGCATATACTAAGTGGATGTTACTGGTATGTACACACACTAGTAACATCCACTTTTTCCACAACATTCACTATCCAAATTAAATCTAATACTGTTCTACATTTATTTATTTGTTACTTATTTATTTGTCATGGAATTTGTCTTACCCGTGGTATTTGATATAAAGAATCACAAATTAAAATTAGAAAACTGGCAAATTGAAAAATATATTATTATTTATATTGTTTAAATTTTTCATTGGAAATTAATTATCATTATGTTTTGCTTAATTAATTTTATTATTAATATTACTAAATTAATTAATAATTACCATACCATATAATTAATATTACCAGGTAATAATTTAAGACTTTTATCCTATTTTTAAACGGGCCACTCCTTCGTTTCCCATGGGTGTCGTAAGTGGCGAATATGGGAACTTAATGGTTGAGGAATAGGTAGTAGCGTCCCTTTTAATACATCACCAAAGCCTAAACTGTAAACAAGATATCGATTCATCTATTGAAAAGTGGTAACCGTCAACTACAAAATTATGGACATTACAGAATATACTGTGCTGCTTATAACACCTCTCATGCCTCATATGGCACGAGTACAGATACTGAAAATTAAAATGTCTCTTACATCAGATTTACACGATCAGCATTGCAAATTTATCTAACTTACAAACGTGAACATCAGGATTACACATAACACATATGAGGTGTCGATCCATGTGCGGATCCAAGATCAGAGTGTTTTTTCAATATAATATATAAATTTTATACAACGACACCTCAAACAAAGCCCTTAAATTTTTTTTTGCAACTTAGAATGACAAATAAACTTACGTCCCACCTGATGGAAAGTGGTAACCATCGCCTATAGACATGAGCAGTACCATGGACATAACAGAGTATACTGTTTCGCCCATGATCCCCCCCCCCATGCGTTGCCATTCCTGAGGACTAGGGTGTTATTCCTCTGTACCCTGTAAATTCACTGCCATATCCCACTCTTCAAACCGAAACACAACTGTGCAAACACAATTGCTTCACAGTAGAAACACGAATGGGACAGAGATGCCATAGGAAACGACTTTTGTACAGTCTCCCTCTGGTGATCAACACTCTGTTTAATATCCATTTAAAAGTTATTAAAATATTAATGAATTCTGTGTATTTATTATGATTTTAAACTTTCATGGTGATTCATTATTTCATTTGCATGATGACACTAAAAGGACTTGAATAATGAGATTTTTTAATTGACTAATTTGAATAAAACTGCCACATAGAAATCTCTTGTCATAGTGTACATCCAGTTCTATGATTCAACACATATGCAAATAATTAGCGTGGGTCTGAATAAAATTAACCTTTGCCATACCCGCCAATAAAATAAATATGCCATTTTAAACTTTCGTTAATTGGTAAAAAGGAATAAAATAAAATACGGGCCTACGGTAAAAAATTTACTAATAAGCTACTTTCAACTTTCACTATCTGCGGCCTTGCACGGACATTGACACTAAATAGTGTAGAAAAATTGCATCCGATCGGTTTGATTTTAGTTTTCGAACACGAGCCGCGCCGCGTCATCGATTTGGCGGGAAATGGTCTTCTTACGCAGTCCGAAAGTGCCGAAACGTGCACAAATTTATAAAGAAAGTTACCCATTTTAATTCAGTGTAATTTTAATTCAAATAAGTAGGTGTTACGTTAAACAAATAAGTTTCAGATATAAGAAATAATAGCTCTTACGCGTGTCTCCGACCGCGTGACCAGAATATGTTCACTGGCCGGAATTATTGATGGTAATGGAGTAATAAACTCCGCCTGCGCTAACTATATACGCTGGAGGGGCACCAGTGAGGGGTGTTAGGGGAGAATGAAAAAGCAAGTTAGCCCATCGTGATCAATACACCAAGAATTTAGCACGATGGTTTCCAGGGGCGACCACGTGGAGATCGATCTTATAGGGCATATTGCTAGCAATGGGACTGATAATCCGCATTACTAACAATCCCTTTCCCCCCACTGGCCAAAATAAAAAGTAGCCTATCTCCTTCTTCTTCCCATATAGAGCAATCCTTCTACAAATCTACATTCTCATGAATATTTGTAGAGTCTGGGGGCCTACCATGAAATGAAATGTTTTTGTTCGTACCTAAATCGACCCAGTAAATGAAGTTTAACGTTTCTTTCATCATAATTCCTATCCTAATAGTCCAGAGGAACAATATTTTAGTATTTTTAATAATTCTAAACGGCATGTATTATGTAATTTTAACATAAAATTTTTATGTCGTTCGTCCCCGAAATTTCGGAAAATATTTCATAGTAGGCCCTCTGATCAATGACTTACTCGTACGAAATGAAAGTAAACCATACTATTTGTCTATCTGTAAGCGCAGTCTATTTGGCAAATTGGCAAGTACGTACCTACAACACTTAGATCAACGAGATATTAAGTATCAACTGACATCGTTTCAATTTGTTATGCAGACCGACAGACACGCCACAGGTTGAATTAGTTTTTTAATTGCTTATATAATTTCTTTTTATTTTTTACTGCGTATATATATTTATTTATGGAATGTAGAATTTTATTTATAATTAATTATATTTCAAATTAGTTATGTATTTGTTTAAAATTCTCGATCATAATTTAAGAAAGAAATATGAATAATTATTGGCACGTAATTATGCAATATAACAAAGATCTAATTTTATACATGTATATATATATATATATATATTCACTCCACTGTCATTCACCTATTATATTATGGGCCTCCCCCATAAAGGGGGGTTTGCCAATAATTGTCACGCTTGACAGGCAGGTTGGCAACCGCAGTTAGGCTTTGGAGATGTTTTAAGTAGGACGCTGTTACCTATCCCTCGATCATTGAGTTTCCTTAGTCACCTCCTCAATACCCAAAAGCAGAAAGACTTCACGGCGATATTACTAAATAACAGTACTAAATTCACTTTGATATTATATTTACTTAAGTGTGTTGTTAAGCCATACGAATTATCTAAAGTCGGGTTAAATATACTTTAATTAACTTTGTATGTTAGCACACTACATTTATAAAAATGATTTGGCTTTTGCTGTTATAATGTTATAATTCGTTTTAATTAAAATAAATAAATAAATATGTGTCAATATTTTTCAAAGAGATTTCACGCCGGCTGGTAGAAATCTCTGGCGACCAGAAGGCTGGCCTATACTTTGCTCAACGCATTTCCATAGCTATTTAGCGTGAAAATGCGGCAAGTCTCCTAGGTACCCTACCAGCTGGCAGTGATCTTAAGGAAATTTTTTTATCTTTAATTCTTTAAATTTATTCCATTAGAAACATTTATTTAGATAGGTATCATGTATAAATATATAAATATCATGTGTCAATTATCTAAAATTCTGTATATATCGGTTTTTATTATACAATCATTTCATCACTATATCATTTCATCGCTGTATATACTTTTTTTTTTATACGCGTATGGTTTAATTTTGTCAATTAACTACATAAATTTCAATTATTGTATATATTTCGGCACTCGTTGTCTATTTTTTTATAATATAAAAAAATGTAACTATATTTTTTGTAATGACTGTACCAAAATAAAATTAAATTAAAAAAATAAAGCAACTACCTATATCTCTTACTCTTTATCAATACTTTTAAGGTACTTATAAATTTTGAATTGTTACTTATAATTTCGCCCTTATGTAATATTATGTAATCAGATAGTTGTTCATCCGAGGCAGTCACTTATCACTAATAATATCTTTTTGATTATATGTTTCGTAGATGATTCAAAAACATAATTAATCTGGGTGATTTTCAACAAGCGCGACTTCTGTCTAATTTCGGTGAATATTTTTTTATTTAGAATCTTCAGAAAATTTGTTATGATAGATAGATAGATAGATAATTTATTTACATTACTTACGGCACACAAATTACAATAAAAAAAAAAACATACACGTAATACACAGCAAAAAAGACAAAAGAATAAAAATAAAAAAGCACAAATAAAAAAAAAAATACAAAAACAAAATATATATAATTATGCCCCGAAAGTATTTTATAAAATGACTCGTTCAATATACCGTGGACATTAGCTTCGACTAAAAGATTGAAGTCATAGTTAAGAGGCCCATCGAAATTGTAACGGTTAGGTTCGTTACAATTTATCTATCATACACCCATCTATTTATCTATCCACTTGTACCTACCTCTTGGTCTAAGGCTAAATCTTCGTCGTCATCGTCAACGGCCGCATCTGGTATACCGTCGTCTTGTTCTGCGGCGAATACAACGCCTAATAATAGGAGGCCTATGAGAAACCGCCACCTGGAACAAACAAAATTAATATCCTATTAATATTTATATATATATAAACATAACGTAATGAACAGAAACAACCATGTAAACATAAAGTAATTATGTTTGCATGGTTGTTTCTGTTTGAAAGGAAGAATATGGCATTAAAATTACAGAATACGAAAGAATAATATTGGCAAAATACCCTAATATCGGGGTGAATGCCACTAAAGAAGAAGAAAAAAAAAGAATAACATCGTCATCCTCAGACATGGCAACACCTGAGTTGTAGGCATCGTAGTATGTTATGTGTCGTCTACGGTACAGTCAGTACTAGTATTGTGTTATATTATGTGACGGTATTGTATATCTATAGGCGACGGTTACCACTTTCCGTAAGTGGTCATAATCTCTAAACAGTTAAAGTCATCAGTCTACTTTTTAAAAATTAAAGTTTGTATTGTATGCAGGTTAGTAATTACTCATTAATTCACATTAAGATTAATTTATGAGTAATTTAATTCATTCAAATTCTTTGCAACTCTGCTCAATTATGGTCAACAGTTTAAAGACAAAATGGCGTCCGAACATTACATAATGGCGGGAATTTCTCCGAAATGCACGCATGCGCAGGGCAGTTACGTAATCAATGTAACACGGCAGTTTATTTAAATCAATGAAACTGGTAACAAGTGGAGCAACGAGATGCATCAGATGCAGAACTTGATTTAAAATGAGTTTGTTTAAAAATGTTTAAAAAAAAAAGCTTTTGTAGGTTTTAGGTGCCATTATTAGACTTTGGGGGCCACCATTGGCGTGTTTAAGTTTTTTTTTTCCATGGGGCTGGCTCCTTCAAACAGACGTATATGTATTCGCAAACATGTTATTGCGAATGGCTAAAATGGCTCCGCTCCCGAATCATGAAATATATTTATGTTGCTAGAATGTAGGTAGTTTTAGATGAAAGAAGTTTACATTTCCCGTATACATTCTGCTTCTATGTCGGCATACTCTCAGCAATAAGACCGCCTTACTGTACTTATACAATTGTATCGTTATATTTATTAATTGTCTTGCTTATTTCCTATATTGTATAATGCAAAACAAAGTATACTCATTCATATGTGTGTATATATTAATATATATATAACTAGTCTGGCCATAAATATTGTTACATAAAAACTTTTCTTTTTTTACTTTTTAATTATTTTGAAATTGGAACACGTTTATTATTTTAAAAACTTTTATTTCGCGCCATTTCACATATTTTTACGTGTTCATTATCAAATTACAATATGGAATGGGGTGTTAAAAAAAATAGGATTGCAGTGATCGCCTTGCACAAAGTGTCGGTCACATTCCAAATACTTCGGTATGTTTGTATATCGTACTATCAACAGATACAACAACACTTCCTCTGTCGAAGACCAGAAAAGATCGGCTATATTAAATTTATTAATCTACTTTTTAAAAATTAAAGTTTATATTGTATACAGGTTCGTAATCACTCTTTAATTCACATGAATACTAATTTATGAGTAATTTAATTCATTCAAATAAAATAAAAAAAGGCTTTTAATATTGTTAAAGCTAGAATTCGTCGTAACCCCATAAGGAAGCAAAAAATCTTATCGCGAGAAATGAAGATTTCCGCTAGGACTCTGTCGCGTATTATAAAACAGGACCTGAAGCTCGGTGCTTATGTCGTCGAGTCTCTTTAAAAAATCTTTGAAGCAAGCAGTGGCGAAATTTTCCTTTGAAACAGTGTCTAAATCCATAGATTCGTGGTCAGACAGATTAAATATTTCAATGGATCAAATAGAATATTTTTTTCCTGTTTGCTGAGACGTCAATAAATATGTAAGTATAAATTTTAGTAATATTATATTACTTCATAAAAAAATGCATTTTTATTTGTAACAGAACTAATGACTGAAATAGGTATATATATTCATATGTATGTATATTTGTATAATTATATAATAGTGCGCCACCTACCCTTTACCTTTTATCTCAATGTCCTCTACCCAAAGGTTGTCTGGAAGAGATTGATTAGCGATAAGGCTGCCTTACGTATCACTTCTCATTAAAATTAACTATATTTATTATTTTTTGTAAACAGTTCAATAAAGTATTTATTTATTTATTTATTCATTAGTACAAATATGTGTACATGGCGGACTTAATGCTAAAAGCATTCTCTCCCAGTCAACCGTAGGGAAGTGTCAGAATACTCGAATGCGGTACTACTAATTATTGATATACATACATACTAAAATTACATATATAAACGAATAAATATATATGAATAACTAATATACTTACACATATATGATATATACTATATTATACACGAAATTGGGAATAATATAAAGCACTTACTGCTCGGATAAAGATAAAAAGTGAGCATGAATTTTTTTTGAAAGACGGTTGAGTCGGTAGCCTCTTAATGGCATCAGGAAGCGCGTTCCAGAGTCGTGAAGAATGTAGGAGAAAAGAGTTTGAAGCGTAACCAGTACGGTGAGAGGGGAAAGATAGAGAGTATTAACGAGTTATTATCGATAGTAGAAGTATAAATAAATAAATTGCAAATTTTAAACGGTAAGATATTAAATACTAAAGCAAATTCAATAAAAGCTTGTAAAAAAGAATCCCATAAAACACTTATAATATGTCGTAAGCCGCATAAGTGTTACATTAATGTTGCTTTATGTGAACTTGCTTACGGAAACAAGTTTTTCGTACTCATATGCAATAAGCAGTTAGCACATTGAACTATTTATTATGTTATAATAATTGCATTATGGCAAAAAAATTACTGGGTACTGAATAGTAACACGACAGGTAACACCGTAGTATTCACTATATTATGATATAATTTAAAATACTTATATACGATAAGATCGCTCATTGTTTACTCATTGTGATCATTTCTTGTAATTGTTTGTATTTACAATAAGTTTACTATTGTCATCTTTTGGAGGAAACAATAAAGAGTATCTATTTATCTATTTATATTTAAATCCATTACTTTTAATTAATATACTTCGAAAAAAACATCCTTACTAATATTATAAATGTGAAAGTTAATTTGTTTGTTTGATTTAACAGCTTAACCAATCATTATGTATATATATATATATATATATATATATATATATATATATATATATATATATATATATATATATATATATATATATATATATATATAACTACTGAATCGATTTTGATACAATTTCTTTGGGACTAATCTAAGTAAGTCTATCAATTCAGATAAAAAAAAACAAACGAAATTGTTTCACAAAAAATCTTGAATCACGTCACAATTATTACGACACCAGCATTGGGGTACGTTTTAATATTTGAAAAGAGAATCGTAAATTTAGTTCAGAATTGAAAAAAGATATTGCGTGTCATGGACAGAAAAAAATACGTTCAAATTAAGAAACCGTTCCTTTTTTAAATTGATGAGAAAAAAAATACCATTTCTTTTACACGCCTGATGAATTTACTGGGTACAGAGGAATAACATCCGAGTAGGCGACGGTTACTACTTTCCATCAGGTGGGCCGTCAGCTGGTTTGCCATTCTAAGTTGTATAAAAAAAAATAATTCTCAGTAATATTATAATTAATTGTGATGAGAACTGTGGCACGTTATGCAACGTTCAGACGTGCATGTTTTTCATTATAGTGCCAATAAATTTTATGTCAGTGCATTGCAGTTGCAGCCGTCTGGTTATGGGTCGACAAGTAAGCGTAACTCCCGGGCGTGGTCGAATATCTTTAAGATGTTATCTCGTTATATAAGATACACTGGAATGAGATATATGTTGACGTGTAAGATTAGGAATTAACGATTAAAAAGAACTAGCGCTTTGCCCTGGTTTCGCATAAATGGGATATAATATAGGTATAGTCTATGCTAGTCGCTGATAATGTAGCTTAAAAGGTGTATTATAAATAGGTTACACTCGTATATAGGTATATCTATAGTATATACTTTTTAATTTCTATTCTATATATTACCTATTATATTCTATTTTTTATATATTACCTACAAATAAACTTACAAATGATCACATCTTTTTTTTTTCTTATACCACTGTGGTGACAAAATAGCATACGGCCCACCTAATGGTAATCGGTCATCGTAGCCTATGACCGGCTGCAACACCAGGGGTATAACGCGTGCGTTGCCTACCCTGAAGAAACCTCTTTACCCCCCCCCCCCTTTGAAGAACCCCATGCTGTAAGCTTATGCCATAAATATGCCATAAAAATAGTGTTCGTAGAAGATAACATCTCTGAAACCGCGTTGTACGCGACCATTTAAGCTGTAGGGTACGAGGTTCCTCTATATTTGTATAGATTGTAGTAAATTGAAACTGTTTAATAACAAATTAAGATTATATAATAAATAAAATAAAATAAATAATAAAGGGTATTTATGTACTGTAGCGAATAATATAATATTATATATTTACCAGAGGGAGACTTTGTACAAAAGTCGATTGCTTGGGTACCTCTGTCCCATTCGTGTTTCAACCGTAAAGCAGTTGTGTTTGCATAGCTGTGTTTCGGTTTGAAGGGTGGGATCTAGCGTGAATTTACTGGGCACGGAGGAATAACACCTGAGTCAACGCATGAGGGGTATCATGGGCGAAACAGTATACTCTGTTATGTGCATGGTACTGCTCATGTCTATAGGCGACGGTTACCACTTTCCATCAGGTGGGCCGTCAGCTTGTATGCCATTCTAAGTTGGATAAATAAAAAATTATGTAACATAATTATTAACAATCAAAAGTAGAAGAGACGCGTTAATGTCTTTTGTACGAAACTCGCTTCCTCAATATTTTAACGCATATTACCGGCAGCTATTTGACACATTTGTTTACATATTCGTATTATACTAGCTTTTACCTGCGACTTTGTACATGTAACTCGAATATATTCATTAACCGGAATAAAATGTAGCCTATACCCTTCTTCATCCCATATTGTACGTTTGTACCAAATTTCATAGTAATTCGTTAAGCCGTTAAGACACTAAACAGTAACAAACAAACAAACAAACTTTGACATTTATAATATTGTTAAGAATCTATTTTCCTGAAGAAATAAAAGAAAATGGGGTTTATTAGAAAGCTTTCCATTAAGTTTCTCATCTCTCTAATTTACGTAAACTTTTTTAGTTTCTCCTCTACAGTTAAGTTGGATATCTCAAGAAAGTATTTTATAAAAGATTTCAGAGACATCATCGACTTTTTTTGTGGATTCTAAGTTGAAAATACAGTGGTACAATTAACCAAAATTGGACTGGGGAGCGATCCCCCCTTGCTGAAATTGATCCAGCTACGCAGCTAGCTTAGTACTGTCAACCGACTTGAAAAAGAAGAAGATTCCCAATTCGATTGGATTTTTTTTTATGTTTGTTACCTCATAACTCCGTCAGTTCTAAACCGATTTGGAAAATTCTTTTTTACCTAAAAGGATATACTTACAGATTGGTTTCATGGAAATTTAATCAAAAACAGTTCAGTGGTTTAGTTTTTAGATCAAAATTACTTATTTTGTCACAATTAAAGTCGTTTTTATTTTTGTCGGACACAATCTTTAATTATTAACTATAGAAAGAAAATATCAAAAAGAAACAAACGGAATCCATTATAATTTTTTTTATACCACTGAGGTGGCAAACTAGCATACGGCCCACCTGATAGTAAGCGGTTACCGTAGCCTATGAACGCCTGCAATACCAGAGGTATTACGCGTACATTGCCGACCCTGAAGAAACCTCTTTACCCCCCTTTTGAAGAACCCCATGCTGTAGTCTCTTGGGAAAACCTCTACAGGCAGCTCATTCCATAACCTGAGTGTTTGTGGGAGGAAACATCTCTAAAACCGCGCAGTAAGCGACCATTAAGACAGTAGGACATGAGGATGAACTTCCTATCGATGGCGAGCCGTACGATGGTAGAAAGTAGCTGTGGGCATCATATTGAACAATTCCTCTGAGCACAATCCATTGTACAGGCGGTGGAACACGCAGAGTGAAGCAAAATCTCTCCTAAGACTCAAGGGTTTGATACCGCTTGTAAGCCTGGGATCATCGACAATTCTCATAGCTCGTCGTTGCAACGAGTCGAAAGGTTCAAGCTTCCATTCTAAATAACACAATCACGTCCGAACCTTGAACAACAATAGTTAATTTCCAAATTAAATTAATAAATTATTACAAACTCTAATTGCCCAAGTATTTACGTCACATTTGAGACCTATCTGTGTGGGGCAATCACTTCCGAAAGGAGACCACAGTTTACGAGACCCGAACCGGCAAACACTAGAATGCTTTCTCCATCAAAACCATCCAATCGTGAAATAGAAACTTGCGTATTAGTTGTTACTATTGATCGTTGCGATACACTTCGAAAACTGTAAGAATAATACAATATTCTGCATTTGATCCGTGACGAGATTGGACAATTTATCAATTCTTAGTCAGACGTAAGCACATTGACAGTTTCTAATAATCTTTTTATTCGCATTTTTTAAAATTTTAATTTTAACAATAGATTGTATTTTTATATCTGCCCAGAACCTCTGCAACTGGTGTCAATGTACAAAAAAAAAAAAAAAATAAGAAAATGGTAGAAAAAAATAATGTAAGCATACAACTATTTTCGTTACATAAGTACAAATATAAAAAAATTTGGCCTTCCACAAAATAATAACAGACTTCAATTGTGACAATATTTTTTAAAAATTTTGTTTGTCTGTCTGTTTCGTCTGTTCGAGCATCGTATAAAAATTACTATAGTATCAGATTCAGTTAGTTTAGTAGCCATTCAAAAACTACTAAAGGTACTAACTGGATGCAGTTACCACAGTTGAACTTTTGAATGTCTATGTTAAAATCTGGTATATATTCATCTCGATACACCATTTAAAAGTGGTCTATATCATTTGTTTTTTTTTTTACAACACATGGGCAAACGAGCATGTGGCTCACCTGATGGTAAGTGACTACCGCCGCCCATGATCACCCACAACACCATCGGCATTGCAGGTGTGCTGCCGGCCTTTTAAAAAGGAATACGCTCTTTTCTTGAAGGTTATGTTGTATCGGTTCGGAAAGACTGCTGCTGGAAGTTGATTCCAAAGAGTGGTTGTGCGTGGAAGAAAGTCCCTTGAAAAATGCACGATGGAGGACCGCTACTCGTCCAGATGGTTGGGATGAAATTTTAGTTTATGGCGGGTTGTACGGTGGTGGAAATCAGCAGTAGGTATCAATCCGAACAATTCCTCAGAGCACTCCCTATGATATGTTTATTTTTATGTTACCATGTTTACGTACTTCTGAGATCTACGTATACGAAATAGCGGACAAAAACTAGTTAATTATAAAACATCCAATCATAGAGAAACATACACGCATTCGACATATTTTGTTTCGCTCCTGTAAAGTAAACAATTCATTATACCATTCACCGTGAAGCCAACAATACCATGAATTATGTAGTTAGAAAACTCTGTTCACGACAAGGTTAAATTGCCGTCGTAATAGCCCGGTGTTTACAGTCGACCGGTGTAGTGTGCGAGCGCAGGGTGTAAGCTAGTGTTGCCAGATCGGGCATAGTTTTCGCAATTTTTGAGTAAACATTTTTAGATCAGAGTAATGGAATTGTTGTAGGAAAATAAAAAGAATGTAAAGAATTTGGGGTAGTTTATGGGGGAATTTCGATATTTGTAAACTATATTCTAAAAAAAAGAATATAAATGTAAAAGCTTTTAAACATGTTTTGATGTTAAGATATTTATATATTTGCCCAATCACAGTTAAAACTCTGGATGTATTTGAACGAAATGTGTTGCACATGTGTAGGATATGTCCTAATATACTAACTAATACACAGTCATTATATCATATATTGTGTGGTTCCGGCATAGAATGGGCTACCCCTTGGACCCCTTCCTTTCCTGTGGGTGTCGTAAGAGGCGACTAAGGAGGACGAGAAATAGGCAGTAGCGTCTCTCTTAAAACATGTGCAAAGCCAAACTGCGGTTACCAACCCACCTGCCAAATGTGGATACTACATACAAAATTCTCCAATAGAGGGAGGCCTATGTTCAACAGTGGGTTGTTAACGAATATATAGTATTCACTTTATATTAATTTGCATGAGTAAAGTTGCGGAAAACAGACAGTATAGTATTACAGAATATACATACTATTGAGCGTATAAAGACCATCGTAGATGCGGAATTTTTTACATCAGTCGGAGTAGTTCCTTGGTGAAACGTAGTAAAAACGAACAAGTTTCTAATTGGGTAAAGGAAATCGTGTCGATTTCGAAAAAATCGTTTGAAATTTAAGGAGAAATAAAAAATCGCATCTGGCAACACCGAAGCTGATCATTGTTTTCGTCACGGCGTGCCGCGAGCTGTCTTGTCTGACTTTCGTGTCGCCGACATTTCATTGTCAAATCTTGCAACCATCACGACTTGACGCCAGTCTTCAATCAATGTCGTAACAATTTTAATAATTCCCAATTATCTGTGAAGTTATTAAGAGCGTTCATACTTGTCCTTCATAATTTAGTTCGCCGAAGTAAGGCAACGTCGCTGTCAACTGTCAATTTTCAAAAATAATTTAACAATTTACTGTTTCTAATTAATTATGTAAGAAGTTCTCTTTTAGCGAACTATAATGTTAATCATAGTATACTTTGCAAATAATTCTACCATTAAAAACTAAAAACTTTACATCTACTTAAGTTTTTTCAAGAGACAACAGCATGGGATACTGCAAAAATAAATAAAGAGGTTTCTTCAGGGGTGGCAACGCGCGCGTAATACCCCTGGTATTGCAGGCGTTCATTGGCTACGGTAACCGCTTATCATCAAATGGGCCGTATGATTGTTTGCCGTTTCAGTGGTGTAAAAAACTTACTTAACTTACCCTTATTTTATAATTTTTCAAATACTGTTTTGTTAACCAAATTTTCGGTAAAAACTTAACAGGACTATTATTGCATGATGATTTTTTTAATTCACTTACAAAATACATTTCAACTAAACCAAAACATTCAGAAATATTGAAAATTGTTAGTTTTCGAAAACTGACAAATAAATGCAACGTTGCCACACTTCGGTAAGTTAAAGTATGAACGTTCTGAATGGAATTATTAATCGTATTACACTAAGCTGTTTCAAATTAAATAATTTAAAAAATGTTCCAATACAAGTGATCTAATACAGTCGCAAAGACAAATTAATCTGACTGTATCAAATTAAAATTGAAAATGTAACAATTGTATACAGCACTATTGAGCAAACACACTTTGTACAGCTACAAAAGAAAGTTATAATTAATTTAAATGAATTTTTAATGTAAAGTATACGACATGATCTACATTCATTTTATGGTGAAATCATCTAAACTAATATTATAAAGACGTAAGATTTGATTGTTTGTTTATAATGGATGAACTCAAAAACTACTTAACTGTTTTTAAAAATTCTTTGGCCTATAGTAAGCTATATTATTGCCCAGTAACATAGACTATATTAAAAAAACTACACCGTCGGTGGAGTTTATTAGTATGAAAATAAATAACGTTGGACTTGTTTTTTTATGCAACTTAGAATGGCAAACAAGTTGACGACTCACCTGATGGAAAGTGGTAACTGTCGCGCATATACATGAGCAGTACCATGGACATAACAGAATATACTGTTTCGCCCATGATACCTCCCATGCGTTGCCATTCTTGAAGACTCAGGTGTTATTCCTCTGTACCCTGTAAATTCACTGCCATATCCCACCCTTTAAATCGAAACACAGCCTACAAACATAACTGCTTCACGGTAGAATCACGAATGGAACAAAGGTATTTAAGTAAACGACTTTTGTACAAAACGTCCCTCTTGTTTCTTAAAAATTAGTCCATTTTACAAAAATGTTGCGTTATTTATAATCTGCCCATTATAGTATTGTATAGGTGACAGGTTAGGTAAAACTTATGGAAAAATTCTAGAACATAACTTACTTAATCAAACAAAATAATTTAATTATTAAGAAGTATTTATTAGGTTTACTAAATTGACGTCGACAATATAAATCTCTCACAACACAGAATGGCCCATAGATTTACATTACAACTGCATTTCAATAATTATTAATATAATACAATTTACATTAATAATTTGTATTGAAAACTCAACTTCACATCCAGCGGATATTTTAAGAAACTCTAATTCCATGCAAACTTGTCGACGTAAATGTAAATTTATTTGTAAAGTTTTTCTACAGTACAAACTAAGCTCACAATTTAAGATTGTGTTCCATAACAAAGCTGACTTCAATTGTGGCCAAAAAATTCTAATCCTAAAATTTCTATGGAATTAGCTCGTAAGTATATCCTTTCAGATAAAAATAGAATTTTCCAAATCAGTTTAAAACTAATGGAGTTATGAGGCAACAAGTTTAAAAAAAAAATAACCGAACTGGAACCTCCTTTTTTATGAATTCAGTTAAAAATATCAGCTGTCATTCGCACCATACTACAATGTACAGAATGTAAGTTGATGTACAAAGATAAGCATATGTCTTAGTGTGTCAAACGTGACAAAATTTATAGGTAAGTACGATAACTTGTCATATTTAAAATGCTGACTCATGGTGTTATGTTGGTACTCGACTGATCAAACAGTAGCCTTATGTGATTGTATCGCGTGTTGATACAACATTACCACCGCTTCGGATTTCACTTTCGTGCGTTACGCAACCGCCTCCTGGCGGCATCGAGATGAACTAGATACGCCGTTATATGGCAAATATTTATTTTTTATATTATTTGTGAAAATAGTTGTTGATTAGGTATAATGGACTGGGGACATGTATTATAATGATATGAAAGTTTATAATAGATAAAAACCACGATTGATTATTCACAATAATGAAATACCGTGTTCGTGATTCACTTTTCACCCCAGAGGTACAACTGGTAGAGAATGCAAAAAAACTACGGTACAAAAAGCAGCCTTAATGCTAGTAGTATTAGGTTGACCTTTTGTACTATATTTTCTTTTGGTTAATAGTTATTTAAAATAAAATAAACAAAATTGAGCAAATCTTTTAAAATTATTATACATCAGAGATTTGGCTCGGCTGCGCACGAATAGATAGAATTTTCGAAAATAATATAGAGCCTATCTTACTCGCTGATAATATAGCTTTCTATAAGTGAAAGTATTTTTAAAATCGGCCGAGTAGTTTTTGAGTTTATTCATCCTACAAACAAACAATCATATCTTTTTGTGCTGGACATCCAAACACAATGTACAAGATAATAATATGGACTAATGCCCCCATTGCTAACAAGCCCTGTCAGGTTGACCTCCACGCGATTCCCCCTGGAAACTATTGTGATTAATACATGTCACATTCGTCACAATGGACTATCTGACCTGCTTTCATGCTTATCTATCATCCCTCACTGGTGCCCCGCCAGCGTATACCGTTAGCGCAGGCGGGGTTACCATTCCATTATCCATTATAAAAAAGGGGGTTATAGTATTAGTAAAAAATGATTACCTAAAAGCTTTAAAAAAGGGGGAATGGGATTATTAATAATACGGACAACCAGTTCCATTGCTAGCAGTATACCCTATCAGGTCGACCTCCACGTGGTTCCCTCTGGAAACGATCGTGCTAAATTCCAGATATATTCATCACGATGGGCTAAGTGACCTGCCTTTTCATCCTTACCTATCATCCCACACAGGTGCCCCGCCGGCGTATACCGTTAGCGCAGGCGGATTTACCATTCCATTATCATCCATTAAAAAAAAGCTTTAGAAGGAACTGCCACGAAGTAAAAAAGGTTACTATTGTCCCCGTTCTCCCCCTACTTAATTATATGTTGCTCCTTACATTCACTTCCATAGCACTTGCATACATGTCAGAGGTCCGCAATCCGGCCCCATGTGTCGGTGCATGGTCTACATACAGGTTAATGTGAGACAGTGAGCGATTACTGCATGGCCGCACCCAATGAACTATGTAATGTTTTGCACGTGTCTCATTTCTGCCATATTTATTTAAACTTTAATGCACAGTAAAATTCTATGTACATTTGGCGGACTTAACACCGGACGGTGTACTCTTACGTAGGCGGTGCATTATTGAATAGAGGAAAAATAAAGTAATACTTGATATATTTATATATTTATGTAATAACATACAATTAGACTAATATAACCATACATAAATAATACATAAAAATAAATAAATATATACATACACATACATAAATAAGTACATAACATATTACTATATAAAACAGCTAGATAAAATAACTGTAATAGAA
The DNA here is from genome assembly GCF_026898425.1 of Galleria mellonella. NCBI lineage: Eukaryota > Metazoa > Arthropoda > Insecta > Lepidoptera > Pyralidae > Galleria > Galleria mellonella. The sequence goes on from NW_026442176.1 coordinate 5,006,731, forward strand.
GAGCAAATATCAATCTATGACTCAAACAGAGTAACCAGCAGGAGAAGTTTAAAGGGAAAGTAATTTTTCCAAGAAATAGATGCAATTTTTTTTTTAATGGATGATAATGGAATGGTAACCCTACCCGCGCTATCGGTATACACCAGAGGGGCACCAGTGAAGGATGATAGGTGAGGATGAAGTAGGTCAGTTAGCCCATCGTGACGAACTCAACAAGAATTGTTCACGATGGTTTACAGGGGGAACCACGTGAAAGTCGATCTGATAGGGCATATTGCTAGCAATGGGGCTATCAAACTCCATTGCTAACAATCCCTTTCCCCCCAGATGCACAATTTGCATTTACCACATGTAGTTCATATACCTAATCGAACTGATTAATCTTAGGTAAATGGATAATGGACTTGACTGAACCTAGGTTGAAAAGATTATAATGAATTTTAATACATAGATAAGCCACTTTTTAGACTATATATATATATATATATATATATATATATATATATATATATATATAAGAAATTGTATACTAATTTATGCTGGAGAAGGCATATATAAAGGGTATAAATAGTTGTAAATTTTGCATATTAAACTGGAAAGGTTTTCCAGCTTAATCTCCGGCATGTAATTACCTTTAGTACTATCTAATTAAATGAATAGTATCAAGATTGCACAGCGTATGGTGAGACTGGTTTCCATCAATAAACATTCTGTTCTATACGGAAATCTTATCCACAATTTAGCAATCAACAGGTACGCTGTGCGAGTACGTGCTCACTCTCGCCCCGGGATATATATTACAAAATATTTAATGTACCGTCATAGTGTGTTACTTAATAAATTATCTATTTTATATCGACGTAATTATGTTTTGATCCAATAACCTATTTGCGTCAATTGACTGCATTTTTACCAACTCCCTAAAAAACAAGTAATGTTTTCTATATCTTTCTGTTGTAAGTAAGACGTCATCGTCATCATTTCATCCATTATTTGTCCACTGCTGGACATAAGCCTCTCCCATAGACTGCCATAAAGAACGGTCCTGAGGCACCTGCATCCACTGACTTCCTGCAACGCATATCAGGTCGTCACTCCACCTAGTGGAGGGTCGTCCGACACTGCATTTAACCGTACGAGGTCGCCACTCAAGAACCTTTCTTCCCTATCGGTTGTCGGTTCTTCGAGCTATGTGACCAGCCTATTACCACTTCAGCTTGCTTGTCCTTCGGGCTATGTCGGTTATTTTGGTTCTTTTGCAGATATCCTCGTTTCAGATTCTATCACGAAAAGAGACTCCGAGCATAGCCCTCTCCATAGCCCCTATATGTAAGTATGATTTGTTAAAATTTAAAAAAGGTTTAATTTATTTTATTGTATACCCTCATTTAATATCGCTATAAGGTTATAAAGAAAATTATAAAGTACACAGGCGAACTTATCTCTTGAAAGGATTTTTCTCAGTCAACCTTGAGAACCCGAACGATGGAAGTGTCTATAGGGTTTGTAAAGCCATATGGTGCATATATAATATGATAAATAGTAAATTACTGCGTGCTGAAGAAGGGCCAAATTAAAAGTACCCGTAACCGGCGAGCGTGTATGAAAAGATTGATGAATGTGGAAGAAGCGAAAGAGGTTTGTTTGAATCGAAGCATTTGGCGTTCCATTGTTTCTGCCTACCCTAATGGGAGATAGGCGTGACAGATATTTATGTATGTATAATAAATTATAATTAATGCCTATATCGTTATTAGCAATAATAAACATATAATTCGATATAAATATACAAATTAATGTTCCAAACCAAAAAAAAGACTTCAATAATTTAAATAAAAAATAAATAATCATCATCTTCCTAGCCTTATCCCAATTATTATTTGGGGTCAGCGTAATATGGTTTTATCCATATTACTAAAGGACTTGGCTTATAGTTTTACAACCGGCCGCCTGCGCTAGCAATATACCCAACCAGATCGACCTCCTCGCGGTTCTCCCTGGAAACTATCATGGTTAATTCCTGATGAATTCATCATGATGAGCTAATTGACCTGTTTTCATTCTCATTCTGGTGCTCCGCCAGCGTATCTCGTTAGCGCAGGCGGGGTTACCATACCATTTTCACCTATTAAAAAAAAACCGGCCACCTGCCTGACTTCAAACTTCTTTGGGAAAAATAAATAATAATAATAAAAAATAATTAAAATAAATAATTTTCTGATAAAATTAGTTATTTTGATTTAAAAACTAAACAACTGAAGCAATTTTTATAAAAAATTCTATGGAACCAATTTGTAAGTATATCCTTTGAGGTAAAAAACAATTTTCTAAATCGGTTTACAAGAGACGCAGTTATGCGGTAATAAACATAAAGAATTACCTTAAACCGAATCGAGAATCTCCTTTTTTTAAAGTCGGTTAAATTATAAATAACGTCCGCGCAACATTCATGTCATTCCGAATATATTCATGAATCGAATTAAAAAGTTGCCTATGTGCTTTTCCATCTCATATACCTACATAGTAGATAGATACAAAATTTCATAGGAATTTATTACAACATTAAAGAGCTAAGAGGTAACAGACTTATTATAATATTTGTAATATAAGTAAGGACGATATAGTTACCAAAGCATAAGTAATATATGAGTAGGTATGTATTTACATAAAATTAGGCAATAATCAATATATTAAACGATGTAATAAATCTTCGCATTAAGCTCGTGACACAACATAAGCAACGTGATCGCATCATTATGTGACAAGACAAGTGTAGATTAAGCCCAGTCTGAGTATTAGGACAAAAGTGGACCTTTTTTTTATATTTTTTATTATTTACTTTACATATACATCTACTAGTTTTAACTCTCGACATTGATCGTATAACACATGTCTCAAACATAATATTTTATTTAAGAAAACTTCGGCAGGGAAATCATTCCACAGCCTAAGCGTTCGCGATAAAAAACCTTTTAAAACGGTACTGTACGTGACCATTTAGGTTCAGAGTGGTGCGATAGTAAAAGATGGCTGTCACCAGTCAAAAATCCGTCAAAAGTTACCTATAATGGTTGAATCCAGACTGAGAAAGAAGAAGAAGAAGATTTAAATTGAATAAAAAGCTCGTGTCGCATCACAATACATGTCAGTGATCATGCAACATCCGCAATTATGTTATTACCCGCGTCCATAAGTAGCCCAAGGCTGTCAAAAGCTGTCAAACAACTGTCACAATGATGTCAAGATTAGCCAATAGTGACCTGTCACAGGCCAGTTTGACCGGTCCCGGCTGGAACTACGGCTGTCACATTCACATCAATGTCCATCATGGTGCGTGCGCTTCAATGGATGCGCGTGCGCAGTGTGCACGTTCGGCAACGGCAATTGATCCATTCTTAGTGATGACGGTTCATCACTAAGAATGGATCAATTGCCTCGACTCGAGTATTTTGGTATTCGTTAATAAAAAAATCGAATCTTGATTATAATCTGAGAATTCAAAGAAATATTCGTATACTTGTGTTGTTATTCAAGTACTTTGTGAGACTCGAGTATTACTTCAATTGATTTCTAAAATTTACATTTTAATAAAGGCAATAAATGTTTCGCTATTTAATCATTTTACTTTTTATAAATAACAGGAAAATTAATAAAAAAAAAAATTAAACAGAATCAAACAAACTTATAATAAACGTCCTAGTATTCGAGTACTGCAAATATTCGAATCCTGTATTCAAATATCGTATATTTATCTTCTATATAATAATTACTAGTGTATACCGAGTACCCTAATACTAATTCGAATCAATACTCGAGTCAACTTCAGTCGGCACGTCACTATCCATTAGACAGTTTGATTTACACTTGATCGTGAAACGTATACCTATTGTCTATGTCAAATTGAGCAATTTCACGCTAACGGCGATGTCCTTACATTTAGTTATTATTTTCACATATAAGGTATTATTGTATACAAAGTTAATAATACTTAAATAGATACCAAGATTGTGAAATTCTAACATTCAACTTTTAAAATACTGAGGTTAAAGTTATTAATAGGTACTATAAATAATTACCATATAATTAGTTTTTACTGAAAACACTGACATTCCACCTCCACATATATGTTATTTTATTACACATATACACGTCAATTTATCATAAAAAAGTATCAGACATTTTCCTTAATAATATTTGAGTAATACAATTTAAATTAGTTTTCAAAATTAATATTATAAGTGCTTATAGATGTATAAGGTATACATATGATTATTTATATATGTTTTACTAACTTGGGCGTTTTTCTTTTTTTATTAGATACATTTCTTGAGCGTAATAACATAGCTACCGTCTTTTTTCTTTACTCCTCTACCCAAAGGTTGTCTGAAAGAGGTTGCTTTAGCCTGAAGACCACCTTTCGTATTTTATGAATATAATATAAATATACATCTTCGTATTATTCTTTAAGTGGTACAATAAAGAGTAAATATTTTTATTTATTTATTTATTTATTTTAACACTTTATTGCACCAACATTACAGGATTTGTTGAACAATTTCCAATAAGTATAGTGTAGTACAAAAGGCGGTCTTATTGCTAAATCTCTTCCAGACAACCTTTGGGTAGAAATAATTAAAGTATAAATAGATAGAATAAATAAATAAATGATAAGTTCTATCCAGCGATTGTTAGTAATGGGATTTATTATTAGCAAAACAGCTTATTAGGTCAAGCTCTACGCGGTTGCTTCGACAGCACTGTAGTTAATTCTTGTAAAAGTCTTCCTAATGTGCTAATTGATCAGCTTTCATCCTCATCTATCATCTCTCACTGGTACCTCGTCAGCGTATACCAATAGCACAGACGGGGTTACCATTTCATTTTTAATTAAGGGAATAAATTAAGTAATCAACCGCATTACTTAATTTCTCCTTTTAATTAAAAATGGAATGGTAACCTTGTCTTCATAGCTAGCAATACAAATGTACACTATCTGGTGGATCATCACATGAAGTTTATTGCGGTTAATTCCTTTAGTAAACCCCATAATTGTATGCCACTATCACAGACGAGCATATCGTTCCATTTCCATGTATAAAGAAATTCATTGTAGTAATAAGATTTTTTTAACATTGTTCTATTAAAAGTAATATTTAAGTATTTTAAATTTTACATGTCTAATTGTGGCGAAATATTTGGACTTATTATTATTATTTTTAATGAGTGATAGTGGCATGGTAACCCCGTCTGCGCTATCGATATACAATGGCGGGGCACCAGTGATAGATGACTAATGAGGATGAAAGCAGGTCAGTTAGCCCATCCTGACGAATTCAACTAGAATTAGCCACGATGGTTTCCAGGGGGATTCACGTGGAGGTCGACCTGACAGAGTATATTGCTAGTAATGGGGCTATTTGATCCCATTACTAACAATCCCTTTCCCCCACTTATTGTTATTATTATAACATCTGTATACTTACTATGTTTCTTGCAAATAAATATTCATTCATTCAATAATGAACTTATACAAAAAATGTAGGTCAACTTGACCCTACATCAATTTGATTATCAATATTACAAAACAATCGATGCGACGTCGAGACTTCAGAATTGTTATAACATCCGTAAATGGCAATGCATTATACATAATATGGGTAATGTAATTATATATCCAATTGTTACATTACACGGCCGACTGCCTGCGACGGGTGCACGCAGAGCTAAGTAAGGAAATCGTTACATTAATTACCACAATTCAATGATCCCACTGTTCTAACGGTGACCGTTTAGAAATCAGGACGTTCGGTTACAATCGGAAGTGTATAGGATATAACATGTTCAGTAACTATTATTTTAATCAACATAAAAAATTTACATTGATACGTTTGAAATGCATTGATTAAAATTCATATAATTTCATATAAAACTGGTATTTAGAATAATTAATGAAGTTCCGGTAAAAAAAATAACGTTGTTAAATTTAATTGCTTGACTCGGGGAAATAACTCGTAATCGTTTATCCGCGTGAAAATTTCGGAAAATCCGTTTTTACGTTAAATATACATTACGTAATATATGTTGCAGCGCCGTGTGGTCCCGGCATAGAATGGGACATCCTTTCATTTTCCATGAGTGTCGTAAAAGGTGACTAAAGGTACTTAATGGCCGAAGAATGGACAGCAGCATCCCTCTTGAAATATATCGAAAAGCCTAATTGCGGTTGCCAACCCGCCTGACAAGCGTGACAATCACTGGTAAAATCCCCCAATAGGGCAATGCCTATGTTCACCAGCGCACAGTTAACGGCTGATTTGTTGATGATGACAGTTTACTGATGATTATACATTATATAAAGAAATCCTGTGCAAAATTTTATTTTTCTAGTTATGGGAACTAGAAAAATAAAGTTTCATTGCTTTCTTATAAGCCAATTTATCCTTTTTATTATATGACTCCTATGTCCTATGTCCAGCTGTGGACGGATGATGACTGAAACGATGATGATGAGCATTATTATGTAAATACAGATAGATGTAGTGAGGGTGGGATATGGCGTGAATTTACAGGCTACAGAAGAGGAACACCTGAGTTCTCAGGAATGGCAACGCATGCGGGGTATCATGGGCGAAACAGTATACTCTGTTATATCCATGGTACTGCTCATGTCTATAGGCGACGGTTACCATCCATTAGGTGAGCCGTCAGTTTGTTTGATATTCTAAGTTGCATAAAAAATATCTAAACTTTTACCTAAATATTTTAAGCTCTAATTATTTGGTGACTAATAATACTGGTACAGGTAACTGTTGGTACATAGACGAGATAAATTCACATTGCTTCCAACAAACTACGCTAAGTGTATCTAAGTTCACATTCCTAAAATTTCTAACACCAATTGAACTAGGTGCAATAACAAGAGAACAATACATATAGCGTATTACCAACCTACGCATTGTCTAATCGGATTATAACAAGGACATTACAAATATTAGGTACAGATACGAAATTAGGAATATAATTTAAACAATGGTGCAAAGACTAATATCAAATTTGAAAATTGCTACATCTATACCGTATATTACTGTGTGACACCGGCATAGAATAGATGACCCCTTCTTTTCCCATGGGTGTCGTAAGAGGCAACTAAGGGAGGGCGAGGGATAGGCAGCAGCGTTCCACCTAAAACATCTTCAGAACCTAACTGCGGTTGTTAACCCGCCTACCAAGCGCGGCAACTATTTACAAAATCCCCCTAAGGGGAGACTTATGAATGAATCAATGAGTATACTTTATTTGCATTATACAATAAATAAACAAGACAATTAATAAATATACCAGATTATTTATATTAATAATATACCAGAGGGAGACTTTGTACAAAAGTCGATTGCGTGGGTACCTCTGTCCCATTCGTATTTCAACCGTATAGCAGTTGTGTTTGCATGGCTGTGTTTCGATTTGAAGGGTGGGATATGGCGTCAATTTACTGGGTATAGAGGAATAACATCTGAGTCCTCAGAAATGGCAACACATGGGGGGTATCATAGGCGAAACAGTATACTCTGTTATGTTCATGGTACTGCTAATGTCTATAGGCGACGGTTACCACTTTCCATCAGGTGGGCCATCAATTTGTTTGCCATTCTAAGTTGTATAAATATATATATATATATATATATATATATATATATATATATATATATATATATATATATATATATATATATATATAAATATACAATTGTATAAGTACCGTAAGGTAGTCTTATTGCTGAGAGCAATCTTTTCAAGACAACCTTAGGGTAACGGATTAATTGTTGTACAAGCAGGTATTGTATAATTAAGAAAATTAATAGAATAAAACATTAAGGAAAATAATTATAAGTATAATAATCAAATTAAAAATAATAATCTATACTTATAACAAATCTGTAGAGAGGTCAATTCTGTACATGAAATATATTTCCAAAATAACTATCAGCGGGTGATTAGTGATCGACACTGATGCCAAAAATGCAATCAGTAAAATTTTTGTCTGTCTGTCTGTCCATATGTTCGTTATAGAAACAAAAAATACTAGACAGATTTTAACGAAACTTGGTACAATTATTCTTCATACTCTTGAGCAGGTTATAGTATACTTTTCATCACGCTACGATCAATAGGAGCAGAGCAGTGAAGGGAAATGTGTCTGTTGCATCAAAACCACTGAACCGCGAGGAAGGACATAGGCTACTTATTTTACGAAAAACAACGGAAACGCGGACGAAGTCGCGGGCAACAGCTAGTGATAAATAATAGTTTTATCTTGATACGTCGTCTGGAAACGGTCTTTTTGATTGGTCTTCTTCTTTTGAAACCCAAACATAGGAAGTAACGGACAAAAATTTAGTAATTGATACGGAAGTAGAAAGTAGATTACGCAGAACGGATTTTATGTTAATAAATATTAATTTATATACATGGTGTAACATAAAAGGCGTAATGTGAACGATCCGAAATCTTAATAAAAAGAGCAACTTTCCCCAAGATGAACGTATAAAAGGTTATTCTCCGTAAAAAAAGACAACGATTTTAATTGTGATAAAATTAATATGGGACACAATATGGAGGGAAGGGAGGGAAAGGGATTCTTAGCAATGAAGCTTGACAGCCCAGTCGCTAGCAATATGCCCTATTAAGTCGACCTCCAAGTGGTTTCCCCTGGAAACCATCGTGAACAATTCTTGTTGAAGTCTGAATGTAAACTTAGATACAATTCTTGGTGATAATGGAATGGTAACCCCACCCGTGCTATGCACCGGTGGTAGGGCACCAGTGAAGGATGATAAGTGAGAATGAAGTAGGTCAGTTAGCCCATCGTGACAAATTCAAAAAGAATTGTTCACGATGGTTTCCAGGGGGAACCACGTGGAGGTCGACCTAATAGGGCATATTGATAGCAATGGGACTGTCAAACTCCATTGCTAACAATCCCTTTCCGCCCGCGTTGGTCGAATTAGCCAGAGTAAGGAGACACAGAGACAAATTACGCAAGATTTAACTTCACACAAATATACCTAACGTGATACTTACGTACGTCTGTCGTCTATTTAACCATTGTCTGCAGTCGTTTGCATGCCAATGACAGCTATCTCGTGGTAATGAGCCTCGTAATGTATTTAAATGTGTAGATTACTACACCTATGACATACATGACATTTTTTTTAATGGCTGGAAATGGCATGGTAACCCCGCCTGCGCTATCGGTATACACTGGCGGGGCACCAGTGAGAGGTAGGTGAGGATGAAAAGGCAGGTCAGTTAGCCCATCGTGATGAATTCAACGATTAATTAGTCACGATAGTTTCCAGAGGGGACCGCGTGGAGGTTGACCTGATAGGGTATATTGTTAGCAATGGGGACTAACCTACCCATTACTAAAAATGGGCTAACTGACCTGCCTTCATTCTCACCTATCATCCCTCACTAGTGCCCCGCAAGCGTACACCGATAGCGCAGGCCAGGTTACCATTCCATTATAATTCATGAAAACAAAATAAGTATTTACTAGTAATCTCATTTATTTTGTGCACAGTACAAATTAATTGCCCACTAGATGGCGTTGTACGAAATTGAAACTCAATATATCATATCACTCAACGCAATATAGCAGTAGCAAACGATTTCAAATAAAACAAATGTTACAGTTTTAACATTGCACTTTTTCTTTATTTTTGTAAGGCCGGCAAAATTTTATGTCGGTCACACATTTAAAATCTTGCGTGAAAAAGTTCTGCGGCGTACGCTGTTCGCAGGGTTAAACAATATAGTCTCGGACGACTTCAAGCGGGTTCCCCGCGGCTCCGGCAATAGGCGGACGAGGAACACCGGGGGGTTTTAGCCGGTAAGAGTCCGGCAGTACCCACATATCTCCCCTCATATCTCTCCATAATATATAGCTTAGTTTATTTTCGTTACTTTCATAGTATACCTACTGTCCTATTGAATATTGTTATGGGGTAAAACAGTCAACATCCAAAGCGTATTTGTATTACAAAAACAAGCTATTCGCGTAATTTATTCTATGGGAAGTCATTATTTAAACAGGAAAATATTCCTACCGTTCCTTCACAATGCATATACGTAAACATTTTGTATATACGTAGGAATTTTCAACTTTTTTTTTAAAACGGCGATCACATTAATCTTAACATTAGATACAAATACGAACTTGCTGTTTTGAAGTATGGTTTAGAAAAAGTTAATAGGTCTTTTATGGGAATTTATGGGAATTATTTGGAACTACCTTTTAATAAGTTTAAAACTGTTATTAAAAACACTTATTGAACAAAGTGTATTACACACTAAACGATTACTTGAATGACAAACGTGCATGGTGTTAGTCGATCATGCACGGGCTTTTGACGACCATGTAATTTTAGACATAGTACATTAAAATAAATACACATAATTTTAACAGACATTTAAAAGAGTAACTGTTGAGTTTCTTGCGGGCTCTTCATAACACAGGTAACAACTTTCATAAAAAATTACGAATAAAAAGTGCTTGTAATAATATAAATATAATCTATTTGGATAAAGATGATTTGAATTTGAATGATTTTGTTATACGAATAATTAGTAATTACTAACTTTACAATTCGATTACAGTAAACAACGAAAAAAAAAGAAAATGATCAGTTCCTGATATATAAAATATACGTAATTAATTACTAAAAATTTATTTTGATAGGCCTCAAAAGTTGCTACTTTTTACTAAAATTGGATTTATTAAAATTGCTTCCCGTCCCTCGCCCTCCCTTAGTCGCCTCTTATTTATTTAATTCTTTATTGCACCAAAAACAAAAACATACAATGACAATTGAATAATTCAAGTGAAGTACAGTAACATAAATATAGATTAAAATATATACATAGAGGTATAAAAGGCGCTCTTATTGCTAGATAAATCTCTTACAGACAACCTTTGGTTAAAAGAGAATAGATGGAAGTGGGTAGGCTGGGCAAGAATGAATTAATTTTTTTTCTTACGACAGCCGCGGGAAAAAAGGGTGGCCTATTCTATAGCGGGACCACATGGCTAAGTCTTCTACTTTACTCGCTGACATGTTACGCTAACGACCCCTAGTATATGTATACATTTACACTATGTTTTTGCCAATAAAGTAATCGGCTTTGATGATCCCCGTTCAATCGAGTAACCCATATAAGTTTAAGTAAGATTGAAACGCTTGTTTTTTTTTTTCGTGGAACGAAATTTTAAATTATGTTTACGATTAGATTGAATAGGAAATTGCCCAAATTAAGTTCCAAACCATTGCCGTTGATTATTTGTTGTATAACATTATAATTTCTCATTATCGGAGGCGGTTTTGTTTGCGCCATTTTCTCTAACGGGCGGAACGCGAGATATTATCGTCTCCATCTGAGCCCGTCTGTTCTCTGACCCGTGGAAACTGGCCAGCGGTGATAGTGAGGTGTAAGAAATAATAAAGAATATGTCACAATAGGTGGAGGGGATTGTTAATTGTTGTTGATTGTAAGACGGACTACAAGTTCCATTGCTAGCAATATGCTCTGGCAGGTCGACCTGAAAACTATCGGGCTGAATTCCAAGTGTATTCATCACGATGAGCTAACTATATTTTCAAGCTTATCTATTATTCCTCACTGGTGCTCCGCCTGGTATATATATATATATATATATATATATATATATATATATATATATATATATATATATATATATATATATATATATAAAATAATTTTACATGTTATCACACTGTTAGCTAAACTCAAAAAAGTACTGCTCTAGGTTCTTAGACTATAATAGAATCAGGGGGTCTACCGTTAAACGAAATTCCGAATTTTCGGACTCAATTTCGTGTTTTTATTCATACGGAGATCGGCCCAGTAAATGGATCTTAACATTTCATTCGTCATGAATCCTACCATAAAAGTCCAAAGGAATGATATTTTAACATCTTTAAACTGTATGTATTATGTAATTTTAACATCATATCTGTATATCGTTCGGGCCCTAAATTTCGGAAAACATTTCATGGTAGGTCCTCAGTATTGTATTCTATTAAAAAAAAAATAAGAAACTTCTGAATTCGATTGTATTTTTTTTTATATTTGTTTCCTCAACTCCATCATTAATAAACAGATTTGGAGATTTTTAAAACTTTTAGATTGGTTCCAAGGGGAACTTCATCAAAAATTCGTTCAGGACTTAGATTCTTAATTTTTTTTTTACCGCGATAAAAGAGGTTTTTTTATATCTATTAATATGTATTAAGTACTCGAATTTCGGATAAGGCCCACTCGGCACATCACTAGCGGTGGTCACTGACGAACCTGCACCACTGACGTAACTGACATTTCATGACCTGTTACGAGATCACGATTGCAGATTCATAATATCCGTTATAATAATATTTTCGTCCCGTTCTCTCGCGCTATGTAAACATGACCCGAAGCAATATCACCATCATTATTTATGTATTTAAATTAATAGATATTTATTTAAATAAATAAATAAATTATCATATCAACCGTTAACAGTCCACTGTTGGACAAAGGATTTTGTCAGTAGTTGCCACGCTTGGCAGACTGATTGGCAACCACAGTTAGCCGATTAACTGTGAAACAGTTGTGTTTGCATGGCTGTTTCGGTTTGGAGGGTGGGATATGGCGTGAATTTACAGGGTGCAGAGGAATAACACCTGAGTCCTCAGGAATAGCAACGCATGGGTGGTATCATGAGCGAAACAGTATACTCTGTTATGTCCATGGTACTACTCGTGTCTATAGGCGAAGGATACCACTTTCCATCAGGTGGACAGTCAGCTTGTTTGCCATTCTAAGTTGTATAAAAAAAAAGATGATACCAAAATTTTTAAGGAGTTTAATACACAAACTCATGTTCACATGTATTACGTACTTTAGAAGAACAAGTCAGGGTTTACAACTAGTATGAAGATACCAGCGTTGACCACAACATAATAAATGACATTAAAACTATTTCATCAACAAAATAACAAGGTTCGTAAGTGACATAACCTTCAAGTCCAGTTATAGACTTGTTGTTTATGGGGGAAGGTTACAGCCTTGAAATTTTCTATAATCAATCACTAGATCCGTAACCATCGGTCAGTCTTGTAACTCTGAAAGTATCTATCTACTTTCATGATAATTTAATTATAATTAAGCACTTAACTAATTAGGAAATGTAATTTTTTTTATACAATTATTAATTTAGAAATTAATTGGGCATCTCCGAATTTAAAATGTGAGTAAACTTTTTTTTTTTATACAACTTTGAATGGCAAACAAGCTGACGGTCCACCTGATGGAAAGTAGTAACCGTCGCCTATATACATGAACAGTACCATGGACACAACAGAGTGTACTATTTCGCCCATAACCCTACATGCGTTGCCACTACTAAGGACAGAGGTGTTATGTCTCTGTAGCTTAAAATCTGTATAATATTTTACCATGGTATGTTAGCTATTAGTGGCGCAATTTATTAATTTTTCTAATTCAGAAATTCACTCATACAAAGTAGCAAAAAAATATTTTTTATTTAAATTGTAACTATCAGATAGTCAAAATAATTTAAGGACACTTTCTACTCGTATTTTTTTTTTGCCATTATGCCAACATTAAAAAAAAATGACAATTTAAAAAATTAATATGATATGTTATTGTCTATGAATGAAAGACGCTTCGTGGCGTAAATATGCAATGAACGTGCAAATAATTACATTGTATTACGCATATTACGCGACGGTTACGATGTACAAACACACGTACAAACCAACGGATCGCCGTGCGCGTCGACCGCGCCGCTATATAGGAAATTTAAATTCATTCACGCAACACTAAAATCACTTGGAAATAGTCGATACGGTAGGAAGTTATTTTGCAACGATTCGTAGCTTATATTTTGTAGTAAAAAATGTCACTTTCATTGTATAATTGTGAAATTAGTAATTCCAACGTATTTTTAATATTGCTTTTTTATTGCTCTTACTGAAACTTTTGCATTGAAACTGTACAATTCTTTTTTTTATATGCTTGGCATAATGAGTAAACTAACTTGGCATGTTTTTTTTTTATCGAAATGACAGTGAAGAATGTAAATAAAAAGCTAAAATAGAAAGGGTCTATTACTACTATAAAATATTTGCCTAAAGCTATATTTATATATATTGATATTATGGCATAATTATACCTATATTACTCTTCCGTAGGTATATATTTATTTTTATTTCTTATTTTTGTTTTAAATAAGATGATGATGATGATGAGAATGATTTACACAAAAAAAATTAGGGAGAAACAGATAGTTTAGCGATAATGTCAACCACTATTGTTTCTTCTTTATTTATTTTATATATATACATACGTACATACATACATACATATATATATAATCGGTTTACATACATACATATATATATATATATATATATATATATATATATATATATATATATATATATATAATCTTAATCTATGATATCTTTATCAATGTCATTCAATCATTGTATTTACTTTGACCGAAAGGACTTGGTTTGAACTCGGATAATTTTTTTAACAAATAATTACTTGTTCATAATTTATATAACATTACATATTAGAGGCAGTATTTCTCATTAATTTTTAATCATATGATGATGACGATGATGGTTTTTGAAATACCATAATTAATAAATGGCATTTCAAAACCATGGGTCCATAATTCATAAAACAGGAATCGTTAATGGTATATAGTACTACTCTTTAAAGAACATAGTTTTAAATTTAGAATTTTCTTTATCAATTACGCGAGCACGCGAATTTTGTATGAAAATTAAAAAAAAAATTTCACTGACATAATGCTTGGGGTAACTATTCCTATTTTTATTCATACTAAAATAATAGTGAATTCTAATGATATTGAAGCATAAGGTAACGATTGCTATGAGACGGGCCATATGCATATTCGCCTCCTATACTTATTAGCAATACTTACTAGTAAACTGGTATGATAATTATATACCTAGTTCATAATAACGCTGTTACAGCGATACGCTGTATGTAATGATATAGATATTAGGTCTACCGACTGTCTCAGAGAAAGTGAATGATTTAACACGATGACTTCTGAAGTTACTTAAAAATCATGACAAACAAATTTTGTCATTTTAAGTATCTATCTAATTATCATTAAATTCGATTTTACATATTTTTTTTTAAAATATGTATGTCATTCTAGTTAACACAAAGCTTAAATGTAAATTATTTAGGATATCAAACAATATTTATTGTAGTAAGTAAATAGTTAAATATATAAATATCTAATTAATTTTTTCACGGTCAGGTTTTATTTATGGAACAATAATTTGTTGTCTTAAAGTTGGCAACTATATCTATAATAAAATTGTCTAAAACTTTAACAATCTGTATAAAAACTAATTCAATGCAATATCAAGTCAAGCTAAAATTCAAATAATTTGCGGTTTAAGTTTTACCCAGATTTTTCTTTTATTAAAATATATACAATATTTTTATATTTCATATTTGATCTTACTAATATTATAAATTTTGAACGTTATATATTTTGTTACTCAATCGTTCTTAATGAATCGTTCGAATTTATTTGAGTGAAATTACAGAAAATACAGATGGGCCATATCCTAAATAAATATCATAGAGTAAAATATGAAAATATTCATACATGCAAAACTGCGGGATGTAGCTAGTTTTCTAAATGTTATACTTATGGTGATGGTGTCGTCATATACCATAAATCCTAAGACGTAGATTATACCTGTATATATCGTTGTCCTTTACTTGGTGCAAGTCAATTTAAACACTTAAAATTAAAATAATTACCTCATTTCCATTTTTAAACACACAAAATAATGTCCGTTACAGCAGCACTGGATTGCACGTCAAAAAAGCGCGCGAACGTAACGTAATAATCGGACGGTGCTCAACGCGACTGCGCGGACGGCGTGCTTTCTCTCGCTTTATAACTTGTGCCGGTGCAGCCTGCAAGCTGGGGGGCCGAAGAAATGAAACCATTTGGCAATGCCCCGCGAATTGTACGATTTTCTTTAAATATTAAATATCCTACGAAAGAAAATTTAATTCGTTCCGGAAGCAGAATTGGCGTTAATTGAATTCATTCGTTTATGAAATAGGAATGGCATATTTATTTATGGGTATAAATTATCATTTTAGACAAATTTTTATATATTTCATAGAGAAACAAAAAATGAGTATAAATCTTAAATGATTTCAATGTAATTAAACACCAATAGATTATTTATTTACGTATATGTACACTAACTATGCCTGTCTCGTATTGATATAAACAGAAGCAACAGATTTTTAAATGCTCTGATATTGTTAAAATAATCGAGACATAGAATCAACTTAAAAACGTATTATTTTTTATTATTACCTACGTATAGACTTTTTTTTTTAATGAATACAATAGATTATGAAAGCTACGTAGAAAAATAACGACGAGATTTTGTAGGCAAATATGTAAAGATTGCTATTTAATAATCGTAGGCGTTTTTACATTAAGTGATTATTCGTATTTCTTTTGGTTATGAGTACAATGTCTAAATAATTCTAGATTTAAAACAATATTTATAAGTTGAAGAAACAATTTAATAAACTAGAAATTTGTAATCCAAATAACAAATGTCAATCAATAATTTCATGCATTCGACCATCATGTAACACTTAATAATTTATTTACATTCCTTGCGTTTAGTAAAACACGCCGATGATTCGTCACGCCTTCTCTCAATTTTATAAAGACATGTACAGCAAGGACAAAAATAAAGTCTTAAAAATCTTGCCACTCTGGATTTTTTGTTTCTTCTAAAAATCTCTCTGTCTGGTAAATTCAAGTCGTCGTTGTTTTTATAACTACACATCGCTTCATACAATTTAACTTCGCCGTTTAATTGTCTTAAATAATCACTAGCTTGTTCTTCTTGCAGATCTTTTACCTTGATTTCTTGGTCCTGAGTCTGTTCCCAAGAAGTCAATGGTAGAAGATATTCTTCGATGTTAACGCTATGTTTTGAAGGATGCTGCGACTGCAGTACGAGCGTAGCTAAGTTAACCATAGACGAACTGTCCGACTGATGAAGACCGTCACCAGGAATCGCAGTCGCTACGTTTTCTTTCAAATCGTTATTCTTCAAACAGAGTTTCATTCTTAGCACCGTGATATCTGAATCACTCGGCCACGATGTCACGTCTGGCACGGGGCTCTTATGTCGTCTAGTTCTAAACTTTATAGACTTTTTACAGGCGTATTCTTGTTTGGGCTCGGATAAACCAGATTCCAAGCTTCTCGCTAAGTTTGTAAAGACCGCGCTACCAGTTTCTGACGGCAAGTTGAATGCCACTTGCCGGACGTTGTAATTCCCTCTCGCTTTCTGTATATCTATTATGTCTTCAATTTTTCTTATACACTCATCCTGTGAACGAACACCTGAATCCATTTTAAAGGGTATTTTTTTGTAATATTTAATATTTTAAAATTTTTATACAGAAATAATCTGATCAAGATGGTTAACTTTTGACAATGACATTATTATTATGTTTTTATTTCTTTTTTGATACGAACAGATAGACTGTATGTTCATTATACATATATCAAAATAAAGAATCTTTTGTAAGGAAACAATTGTTCCTAGTGTACAATATCACAAACTAAATATCAAAACCGGATTGCCAATTAATTATCTAAAAAATTTTTCAAGAATGAATATAGACTGACAGCTCCGTCTATTGTGTGTTTCTACCCTGAAGCAGTTGTGTTTGCATGGCTGTGTTTCGGTTTGAAGGGTAGGATAAGGCGTGAACTTACAGAGTACAGAGGAATAACACCTGAGTCCTCAGGAATGGCAACCCATGGGGGTATCATTGGCGAAACAGTATACTCTGTTAGGTCCATAGTACTGCTTATGTCTATTGGCGACGGATACCACCTTCCATCAGGTGAACCGTCAGCTTGTTTGCCATTCTAAGTTGTATAAAAAAAAATATAATTATAATTTGGCTGAATAAGTGAAGACCCTTTGCACGTTTTCTTTATAAGTAAAGGAAAAAGTATATGTAATTTGTCAACGTTTGTCAATTATGCAGTCAGTGTCATTTTTTTTTTTTTAGTACGTTTGTTCCGTTGTGGAACAGGCTAAGGTCGGAGACCATGCTGCCTGCAGTCAGTGTCAGTTAGAATTGTCATTCTTTTCGACATAGGTTAGTTAACCTCTCTGGATCTATAAGGTAATCTGTATTTGTATATATGTATGTGGGTAATTGTCTGTTATGTCAAATTTTGTCATCTTGTGTCATTTCGTCTCGACCAAAGGATTTGTAATGTAATGTTTTCACTCGATTAATTTTTATAATTTCGGCGATGGAGTCTTTCAATACAGACACCGATATTGGTGATAAGTCTATCTCAAATGGGGATTGTTCGCCACTGTCTGAAAAACAGGCCTTCGACTTGAATCATACTAAAAATATTGATGACATATCTACGCCTTCTGAATTGAATTTCGATCAAGGTATTGTAAACAGTAATTATAGTTATTTATTAGAGTTTTTTATTTATAATAAAAACTATTTAGTTTTGTATATCATGGACTATATCGTGGTGAACTACAACATGGAAGTGAAAGTGATGGAAAGTGGTATCAATCTATCAAACTTCATTGTATTGCAGAGTCGGACTTCGAAGACCCTGAAATCACAAAAAAGCGAAAAGAGATTGAAAAATGCCTCAGCAGTCCGGACAACGTCAATTTGGAACAGTGGAAGAGTTTTGCACAGAGCAAAGGAGGCCTCATATCTGGTAAACTGTCAAAATTAATTACACTTTGTTTACATCATAAAATAATTATTACTCCTACTTGCGTCAGCTACGGATTTTTCGCAATAATCTAATGATTAGTACGTAGAAGTATGTTCTATGCAGTTAGTTTCACAAAGATCCAGAAATAAAAAAATATTTAATGATTATTGTAAAATATTTTCTGTTGATTTGTCAATTTAGTATATACATACATTGTCTCGCATAGTAGGCAGAAACAAGATAGAGATATAAATATATTTTGCTCTGAAAAAGAACAGCAACTGTAATAGGCATATTTATGCTCATCCTAGAATTGTCTGGTGTCCAACTCAGATGTGAGTGAAGCTACTTAAAGCCATACATATTCCTTTATTTCCATCTCCATTACCTTTTTATGGGGCCAGGCTGCCCCTGAAAAATAGATTTAAATTTGCCAATAATAACTGCAATCATAAAGAAAACTGTGTAGTATTAAATGTTTCATAGGCCGAACTAATATAAAACTGAACCTAAAATCAACCAATTGATACAGAGCATGCAACCTTAAGTTTCTCATTAATTCTCTATTATATATATATATGGTCTAAATAATATAAACACAGTTTAAATTTGTTTGAATTTTGTTTTTTTTTTTTTTTAATATAGAAATCATTAAAATCCGCTAGATCCGCTAGAGGGCGCGTCACGGTAAACATTAGCTCCGTACATTTTATTAAATAAAAATAGAAAAGTATATTACATATAAATAAAAACGTATACAATAACTTCATTACATAGAATTCAATCAAGAAAAAATAAATCAAGAAATTTTAAATTGCCCTATAGAATCATCATAAAAATATTATTGAAAACAACTAAGTGAGCATTATACAGCTAAAAGTGATATACGAAACTTCGTATTTAAACATCATAAGTGATTAATCAGTGAAATAGTGGAAAATTATAATATCTGAAAAAAAAAAAAACCGTTTAAATACGAATACCCTCACATTAATCAAAAAACAAATAATTGACCTTTGGACCCAAATAAGATTACCGTTTATTCAATCAAGTAAGTGAAACTTAATTTTGCGCGTAATCTTTGTTACTAAGCTGGCCCAGCGTTAAAGCTAAAGCTCTTATATCAACCTCAAAGGCTTTTAGTGCGCGCTCCGATACATGTAACTTTTTACATCTTTTTGTGTCACAGATGTTCATAAAGACATAAATAGAGACTTCAAATAAATAAATAATCGTACTACTCCGAAGTTATATTAACAACTAACAGGATGGCCTTGAAATGCGCTGGATGCAAACAGAATATTCCTACAAGAGAACATCTCAAATGCTCGATATGTAGCGAGAATTACGATTTGCAATGTGCAAATGTTTCAGACAAACGATATTATAATACGATGTCAACTGAACACAAAAATAAATGGAAATGCCAAAGTTGTAGATGCAAGTTCCCTAAAGGAGACAATACAAACACTCCAATAAAGCCCGAAGACGAATTACAACCAACTAACATTACACAAAGGAAAAAAAGTATAACTTCAATCAATAAAATATGTATGCGATGAAAGTGATGTTTCTATAGACGATATACAAGGCGATACTATACACGAATGCTCACATGTATCAGCGGAAATAACCTTAAAAAAATTTAATGATATGATAACAAAAACCCTTATAGAAAACAATAAAAATTTAGTTACTGAAATACAGTCTACAATCCAGTTAGAAATAAATAAAGCTATTCAAGAAATAAGAGATGAATTTCGACAAAATATAACAGTACTAAATAAACAAAATGAACTAAGGAAAAAGGACATAGAATTGCTTAAAACTAATATAGAAAAGTTACAAGAAGAAAATGAAGAAATAAAAAAGGGAATAAGAGAATTAGAGACAAAATTCAAAAATACAAATGATTATAGTAAAAAAATAGTATTATATGGTTTACAAGAATACCGAAATGAATCTGAATTCGAGTTACATTCTAGATTGATTGAGCTATTTCAAAATATCTTAAATATAAATTTAACAGGATACATTGAGGAAACATATAGGCTTGGTAAAAATAACTATAATAACCGACTGATAGTAATTGAGCTTCTAAGCAAAAAAATGGTTAGATACATTGTAAATAATAACAGCGGAACCGGCTTTCAGTTTCTGAATTTTTAGATAGAACAGCCCAAGAAAGAAGGAAACAAATGCGCGAGGAAATGCTGGTATATATATATAGCGAAGACAGTGTCTATAAAACTTTAAAGCTGAATAAGAGTCATGAAACTGGAAAAACTTTACAAGGCAATAGAAATTTACAATACAACAATAATTCCTTTCTAAATCAAATAACCACAGTTTAAAATATTATATCAAAATTTCCAAAGTTTATTTAACAAAATCCATATACTAGAAGCATTTTTAGAACAAAATCCAAATTATCAAGCTATGTGTATCACAGAAACCTGGCTTACACAAGGAAAATTAAATTTAATACAATAATATAATATATATATATATATATATATATAGTTACATACTATGCATACGCATATGCATGGCTGAGCTACGGTATCCTTCTGTGGGGAAATAGCACTGATATCATTATCCAAAAAAATTAATACGAATTTTAATTAACATCAAATCAACAGATAGCTGTACCTTATTTCCAAAAATACAAAATATATATGCATATATATTTTGGATATTAGCAAATTTGTAAGGAAATATCAAGTTTTCTACAAGAAACGTGACCTTCCTTCCTTCCAAATATTGTCTTAGACAGAGAAATAAACTCCAACTGCCTTCCTCTCAACTTAAACTCCATTTGTCAAGCCCTTATGTAATGTCTGTAAACATTTATAATCATCTACCGGAAACATTACGAAATGAACAGAACAATAAAGTATTCATATCACAATTAAAACAACTATTAGCTAAAAAATGTTATTACGATATAGATGAATATTTAAATGATAAAAATTTTTAATAAAAAAATAACGCATAATATATAAATATAATTTATATATAATTAATTATTAATTAATAATACTAAAATTGATAATGATACTAAAAAGATATAAAAATATGAACAACTACATTAAATTGCATTAAAATAAAATAAAACATATGGAAATAAAAAAATCGTTAAAATAATAAAATAATTAAATTAATTTGGAATTTAATTCGAATTTAATTAAATTGATGAAATTGAAATTGAATTATTTAAATCTATATGACAATTTAAGGATCGTCGCCCTCCTCGTTTCTAATTGCTGCGCCCGACAGGGTCTACAATGTACTTTATCCATTATTAACATCTTTCATAATAATATTGTAGAATGCAATAAATTGAATTGAATTGAATTGAATTGAAAATAATGTGTTTTTTTTTTCTAATAATAAAATAAAAGAGGACTATTAAAGTATTATATATAATCTGGAAAAACTGAACAACAGAAAAGTTGTGAAGCCCTGATATTAAATCTGATATTTATTATGCACATATTTGTGTTACATTAAAACTATTCAATGTGTACAGATGAATATAGAAAAGTGATATGGCCGCTATTGGTGGGAGTCACTCAAGATGAGATGACAGACCCTCCGTCTCTGGACGACCTCTCCGCACATCAGGAGTATAATCAGGTAATTGTTTTAATCAGTAAAACATTTCTAGTCTTATGAAATGAGACTTTATACAAGTCATCTTCTTGAGTACCACTGTCCAACTTATGTTTCTGCAGGTAAGCAGCTCTACTTGTACAGCTGTGGTTAAGTCAGTCTGAAGGTTGGGATTATCATATCAGCCATTAACTGTTCACTGCTGAACATAGGCCTCCCTCATAAGGAGGGTTTTACTACCCTTGGCAGCCAAATTGATAACTGCGGTTAGCTTTTGGTGATGTTTTAAATAGCACACTACTGCCCATCCCTTAACCATAAGGTTCCCTTAGTGGCCTCTTACAACACCCATAAGGACAGAAGGGATAGCTCATTCTCGGGACCATACAGCAAAGGTTGGGATATGCCATTGGATTTACAGTGTATAAAGCCATATTTTAATCTTCAAGGATAGCAATGCATGAGTAGTACTAAGGTGTTGTTTAAGTCTATGGGCGAAGGTTACTTTCCAATTTAAAGTTTGTCTTTTAAATTGTTTTTCAATACAATGTCTATTTTTCAGGTGGTGCTAGATGTAAATCGTTCCCTGAAGAGGTTTCCGCCGGGCATTCCATACGAGCAGCGTGTGGCGTTGCAGGACCAGCTCACGGTGCTAATTCTCCGAGTCATTATAAAGTACCCGCATTTAAAATATTATCAGGTAAATAAAAATATGAAGTTATAACCTTATTAATAATATGTTAGTTCGTAGTTATAGATAATTGTCCCTCAATGTAAATGGCTGAATGGAATTAAATAAATATGGGACATAGATAAAATATTAATTTATTTAAACTTTAATGACTAATAAAATTTGGTATAAATAGCGAACATAGTATACTTATTCTCTATCAGTCAGCCATATATTATATTAATACAATATATACATTATTCTAATTGATTTTTTTTTATGCAACTTAGAATAGCAAACAAGCTGACTGCCCACCTAATGGATAGTGGTAACTATCGCCTATAGATATGAGCAGTACCATGGACATAACAGAGATACAGATATACTGTTTCGCCCATGATACCCCCCATGCGTTGCCATTCCTGAGGACTCGGGTGTTATGCCTCTGTACCCTGTAAATTCACTGCTATATCCCACCCTTCAAACCGAAAACTACAAAATCATTGTCACAGGTTATATTTTTTAATGAGTTGAATATTGAAATGGTAACTTCACCCGCACTATTGTTATATGCTGGTGGAGCACCAGTGAAATGATGATGATCAGTCATCTGACCAGAAGATACTCTGCTTTCCCACATCTTTTCTCAATATTTTTTATTATTGCTAGGGAGGCAAACGAGCAGACAGTGTACCATTGCCTAATTAATATCCAAATCCATCTAGAATAAAGGTGCTCCACTTTCTGTAATTCTGTATGCAACCTTCACTCTAAGACCTGTGAAAATTTGAATTAATTTAAATTTTCACAGGTCTTTAGTGTGAAGAATGCAATATTTATTTGTTCAAATGTATGTAAGATGTTCAATATATATATTTTTATTTGATTTATAATATATTTAATATGTGAATTAATTAAAAATCAATTTTTAATATGTATGTTATGCGATTATCTATTGGGAAATACAAACAAATAACGGTCCGTTATCTTAATTGAAGTTGTATTGTGTTCTTATCAAGTAATATTGGAATTTATAATTCATTGACAGATTTCAATTATCGTAACCTATTTTTAAGTATCTGACAGCGATTTCTAAAAGGAACTTCTTCCAGAAGGAGACTTTGTACAAAAGTCGTTTGCTTGGACACTCTGTCCCATTCGTGTTTATACCGTGAAGCAGTTGTGTTTGCATGGCTGTGTTTCGGTTTGAAAGGTGGTATATGGCGTGAATTTAAAGAGTATAGAGGAATAACACCTGAGTCCTCAGGAATAGCAACGCATGGGAGGTATCATGGGCGAAACAGTATACTCTGTTATGTCCATGGTACTGTTCATTTATATGACGGTTACCACTTTCCATCAGGTGGGCCGTCAGCTTGTTTGCCATTCTAAGTTGTATAAAAAAAAATGGTAGTAACTACTAGCAAAACCCCTCTTATGGGGAAGGCCTATGTCCGGCAGTGGACAGTTAACGGCCGATATAAAATAAAACATGACGATTTAAAAGTGCTTCTAAACAAGTCTATTTGAATAAAATGTATTGAATTTAAATATATTATTTATTGAGAAATATATCTATTATTGATTAGTTCTTTTAGCGTTATTTTTTATTTTTAGATTTATTTTTTAGTAAATTATGTTCGAATTTAAATTTTAATACGTGTAGCTCTTAAACTATAACTGCTTCGCGACAGATACCCTTGTTTTTTTTTAATAGGTGAAAATGAAATAGTGATCCCGCCTACGCTATCGGTATACACTGGCGGGGCACCAGTGACGGATGATAGATGAGGATGAAAGCAGGTCAGTTAGCCCATCGTGACAAGTCCGCAGGAATTAACCACGATGGTTTCCAGGGGGAACCACGTGGAGGTCGACCTGATAGGGTATATTGCTAGAAAGGGGGTTGTCAGGCCCCATTACTAACAATCCCTTCCCCCCCTAGATATTAATATAGTAATATAAACACTTCACGTGTCAGGGTTACCACGACGTAGCCATCACGCTGCTGCTGGTGTGCGGGGAACGCGCGTCGTTCCCACTGCTGTGCCGGCTGTCGTACGGGCCGGCGGCGCCGCTCGCGCCCTTCATGCAGCTCACCATGCAGCCCACGCAGCACCTGCTCAACTACATGCTGCCAGTAATCGCGCGAGCTCATCCCGACCTCGCGCACTTCCTTGACAAGTAACTGCCTTAGCCTAGTAGCCATATTCAGCGTATCTTCGATTGCTGATCATTTGTAGCATGAATAACAACGTGAGCAGTCAACGCGTACCGTCCGCCTAATATGGTGCGTCATATACGATAACATGCAATGCGGCGATTGTCGATCTTCCGTCGATGGAAGATCGGCAACGACGCATTCTACGTGCGCCGCACTGGTTGCGAGCCAAGCACTAGCTTTTCGCGACATTACGTCTACGTAATAAGCATTCTTCTACGTAGCGTAACCTACGCTAGCTAATCTACCTAGCTTTCCGTTGCGGATGATCGGCGACCAAAAATACATACCCGATAGATAAGCAAGTTAAAGTGGCAATGGACTGTTCACGTAGCTTGAAGAACCGACTACCGATGGGAAAGAAAGGTTCTTGAGTGGCGACCACGTACGGATAAACGCAGCGTAGGACGACCCCCTCCCCCCCCCACTAAATGTATATAATATATAATGATCTGAAATGCGTTGCAGAGAGTCAGTGGATGCAGGTGGCTCAGGACCGTTCTTTACGGCAGTTTATGGTGGAGGCTTATGTCCAGCAGTGGACGGATAATGGCTGAAATGATGGGAATGAAAGAAAAAAGTATGATGTAATGTATTGAGATTCATATTGACAACGCAGTGTCCATTGTAATCCATTTGTTTGACGTGTGGCGGTGCGGCGATGCAGGGCGGGCGTGGGCACGATGTTCGCGCTGCCGTGGTACCTGACGTGGTTCGGGCACAGCCTGCCGCGCTACGCGGACGTGGTGCGCCTGTACGACTACTTCCTGTGCGCGCCGCCGCTGCTGCCCGTCTACGTCACCGCCGCGCTCGTGCTGCACCGCGCCGCCGCCGTGCTGGCCGCCGACTGCGACATGGCCGTGCTGCACTGCATGCTCTCCAGGGTAACTCTCTCTGTCTCTCCTCCTGTAACCTGTCTCCTTACTTCTATATACTCTCCTAGATACCTCACTCTATCTATTATGCACATCTCTTTTAATACTATCTGTTGTAAATAGCAGGATGCAATAATAAAACATATATGTATTTGTGATATAAAATAATAAGTTTAGTAAAAAAAAACTAGACATGTCTTATAAAAATCAGACATAGAACAAACTTAAAAATAATACATTGTTCTAAAAAACCTCAGTGTCAACAGCCAGTATTAAAACTCCAACACGATCAATAAATTTTCACTGTACAATCTTAAACTTTTTTACATATTACAATAGTAATATTAAATTACAATGTTTTACGACATTCCACTTTCTAGCTTATTTATATATCTTTTATTTTTAATTTAGTTACCGGATGACTTACCATTTGAAGACATCTTGGTGACTGCCAAAAGACTGTACGACGAAAACGATCCCGTTGATCTCGAGCCTGAGGTGATCGCTTTGGAAAGGAGAGAGTGAGTCACTTGCACTGTTATATTTTAACTAGCTGTATCCTGCGATCTCGCCCGTAGTCGTATTGTGATATTGAATAAAATAAGAAAGTTTTTTTTAAAGAAATGATCTATTAAATACAAAGAGTTTTCAAATCCAACTCGCAGTTATTACTCGCAGAAATTAAGGCGTTTAAATAAATAAACATTCTAATTTATTATATTAGTAATTGTCACTTCAGTCGTTAACTGCTTATTGTAGATTATAGGCCTCCCTCTTGGCAGGTCTTGCCAGTAATAGCGTTGGCAACTGCAGTTTTTTGATGGGTGAAAATGGTATGGTAAGCCCGCCTGCGCTAACGGGATACGCTGGCGGAGCACCAGTGAAGGATGATAGATGAGAATGAAAACAGGCCAGTTAGCCCATCATGATGAATTCATCAGGAATTAACCATGATAGTTTCCAGGGGGAACCGCGAGGTGGTCGATCTGGCTGGGTATATTGCTAGCAATGGGATTCTCAGTCTCCATTACTAATAATCCCTTTCCCACCTGGCAGCTGCAGTTAGGTTTTTAAGATCGATGCAGTTGTCTATTTCTTGATAATTGAATTCTCTTAGTTGCCTCTTACAATACTTATGGGAAAGGAAGTGGTGACCAATTCTATGCTGGGATCACATGGTTAATATATTAGTATAGATATTTTTAGATATAGTAATTATGTAGTTAATTTACAAGGTGTAATCAAAATCTTCAGTAGGGTTTTAAAGCATATCCCTTCATTAGAGACATAAATTTCTCTATAATTAACTGGCAAAGTGGTTTAATATAGGATTTTACGTCAAGTTTTTCTTCTGTTGTCTCTTACAGTATTGTATAGGGTGAACTCTTTTATTTATAGATGTCAAATGTTTAATAGACCTGATTTTCATGTGGTTGTGGTTCATTTTTTGAATTATTATTTTATTTTTTTTTAAATGGATGATAATGGAATGGTAACCCCACCCGCGCTACCGGTATACACCGGCGAGGCACCAGTGAAGGATGATAGGTGAGGATGAAGTAGGTCAGTTAGCCCATCGTGACGAATTCAACAAGAATTGTTCACGATGGTTTCCAGGGGGAACCACGTGGAGGTCGACCTAATAAGGTATATTGCTAGCAATGGGGCTGTCAAACTCCATTGCTAACAATCCTTTTCCCCCCTATTATTTTAATTCATAATGCAGTTTTAAAAAAAATTGCACACGAGGTTTTTTTTTATTAGATGATAATGGAATGGGAATCCCGCATATGCTAACGGTATACGCTGGCAGGGCACCAGTGAGGGACGATAGGTGAGAATGAAAAAACAGGCCAGTTAGCCCATCGTGATGAATACATCTCGAATTCAGCACGATGGTTTCCAGGGGGAACCACGTGGAGGGCGACTTGATAGGGAATATTGCTAGCAATGGGACTGGTAGTCCGCATTACTAACAATCCCTTCCTCCTATGTGCAGGGGGTATTAATCAGTGTGTGTGCCCGCGTGCAGGGGGTAGTAATCAGTGTGTGTGCCCGCGTGCAGGGGGTAGTAATCAGTGTGTGTGTGTGCCCGCGTGCAGGGGGTAGTAATCAGTGTGTGTGCCCGCGTGCAGGGGGTAGTAATCAGTGTGTGTGCCCGCGTGCAGGGGGTAGTAATCAGTGTGTGTGCCCGCGTGCAGGGGGTAGTAATCAGTGTGTGTGCCCGCGTGCAGGGGGTAGTAATCAGTGTGTGTGCCCGCGTGCAGGGGGTAGTAATCAGTGTGTGTGCCCGCGTGCAGGGGGTAGTAATCAGTGTGTGTCCCGCGTGCAGGGAGGAGGCGCGGCGGCTGGAGGAGGAGGAGCGCGCGCGGCGACGGGCGGCGGCGCGTGCGCGTGCACCGGCGCCGCTGTGGGCGCGCGCGCGGCTGCAGCTGCGGCGCCTGCAGCGGCGCTGCGGCGGCCGCCTACCACGCGGCGCACTGCTCGCCGCCGCCACCGTGCTGCTCGGCGTCTACGTCTACTACCGCCCCGACCTGCTCTTCAACAGGTAGCGCCACGCCTATCAGTTTGTCCTCTTCCGCTTCTAGGTGTCGCGCCCGACTGTGCCGTCGCACACTTTACGGCCAGCCTCCGCGACTCCCCCGGGCGGAGCTCGATCTACGCGTGATAAAGGAGCCGGGACAGTTTAATTTTGCATATTATTTGTGCGCTATGATTATATTTATTTATACGGATATATAGAAACAATATTTCTGTATTAATAAAAAAAAATTCGACACTTTTCAAGCGAGTAGCCGCTCAAATGAGTAATATTTAGTTTTATTTTTCTTTCAAACCGACTGGCCCACCATTTAGATCGAGCTCCGGCTGTAGGTACTCACCCGATGGTAATCTGTAGTCGCATTATGTTTTCCGGGCCGGCGTGTCGTAGCCGACGACCCAGGATCATGTTTCGAGCAGTTTCTATTGCGTGTGCTGTACCCGCTTTTCTAAGCTTACTTCAATTGTTACGTATGTGGAAATAATCACTTCACATTGTTGGTATTACATAATAGATAAGACCATAATCACCAATATTTCGTTTCTAATTTTAATTTATATGTAAACAATATATAGATAGAATATGTTATATATTAAATGAAATATATCTAATTATTTTTATAGCGGCTTTTATACGTCAAAAATAACATTTAAAATTCATATAATGTAAAATGTTATTTCATTGCCAAACCATAAATGTAAAGTTTCCTATAATTACCTCATAAAGCCGCTATTGCAAATTGTAACTATTAGAAAAACACCATGGAACTGTTGAAGCGTTTAAACTCTTAGTTTTTCTTTTTTTTTATTGAATCAATAAAGAAATTGGTGTTTAGTGGTTCTACCGATCTTTACTTGTATCTGCATTAATATATTCAAATATGACAACTGAAATTTGTAATTTGCTATAAAAATAAATAAAGTATTAAACTTTTTTTTTTATTTCAATATAGCTGTCGTTCTCCAGATATTAATGTTGATACGTAAAAGATAGATTTAGTTTCATTGGAACATGGTGCTTGGGTGACGTAGGTTGAGTCCACCTCGATGCTGTACTAACACCAAAAGTTGAAAGGCAAACTGATTTGGTAGGAGTTAAAATTATATTCGATTTTATTCTGTTGCTGTTAAAGGACATTTTTGGGTGGCCACATGTACTGTACTGGTCAACCTCGGTGTATTTTAGTATTGATAGCTATGTAATTAGATATCAACGATTACTTTAAGTTTAATATATAATTCTCATATATTATTATGTTTTAAAATTAAAAAATAATACACGGATTTATGATATAAATAATTCTATGTTGGACTAGGCATCTCGGATTCCAGCAATACGTTGGTTTTTTTTTTTTATACAACTTAGAATGGCAAACAAGCCGACGGCCCACCTGATGGAAAGTGGTAACCGTCGCCTATAGACATGAGCAGTACCATGGACATAACAGTGCACTGTTTCGCCCATGATACCCCCATGCGCTGCCATTCCTGAGGACTCAGGTGTTATTCCTCTGTACCCAGTAAATTCACGCCATATCCCACCCTTCAAACCGAAACACAGCCATGCAAACACAACTGCTTCACGGTTGAAACACGAATGGGACAGAGGTACCCAAGCAATCGACTTTTGCACAAAGTCTCCCTCTGGTATCGAGGACTTGTACATTATATACGAACTATGAAGACTGTATCTTTTATATACATAATAATATATGAGCCAATTAATTTTTTAAATTTACATACAATTACACATGTAGAAAATGGACTGAACAATACTATCATAAAATTAACGTAAACAGTACAATGGTTTATAATCAAATCCGCTTCTGCCTATGATATGGACCAAACAGATTTCTAGAGAGAACTGTAGCGATCGTTTTGTCTCTCTCACGCACAGCTCTCGCGCTCAGTCCATTCTCTATGTCTATTCTCTAACGACATAAAAATGCCTTACGTATAATGTAATGGTATGTGAAGGGTTCTAAAAGAATTCATGTTTACAGGATGAGGTCGAAATTATTAGCATTCTTTCTAACTTATGTTCGAACAAAAAAGTGATTTTTTTCCAAAAAAAAAAAACTTAAATCGAGAAATGGTTAAACACTTTGTAGATAGCTTTCGCGTCCCATACTAACACGGCGTGTACAACAGTCACGTTAGTATAAGAAGCTTTAAATTTTTCTACGTTTTAAGACATTTATTTCTTCAAATTTACTGATACTCTTTTAACAGAGGAAAAAGTAAGCTAATCCTTTCGAATTCAGCCTGTAGTTTTGTTAACACCACAAGTGTTATGGCGCATCCACAGTGACAAATTTGAAGCGTGGCCAACTGATTTAGTTTGCAAAGGTTGTGTCGTTGTGGAAACGCCTTTAGAATGTACTAAAGTATTTGTGTCTGATATAAAAAATCTAAGGTATCAGTGCAATGCGAGAAACGATGTTATTTTAGGAACTTTGTCGCCATAGTTCTTGGTTATTCAAACGATCAAATCCATGTTTTTAATACAAGATTGTTTTATTATTAAAAGTTTCCTCAGTACACATTATATTTTAATGTAATAACTACCGGTTTAACTTACGTGCAATTTAGTCGTAAAGCTCGACTAGTTTCAAGACCATTCGGGACCCTTCATCTTGAGCGGCTGTGACCCGAGCGCGAGGCTGATTAAGGCAGACGAAGAGAAGATTTTAAAGTCTATTCCTTCATATCCAAAGATTTCCGAATGCCAATTTCGTATCTGTGACAATGCCGCGAATGTCTACAGCTCACGCTCAGTGCAATCAGCGGGTCTACCATGAAATGAAATTCCGAAATTTCGGACTCAATTTCGTGTTTTTGTTTATACCAAAATCGGACCAATAAATGTAGTTTAACATTTCGTTCGTCATACATCCTATCATAAAAATCCAAAGGAACAATATTTTAACATTTTTAATATTTCCAAATGGGGCATGTATTATATAATTTTAACATCAAATTTGTGTTTCGTTTGGCTCCGAAATTTCGGAAAACATTTCATGGTAGGCCCTCAGGCTCGCGCTCGCATTACAGCTGCTTAATATTAAGGGTCACGAATAATCTCGAAACTAGTCGAAACTACTCAACCAAATTACACGTAAACCGTTAAGTTAGTTATTACATAAAAATACAAGGTTGTTTACATAAAATAGTAAATAGTCGTGTGGTGTTTTGCGTAAATGAGCTCCTACAGTTAATTTCAAATGAACAGAATCAAGCTAATCTTCACTGCATGATCACCTCGGTCCCAAACGGTTGTCTTGCATGGTTTTTTCTAATTAAACAATGGGATATAACAGCAAAGAACTTAACAAATTTCTCGATATGATCGTTTGAAATTAGCACTTAAGTGACAGTAGTTAAGGACTATAATTGTTTGAGCAGATTTTAGATTGTTAGGTCTCTCACGTCACCAATATAACTCGAGGATTACTCGTGTTGTACATATTGTTATATATTTATAAACTATACATAACACAGTATTGTAATTAATTATGGCTTTACTCACGTTTTAAATTCGAGGTCGACTAGTTTCGAACTCAATAGGAGCCCTTATTCATGAGCACAGTTCACGGCAGTGCCGCGAGCAGCATTGCGCGGCCAGTGCACTGTTTGTTGCTACGCACGTTATTAATTTAGAAATTAATTGGGCATCTCCGAATTTAAAATTTGAGTAAACTATTTTTTTTATACAACTTAGAATGGCAAACAAGCTGATGGTCCACCTGATGGAAAGTGGTAACCGTCGCCTATAAACATGAGCAGTACCTGGACATAACAGAGTATACTGTTTCGCCCATAATACCCCCCATGCGTTGCCAATCCTGAGGACTCAGGTGTTATTCCTCTGTACCCTGTAAATTCACGCCATATTCCACCCTTCAAACCGAAACACAGCCATGCAAACACAACTGCTTCACGGTTGAAACACGAATGAGACAGAGGTAGCCAAGCAATCGACTTTTGTACAAAGTCTCCCTCTGGTATGTAGATCTACTAATCGCTGTATCTTTTTTTTTAATTGACTTCAAAAAGAAAGAATTCAGTATATTTTTTTTAATGTTGTTTCCTTATAACTCCATTAGTTGGAAATCGATTTCGATTGGTCTCATAAAAAATTTATCAAAATCAGTTCAGTATTCTTTTTTTTTTTGGACAACAAAATCTTAATTATTTTACTAGTGCAATAAAGCATAAAGTCAACATAATTAATTACAATACAGCATCCTCCTTATTTATAAAAACTAAAACTTACAAATCTATCTTTACACTGTTTTGTCCCTTTTTTCAAATTGAGAATATAACACAATAGAAAGAGACAAAACAGTTGAATAGCTAGATTTATGGGAGATTTTACGTTTTTATGAATAAGAGGGTAAATCACTTGATAATTATTATTTAATTATTTATAATGAATCATAACACACCTTTGCCACTTGGCTTTGCCAGTTGGCTGGCAAATAGATATTACAAAGACTTCGACGATGCTACTAGTGTATTGAGTAAATACTGTTATCTAATACTTTAAACAGTATATTTAATGTTAATATAATTTAGTACCTCGTCCTAGTTGAGAGCGTTGATAAGCAAGTGTTGCAACGACGTAATTATCTGTCAAATGTCCAAAAACAATTGGGTTTTTATCGATTTTACTGATTGATTATTTATTATTTTTGTATAAAATGGCCTATCTGTAGATAAATTCAACAATTAATATTTGCATGCCATTTGATGTGGCGAAACATAATGGACATCTTATAAACTTCACAAACGCAACACCTTTTCTAGCAAAATAAATTTCATTTCATTTCAATATAAGTTTTAGTATTTTATGCACGTAAAAATTATTAATTCACATTTTAGCCACCCACCTACTTATTTAATCAAAGGTTGTCTGTAAGAGATTACCCTGCCCTAAAATATATACAGCTCAAAACCTGTACTTTATGCTACTGTATTCCACTTGAATTTTCTGTCATTTTATTGTATATTTCTGTTTTTGGTGCAGTAAAGAGTTAAATAAATAATTTAAAAATTGTTCTACTAGCGAAATAAAATTTTAAGTTAACTGTACAATAATATACTTTAAAAGCTGTCACTAAAAACTTGGGTAGAGTTTCCAAAATGTTTTTGAAAAAATCTGAAGTTGGTGCAAAATTTTTAGTAGTGGATTCGTTCATTTTCAAAGAATTCTATGATTGAAATTTTAGAACACTTTTCAAATAATCAATCGCAAACATTGAAATCATTGAAAAATGTTCAAATGTATTTCAAAAATTGACAGGTAATTATCACACTTCGGCAAGCAAAAGAATGTATAAACACTCGTCAACTTTTAAATTAATCTGTCAAAAAATATTTTAAATTCTCTGTGACATAGACTTCTCTGTGAGAGAGACTAAGACCTCTGACATATGAATGCACTTTTATTGCAATTATTGAAGTGTTATTAATATTCATATAATATTCAATTATACATGCCTCGAATTACATTTATTAATTTAATTAACACGGGTATTTTGTGTTTTAAAATTTCACTTACGTTAAAAATAACCTGTTCGCGTAATTTCTTACTAATCGGTGTGAGTGGGACGGTGAGGAATACTTCACAATTCATGCCCATTTTATGACATTAGTGGTTTATTGGGACATAGAGCTACCATTCACCATTACATGGGCAGCACCATCATTACTGCTAAAAAGCTAAATGACTATACTCTTAGTAGGCAGACCGCATGCATCGTACCACGCCATTAGCAATGACAGGATTTTGCGCGGGAAAAGAAAGATCAGACCGATATATTAAGTATTATGTTTATACTAATAATACATTATTTTGATAATTAAAACATTTTTTTTTATAGCACGAAGGTGGCAAACAAGTATACAGCCCGTCTTATAAACGGTCACTGTAAAATAAAGTTATTTTTTGTAATACCCATAATATAAATTCCGCCTCTTTGGGACTAAATGTCGCTGAGATGATGCTGAGTTTCTGTCTATTTTTTTTTGATGGGTGAAAATGCTATGGTAACCCCGCCTGCGCTAACAGGATACGCTGGCGGAGCACCAGTGAAGGGTGATAGATGAGAATGAAAACAGGCCAGTTAGCCCATCATGATGAATTCATCAGGAATTAACCATGATAGTTTCCAGGGGGAACCGCGAGGATGTCGACCTGGATGGGTATATACTGGCAATATTGCCAGCAATAGGATTCTCAGTCTCCATTACTAACAATCCCTTTCCCCCCAGTTTTTGTCTATTAAAAAATTAGTTTATATAAAAATTTATAACAACAATCCACGAGTGTTTGTCCACGCTCAGATTAAAACTGAAATTAAGTGCAAAGACTGTAGTCTTTTTTTTTAATTATCACAGAAACGTTTTTTAAACTTGAAATACCAGAGGAAGACTTTGTACAAGTCATCCTGATTTGGGTACCACTATCGCATTCGTGTTTCGCACGTGAAGGAACTAAGCTGCGATTCGAAGGATGGGATATGGTAATTAACTTACGGGGTACAGAAGTATAACGCCTTAGTTCTCAGGAATAATGACAACGTGTGAGGAGTATCGTGGGCGCAACAGTATACTTTGTTATGTCCATGGTCCTGCTCATGTCTATAGGCGACCGTTACCACTTACCATCAAGTGGGTTGTCAGCTTGTTTGCCATACTAAGTTGCATAAAAAGATCAGAATCTTTTTTATACATGTGTAATGTTCTATTAATACAGCCTATAAATTCATCTACAAATCTTTGTGGTACTTATATAATAATTAATAAAAAATCTTATGTATGTATACTGAATTTGTCGTGTCCTCCCGTCCTACCCATTTCACGACTACTAGAGATGCGTATTGCTTGCGGTCAAGGTACAGTTAAAATTTCTTTGCTAAAAACATTTTGGAGGGTAGTAAAACTTCAAATCTAACGTAGGTACTGGAGACGCCTCACAACACGGTCGAAGCTTGCCTCAGAAAGTCGCGCGACGTGCTCTATCCTCTAGCTGCGACATAACATCTACTGATCATCATTGGTGATCTATTTAGTGATTTGTGGGACTTTATAATTATTATCACGATTATTTCGATATTAACGCCATCTATCGTTTGATGTAAAAACAATTTGGTCCGCCATTATAATTCGTAAAGCTCGAGCTACACGAGCGGTTCGCCCGCTGCAGAAATCCGCTTGTGAACCGTCGTAAACACAATTGACGACAAAAGCTGTAAGCTGGAATCTGCACTACTTGCCCCTAGACAAAAGTAGCAAATTAATTTGTCATTAGAATCGTTATCGCTAGTGACTCAATGAGATAGAACGAGATAGCGATATCCAGTGTCTTGCTCTTTCTATTGCGAGCGCTAACCGAAATGAATGTGTCGATAGATTCGTTTTGTACTTGTCTAGGTGGCATCGTTTCAGGCAACATTAGCAAATTATACCTGCAATATATATTTTTTAATGAGTGAAAATGGAATGACAACCCCGCCCACGCTATCGGTATACGCTGGCGAAGCACCAGTGAGGGATGACAGGTGGCGATGAAAGCAGGTCAGTTAGCGCATCGTGACGAATTCCGCTATGATTAACCACGATGGTTTCCAAGGGGAACCGCGTGGAGGTCGACCTGACAGAGTATATTGTTAGCAATGGGTCAATTAAACCGCATCACTAACAATCCCTCTCCCCCCTGCGTGCAATATAGTGTGTGCCTGTGATTATGAATGATATATGTAAATCACATGAAATATGTGCGATTCATAAACACATTTGAATATTTTTTCCGGGATAAAATCAAAGTTACAACTTACTGTTTGGAAGTTGTTTGCGACATTATTATTTGAATATAGACAAAAAAGAGATCTGAAAGACATTTAGTAATGTAGGTAAATTTTTATTATGATTACTTTTGTTTCAATAGAAACAATAGAAATCTTGTATTAGCCTATCTTATCGGTTCGGGATTAAATAGCATCGGATACTTAAAAGTTTTAATTGCTCAATAATACTATTTAACAATGATAACGTTCGAGGCGTATATAATTTGACAAAATCAATAATTCCTTTTGTTATTAAGTTTGTTTGTTCGTGTTGGCATATGTATAGGGTCAGTGTAGACTTTGTCTCGTTTGTACATTGCGATAGGGCTCCTTCACACGGCACCGCCGTGATCGTCTATTGTAGCGGTCGCCGCGGTGTTGTGTGGAGGCCCTTATTGTTTCGATCAATTGTGATATTAATTTTGTTACTATATATATGTAGGTTTATGCGATTCATTCCTCGTGTAGATGTATAGTGAATCATAAACACATGAAACGGTATTTAAGCAGTTATAGGATATTCAGACGATGCGATGTTTTAAATACTCGATATGAAACCAACCAACCTTTTTTTGATTTCATAAATTATCATTCTTGTTTATAGTCCAAAGATTCCAAATTTGAATCTCTATTAAAATTTCTGTTTTGAAAATTTCGTTTGAACCATAATAATCGCATTGTCTGAATGTTACAACAGAAGAAGTTAAGCATTTATAATGTTAAAATGTTTTTTTTTTTTTATGTAAATAGTATCATAGATATTGGGGTCGATTCTTAGGTGTCACTCTAAACCGTCTTCTTCCTGCCCTATTCCCATATCTGTTTAGGGTCAGCGTATATTTTTCTTCTTCCATTCATCTCTACTTGTAGTTATTTCACTAATTACTCTCTTTCTGATCGTGTCGTCTTTCACACAATACATCTTATCTCTTTTTGAGTCTTCCTCTAGACTTATAACCATCCATATTTATGCATATTTCTTACCACATTCTTCTACTCTATGTATCAATTTGATAACACAGCGATATCATTATTATAAGGACCAATAGAAACTAATTTTCTAATACATTTAATTCAAAATTATTGTAATTTTAGTTTACCATGGTCCATAGAATAGTAATTTAGTGAAATTATCAAGTTAAAATATTAGGTCGAGTTAAGAGAAGCGACACCTCAGAATCGGCCACATAGTCGTCACTAATAGTGAACAAATTGTAAAATCACAAACCAAATTGTACCTAAATATAAGAGTAATTCATATGTGTTACTGATTTGTGTTCAGTTTATCGTTTATTTAAAAATTTTATTTCATATAATGAAAGTAAAATATTGTGATTGTAAGATCTTTTGTGTGTTGATTTTTACGTGTCGAACGACGAAACTTTGTATATGTAGTAATTTATTTAGGTGATCTGTTATTCTGATACGATTATACGCTTGTCTCAAGTTGTCAGATTAATAATTAGAAACGTAAGACTGCAAGTTTTTTTTTTAAACTCATAATAGGTAAGTTACTAATTGTTCTCTATTAGTCCTCTATCTAAGCTACATATATCCCATTAAAGAATGCAGTCAAATAGACCTGTGGATATAGGACAAATATGGTATCTTGAAATGTGAATGTAAAATTATTCCAATATCTATGCGTACAGAATATAGAATCAAACGATAGAACGAGGTAATATTACATTCAGACTTCTGAAATACTGGTTAGATATTACATAATCGACACGAAAAAAGAAATAAAAACTTATTAAAACTTAAAATTACTCTTCTCCATCCAAAGGTTGCCTGGAAGAGATCGCTCTTAGCGATAAGGACGCCCATTCTTTTCGCAATGTAATATTTTCTTGTAATTGTTTGTATTAATAAGTTTACTATTGTAATATTATGGAGGAAACAATAAAGTGTATCTATCTAAACTTATTCGTTGATTCCGGTTTAAAAAGTCAAAGGTATCCAACTATGAACGAATTGTATTATTACAACGTTATAGTTAATTATTTAAACTAAGTAAAGTCTAAACGAAAGGTCGGTCGTATAATCGTATTGGACGTAACATTGTCGAGCGTTGGTCTTGTGTTTCTATTAGTGTTGAGATTAAATTTTAAACATTTAGATAGAATTAGTAATAAGTGCTTTATGTACTGGGCTACGGATAAACACTATTTATTTAATGTCTTTGCATGTTTATACGTCTTTTTATATGGATGTTAAACATGGTTAACTAGGCTTAATGCATAGACAAACCATACCATAGAGTTGGCAAAAAACGAACGTGTGAATTGAAACGACTCAATAATAATAATAATGTTTAATACTACAGTGTGTTTTATTGTAATGGATTTTTAATTTTTTTTTTCACATGTAGAAACTATGTATGTATATATATGTAGTTTTTTTTATTTTGTATCAATTACACTATCAAATAAATAGGAACATACATATGTATATCATATATACATGTTCTTATTGCTATATATTTCCTAAATTATACATTGTTTATTTTCAAATATTTTACTCATATTAAAAATGCATGACCAAACTGAGGTAATTTCGATATTATACCTAATTGACGAAATAATTCATATTTGATAGTGTAATATTGCTCTAAGAGGGTGCACACATTTTGATAGTCAAAATGAACAGATTTGATCGTAGAAAGAGGATGACCAGGTACTATATTCTTAATTTATATGCCCCTCAGATAAATGGCTCGCAATCCTTAGTCTATGTGCTCTGTAGATAAATAAATATAGTCCAATATCTTTGGAAGTGTTCTCTCGCTCCTACAAATAGAAACTATACTTAATCTATGCTCATTTCAAATTTTTTGTACCTAGAAAAATAGGTACACAGAATCACGATCTCTGCTTCTTGCTTCATACGCATGTATGAGTATTAAGTAGTAATAAGTATATATTAAAAAGTTACTATGGTTTGCGCCCTCTTAATTTCACTTTTCAAAATTTGATATTTGAGCTACATACTACGCACCCTTAAATTATATAGATAGTGTCTCTGCTATATAATATATAAATGCTTCGAGAAAAGCGGGTCAACTTTTTCATACAATTTTGCGTGATAAATAGTTATGAGTGATTCCTTCATAACGTCTTTCTTATAAATCCTTTTTAATGCGTAAAAACTCTATTTATTAAATAATTAAATATAGATACGTCAAGATAAGTATATAGAACACAAAAAAGCTAATTTGACAAGTAGCTGACAAAAAGTTGACCCGTTTTTGAGATTCGATGTATCTATATATGTAATCTAAGTACGCACTATTCATTTGTTTATTTCAGGGACAGCAAGCACTCGACTCTGGAGGTATAAGTAATAAGGGCTATATTGGGTTGGCAATAAAACGAGAATTAATTTTTAATACACTTTTATTTTCGGCTATTTTTATTACATCAAGTAACGTGGTGGCATTGCTAATTGTATATAGCCTGTGCATTATAAACAAAATATGCACTCGACTGCAAACCGAAATAGGGAAGTCAGAGACAGTTATTAACTGTTACCGTTGTGGTAAACGTAACATTCTATTTTCCCGCCATTTCTCAGAGTATATTATTCCAATATGGTAGACTGCAAGTCTACCGCCATCTATCGGATTAATTTATTAACAGTTTTATCTATTATAGGAAACTTAGTAGGTTTACATTAACACATAACAATATTGATATTTTCAAATTTCTGAACCGAAATTAATAACATAAATTCCCAGCAGTTCATATACGAAAATAAATGCGAACGATTAAAACAATATGTTAAATAATAATTATAAATTTCAAATATCGAAAATCCGATCAATTTGAAAATAGAACGAGAGATAGAGAGAAGTACTCGTATATATCACAGCCATAAAAGCTTGGCTTTTATTATTTTTCTTAGTTTATGATAGAATTTGCTAAGTTTATTAACACAGAAGGTAACTATGTATTTATAAGTGTTCAATATCACGCAACATATAATCTACTTACGAGATATCTAACAAGGATCAATGCAGACTGACTAATGTTAATTGAAAATTGACTTTGGAATTACTTGAAAATTAGGTTCAAATTGGTAAGTACAACAAATGACCTTCACTGTGCATTACAACTGATAATTTTTTCGGTCAATCTGAACTAATCCTTACTAACTAAACTTAGCGGCTGAAGCATAAAGCCGTATTCGCGTGGCCGAAACTTAACAGAAACAAGTAACCAAAACAATTAAAAATACACCCTTTACATTATTGGCTAAAACATATTTTTATTATTTGTTTTGTTACATTTCACCACTGTGGACACAGTTAAAATATGTAAATATATAAAAATTATACTTTCTAAATAAAAATAATTAATTTAATACAATCTTAGAGAGCTTTTAAGCTTCTTATAAGCTACACTACGAAGCTCATTGGCATTTAATTGCTGGCTTAAGTATTCTCTTAACAATATAAGATCTAATGCAGTTGTCATGCTATAGTTTATTTAAATTTAACCTTACATAGAGTATTAACCTATTACAATATAATAATAAGTAATGAGCACAGATTAAAATATTTCTGAAGACATTTATGAAATATGTTCAAGAATAGGATAGAATATTCTATATTATATAATATTTTATTCTATTCTAAATATGTTCAAATGAACCATTGTTTTTTTTTTACAACACAGTGGGCAAACTAGCATGCGGCTCACCTGATGGTAAGTGACTACCGCCGCCCATGATCACCCACAACACCTACGGCATTGCAGGTGTGCTGCCGGCCTTTTAAAAAGGAATATGCTCTTTTCTCGAAGGTTATGTTGTCGTATCGGTTCGGAAATACTGCTGCTGGAAGTTGATTCCAAAGAGTCGATTATGAAGTACTCTACTAAGTAAGTAGTATGAAGATCTACCATGTTTTGAAATTTCAAATTTTCAGGCTTAATTTTCGTGTTTTCGTTAATACCGAAATCTGCCTAGTAAATAAAGCTTAACATTTCATTCGTGATCAATTCTGATAATAATATTTTATTACTTTTAAACAGTGTGCTTGTGTGTGTGTGTGTTACTTTTAAACAGTCGTACGCTACTGAAATTTCTGAAAAATTATGTCATGGTAGGCCCTCTGATCCTTAAAGCTGTCTATAATATACGAAAGATTACTATAAATCTAAATAAATTTAATTTCGACAAATTTAATTCTATAGTTCCTTAGAATAATAATTTCACTGTTATACCAACCCTCCATTTGTTATGACCTCTCTGCCCTATAAAAACAAACTAGCTAATATTTGTTACCTTATAATATATATTTTTATTCCTTTTTTGAGATAGCGTAAAGGAATTACAAAATCATGGCCAAGGATATAACTTAACACGTTGTGCCCGGCGCCGGTCCCTGGGCACCGGCAGCGAACTTTCCGTATGGCCAGCGTCGGTCTCTGGAGTACGTACGTGGTTTTACTATACATCATACGAAAATATGGAATAGAATCACACATACATTACACATACACCTAAAAAACGTCCAAAATAGTGCGACAAAGAATTCCTTAACTCATTAGTACCAAGGTAATCTCTTGGCGATAGCATACAACATTGTATCTCTCGCCAGCTGCCGGCAGAAGGGGAAGGATAGCAAATTCGGCGCCGGGCTCAACGTGTTAAACAGTAAGGAAGATTTATAAGTAGTAAATGCTATAGATATTCGAAAAAACTTTACATGTACTTAATCAATAAGTATAAAAATCAGAAAATAATAAATC
The DNA here is from genome assembly GCF_026898425.1 of Galleria mellonella. Lineage (NCBI taxonomy): Eukaryota > Metazoa > Arthropoda > Insecta > Lepidoptera > Pyralidae > Galleria > Galleria mellonella. The sequence continues at coordinate 5,049,148 of NW_026442176.1, forward strand.
TATTTCAACTTATAAAATTATACTAATAAAGGTTCTAAATAAAGATATTTATATATACAACTGATCATTTGACTATCATTATTTTGTTCAACTCAACTACCATCGGGGGGAAAGGGATTGTTAGTAATGGAGACTGAGAATCCCATTGCTAGCAATATATCCAACCAGGTCGACCTCTTCCCGGTTCCCCCTGGAAACTATCATGGTTAATTCCTGATGAATTTATCATGATGGGCTAACTGGCCTGTTTTCATTCTCATCTATCACCCTTCACTGGTGCTCCGCCAGCGTATCCCATTAACTCAGGCGGGGTTACCATACCATTTTCACCCATAAAAAAAAACTCATCTACCATTAGCATGTGTGACTGCCAACACTAAAAAATTTATCACCACTATTACTACCAGAAGTTCCACAACCTTCCATATTAGCCATTTAATTCGCAGTTTGAACGCTGAACGGTTAACACTAAGCTCCGAGGAGCAATCTAATAATTTGCCTGAAGATGCCTCGTTTAGAGGTGAAACTCGTATCGCGAAACGTTTTTTTTTTACAACGCAGGGGGCAAACGGGCATGCGGCTCACCTGATGGTAAGTGACTACTGCCGCCCATGATCACCCACAACACCAGCGGCATTGTAGATGTGCTGCCGGCCTTTTAAAACGGAATATGCTCTTTTCTTGAAGGTTAAACTCGCAAACCGTGCGTCAACAAAATGGCGTTCGGAGACTGATAGCTAATATGGAAGGTTGTGACACTTCTGCTAGTAATAGTGGTGGTCAATCTTCGAGTGTTGGCAGTCACACACATACTAATGGTAGCGGAATTAAACAAAATAATTCTGATCAAATAACCAGTGATGTGGACTTCTGTAAGACAATGCCTAGTACGAGGTCTGTCCGGAAAGTTCGTATAAAAGTGTTCTGGAATGCGAGAAAGAGGAGTGGGGAGGCCAGGTAAGCGCAGGACCCCTTCCTTATGTCCCTAACAATGCTTCAGTTCTGGTCTGACCGCCGTGCGGTGCGAACTGGCTTGTCACGCCATCTGTGAAGTTACCTCTTAACGAAACCCCGTCGGCATGGAGCCCGCTTCCGTTGAAGAGCAGCGCGTCGTAATCAAGTTTCTCTCGAAACTCGGCAAGAATGGCCGTGAAATTTTTGCCGATCTCAGAACAGTTTATGGGGATGATGCTGTGAAGGAACCAACCGTCCACAAGTGGCTAAAAAGATTCAGAGAGGGCCGAGAAAGCGTTCAAGATGACCCACGTTCAGGACGTCCTTCCACTTCACATTCCGACGAACACAGGCCAGACAGTTGATGGAAAATTCTACGTCGATGTGCTCAGACGCCTCAAAGCTCGTGTGGCACGAGTTCGTCCAGAATTGGCGCGAGAGGGGCGTTGGATTCTTCACCACGACAATGCCCCTGCCCACACCTCTCTTGTTGTCCGTGAGTTTTTGAGTAAAAATTCCATTACGGTGACCGAACACCCCCTATTCGCCGGATTTGGCCCCGTGTGACTTCTTCTTGTTCCCAAAAACCAAATTGGTACTTCGGGGGCGGCATTTGGGGGACATAAATGAGATAAAAAAAGCTACGACGGGGCAGCTGAGAAACCTACAACCAGAGGACTTTCAAGGAGCCTTCTCACAGTGGAAACGGCGTTGGCACAAGTGCATTATGTCACAGGGGGAGTACTTTGAAGGGGATAAAATTGATTTACCTGAATAATTGTAAAATAAAATTTTTAAAAAACTTTTATACGTACTTTCCGGACAAACCTCGTACAATAAAATACTTATACATACATTTTGTCTACACATACAAAACTATGCATTGATCGTATCGTACACAAAGAAAACGATAACTATCAGATATTAATATATATATATATATATATATATATATATATATATATATATATATATATATATATATATATATATATATATATATATATATATATATATATATATATATATATATGTTAAATAAACAAAAATAAAACATAGATATAATATTTAAAACAGTATTGATAAACGTAGATTATTACGTATTATTGACTAGTAACAGAAGTTATCATTGTAATACGTAGAAGAAATGTATATTTTACGCTAAATACGCAAATGTATTGTTTGAAGCAACGCACCGGCGCATTATTATTAAAATATGGAGATAACTCAAAATTATACTGAGTTTTAATATTATAAATTTAGTATTCCATTGTTTCTGCCTACCCTAATAGGAGAAAGCCGTGACGTATATATATGTATATATAAAACATCGAACTTAGCTACTTTTTTTTTCAAAAACATAAAAAGGCTTTTTAAGGCAGTATTTTTTATGCAACTTAGAATGACAAACAAGCTTACGGCCCATCTGATGGTAAGTGGTAACCCTCGCCGATAGACGTGAACAATACCATGGACATAACAGAGTATACTGTTTAGCCCTCATACGTTGTCATTCCTGAGGACACAGGTGTTATTTTTTGTATCCTGTAAATTCACTGACATATTCCACCCTTCAAACCGAAATACAGCCATGCAAACACAACTGCTCCACGGTTGAAACACGAATGAGACAGAAATGCTCTAGCAAACGACTTTTGTACAAAGTCTCCCTCTGGTAAAATATAAATTGAATTAATTATTACATTATTTATAAACTCTTGATAGCAATGATAGTTCAATGACGAGGTCAATGATTTATCTGCATCAATTACATCGATGTACATAGTCACTGTAACTGAATCTAGCTGTGACAACTAGAAATGCATTAAATTTGAGTTTAATAAATGCTTGTTTAATGTTTCATTTATTTATACACAGGTTTTTTTACAAAACATTTCAAGTTCTGCAGAATTTAGATTCTGTTTCAAGCAACCTTTGAAATGTTATTGTTAAAAGTTTCGTTAGCGCACTTTATATTTTAATGCAATAACTAACGGTTTAACTTACGTGTAATTAAGTAGATCGAAAAAGCTCGACTAATTTCGGGATCAGTTCGTTATCCTTGGTCATGAGCGACTGTGACGCGAGCACGAGCCTGCCACGTAAATTAAAGCGGTGGTTGTTACATTAAAAATCTTTGAAAAGGTTGCAACAAATATAAATATTATTAACATATCAGTAAGTTATTTATATAGATACTAAAAAAGTATATAGTCGAATATAGGACCTACTTTTTCAAAGTTGGTTAAAAATTGAAACCTAATACTACATAATACACATGTTTACTTGACTACCTCTGTCCCATTCGTGTTTCAACCGTAAAGCAGTTGTGTTCGCATGGCTGTGTTTCGGTTTGAAGGGTGGGATATGGCGTGAATTTACAGGATACAGAGGAATAACATCCGAGTCCTCAGGAATGGCAACGCATGGGGGGTATCATGGGCGAAACAGTATACTCTGTTATGTCCACGGTACTGCTCATGTCTATAGGCGACGGTTACCACTTTCCATCAGGTGGGCCGTCAGCTTGTTTGCCATTCATTCAAAAGTACTTTTGACTGATTTTGCTAGTCAATAATACTTATGACTGGTTAAGAGTTTTAACTGCAACATATACACTCAAAATACCTCAACTAGTGTAAGCGGATCAGTTTTTCATAACGGCGACTACGTAGTCGACGACCCTCTGGTCCTGCAGGATCTTCAGGTGCTCCGCGTTGGGTAGCTGCAGCGTCTTGACGGGCTTGCCGGCGTTGAGCCGCCGGCCGCGGCCGCCGCGCCAGTACTGGCAGGCGGCGAGCGAGCGCTGGTTAACGGTGCCGTCGCCGTCGCCCATCGCCAGCGTCGGGTACCCGTCCAGCCAGGTGCCCGGCTTGTATACCAACCTGTCCGTGCATAGAAATATATTTTATTTTGTTTTGTTTGAAGAAACAAACAGTACAATTAGACAAAAAAAAAAAAACTACCGGTTTAATTTACGCAATGAAAATAGAAACCGTAAAATTGTGTTTGCATGGCTGCGTTTTGGTTTCGAAGGGTGGGATATGGCGTGAATTTACCGGGTACAGAGGAATAACACCTGAGTCCTCAGGAATGGCAACGCATGGGGGGTATCATGGGCGAAACAGTATACTCTGTTATGTCCATGGTACTGCTCATGTCTATAGGCGACGGTTACCACTTTCCATCAGGTGGGCCGCGAGCTTGTTTGCCATTCTAAGTTGTATAAAAAAAAATGTATACACAGAGTAGAACATGTTCGAGTTGTACAAATGTATGTTACCTCTCCACAGTGGATATATTGGAGCCGTAGAGGCAGTGCACCTCGACGCCGGGCGCTGTGAAGTCGCTCTTGTACTTCTGCGTGTCCTTGAACATCTCCCACGCGTCCGGCAGATCCATATCGCTGCAGTCAATAATAATAAATAAATAAATAATGAATTATCAATACTAATAACACCAGTATGACAATGTAAGTTACTGAAATAAGGGCACGTTGGTCGTTTACGTTTAAATGTACAATAGGAGGGAAGGGGATTGTTAGTAAAGGGGCTTAAGAGATTCACTGCAAGCAATATACTCTATTCGTTTTTAATAGATAATATTGGAATGGTGACCCCGCCCGTGCTAACGGTATACGACGGCCGGAGCCCTAGTGATTTACTTGAAATAAGACATGGTTTCCAGAAAAAACCGCGAAGAGGTCGACCTGATAGGATGTATTGTTAGCAATGGGGCTACTAATCCCCATTATTAATAATGCCTTCCTGTCGACCTCCACGCAGTTCCCCCTGAAAACAATCACACTTAATTCCTGTGGAATTTTGTCACGATAGGCCGACTGACTTGCTTTCATACTTATCTATCATCCTTCACTAGCGCCTCGCCATCTACTAATCCATTTTGACCTATTAAAAAAACAGGATACTTTATATACGGACGCTCGCGGGCAAATCCGTGAGAATTAACTAATGAAGCGGTAGAAAACTTACGCGAACCACTTCTGGAAGTCGTTGATTGTGTAGTTATACTTGTCGGTCTGCACCAGCACCTCGGTGGGCTTCCACAGCAGCGGCGACGGCATCAGCCACGCGAGCGACGGGCACGTGATCTCCTGCGTGCGCATTATGCTCTCGCGCAGCATCAGCGAGCCGAGGTCGTCGCCTGCGCAGGTTATACAGGGTGTAATACAGGTCAATTTTAAAATTTCGCGTTATTGAGACATTTTAAATACATTATCGGAAAAAAATTGGAAAAATTGTCATAAGTATTTTTCCAAAGGTTGACTGAACAGAATGCTACTAGCATTAAGACCGCCTTTTGTACCTTATTTTTTTTTTGTCAGTAAAGTTATTTAAATAAATAAATATCACAAAGGAAGACTTTGTACAAAAGTCGTTTGCTTGGCTACCTCTGTCCCATTCGTGTTTCTACTATGAAGCAGTTGTGTTCGGATGGCTGTGTTTCAGTTTAAAGGGTGGGATATGGCAGTGAATTTATAGGGTACAGAGGAATTATACCCGAGTCCTCAGGAATGGCAACGCATGGGGGGTATCATGGGCGAAACAGTATACTCTGTTATGTCTATGCTACTGCTCATGTCTATAGGCGACGGATACCACTCTCCATCAGGTGGGCCGTCAGCTAGTTTGCCATTCTAAGTTAAATAAAAAAAAATACAATCGAATTAAGAATCTACTTTTTTTTGAAGTCCATTAAAAATTATTATAAATTAAGTTTATAATGATATATAAAACAGTACTTTCGCTTAAACTATTAAATTAAAATACTACATTAAGAGGCAAGTTTAAAGAAATGACACGCCAGAGTCGGCCCCTATACCATCCATCCATACAAAACAACTTGTGCATTGCTTAATCTCTCTACCGGTCGATACAAGCAACCCGGTGTCGAAACAACATAATTACATGTGTATACCAATAATAATATCCGATTCCACGTTTTGAAAACATCATTTCTTTTGTTCTGTGTGTAAAAATTATCAGAGGTTCAAAAATATTTTTAATGCATGATAATGGTATGGTAACCTCGCCTGCGCTAACGGGATACGCTGGCGGAGCACCAGTGAAGGGTGATAGATGAGAACGAAAACAGGCCAGTTAGCCCATCATGATGAATTAATAAGGAGTTAATCATAACAGTTTCCAAGGGGGACCGCGTGGAGGACGACCTGGTTGGGTTTATTGCTAGCAATGGGGCTCTTGGTCTCAATTATTAACAATCCCGGTGGTTGTGTTAAACCGCTACAACACGTTGGTAGGGGGAGCATTTGTCAGTAATGTGGATTACCAGCTCCATTGCTAGCAACTATACCCTGTCAGGTCGACCTCCTCGCGGTTCCCCTTGGAAACTATCATGGTTAATTCCTGATGAATTCATCATGATGGGCTAACTGGCCTGTTTTCATTCTCATCTATCACCCTTCACTGGTGCTCCATTAGCGTATACCGGTAGCGCAGGCGGGCTTACCATACCATTTTCACCCATCAAAAAAAAAAGTACATTTAAAAAAAAAAAGGATGATTTAAAAGTGCTTGTAAACAAATATATTTGAATAAAAAGGATTTAAATTTGAATTCCCGTCACTGATAAAACTTAAAACATATGTCTAAAAACTAATTTAAATTGAAATAATTTTCTTATTATATACGTCATTATATATATATATATATATATATATATATATATATATATATATATATATATATATATATATATATATATATATATATATATATATATATATATATATATATATATATATAGATAGATAATTTATTTGCATTACTTACTTACAACACACAAATTACTTGAATGATTAAAAAAATACACAAAGCTAAATACATTTAAAGCAAATTTACGTTTGCGCGTGTGCCATAGCAATACAAAATGGTCACAACTCAGTTATTGTTGTTATTATTATTGTTAACACTTATCTATATTGTTTACAATACTTGATATTGGCTGTTTTTAACAGAAATTTATATCTATTATTGGTCTTCTATTATATATCTCTTATCTGATGTCATTACGAATTCGTAACAATAATAAGCATGTCTATTTGTGTCCGCGACCAAATGTACGTCTTCCATTACATTGTTCCGTTATAACGTATTAAATAATAAATTCGTCACGATGAGCCGACTAGCCAGAGGGGTTACCATGAAATATTTTCCAAAATATCAGTGCCGAACGAAATATACGTTTGATGTTAAAATTACATAGTATATCATCATCGTCCTATCCTTATCCCAATTATTATTTGGGGTCGGCGTAATATGATTTCATCCATATTACTAAATGATATTACCAGAGGGAGACTTTGTACAAAAGTCGATTGCTTGGGTACCTCTGTCTCATTCGTGTTTCAACCGTGAAGCAGTTGTGTTTGCATGGCTGTGTTTCGGTTTGAAGGGTGGGATATGGCGTGAATTTACTGGGTACGGAAGAATAACATCTGAGTCCTCAGGAATGACAACGCATGGGGGGTATCATGGGCGAAACAGTATACTCTGTTACGTCCATGGTACTGCTCATGTCTATAGGCGACGGTTACCACTTTCCATCAGGTGGGCCGTCAGCTTGTTTGCCATAAAAAAAAAGGATTTGGCTTATAATTTTACGACCGGCCGCCTGTCTAACGTCAACCCTCTTTGGGAAAAGTTAAAAAGTAAATAAATATAATTAATCTATGGCATTTTGACTTTAGACACATGCATGATGCATTATTTTCAACGACCAAGATGTGTCACAAAGACTACACCTATACCAAAGCCTACTAAACGATAAGCGCTTGTGTAGACAAAGGATTTTTTGTTCCTAGTGGTTTCATTCCTCATTTTAACCACGGACTTGCACGGACTCATGTGCGTTATCTAGTGCAATAGATAATCTAATCATAGTATATACAGTATAAAAATATTAAAATATCGTTCCTTTGGACTTTTATAAAAGAATTTATGACGAATGAAATGTTAAGCTCGATTTATTGAGCCTATTTCGGTGTGAACAAAAACACGAAATTGAGTCTGAAAATTAGGAACTTTATTTTATGGTAAATTCCCTAATTTATCCTCGTCTATCACCTTTCACTGGTGGCCTATCGAACACCGATAGCACAGGCGGAGTTACCATTCCATTATCTTCAATGCCTCTAAGGTTGCGGGTGCCCATATGAGCCCTATGCTCGTTTGCCCACTGCCTTATAAAAAAAAATTATCACCTGTTAAGATAAGAATATTTACTTACCTATGGCAAAAACTTTAACAGCCTTCATAGAGCCACCCCAGGGTGTGGCGAGGGACAGCAGCCGCCTGATGTACCGGTCCTTCCAGGACTGCGGCTGCAACCGCAGAAAGTGCAGCGCCATCGAGCCGCCCATGCTGTGCACCAGCAGCGTCACCGCGGACTTGTTATTCATCGCGTACGTCTCTTCCACTAGCGATTTTAACTTAACAAAGAACTCCGCATTCTCATCTGTGGAAAACATTCACTTGTTACTTCATTTTTTTAACTCACTTAAAGATTGTGATTATGACAGGATCAGTTACTTTGATCTAAAAAACTAAACTACTAAACCGATTTTGATAAAATTTCAACTAAACAACTGAAAAAATACAACTGAACTAAGAACTTCCTTTTTAAACTCGATTGAACATGCTCATTTGCCCCTTGTGATATTAAAAAAAAAATAAAAAAGAAACAAATGTGAGGCATATAGAATGTAGTTATAGAATATATAAATTATTTATGAAGAAATAAATAAAAACAATTTACTAATATAATAAAACCGGATTAGCTTGTTTGTCTGAACGCGATAATACTAGAAGTACTAGTTGGATTTAAAAATAATGCGGTTGATAGCCGCCAGCGTATACTGACAGCACAGGTGGGTTAGCATTCCATTATCATTCATAAAAAATATATAAAAAACACCTAGGTCAATACAAACAAACGGGGGGGAAAGGGATTGTTAGTAATAGAGACTGAGAATCCCATTGCTAGCAATATACCCAACCAGGTCGACCTCCTCGCGGTTCTCCTTGGAAACTATCATGGTTAATTCCTGATGAATTTATCATGATGGGCTAACTGGCCTGTTTTCATTCTCATCTATCACCCTTTACTGGTGCTTCGCCAGCGTATCCCATTAGCGCAGGCAGGGTTACTATACCATTTTCACCCATTGAAAAAAAAATACAAACAAACGATTTATAATTTATAATGAAGTTAATAGTTATGCCTTACTTGAATTTGTTTTAATTAACATCAAAGTAATATCAGGCAATTGTGATATTTAATTAAACATACACTGTTAAACCTGCCTAACATGAAATGATTTCCGAAATTTCGGAGCCAAACGAAACACAAATTTGATGTTAAAATTAGATACATAATACATGCCCCATTTGGAAATATTAAAAATGTTAAAATATCGTTCCTTTGCACTTTTACGATAGGATGTATGACGAACGAAATGTTAAACTCCATTTATTGGTCCGATTTTGGTATAAACAAAAACACGAAATTGAGTCCGAAAATTCGGAATTTCATTTCATGGTAGACCCGCTGGAAACTTGTTTAAGAACAAGATTATTTTGTCTACAAACATTCATCATTGTATCAATGCTCTATAACAATCAGAACTATTCCGTAACATCAATATCCCCATACAATACCATACAATGGCAGTATTCGCAAATACAAACATGAAATAGAGGTAACATTTTTTATACAACCTTTAATCGATATTTTATTTTTGCTCCAGTTATATAATAAATTACTTCATCATCATCATCATATCAGCCTTTAACTGTCCACTGCTGGACATAGGCCTCCCCCTAGGGGAGTTTTGCCAGTTGTTGCCATGCTTGGCAGGCGAATTGGCAATTGCGGTTAGACTTTGGAGATATTTTAAGAGGGACGCTGCTGCTCATCCCTAACCCTCCCTTAGTCGCCTCTTACAACACCTATGGGAAAGGAAAGGATGGCCTATTCTATGCCAGGACATAGACAGCGAATAAAATATTTATGTTATTCTCATATTTAGTAATCTTTTGTAAGTGAAAAAAAGGTGTGTTTTGTAAAAAAAAAAAAATAATATGAAGGATATAAATAATTCTTATGTACAGATACCATTGAGCTACAATTATAAAATAAATATATATATACATATAAGATTGCTCTCAGCAATAAGACCGCCTTACTGTACTTATACAATTGTATCATTATATTTATTAATTGTCTTGTTTATTTTCTATATTGTATAATGCAAATAAAATATACTTATTCATTCATATATATATACTTACTTGGTGCCTTTCTAAAGTCATATGGTGCTCCTCTAATGGAAACATTTCGCACATAACCAATCTTCACTAAAGCATCAGCTATCTTGTTAAAGTAGGCCCCTGAGGACTGGTGCGATGGGTCTATCCACTCCACTGGTTCTGGGCTACCCCATCCAGGGATTCTTATTTCGACACCTGGAGGGTTTCTAGTGACTCTTGTGACATTATCATACTCGAGTCTCGTGTTGTCAACCCAACAGTCGATGACTATGGGAACCAGCAGTTCCAGATTCAACCAGACATTGAAAAAGTCTGATGTTTTGGTACAGATGTAATGCACAACTGATGTTCTGTTCAACTTTGCTTCCAGACGACTGCCTCCATCTCCAGGTACTGGACAATGGATAAATAGTTAACATAAAATGAATTTGTAATATTATTATAAGTAATACAATAAAAAAATATATATACATTTAAACTACTTTATTATGATAATGTAAGTGATTTATATGTCAAGTAAGCTGATATAAACAATTACAATATATAACTTATGATAATTATAATTAAAAGTAGCTTTTACTTCACTATAGTTGTTAATCAACATTGAAACTTGACTTTTTATAAAAATACAAAGAGGGTTTAGTCCTAAAAATAACTTTGTATATGTCTGAATATTATTAATGAAAACAAAAGTAACCTTTCTTAACAATTTAAAATTTGCAAAGTTTATGTTAAATTTAGTAAATAATCAGTTTGATATGCTTTTTTTATTAAAATAACAATACAGAAACTAAATAAACTAAATAGATATTTATAATAAAAATAATAAGTTAAATATATTTAAGTGTTTTTATATTAATTCTGAAATAAAAAAATAAACAATACAATGTAACAATAATTCTAAAGTTATGAAGTAGATATGAGTATTTCCATATAGCATAAACTTATAAATAGAAAAATTAAAACTAACAGTATAAAAAGAAAAATTAACAGCTATTCCAGCAATGTATTGGTGGCCAGGTATTGGTATTGTATAGATTTTAGTTTAACTAAATTAAATTACCATTCACTGAGGCATTTCAGCATGATTAGCAGAAATCTTAATACAACTTTCACATTTACAATATTATTTACATAACTTGTAATGTAAATATAATATAATTACCATTAAAACAAAAATATGTATATTACCATATTATTCTATCACACTTTGGCTTATAATAAATGTACTTCTCTCTTTTTTAAAGGAAATGAGTAGGTGAAGTATTATAACTAACTGTTATTTAAGTACCAAGTCGTTTGCTAAAACATTTCTAGTTCTAGAATGTTGCACGTTGGTTTAAAATGTAAACAAGGACGTTATTAAATACCAATCATAACAGAAATACTTACTTAATATTACTGGTGACAGTCCAAAAGAATTCCGTGCAAGCAGTCCGTAAGTAAATAGAAATCCTAAAAATAATTTTGTACCATCCATGTTACGCTAGACTGTACCAAACAAGTATAAAACTATAAACACATTTAAACCGGTTGCCAGTTGAAAGAGCAATAGACGCGAAAACAAATTAATAGTTAGGTACAGATTTCACGTAATTTACAGTTGATCGTCGTATTCATACTACTTTTTTATAGGTTCCTACGAGTGGCGCGGGGTGACGTTTAGAATCGTATGACGAGCGGTTTTCTGTGCTTTTACTTCGTTTAAGATATAAGACGTTGATACTGTTGGGAGTAAACATACAATTGATAACACCGTATTGTTTTTAATAAATGAAAAATTTTAATTGTTTTGAATACTTGACGACAAGATAATATAATAAACAAAAATAATACAGTATTAAATAATACCTACACATCCACTGTCACTGTCAACGTCAACGTCAAAAGCTTAAAGTGATTTTGCATTTCGTTCTTCGTTTTTATTGTATGTGTATAGTAAGTAATTAGTGTACATTAATTTCAAACTACTACAATAAATTATTATTTGCTTATTTATTTATTTATACGTTAGTAACTACTAGTAATGCTGTTTTTATTGTCAATTATTTTTATCAATCCTTATTAAAAGTTGTCAATTTCTATTAATATTAAACCCTTAAAAATTGCATTGTTTGCAAATTGCACCTCATTAAAAAATATGTACCTAAGCATAATTCAATTCCGAAATTTTTATACCTACGATATATAGGTACAAAAGAAATAAAAAGAAGTATTCTGAAGAATTAAACGACAGACATATAATAATAACACTATATATAAAATTGACACTAGGATAAATGTTCGTAGTTAATACATGAATTGAATTTCTAATTTTATAGTTTTGTATTAAATAGGAAAAATAAAATGTTTACTTTTTAATGAATTAGACCGTGCAATATTTATAGAACTATTATTCTTTTTAGTCTAAAAATATTCACTTCAGAACATACCATACAGCTGGCGCGCAAGCGCGAATATTTGAAAAAAAAAGTTCTAAAATGGGGTTTGTCCTTCCATAGTTGTTTGTAGTATTTTTTATCTATTTTTAATAAATTTAAGTAGTATTTTAATAAATATAAAGATAAAATGTTAATCATACGATGTAAGGGATCAAAAAGAAGCGAATTTCGCTTTCTTCTTAGGAATTGAAATGTTTCAGCAGGTATACACTGTGCATAAAATCGATATAATATTTGAGGAGATTACTTACAATTATTTGGTTACAGGGTCGTGTTATAATCATTTGGTTGTCCTGGTTTATTGGCGGTATAAGCGGTGTTGTTATTTTGTTAATTATTATATGTTACTGTCGCCTAATGCCGCGCCATCAGAAATCGTTCGGTAAGTTCTGATTAACCTATAAAGATATTAGTAATTAATTTATTTTTTGTAATACATACGAAATCGTTGCTTATATATTGTAGTTCAATATGCTATCAATGGGCATCCCTTACGTATGCGATACTAATCCTAAATAATGAATGAATTGAGGTTATTTCAGTGTTTTCATTTTCAGATGAACAGTATCTCAAAGAAAACTATGCAGTTAAGGAGAACCATGCTTATACGAGTCAAGAGAATTATAGAATAAAACATGCCGAGGTAGGGTTTATTAATGTATATTGGTGTATGTACCTAACCCAAATGGGTTGGGGGAAAGGGTTTGTTAGTAATGGAGACTGAGAATCCCATTGCTAGCAATATACCCAACCAAGTCGACCTCCTCGCTATTCCTCTATCTAACTAACTATCATGGTTAATTCCTGATGAATTCATCATGATGGGCTAACTGGCCTGTTTTCATTCTCATCTATCACCCTTCACTGGTACTCCGCCAGCGTATCCCTTTAGCGCAGGCGGGGTAACCATACCATTTTCACCCATAAAAAAAAGCAAAAGGGTTTAGGCATGCTTTTTAAACCGTAATAATAATTATTCCTTTTCCGTTTCACCTCTTGATTTTTTTATACTACAATAATATTAAACAAGCTTAAGACTTGTCTGATGTTGTCATATTGTTAATAACGTCGGGTAATGATGCTATTAAATGTACAATTGTTTTTTTTTTCCTCTGCCTTTCTGAATATGGTCCGGTGCATATATCGGCGCGTCATCGATAACTATCCTCACCTGATGATTGGGCTTTAATTTGTTTCACTATATTTTATTAGTTGTGTTTTTATATACATGAAAATAAAAAAATTAAATTGATATAAAAATAACAAATAACTAAAAATCTCATTCTAAGTAATAGAATATTAGGCTAATGTGAAAATAAACATGTTGCAGTCGGGTGGTGGTCGCGCGGTGCGGCCCGCGAGTTACGCGGGCGGCGCGGGCAGCGGGGCGGGCGGCGGGGCGGGCGGCGGGGCGGCGGCCGAGCGGCGAGCGCACTGCTACGTGAACCGCGTGCCCGAGCCGCGTCCATCGCCCGCGCAGTACTCCTCCAGCACTGGTCAGTAGACATGTTCCATTCCATGCCCTATTCGTGGACAGGGACCGAGGTGTTCAAGCAGCGCCAGGGACTTCAAACACTAAAGAGGACGCCGAGGTTTAATAACAGCGTCATAGGATAAATAATGTACAAATTAAACAAACAAAAATCGAGTCATATTTAACGTTATTGAAGTGAACAATACGAATTCCCAATAACCTTTTGTCGTTAGGAAAGAGGATGTCGTTAAAAACTTGGCCAGTGGAGTTAGGTAGGTAGGCTAAGGCCGGTCCTGCCTACCATCAGTACTCCATCAAAGAGAAAGGCACCAAACCCTTAGAAACTGCATGACTTAATCCTTCTTTCACCTTTTCGGACGACCAAACAGGGCGAGAGCTCCCACATCATAGATTTATCATTTATACGCACGAACCGCTTTTCGTCGTATTTTCGCATGCGAATGGCCAAGAACTCTTTCCCTGTTTTTGTTCATAGATACTATGCTCCAGCAAATGTCGTAATTTGCTGTCCAAATTTCCTGTGTACTTATTAGGTTATAGTATATACATATACTCCCTACCGCCTTATGATATCAATTCCCAGAAGAAACTCCGATATAAAAAGTTACATTAAATAATTATGAATTAAATGGATAATTGTAATAACCAAATATATTAGGAAGATGTTTTGCTATAATCAGTGTTGGACGAAATCGAGGGCGCTGCGAATATGGACGCGCTGAAGACCCGTTCGCTGCCCGCCTTCCTGAGACCGAAGCCGCGCCCGCTCTCCACAGAGGATGATTTACACCAGCTATACGCTAAGGTTAGGAAATAGAACTGCGAGTATTGAGATTAATTAATGTTGAATTCGTCACGATGGGCCAACTGAACTGCTTCATCTTCACCTATCGTTCCTTTCTGGTGCTGGTAAGTGGTAACTATTGCTATATAAGAAAGAATGAAAGAAACTTTACACATAACTTTATACATGAACAGTACAATAAAGATCGCAGAATACGAGTACACTGGGATGCTCATTGTGTCCTTCATGCGTCTATTCTTATGATCCCATGCCTTGTGATTTTACTGCTGTATCCTACCCCTCGAACAGAAATATATCAGCATATCTTCTGTTGAAACGTAAGTAGAATAGAGCAAGCACGCAGATGACTTCTAGTCTCCCTCTGATATAGTATTTCCAGAAAAATTATCTCCGCTATGTTTTGGAGCATTTATAAAAAAATACCTTCCTACAATTCGACCCAATAGGATTCAAACTCATATCCCTCTACTATCCAAACTGAGTGTGATTTTAGTTACATCACAGGAGTTATCAGTTGGCAAACTTTTAACTCCTTTTTTCAAACGTGAGTTGTGGGTTTATATTTTTCTCTTACAATGTGCAGGTGAACTTGAGCAAGAAATACAAGAACCGCATGCGGAGCGAGCACGCAGCGATCATCGCGTTGAGCAAGTCCCACAGCCAGTTCTTCGACGCGGACGCGGTCATCGTGTACGACCAGAGGACTGCGCTCTGAATACTGGTGATAAAGCCTAGAGTGACCGTTTACTTGGCACTGAAGTATTTAGAGCCGACCTTAGATTACCTGGCGTAGGAGGGCAAATTTTAGATGTTGAAAATTGATTTGGGATGCGGGGCTGTTTATTTTGGTAAGCTTGTTGGTATAGAGTACATAGGTATCGAAAACATACGAAATGCACACAACGCAATCGTCGAGGTCTGAGCCGCACTGACGCTCTTGGGTGTACCCCACAATCTACCAGTAAGAATCGACATTTCTTTACTCCTCTCGCAGGTTTGGAGTGCTATATGCAATCGTTCCTGCACGCATCCGATGAAACTGTTAAGACCATTTGCGACCAAGTACAGATCGAAAAAACAACAATGCGGTCCAAATATGGCCCTAGGCCTATGAGGAAACGTTATAAAATATGCTGACCATTGTAATGCTAGCTCGCAAACGTATCCACACTTCGGTCATCTCTTCTATCTTATAAAATGCCGGCAGTGCTCGTGCCCTCTGTGTTATAAAAAAAAAATGCGCGTCTGTAGGATAGAGCAGCTTAATATACAGAAACATTGGGATTCGGTTCTGAGGCGCTATTTCTCTACATTTAGCTCTCTAGCTAATATTTTAATTTGATAGTTTCACGAAATAACAATTTTATGGGCCATCATATCCTAATAACTCTAACTCAAATTTTTGACGCAAAGGATTTTGCTGTAATATCAAATTTTAATTTTGTAGATAGGTTTAGAAAATCGGCGCCTGAGAATCGATTCCACTGTGCTCTTGGATACCTATCTGTAGAAGAAGAATAGATACGTAGATTATATCGTCATAGTCGTAGAATACTGACGGATCTGACAAAGATTACATATAAAGATCCGTCAGTATTCTACGACTATGACGACATAGATAGAGCATCGAGTCTGAAAAAAATGGGTCAATTTTAATTGTCAAATTAGCTGACAGGTGTTTTTTATCTGTCTTCTATATACTTACGCTTACAATGTATCTTGACGTGTATATATTTAATAAATAAAATGAGTGTATATGTACTAAAAAGATGCAAAATTTATAAGACAAAATAAATATTAATCATAGGAATCACTCATAATTAAAATAGTTACTATTTTTTTTTTTAATGGGTGAAAATGGATTGGTAACCCCGCCCGCGCTATTGGTATACACCGACGAGGCACCAGTGGAAGATGATAGGTGAGAATGAATGCAGGTCAGTTGGCCCACCATGATGAATTCGACAAGAATTAAACATGATGGTTTCCACGGGGAACCGCGTGGAGGTCAACCTGAGAGGGTATATTGCCAGTAATGGGGTTATTAGACCCCATTACTAACAATCCCTTTCCCCCCACTCATAACTATTTATCACGCAAAATTGTATGAAACAGTTGACCCACTTTTCTCGAAGCATTTGTATGGAAACACTCTATCTATATAATCTAAGGGTAGACAGTATATTTGAACTTCTTCATGTGACAGCATTGAGGGTATTGCACAATCTACTTTAAATGCAATGATTAACGAAATGATATTAATAAGAGAAGAGAATCAGATATCATAAAATGTATTTCAGTCATTAAACTGCTCATTTCCATTAATTGTAAGAAACCGTACGATTGTAATATATTATTGTAAGGTTTCTTTTATTCGTTCCTGTTTAAAATCTAAAACTTCTCCAACTCCTGCCAGGAATGAAAATAGGATTAAATCAACTTTCTATACCCTCTCTAGCAGAGTGGGGAAACTATTTGCCCCTTAATTATCCATTTAAACATACATTATAGCTACGAATCCATTAATATAATAGTAGAAATCGTACTTTAAAACCTACCATAGATAAGTCCTTTCTCCTCTACATATCAGTATTATCGAGTGAACATATTCGTGAGACATAAAATAATACATATAAGTATCATTTTGCGATAGCAAAAGTCAAATAGGTATCTAGTAAGTATAAATAATGCGCACAGTTAGTTGTACACTCTGGTCAAAGAATAGACAATACCCAGAAGGAAAACTCTTTTGACGTGCCGACAAATGTGTAAGGGTTACCATAAGGGAGCTAAGTAAATTATAAATAATCAAAATTGTTTCCTACAAAAAAAAAAAAAAAACTATTGTGACTAAATCAAATATTTTAATCTTTGATTTTGAAAATTGGTTTAGAACTGACGGAGTTATGAAGTAACAAACAAAAAAATACGACCGGTCTGGGGAACCGGTTTGAAGTCAGTTTAAAAAAGGAGATTTTTTATTATAATTCAAATAAAGTCTATTTTTTAAAAAGCGATACTGATATCGATCGGTATCTATATATCGGTATTGTCTATTCCGTGTTCTAATTGTACGAACGGTTATCTAATTCGATCCAACCCTAAACTTAATTGATACGTTAAATTTCGGTGTTATAGAAAAAAAAAAATGTTGTCCATTTTCATAAAGAATTTATACTATAATTACTTGTATAAAATTGGCGAAATTGTGATTTTGAATCATGTGATATACGTTAACGAAATTGTGGCCTAATTTAAAAAAAAAATAATATATATAAACGTTTGACTGCGTGTGTGTATAGTCGCGTGCAAAAGTGCGTGAGTTATTTAAATTGATACATTTTAATAGGCCTTTAAGGAAAGCGAAAAGTAAAGTGTCTAAAGACAAGTATTTATATTTCTTAATATTAGTCTCAGCGAAGTGAAATAACGTTTATTTCTTATATTCTTTATTGGAAGAGATCAATTCAGGAGCACCATTTTTTATCTTTAGATATTAAAACTTAAAATTTCAATCTTAAGATTGATTTTACAACACAATCATTATTCTAATACATAGTTTGTATAAATGCAGTCAGAACTAGGAACAAAAATTCTTGGAAGATTCTGGTAAGATAATACTAATCTTTTTAATGCATTCCATGTGAATTATGAACAATAAAGATTTTACAATACAGTAATACTTTTGCAAAATAAAAACAAAGAAAAAATAAAGTTAAATTTAAAATTTTTGAGATTGTCTAAGGCGGTAGATTTACTGAAAATAATATTTAATGGACTTCGGAATCGACCTTACTACCTGTCTACTGTTGCGAGTGCCTGCATTCGAGAACAGTACATTGGGCGTTTTTGTCATTAGTGATAAATTATTTTACTTCGCTGAAACTAAAGCTTTAAAGCTTATTATTTGACTACAGACTATTTGTATGATACTACTTAAAACGCTAAAGGTACATTTAGCAATGCCTAACAAACTGGTACTTACAATGACATACTTGTTAAAAAATGTGTAATTAAAATATAGGCTTCGTCGCTTTTTTTAAATTTTCCAAACTCTAATCCAAACAAATATATAATAATAAAAATAATTCAATCATAAAAAACATAAAATCTCTCATGTTTATTTATTTTAGCTATTGAACTGTTTTGTCTCTTTCTTTTACCATAAATTTCCAATTTGAAAGAAAGTAACATAACAGTGTTATAGTTAAAATAAATTTGTAGAAGGTTTTAGTTTTTATGAATAAAGGGGTAAATCAATAAAATGGCTAAAAGTATATCATGGGGGTCTACCCCATACTTAGCGTTTATATACATTCTTTTAATTTTGTCAAGATGGCGATTTTTTTCGAAGAAGTCTTTTGATTTAGCGTGTTCTGGGTTGTGATATAAATTGCCTGGTTTCTCGAGTATTATCCTCGTTTGAGGATAAAGCAGCTGGTGTGATTGTATTGTAATAAAAAAAAATTATTACAATATCAAACACTTTTCTACACGTCTAGACTCATTTTTGTTGCGCTGTATAAAATTGTATAATAGATAGATAGATGTTTATAACAATATAGTAAATGTCGTAGTTTAAAATTGTTGTTGAATTTGTAGGCAATCACTTGTTTCAGTAATGTCCCATACTTTGGAGTTCCAACTTTTGAGACTGCAGATTTTGTACTTTTTATACAGCTGCGCCTAGACTTTCCAAGAAGTAGCGTCAACAGGAACGCTATCAAATTAGATAGAAAGACCTAAAATGACCACTATAGGTGATATCTAACTGGATCGATGAAAGATCAGGGATTGTAATTCATCTATTTGATAGTTTCTATGAGAATCTGTAAATTATTCTGGGCTTGTTCATTAATATATGGTAAACGACTGATGAGTCTAATTACATAGTTGTTAGAAGAAACTCCTGGGCAAATCAACTCCTATGGTTTTGCAGATTCTTGTAGTGTCCGTCGAACGTTGAAACGTGTTGACTGTTATCGTCAATTGTTCTAGTGTTTCACATTCTGTAATCGAATCCTATCAAATGGCGAAATCGTTTTTTTTTTTTTAATTATCCAACTGATTCAAAGATCAAAAACAGTTATTCGCATTAAATTTTTAAATAAAGGCAGAGACATCTATTCCGGTATAGATTGTGAATATGGCATGGCCCTCCAAAATCCGAAGAACTAAAAATGTATGAGTGAAAATATTTAAAAGATATCGACCAAGGACTATAACACTCCTTTGGCTGGACCGTTACTGATAACGTATCTTCACAAACAGAGCATCACATCTGTATATAGTCACACACATTGAAGTAAAAAGTTCGAGGAACGAGGAATCTAAGAAAAAAACTATTTCCCCGATTGATTGGACTTTTGATTGAACACTATGTAACAGCCTATAACGTGTTTCAACCGTGAAGCAGTTGTGTTCGCATGGCTGTGTTTCGGTTTGAAGGGTGGGATATGACGTGAATTTACTGGGTATGGAGAAATAACATCTGAGTCCTCAGGAATGGCAACGCATGGGGAGTATCATGGGCGAAACAGTATACTCTGTTATGTCCATAGTACTGCTCATGTCTATAGGCGACGGTTACCACTTTCCATCAGGTGGGCCGTCAGCTTGTTTGCCATTCTAAGTTGCATAAAAAAATAACGGTCGTAGTGCAATTCCCTATATCATTAGCAAAGTATGGCCTACTGTAAAAGCCCAAAGTTAGCATATACTGGTTTCATTGTACACAATATTTGTAGATTTGTTAATGTTAATAACATTTTTATAACCGAAAAATGACTTTTTTTTAAATTACCTAACCCGACAGACGTCCTCTCCTTTAATGCGACGTCCTTAGGCATTCTGTGGTCCGTGTAATTTTGAATCCTTTAGGTACTGTGTCTTCTGTACTTTGTTGGTATTGGAATCAACTAATAATTTTTTTTGAGCATTTTGTATGTACCTTACCAGAGGGAGACATTGTACAAAATTTATTGGCTTGGACACCTATCCCATTCATGTTTCTACCGTGAAGCAGTTGTTTGTACGGCTGTATTTCAGTTTAAAGGATGAGATATGGCAGTAAATTTACAGGGTACAGAGAAAAAACACCCTCAGGAATGACAACACATGGGGGGTATCATAGGCGAAATAGTATACTTTATTACGTCCATGGTACTGCTCATGTCTATAGGCGACGATTACCACTTTCCAGCAGGTGGACCGTCAGCTTGTTTGCTCTTGTTTGCTATTCTAAGTTGCTTAAAAAAAACTTTTATGTACCTGCTAAAAAAGCTTATGTAGCCTCGTTTGTGAACTTTATGTCGTGGAATCGTGATGATTTATAATTAAAGCATTCAACTAAAAGACATAACGAAAACAAAAGATTTATATATATATATAATCTTCCAATTGTCAGTTATGGTCGAAAATGCACAATGCATACTGGCCTATTGTCCAGTTGCACAGCCAAAATCACGAACATAAATAAAAAGCCAGCACTGTTTGTATCACTCTGTATATTCTAGGTAGTTGGTAGACATTACAGTTAGGAGAAGGTGCGGAAGCTGGCCAGTGTGGGGTAGGTCTTGAGCCGCAGCAGCTCCAGCTCGGTCTGCAGCAGCACGATGCTGCTGTGGTTCGCCTGTACCTCGCGCACCAGTTGACTGCGCATCACCAAGGTCTCCATCCTGATACAAGCCCAACGTTAAGAAGTTACAACACTGTAAGAATGGAAAACAAGAAGAGAGCCATAAGCATACAAAATGTGATGTTCATGGTGCTTTTGATGGCAGTAGGCGATCATTAGCATTTTCTATTAGATGCCATGATATTTGCTATTCCAAATTTTATGTAATTTGGAATTGCATTGGATTACCACTCTCCATTACATGAACCCGACAGTTTATTTGCCACAACATTCTAAGCATGAAACAACATTATCAAAACGAACCAATTATTTCCTACCGCTGGACTTATCACACTCTTGCACTATGCTGGGTATGAAAATGATTAAAATGATGAATGATTTTACCTTAGTATTGAGGTAATAATTAGCAAAAATACAATACAAAACAAAAAGATTTAAATTCCTATTATAAAAATTAAATTTTACTTTGCGAAATATAATAGTTCCTTTAATTAGACTAACACACAGGATTAAAAAGTCATCAATAATCCCACAAAAATACAGATGAACTGAGAACCTCTTTTGCTGAAGACGTTTAAAATCTTCAAAAGCTAGTCACCTCCGTTTGAAGATCCTGCGAATGCGTATCGGTTCGAGAGGGTCTTCGTTGAGCCGCTTCTCGGACACTTTCACATTGAGCGATGCGATCAGGTTCTCCAGCTGTGCCGACTGCGCTTCTATCGCACTGATTTTCAACTATAAACGATAACAAATATAGGTATGAATAGGTTTTTTATGGATAATGGAATGGCCTGCGCTATCGGTATATGCTAGCAGGGCATCAGTGATAAATGAAGTGAGGACAAAAGCAGCTCAGTTATCCTGTCGTGACGAATTCCACAAGAATTAACCATGATGGTTTCCAGAGCAGTGGAGCTGTTAGACCCCATAACTAACAATCCCTTTCCCCTGCCTTTGGTATGAATAGGTGACAATCAATCATATATTGCCATATACGATTGATCACTCTGCCTAGTGATGGGATTTTTTCTAATTAAGTTTTAGGTTCGATTCTCGATAGGGTCAATTTAGGAAACAAACTTTAGCGTACCTCCAACTCTTCGACTTGATGTATCTGCTCTGTGAGCATCTTGTTGACTGACACCTTGGAAGCTTCCATCTCCTTCTCCATGCGCACGTAGTCCTGCTCATCCGTGTAGCCGAGCTCCTTGTTCTTCAGATACAACTGCAACTCCTTCGGGATCTGTTAATGAAATAAATATGTTCACGTTTGTAGCCCTGAATCTACCCCATTCAGGGCTACAAACTTAGAGGAATTTGTAGAATTCGTCTTGTCGTTTGTAGTGAACATACACTTCAATCCTCGTAGTTCTCGTAGCTACTAGTTGCAATATTACAGCAACCTAGCTTAAAATTTCTATAGTGTCTATTCAGCAGTCTATTGTGGAATGCTCTCGCTCGGCGGCGAACAGAAGTAGATGGAGACATATTGCGAGGACCTCAATCGCGAAGGAGAGCCTCACCGACGATCCACCGTCATTGTGAAAACCACGACCACTCTGCCAAGAGTGTACGACTGAAGAGAGAGCTTAAAATAGCACTTTTAAATTTTTAATAACGGACTAATACTATTATTTTATTTAATTATTAAGATTTTAAAATACCTATGTATGTTTCGTGTACTTCTGTATTTTCTTTACAACACAGGGGGCAAACGAGCAAGCGGCTCACCTGTTGGTAAGTGACTACCGCCGCCCATGATCCCCCACAACACCAACGGCATTGCAGGTGTGCTGCCGGCCTTTTAAAACGGAATATGCTCTTTCCTTAAAAGTTATGTTGTCGTATCGGTTCGGAAATACTGCTACTGGTAGTTAATTCCAAAGAATGGTTGTGCGTGGAAGAAAGTGCATTGAAAAACGCACGGCGGAAGAGCGCTACTCGTCCAGATGGTTGGGATGAAATTTTAGTTTATGGCGGGTTGTACGGTGGTGAAATCTGTTTGAATTGTATCTATTTTTATGGAAGACCTGTACTGACAAGTGGACCTCTTAATAGCTTTTTATTATGATAATGATGATCTCAATCTTCTAAACTAAATACAGAGATAAGACTAAGTCACCATCAACGGTAGGATCCATCGTGTTTGCATCGGTAACGTTACCTTAAGCCGCTTGTATGATTGCAGCTCTTGCTCCATGTGGCGCAGCTTCATCTTGGTCTGCGCGTGCTCCCACTCCTTGCTGAGGATGCCCTTGCGGAACTCCATCTGTTTGCGCATCATGCGCAACTTCATTTCGCCTACTTTCTGTGTATAAGAAATTTTATCTTCATATCGATTTTTTTTTATATAATACAGAAGGCAAACGAGCATGCGGTTCGCCTGATGGTAAGTGACTACTGTCGTCTATGAGCACACGCAACATCATAGGAATTGCAAGTGTGCTGCTGAACTTTTATAAAGGAATGTGCTCTTTTCCTGAAGATTACGATGTCGTGACGGTTCCGAAATACTGGTGCTGGAAGTTGGTTCCAAAACGTGGTTGTACGTAAAGAAAGTGCCTTGAAAAACGCCTTTAGACGAGTAACAAACAAATTTATCGATCGATACATTTTCGATACCGTATTAATGTTTATAATTCGCCGTGTGGTCCCGGCATAGAATGGGCCGCCCCTTCCTTTCCCGTAGATGTCGTAAACAGCGACTAACATCTCTAAAAGCCTAACTGCGGTTACCAATCCGCTTGCCAAGCGTGGCAACTACTAGCAAAACAGCTATTATGGGAAAGACTTATGTCCAGCAGTGGACAGTTGATGGCTGAAATAATAATAAATAATATAATTAATGTTTAACACGAGATAATGTCTATAGGCGACGGTTATCACTTTCCATCAGGTGGGCCGTCAGCTTGTTTGCTATTCTAAGTCGTATAAAAAAAAACATACCAAGGCCTTATTCTTTCTCATGCGTTCAGGAGTTATAAAAAAAATTATTGTTCCGAAAATGTCTACACTTAATGTCAATAACTAATCTTGTCCTATTCTTATAAAGATCTCTGGTTACATTAATTTCACTTGCATAACTCATGTTTTGTTGCATTGTGTTTTAAAAAAGTCGATTTGCTAACCAATCAATCGATCAAATCCAATTCCCTTTACACCAATCTAATTAACTATAGCATCTTGTCTATTGACGGGTTATTTATATCGGATAAATAGTGGACACCTAAACAAACTTACATAACTAGGTTAGTTATAACGATGAAATAGTAGTTACAACTTTATATATACTTAAATTTATATATATAGAAAAAAAATCCTCAGTTTTATACACAGATAAAATAAGATTACAGATTAGAAGGTTGTCGCAAAAAACATAGCGACAGAAACAAAGTATTTAAAAAAAAAACGACGAAATAGTGGACACCTAAACAAACTTACATAACTAGGTTAGTTATAACGACGAAATAGTGGACACCTAAACTAACTTACATAACTAAGTTAGTTATAACGACGAAATAGTAGACACCTAAACAAACTTACATAACTAGGTTAGTTATAAGTTGTAAAGGCTGTCAACAGAATTGGAATTGGGCAGTATACATAAAAAGTCGTATTGGGGGCAATCCTTTATTATTACGGTTGTTTCTCCACATAGAGTATGTATACAGGACTCCACATAGTGTGCACACTAACCAATATAACATTGTTGATCTTTTCGATGTCCTCACGCAGTATAAGGGTGGCATCTTCGAAGTCCTCCATGTGGCCGGTCGTTATTATTTCCACTTGCCCCGCGGGCAAGACCAGCTGCAATGTCGACTATGCACTTAATAATTGTAGTACAGAGTGCAGGCGCTTTATACACTGACTACACTCTTTTATGTATTTTATCTTTCACACAATCCATCCACTTTTATACTTAACGCTTTCTTTAAAACATGGCTTTCATTTCTTCGTATGATATGAACATGACCATATCAACACATTCTATTTGAACATGAATTCTTACTAATATAATATTACAAATATTAAAGTAAAGTAACAACTTCTTAGTGCCTTAATGAATTAACGAATAAGTTTGAAAATATAAAATACACGTACTTCTTTTTAATGGAATGGTGGCCCCGCCTGCTCTATCCGTATACACTGGCGGGGCACCAGTGAGGGATAATAGACGTGTACGATAGCAGATCAGTTAGCCCCTCGTGACGAATGTAACAAGAATTAATCACAATGTTTTCCAGGAGGAACCACAAGGAGGTCGACCTGACAGGGCTTGCTAGCAATGGAGCCATTTTTCCTAGTTACTAACAATCCCTTTCCCCTGTTTACAAGTATTATATGGGGTACCTTCTTTACCCTTTACATAGGCTTATTATACTGGTCAGTGAATATATTCCGGTTATGTGGACGAAATCACGGATAAAAGCTAGTTACATTCGTAAATAACCTGTATGGTTCTGTTCCTGGCGGCGAGCTCGACAGCCTCCCGATGCTGGTGGATGCGCTCGTGCATGTTGGCGAGCAAGTTCCGTCGCGCCGCGATCGCCTTGCTCCACCCATTGCTCATGCTGTCCACATACGCTATCTCCTGCACTATCGCCCGCATCTATGGTATGTAGAAAAGAACAATGAAAAGGCATCATTATCATTTCAGTGATTCATCACCTACTGCTGAATTATTATAATAAGCAACCTGTTTGTTTAGGAGAAGGAAAGGGATTGACCTGGCGTGAATTTACTGGGTACAGAGGAATAACACCTGAGTCCTCAGGAATGGCAACGCATGGGGGGTATCATGGGCGAAACAGTATACTCTGTTATGTCCATGGTACTGCTCGTGACTATAAGCGACGGTTACCACTTTCCATCAGAAAACATATAAAAAATAAAAAAAAATAAAATATATATATATATATATATATATATATATATATATATATATATATATAATACCTAATACTAGGATATATATATTTATTGTTAGTATTAAAGTATAGCAAGTTAAATTTCGAGGGACAACCAACTATAATATATAGTGGGGGGGGAGGGATTGTTAGTAATGCGAACTACCAGTCCTATTGCTAATAATATACCATATCAGGTGACCTTCGCGCGCGGTCCCCCCTGGAAGCCATCGTATTAAATTCCAGGTGTATACATCACAATGGGCTAACTGACTTGCCTGTTCATTCTCACCTTTCATCTCTGATTGGTGCCCCGCCAGTGATACCGTTATCGCAGTCGGGGTTACCAATTCATAATTTTGTAGAAGTAAATTAATTTATATATATTTTTGTAATGCCTGTAGGTAGCGGCGTGGGTTTAACAATAATTAAACATTTATCTTAGATTATATAGATAATGTCAAACAAATGCTTTTGTATGGAGATACAACATAAAACTCATATATATTATGTATATAACATTCTAATATATATAAAAAATAATAAGGAAAGTTATCTATATATTAATACGTGAAGCAAAAAACTTTTTACGAAATTTACGGAGGAGTATGAAATTTCGCACACTTATAGTTTATACAGAGAAGGAGTACATATATATATATATATATATATATATATATATATATATATATATATATATATATATATATATGTATAATTTAATATATAAATATATTAAATTATACATAAAAAATACATTAAATCAATAAAAAAAAAACACATACGTATTATATATTTTGCTTATTGTTAAGTCTATGGTCAAATTGAGAATAGATTAATATTGTTTGTTTTAAATATTATTTGTCTATAGTCTTACTTAATGTCAAACATAACCATAATAAATTCATTTATTACAATGTACGTTATGGTCGAATTTCGACCAATGAGCGACCACTAAAGAACCCTCCAAAAAACGACATAACTTATAATAAATAAACGATAACACGGCATTCTTTGTTGTGTGAATAGCAGTGCGAATCCTAAAACGCGCTATCGAAATATTTTTGATCGTTAAGTATATATACAAACAAGACGACAGTGTTATCGGGGATCCGTTTCTACTCGGTCAAGCGGTACCTGGGGCAGAGCCGCTTAAATCTGCCCCAACGCATTCCACAATACGCTTGGGGGGAGCTATTGTAATGCAATCCGACGCCATGTCGCGTCAGTCCTATGGTTTCAAAACCAAGTCCGGCCCTTGCGGCCTCCTCAGTCCGATAACCCATGACACATCGTCTTGCGGTCGAGATATGTCGAAGGATTTCTTGAATTCTTCACCCCACCGTAGTAGAAGCTTTGATCCCTTTTTGTTTTTCATTTAAATCTTTGATATACATTGAATGTATGGAATGTAAATCTTGATAGGCTTTTTACAATATATAAAATTAATTCTTGGTTTTAATTTTGCCACGATTATAGTATCTAAGTATTCTGATATTTTCTATAAATAACTGTTTTTTATAAATTAAAAAAAAAAAAAAACTTGTTTGTTGTAACCTTAGATTTCATAGATAAAGCATCGAGCCTCAAAAACGGGTCTACTTTTTGTCAGCTAATTGTCAAATTAACTGACTCTTTTTTTTTTTGTCAGTATTCTATATACTTACGCATAAAATGTAACTTGACGTATTATTTAATAAATAAAATAAGTGTTTACGCATTAAAAAGATGCAGAAATTATAAGACAAAATAAATATAGAAGTTATAAAGGAATCACTCATAACTATTTATCAATTGACCCGTTTTTCTAAAAGCATTTCTATAGAGACAGTCTACCTGTATCTAAGGTTGTAACCATAGACAATACCCACGCGTATCTCGTTCTCTATTTTGGCGCGTCGCAGCTTGCACATCGTGGCCCACAGGCCGTCGTCCATCACCGGCGGCATGTTGCTGATCAGGTCCAACTGTTCCACCCTAATGCATTAGTACTTATATTAGAACTACAGTTAACTTCAGAACGTTTATTATAATTGGCTTTATAGTTGTTAACTATGTATGTAGGTATGTAAAAAGAATGTGAAAGAGTGACAATATAGAATCGTTTTCTAATTAAAAAACGTAAATAAAAAAATACCGAAACTCCGTTCAATCTAGCTATTTGAAACGCAGAGATAAATCCGTCATAAAAAATTTTTTATGCAATTTAGAATGCCAAATAAGCTGACGGCCCAGCTGATGGAAAGTGGTAACCGTCGCCTATAGACATGAGCAGTACCATGGACACAACAGAGTATACTGTTTCGCCCATGATACTCCCAATGCGTTGCCATTCCTGAGATGACAGGTGTTATTTCCTCTGAATCCTGTAAATTCACCGCCATATCCCACCCTTCAAACCGAAACAGCCATGCAAACACAACTGGTGCATGGTAGAAACAGAACAGACTTGGGACAGAGGTGACAAGTGAGCAAGAGAGAGAGAGAGGAGAGAGACAAACTATTTTACTAAAAGCAAACGACTTTTGCTCAAAATAAAATAAAATAAAATAAAATAGTAAAATAGTTTGTTACTCAATCATGCTTAAACGACTGCATGTGAAATTATTATATAAATATATGTTAATATAATGGTATTTTAATTTAAATCATTCAAAAGTCTTTGATTTTTGATGGTGGAATATCTTACTATCATTCAATTTTACCCGAAGGCCGTATGCTCTCAGCTCAGAATGTGCCAACCCTTCCTTTCCCGCGGGTGTCGTAAGAGGCGACTAACTGAGGGCGAAGGGTGGGCAGCAGCGTCTGTCTTAAAACATCTCTAAAGCCTAACTGCGGTTACTAATCTGTCTGCCAAGCGTGGTAACTACTGACCAAACCTTCTTAAGAGTGAGGCTTATGTTCAGCAGTGGACAGTCGAACACTCAGGTTATGGAATGAACTCCCTGCCGAATTTTTCCCAAGAGACTACAGCATGGGATTCTTCAAAAGGGGAGTAAAGAGGTTTCTTCAGGGTCGGCAACGCGCGCGTAATACCTCTGGTATTGCAGGCATTCATAGGCTACGGTAACCGCTTACCATCAGGTGGGCCGTATGCTTGTTTGCCACCTCAGTGGTATAAAAAAAGTGGACAGTTAGTTAAAGGTTGATTTGATGATGATTAAATTTTATCACAGAAAAAACATAAAAAAGAAAAACAAAACAGAAGTATGTATGCGTGTAATATGTAATGTAGTGACGTGGTAGCGTGGTGACCTAGTGGTGGCGTGTACCCCTTGTAGTAGTCGAGGCAGTCGGGGTGCAACAGCGGCGGGCGTGCGGCCGCCAGCACCGCTCCGGCCAGCTCGTTCAGCACGGCCGGCGTGTGCGACGCGCGCTGCTGCCACTTCGGACGCTTCCTGCGCACCACACCACGTGAGTGCATCATAGGTATCCACCAAACTCACTTCACCACTGACTAGACGTTCCACAGTTGTAAAGACTCCACGTCAGTACACCTCACGACGGGAGGAAAGGAATTGTTAGTATTTATTTATTTATTTATTTATTCAATATATCTCATTAAATCGACCTCCATGTAATGCAGTTCATCGAGCAATGGGCCTGCTTTCATTCTCATCGATACCTCGGGCGGGGTTACCATTCCATTTTCACCCATAAAAACTTCATCGTGAGGTGAGGCGCGGTAATGCATTATTGGCAAATTTACTGCCCAATATGAATAATGTAGAGTCCGCATAGTGCAGCGCAGCGTCTAGCCTTATGGCCACTTTCCTCGGAGGTAGATGAGAAAGGTATGTAACGAATAGGTATCCCATTAGAAAAGCAGTTTAGCAACGTTTCTGAATTGACCCAACTATTAATCGTAAGAGGGTCCCATTGCTAGCAATATATCCTATCAGGCCGACCTCCACGCGATTCTCTCTGGAAACCATCGAGGTTAATTTTGTATTCGTCGTTAGGCCAACTGACCTGCTACATTCTCATCTATCGTCCCTCAATAGTGTCCCGCTACCATATACCGATAGCGCAGGGGGGTTTTTTTTTATGGTTGAAAATGATATGGTACTCCCGCCTGCGCTAACGGGATACGCCGGCGGAGCACCAGTGAAGGGTGATAGATGAGAATGAAAACAGGCCAGTTAGCCCATCATGATGAATTCATCAGGAATTAACCATGATAGTTTCCAGGGAGAATCGCGAGGAGGTCGACCTGGTTGGGTATATTGCTAACAATGGGATTCTCAGTCTCCATTACTAACAATCCCTCTACCCCCCGCAGGCGGAGTTACCATTCCATAGTCATTCGTTAAAAACATATTAATTGTACTCGAAACGTTATTCATGCCGCAAAACAACATAGCTACTATTACATCAAGCGACAGGTAAAATTTTGCTATTGACACCCGTATCATGTTTTCACCAAATTTTATAATATGCTATATAGAAATATATCTATTTCCGCTTACATATTTCTAAGACAATTGGTTTTAGGTAAAGAAAAACGAATCATTAGGTATAATGGTACTAACTTGTAGAACTTGTAGCACTGGTCGACGATGATCGGTGAGAGATCCGCGAAGTGGTTTTTGAAGGTGCGCTCCATGTACTTGTCCTTCTGCGCAAGCGCATCATACGTCGCCTGACACTCCTCGGCCTGCACAGCTGCACTGTTTGCCTCTTTCTGCAGCACCTCTATTTCGCCCTCCAAGCGTGATATTTCTGCTCTGTGTGGACGATTTTTAATTTTTTTTTTTACTAAATTAACGACTTATTATTATTTGACTGGTTGATTTAATATTCACATATTTATAATCACCACCAGAGGGAGACTTTGTACAAAAGTCGATTGTTTCGCCACCTCTGTCCCATTCGTGTTTCTACCGTGAAGCAGTTGTGTTTGCATGGCTGTGTTTCGGTTTGAAGGGTGGGATATGGCGTGAATTTACTGGGTACAGAGGAATAACACCTGAGTCTTCAGGAATGGCAACGCATAGGAGGTATCATGAGCGAAACAGTATACTCTGTTATGTCCATGGTACTGCTCATGTCTATAGGCGACGGTAACCACTTTCTATCAGGTGGGCCGTCAGCTTGTTTGCCATTCTAAGTTGTATAAAAGAAAATCTCTATAGTTAACAGTTTAAACTAATAAGAAATAATTCTTATAGTGATGGAAAGTTTACGACACTGTTTATTTTAAATGTTTGCCTTTATTCTAGAATTCGTGTTAATTTTATGTAATTAATTCAATAGTAAAATAATTCAGTGCTTATAATTAATAAAATTTTATATTTTATAAAATTTATAATTAATAATTGTAAAAATTTAATCTAATTTTTAAAAGAACTCGTGGGAAACTGCATTTTTAAGCCTTCTTGATATAATTACCGCATATCCTCTAATTTTTCATCCATTTCAACTCGGTCCAAGTTAATACGACGTAAGCGCATCAGATTTAGATTCTCTTGGCCAATAACAGAGTCCACTTGAAGTTTGGTTAGCCACAACTCCTTCACCTAAAATTAAATTTGGAATTAAAGAAATCATACTAGGGAATTCTTCTATTACTGATCCATCGGACGAGACACCTTTCAAAGATCCAAGTAAATGAATACTGGCATACAACGGTCAAGTTGACGTCGTTAGCAATCTTTGAAGGGAGAGTTCTAACAGTGAAAATAAATATTTTCTCTAAAAACATGGGTCACGAATGGAAATTAAAGTTGAGTTGTTGAGTTAGTATGAAAGACTAACATATTTTTCTGTTTTTGACTTTTTGAATTACGAAAATTCCCTCCAACCAGAGTGAGAGACTTAGTACAAAAGTTTTTTTTTTGATAGATGTAAATGGTATGGTAACCCCGCCTGCGCTAACGGGATACGCTGGCGGAGCACCAGTGAAGGGTGATCGATGAGAATGAAAACCAGGCCAGTTAGCCCATCATGATGAATTCATCAGGAACTAACCATGATAGTTTTCAGGGGGAACCGCGAAGAGGTCGACCTGGTTGGGTATATTGCTAGCAATGGGATTTTCAGTCTCCATTACTAACAATCCCTTTCCCCCCTTAGTACAAAAGTTGTCTGCATGAATATTTCTGACCCACTCGTGTTTCTGCCGTGAAGCATGTTGTGTTTGCATGGCTGTATTTCGATTTAAATGGTGGGATATGACAGTGAAATTACAGAGTACAGCGTATGAAGTGTATCATAGGTAAACCCGTATACAGTCTGTAGGCAACAGCTACCAGTTTCCATCAGGTGGCCCATCTACTTGTTTGCTATTCTAAAGTGTATAAAAAAAAAGTACGTTTAATGACAAATTTGTAACTGTGTGCTAAGCCTATTCAAGCAGGCGCTTCCTTTGTTATTATTATTGTATCCATTATATTATATTTATTTATTATTATCCATTTTTATATATATTAGTACCGTATCATCTTGTTACATTGGACAGTTGTAGCAGCAATTAATAATTTACTGTAAATTTATATATTAAAATTAAACTTATTTATCATCGAATATCAGAGTTTATCTATACTTATAATAAATCTGTAGAGAGGTCAATTCTGTACATGGAAAATATTTCCAAAATAACTATCAGCGGGTGATTAGTGATCGATACTGATGCCAAAAATGCAATCAGTAAAATTTTTGTCTGTCTGTCTGTGTATATTCGTTATTGAAACAAAAACTACTCGATGGATTTTAACGAAACTTGGTACAATTATTCTTCATACTCCTGGGCAGGTTATAGTATACTTTTCATCACGCTACGATCAATACGAGCAGAGCAGTGAAGGGAAATGATAAAAGTGTCCACCCGTGCGACGCCGGGACGGGCCGCTAGTTATAAATAAAATCCATTGTGTTCACGACAAAACAGATTCTTAACTTTACGTTTCGCTAACGATGCAGATTTCACTCTTTAGGTATATTGGTGAAAGGTACCTTCTGGTTGAATTTGACGATGCCCTCGTCGAGCACCTGCGCGAGCTTGGCATACTCGGCGTGCAGCATCTTGCGGTACTTGTCCCGCTCCTCGTTGCGGGACGCCACCTTCTCTTCGTACTCGAACACAAGCCGTAGGTCATCCTCGTTGAAATGCTCAGGATCTTTCTCCAACTGGACATGATAAATTTTACGAGAGCATGTAAAAATTTTAGAGACTTCCAAAATAATATTTCGAATATCCACTAAATCTGGTTTTGTATGCAATACTGATGAATACAAAAGTAATTATTTGGCTTGTAGGCAATAACATATGTTCACTATAAGCAACATGGATTACTATTTAGGAATTCCTAATTAGTCCTAACTCAGTCCAATTGGATTGAGTTAGGTTTTCGCAGATACAAAAAAAAATCGTGTTTCCTATAAGTACTACTTGGGCACGGAGAAAATTAAAAATTAATGTCCAGTATTCCATCGCACTCGTATGCGTTGCAGGTATAGAATAGGCCATCTTTCCCTTTATAGGTATCGTAAACTATCGTATTACTATTTATCGTAACTATTGTACAGGCTTTTATTTTCCGTTTACTGTAATAAATAATAATAATATATTGTATGACTAAGGAAAGGAAATATAATGTAGAATGTATATATAAATTTCTTATATTGTTAAAAATTTGCACGCCGACATAGAGGCAGAATGTACACGGGAAATATAAACCTCTATCATCTAAAATTACCTGCATTCTAACAAAATAAATTCATTTCATTTCATTTAATTTCATAAAAGGTAACTAAGGGAAATTATGGTCAAGGATGGGCAACTATAGTGTATAAATAAAGGTAACACATTAAGAACAAAATTCGGACACACCACGCATATCACACTTACCATGCATTGAGGCATCGGTATCGGTTTCTTGATCTCCTCATGCCATAGTTTCTCAAGCACACCGTCCATCATCTCCATTAAAGCGCGCTCGCGGAAGTCGTCCTTTGGCTTCGGTTCAGGTGGTGAAATCACGATCTGGCTTGGACTGATGTACGGTTCGATGCTGCACTATAGCCATATACATGTAAGAATCAGTCACAAAGTATGAAGTATGGAACACTCTTCCACTGCATATTCGTGAAAATCAATCACTGAATATATTCAAGAGTAGATTTTTTTTTCAATGGGTGTAAATGGTATGGTAACCCTGCCCGCGCTAACGGGATACGCTGGCGGAGCACCAGTGAAGGGTGATAGATGAGAATGAAAACCAGGCCAGTTAGCCCATCATGATGAATTCATCAGGAATTAACCATGATAGTTTCCAGGGAGAACCGCGAGGAGGTCGACCTGGTTGGGTATATTGCTAGCAATGGGATTCTCAGTCTCTATTACTAACAATCCCTTTCCCCCCTCAAGAGTAGATTAAAAGAGCATCTTCTGTCCTCATAAACTTATTATGTACATGTGTGTATATATACGTATTTTGTATGTAAAGGAATATTTTATGTCTATGTATATATGTATATGTATTATTGTACACAGATATGTATGTATTTTGATTTTAATTATATGAGTTACTTTGTATATATGTCAACATATTTATTATTCCTTAATATAAACAACTATACTGTTTCCTCCTATTATTGTACGCACACTGCCCGCTGGTAATTAATGCTCCTTTCCACTAAGGGTGTGCTGGAAGAGAACTCTTACAGAGTTAAGCTCGCCTGTTGTACATCTTTATTTAATATATATTATACATATGTTTGTAATTTTTGTGTACAATAAAAAATAAATAAATAAAGTACCCAGTTATTAAAAACAAGTCCGAATAATGTTGACAAGCGTGTATATTTATTGCATGTAACAATCATAAATGTAAACAACTGTATTTGAATTAGGTATATGTCTAGTAATATCTAAGACGTATGTTTAAATAGATATTGCAATAAATACTTCGAACTAAATGTGCCAAAATTAATTCTTCTCATTATGATATTACAACAAAAGCTTGAGTTGAAAAGCTGGAATTTACCTCCGCCTCTCCACGAGGAAATGTCCCAGCTCTGTTTCAAATATAGACTAAAACGAGTACTGTTGGAGAAACAAAATAAAGGAGAACATAACTATCGGTAGTATCTGATCCTCAATATGATATTTTACTCATGTGTGTATGTATATGTGTATATATGTCTGTGCATGTATATGTGTGTATATATATATATGTGTATGTGTCAAATATAGGCACAATTAAGAACTTATTTCCTTTTTTTTTATTAGTATTTTTTTTAATTAGTATTGAGAAATAATTCTTGTAAAAAGTAATGTAAAGTGGTACCCTGCACTTTGGTTGTTTTGTTAAGAGAGGGACTGGCTGAACACCAGCGCTGTGCAGCTGTTCACATTGCGCTGGGACACTCACAGCATCAGCTGAGCCGGTTCCTTTTGCCGAGTATGGGACACTTTTTGTATATGTCATTTATATTTTATATTGTAATTGTATGACAATAAATGTTTCTATTCTATTATATTTATATAGCAATTGTCATGGAAAAAATGGGCATGCGAATTAGTAAGGGGCTTATTATATTACAATCAAGTGGGTCGTATACTTGTTTGGCATCTCAGTGGTATAAAAAAAATCAAGAATCGAAAAACTTAATAGATTTGGATCATGTGACTAATGCCACAATTTAATCTGTAAAATTATTAGGTTGTAAGCGTTCATAATAAACCTACAAGTGTAGTTCGTAGATCACCAGAGGGAGACTTTGTACAAAAATCGTTTGCTTGCGTACCTCTGCCCCATTCATGTTTCTATCGTGAAGCAG
The DNA here is from genome assembly GCF_026898425.1 of Galleria mellonella. Taxonomy (NCBI): domain Eukaryota; kingdom Metazoa; phylum Arthropoda; class Insecta; order Lepidoptera; family Pyralidae; genus Galleria; species Galleria mellonella. Next base: position 5,085,484 of record NW_026442176.1, read on the forward strand.
TTGTGTTTGCATGGCTGTGTGTCGGTTTAAAGGGTGGGATATGGCGTGAATTTACTGGGTACAGAGGAATAATACCTGAGTCCTCAGGAATGGCAACGCATGGGGGGTATCATGGGCGAAACAGTTATTATGTTATGTCCATGGTACTGCTCATGTCTATAGGCGACGGTTACCACTTTCCATCAGGTGGGCCGTCAGCTTGTTTGCCATTCTAAGTTGTATAAAAAATATGAAGTTATTTATAACGTTACTCACTTCTTCTGGATCGACTTTGATCAAACGCTCTGGCAGTTCCTCCTGTCGCCACTCAGGGTTCTTGATGTCTATAACTAAGTGATGGAAGCTGCCGCGCAGATCCGACAGCTTGTTTAACTCTGTATTATGAAATATTACTTATTAGAAAAAGACTCTAGTGTGTATTTTTATGGCATAGTAATGGATAAGTCGCTTTATATAAATAAGATAGATTCAATTCTCGAGTCACTGTCAAGTTTCAAGAAATATTAGTTTTAGGCATTTTAAGGTATGTAATTGTACACAACTTAGAATTTAGAGGGGGGAAAAGGGATTGTTAGTAATGGAGACGAAGAATCCCATTGCTAGCAATATACCCAACCAGGTCGACCTCCTCGCGGTTCCCCTTAGAAACTATCATGATTAATTCCTGATGAATTCATCATGATCGGCTAACTGACCTGCATATTAATTCTCACCTATCATCCATCACTGGTGCTCCGCAAGCGTATACCGTTAGCGCAGGCGGGGTTATCATTCCATTATCATACACTAAAAAAAAAACTTAGAATTTAGACTGGTATCATCTTGGGAAATGTTCAGACTAATATCGAATTATTTATATACTAATACTCCTGTAAATATACACAAACTAAGTATATTAAAGATTGTATATTACACATAAAATGCCTTGCATCTAAATACTTGCAAATAACTATTGTTTATTTAGGAGTGACTTAATTGTGGTATAAGAGTTCAAATCTACTTAAAAATTATGTAATTTTATATACATAAGTACAAAAAGAAAAATAACAACTACTTAATAACAAAAAAGAAACAATAAATGCAAACAACATGGACTTCAGTCAAGCGTGAAATCTATTAACTATTCGGGCACAAATTAATGTAACTGGTGTCGAAAATTCTCGAACCCTCTACAATGAAGCGTAGCCTCGCATTTCGCTCTTCGACGAGGCCAACCTCCCGCTTCTTGAGGTTCATCAGATCATCAAATTGCTTGTTGAACCACAGCCGCATGTTCTGTACATTTAGCTGAAAAAAAAAAACAAAACTGCATATTTCACACCTAACGGTTATTGTGCATGACCCCATGAACATCAAAATTTGGCCGTCGTTATTTCCAAAATTTTCCTAAGAACGGAACAATATACCTAGTTTTCATTATTTGACCAATAAAGCATAAGTTTCTCAAAAGTTAACATTGCTGTTTGCACTGCTCTGTTGTTAGTAATGAAGTCTAGCGGCCTCATTGACAGCAATATAGGGTATATTGTTCCGGTTGATCTCCACGTGGCATCAGAAAACCATCGTGATTAATTCTTGTCGAATTCTTCACGACGCACTAATTGATCTGTTGATAGCATTTTCACCTATCATCTTTCACTGGCGCACTGCCACCGTTAGCGCAAATGGGTTAAAATTCCATTTTCATCCTATAAAATAAAAAAAAACTACAATCCAACCTTGACGATGTGCTGCAGCCAATTCATGTGCAGGAAGGAGAAAGCAAACGTCTGCGGTATCATGTAGGCGGGCAATTGCATGAACTTGTGCGCACTAGTGCCGTACAGCGCGTGAGGGTTGCCGGCCACCTCCTCCGACTCCTGCTGCTTAAACTCGCCCACCTTGCTCTCCATGCTCTTGCGGCCTTCCTTCACCGACATCACCGAGCTCTCCGGGAGCCTATTATTTATTATTATTAAAACATATTTATATATTCTGTTTTATATACATGTCTGGAAACCGTTGTCGAAAATGTCAAACACAGTTATTATTTAAATTAGTTGTCCTCTTACATTAAATACTGTCACCATCATCATCATCATCATATCAGCCTTTTAACTGTCTGCTGCTGAACATAAGCCTCTCCCTTGGGGGGTTTTGTCAGTAGTAGCGACGCTTGGCAGGCGAGTTGGCAACCGCGGTTTTGATTTTAATGATGTTTTAAGATGGACGCGGTTGTCTGTCATTCTTCGACCATTAGGGTCCCTTAGTCGCCTCCTACGACACTCATGGTAAAGGAAGGGATGGCATTCTTTGTCGGGATCATACAGCAACTAACTAATGTAATATAGTATTAAATTAAGTATGTTACGGTATTTGGCTCTTGTCGGCGCTCGCTCTGTCAATCGTCTCTTCCCAGGGTCGAAAGACTGCGGCGTCGTTCTCCATCTCTATAGCACGCAATGCCTCAATCTGCTGCAACTCTGGCCAATAGTCGCGCTGCGTCGGCAGCACCGCATAATTCTCTACCTGTTCCAATGCAATGTGTCTTAATTTTTCACTGATCTACCACAACACAACCTTTGCCTTTGACAATAATGCAAGATAGGCTGACGGAGTCGCCGTACAAGATAGGATGTTTTTTTAATAAGAGATCATCATCATTTTCCTACCCTTATCCCAATTATTATTTGGGGTCGGCGTAATATGCTTTTTATCCATATTGCAAAAAGATTTGGCTTATAGTTTTACGACCGGCCGCCTGCCTGACGTCAACCCTCTTTGGGAATTCCTTCTTTTAATAAATTTCTTTTTTTAATAAGAGATAATGGAATGATTACTCCGCCTATGCTATCGACATATGCTGGCGAGGTAACTGTCAGGGATTTTAGGTGAGGACAGTTGGCCCATCGTAATGAATTTAACAAGAATTAACCACGACGGTCTCCAAGAGGAACGACGTGGAGGTCGACCTGATATAATATTAGCAATAGGACTTTTAGACTCCCTTATTAACAATTCTTTTCCTTCCAAAGTAGAAGCGTGAAGTCTAGTGAAACTCGTGACTAATATTAGATTAGTAGAATAGTATAAAAATAATCTTTTTATTTAGAATTATCTTAGTATATATCCTCAAATTAAAGTACTTGCTTGGTAATGACTGAATATAGCAAACAGTTTGACTCTGGGCGTGAGCATGGTGTCCCAGCAGGTCCGTTTGATCCACGCGGTGACCTTGTCCTGGGCGCGGATACGAGCCTCTGTCTTTAGCCGGATATCTTCTCGTTCGCGCTCCGCCTGAAAAATATTCCGATTTACATAACATTCATAAATTTAGCTGAGAAAATTTTCTATGGGTCTGATTTTAATAATATTTTTTCTGTGGACCCGAGACGAGTGTTAATATCCCATAGTTAGAACATTCGTCTCATGTTGGTTTGATATAGACCAAGCCAACTAGCCGGCGTGATAGATATTGAAAATGTACTATTACCGTTCTCCTCATGTGAGGATTGATTCGTGCTCATCAGCAGGTTTATTAAGTTATTATGTGATGATGAATGATAAATAAATACCCTTGAAGATATCACACAGCGTCATGTTCTCCAAACTAAACGGATATTGTATCATTTGTAAATAGATGATATACCTATCGCCGTGTCGATCCCCACATAGAATGGGCCACCTCTTCCTTTCCCGTGGATGTCGTAAGAGGCGACCAAAGGAAATAGTCGAGGGATAGGCAGCAGTGTTTCACTTAAAACATCACCATGGGTCTAAATGCGGTTGCTAACCCGCCTGCTAAACGTGGCTACTACTGGCAAAACCCCCAACTATAAGCTGAGATGATGATGATGATGAGATGATATACCTAGAAAAAGTCTAGACATCGTGAATACGAATGTTTAAAAAATTGTACGAGAAACCAACTGAAACCAGCGGAAGGTAAACCACAAAGGTTACAGTACTTGTCTATAAAGAATCACCTGCTTGAGCCTCTCCTTCTTGTGCTCAAGATGCAAGTTAAACTCTGCCAGTGAGAGTTGGTGTAGCGGCGGCTCCGATAGATTCTCCTCCAACAGCGCCACCAGTCGAGACTGTATCGCTTCAAATGCCCGGACCACCTCTTCGCGCTGCTGTTTGTAGTCCAACGCTTCTTCGCGGACTTTCTTCTCCTCTTGCAAATCTAAGTATGTTTCTATAGAAAAAATAGCATTTAGTAGAACCTGAGGCTTTATTTACATGGATTTACTTTCTAACCCTTTAAATTTAAATATAGATTATTTTTACTCGGCTGTCAAAAACGGCCGATAATTTTTTTTTGAGATTAGATTTCTGATCCTAGGCCTCTCTCGTAGACTGCCGTAAGGAACGGTCTTGAGCCACCAGCACTACATAGCTTGACTCATTTGAATAAATTGAGAATATTATAGGATATAGAGTAACAATATAAATTAAAATGACGACCTTTAGATGTCAAAAATTGTTTCGAGCACAATTTGGCTTTGAAAGAACAGACGGGCTCTTTTATGTTATTGTCACTGTTACTAAGTTTATTATTTTTCCAGCACGACCAATGAAATGGAACGACATAAGAACATTTATAAGAACGGAACATTTAGATTTTAAGTTTAAAATAATAAATTTATCTACAACTTGAATGCAGCAAACAACATTAATTTCTTCTTATTTTTTTACAATACAGGGGGCAAACGAGCATGCGACTCACCTGGTGGTAAGTGACTACCGCCGCCCATGATCACCCACAACATCAACGGCATTGCAGGTGTGCTGCCGGCCGTTTAAAAAGGAATTTGCTCTTTTCCCGAAGGTTATGATGTCGTATTTTTAGCAAAAAAGTACTATGTTAGTACCTCGTATTGATTTATACACTTACTGTCTGTATCATTGATGATTAAAAGCGTGTTTCCGTTCCGTTCGAAGATGTTCTTGTTTAGCGGTTCGTGTTGTGGATCCGGTTCACCGCGGTCATGGAGCCGCAATACGGCTATAGTACGATTGCCGGCCAAGTGTGTGATATAACTTCTTTCGCCATCCACAAGAGCTTGTCGGATGCCGCATTCGTAGCGGTGGGTAACGATCTGTTTGCAAACTTAAAACACAAGGCGTTGATTCTCTTTTGCTTATATTTTTAGATCGTCAAATAGTTTAGCTGATCGAACAGGTGAAAAAAGGGGGAAAGTGATTGTTGATAGTACTGGAGACTGAGAATCCCATTGCTAGCAATATACCCAACCAGGTCGACCTCCTCGCGCTTCCCCTTGGAAACTATCATGATTAATTCCTAAAGAATTCATCATGATGGGCCAACTGGCCTGTTTTCATTCTCATCTGTCACCCTTCACTGGTGCTCCGCCGGCGTATCCCGTTAGCGCGGGCGGGATTACCATACCATTTTCACTCATCAAAAAAAAAACAGGTGAAGTAGAGACTGGAAACTATGTATACTGATAATCATTATCATGCTTTTAAGGATAATTACTTTTTTAAATAGCTTCATTATGATATTTGGAGTCACAGACACCAAACATCTCTAAAAGCCTAACTGATTGTCAACGTACCTATCAAGCATAGCAACTACAAGCTAAACCACCTTTATGGAGGATTATGTGCAGCAGTGGACAGTTATCAGATTAAATTATGATGACGATACAGTAAATCGACTGACCGTACTCAGACGGCGCGTCCGGCTGCCGTATGATGACCGTGCCATCATAGCCGTAGGTCAGCACCGCGACGTTGTTGAAGTACCCGCCGAACTGGCGCATGTCGTGCCCGGACTCGATGATCGGGCCCATCTTCACCGAGATCGTTACGCCTTTCTGTACAATCGTTTGTAAACACTTTACTGTTACTAGTTAACCACGACCTCCACAGCGCAGTAATACATTATTAGCGCAGGCGGAGTTACCATTTCAATATCATCTATTAAAAAAAAGCGCAGTGATGAGTTTTTTTTAATGGATGGCAATGAAATGCCTACCCCGCCTGCGTTAACGGTATACACCAGTGAGGGATGACAGGTGAGAATAAAAAAACAGGTCTGTTAGCCCATTGTGATGAATACACCTGGGATTCAGGGTTTCCAGGGTGGACCACGTAGGGGTTTACTTGACAGCGTATATTGTTAGCAATGGGACTGGTAGCCCTAATTACTAACAATCCCTTCCAGCCGTGCAGTGATGAGTATGTACGTTTCTTTGCGTAAATGAGGTACCGGATTCGACTCCCGGTTGGACTGATTTAGGAAACGAGTTTTTCTGAATTAGCCGGGGTCAGGATGTTCTGCATTGCCGTTACATTTTTTTTGCTTAGTTCGTCATTTATTATAGTATTCCGTTGCCTCTTAACTCTTTGAGTAAAATGTTTACTTTCATTCTTAACAAGAGTATCACTAAGTCTCTTAAAAGATGTTTTTTTTATACTTTTTCATCATTCATTGTGTAGGTATCATTGTGTATAGCTGAAAATCATTCAGAGTGTAAATGCTTCAAGCACTTCTTCTCTTAATCGTCATTAACACAAAATTAAAGCAGCTAACTCACTTCACCAGATAATTTGAGTACATGGAACTGCTTGGAGATGTGCGGAATGCCCAGCATAGTGTCCTTGGTCGCTAGAGGCAGCAGCCGCGCGTAAGGACCCTGCATCTTGCCCGCGAACTTGTTGTCTTTGCCCGTGTCAGCGTTTATGCATATTATACGCTCACCTAATTGAGACGATAAGTCTTAATAATAAGTATCTTTTGTTATCAATTTTAAATTATATATTAATGTAATTAAATGTGAATTTTAATTGAATGCGAAATTTTACTTTATGTAATAGAAATTACACGTTTTAAATTAAAATTTTAATTTACATTTTACAGTCTAATTCTATTATCACTAAAATATATTTAATTATGTAATTTACTATAATCAATGTACGATTAATGAGTATATATATATATATATATATATATATATATATATATATATATATATATATATATATATATATATATATATATATATATATATAATTTGCAACGTTTTAAATTAAAATTTTAATTTACATTTTACGTATAGTATATATATATATATATATATATATATATATATATATATATATATATATATATATATATATATATATATATATATATATATATATATGTTCATGTAGAGGACAATAAATAATGTATTAACAATTAAATAAAAAAAAAAGAACTAAGGGAAAACACAGTGGCAAATGACCACCAATGACCATGCCATCGACTCGTATACCATACAAGCTTTAAATATTGATTGTAGTTATCTGTAATAAAATATATTTAGTTATTTAAATAATCAATTAAACTTAATTATCCAATTAAATGAATATAAAATAATTAAAAGTTCCACCGCCATTAGGTATCACATGAATTGGTCTCACAATACACCAAAATCGAATCAGGTTTTTAAAGCAACTTAGAATGGCAAACAAGCTGACGACCCATCTGATGGAAAGTGGTAATTGTCGCCTTTACTCGCAGGCATAAACAGTACCATGGACAAACAGAGTATACTGATCTGCTTATAATACCCTTCATGACTGTCCTAAGGACTAGGATATTATGCATACATATGTAATTTCACTGATATATTCTTCCCTTAAATGGAAACACAACCTTGTTTAGGTACTAATAAAGAATATGTAACTTGGTAAATCAGTAAATTTATTTCTTGTAATTGTTTATATTTATAATAAGTTTACTATTGTAATCTTTTGGAGGAAACAATAAAGAGTAAATCTATCTAAATTTAAAATTGAGGTAATTTTAAATTCAAATATAAGAATTAAGAAGTTACTAACCTATTGCGTATTTGTCGGAGAAAAGCACAAGACTGAATGAGCGCATGGATTCGCCCACCTTCATGAGGAAGGAGTCGGCGAGACCGCGGCCTAGCTCCGCGTAACGCACCAGCGTCAGTTTAAAATCCTCGGATAACTGGTAGCATGTCAAAAATGAAGAAATAAGTTTTTTTTTTTATGCAATTTAGAATAGCAAACAAATTGACGGCCCACCTGATGGAAAGTGGTAACCGTCGCCTATAGACATGAGCAGTACTATGGACATAACAGAGTATACTGTTTCGCCCATGATACCCCCCATGCGTTGCTATTCCTGAAGAGTCAGGTGTTATTCCTCTGTACCCTGTAAATTCACTGCTATATCCCACCTTTCAAACCGAAATGCAGCCATGCAAATACAACTGCTTCACGATAGAAACACGAATGGGACAGAGGTACCCAAACAAACGACTTTTGTACAAAGTCTCCCTCTTGTATGATGATGAAGTATAATTGTAGTACATCACAGGAGAATTTTATTTTAATTTTAAAGAAGTTGTTACGTTTTTTTTTACCACTGTGGTGGCAAACAAGCAAATGGCCCATCTGTTAATAGATAAGCGGTTAGCATAGCCTATGAATGCGTACAATAACAAGGATATTACGCGTGCGTTGCCGACCTTGAAGAAACCTCCTTACCCCTTTTTTTAAGAACCCCATGCTGCTGTCTCTATCCGTTTAGTATGTCTTGTCCGTAGGATAAGCTCCCTCCCCCCCCCCCCTCATTAGTTGGAAGGACGACCTCAAATACATCTGTTTCCCTGCAATGTCCTTCTTCATGCTCAGGACTGTTTTTATAGCAGTCTATGGGGAAGGCCTATATTCAGCAATAGATATATATTATATACGCCTGTAAGTACTGTTTGAATAAAAAAAAATATACCTTCATGATAAATATGTGGCCGGCGGACATGGCAGCTGCAGTCAGCTCTCTCCCAGTGGGCGAGAACACAACGTGCGATACGATCTGCTGCGTCAGGCACATGCTACCTATTTTGTGGAGGCCTTCCTCCGGGGTGAATTTTAATAGCGCCAGTCCATACTTCTGATCGACATCACCGAACACAATAATAATAGGATCAACTAGGCTTGCTTCGAAAGATATATCCTCACCTTCTATATACTTCATTGACACCTAGTAATAAAAAAATAAAGTAGAAAACATAGGTGCAAAAAACAAAACTTAAAGGATTTAAGCAGGCAAATGAATGGAGTAAAGTCCATTTCTCCAAGTCCTTTCTCCAGGGTTTTTAAGGTCTAAGGTCTCTTCCAGTTTTAAGGCAATATTAGGAATCTCATGTCTACATTTTTTTTACAACACAGGGGGCAAACGAGTATGCGGCTCACCTGATGGTAAGTGACTACCGCCGCCCATGATCACTTACAACACCAGCGGTATTGCACGTGTGCTGCCGGCCTTTTAAAAAGGAATATACTCTTTTCTTGAAGGTTATGTTGTCGTATCGGTTCGGAAATACTGCTGCTGGAAGTTGATTTTAAAGAATGGTTGTGCGTGAAAGAAAGTGCCTTGAAAAACGCACGGTGGAAGACCGCCACTCGTCCAGATGATTAGGATGAAACTTTAGTTTGTGGCGGGTTGTACGGTGGTGGAAATCAGCAGATCAAAATCATATATAAAAATTTTAAACATAAAGCAGGAAAGTAGTAACCTTCGCCTAGAAACATTAATACCGCCATAGACATCACCAAGTACACCCTGATACATAGTAATACAAGTGAGAACAATGAATATAATTGTCATATTACATTAGATACAGGCTGTATTAATGACTCACCAATTTAGCAGAGTCCACTTCATAAATACAAAGAATTCCTTTATCATTGACCATGGCGATATGTTTACAATCCGGCGCAATCAGTTGGATCTTCATGACGTTCCTGGAAGTATTTCAAGTATACATTTTGAATAGATAAAACGCGAAAATAAGAATCTTCGTGACAATTTGAACATGTCTGAAGTAAAGCAGTAAGAAATTAATTCTAATCAAGTAACCAGTGATATGTACTTCCGAAAAATAACACCTAGTTCAGTAAAAAAATAACTAAGATGGTCTTAGATTTATAAAAGCTCTAGTGTATAAGTGATCACATTTCTAGTTCTAGATCACAACTCTAGTTTCACCAACTTCATTTAATAAAAACTTTACTTCCATTACTTCTACTGGATTACCTAATTGTACTTTGCTAGACAGCAAAGTACAATTATTAGACAATAAAGAAAAAAATTCCTACATTCCTCTTAACCTGCTTCTCAATCTAATAGCAAAACAAATAATCCACTCGACTCTTCAGTCCTTACTTTACCTCTGCTTGAACGTGAATAATTTGACATCTATCTTCTCCTCTGACTCTCCAGTAATTTTATACACGAACCCGCTGTCTGTCCAGATAGCGGCGACATCTGAGTTCGCGTTAGAAACCAGCCGCACCACCTCATCGTGAAGCAAATACTTCCACACCACTTGCCATTTAGTTTCAGTTTTCTTTAATGACTGTAAATAAAAATTGAATTATTATTGTTCGCATTGTTTATTTACGTTCCAATTCTTTCTATTTAAGAGAGACGGGTGAATAATTAAAAAAACTTCATAGAGTAGTTCTGTTTTATCACATCTACATCGATCTTTTTGTTTCCAAAAAGACTAAGAGAACATAAGTAGAGAAATATGACGGCCAGTAATACGCCACGCCGTATAGGTCCCTGCATAGAATGGGCCACCCCTTCCTTTTCCGTGGGTGTCGTAAGAGGCGACTAAGGGAGCATATGGTAGAGAGATTGGCAGCAGCGTTTCTCTTAAAACATATGTAAAAGCCTAACTGTGGTGTCCAACCCGCCTGCCAAGCGTGGCAACTACTGGCTAAACTCTCCTTATGGGGAAAGCTAATGTCCAGCAGTGGAGAGTTAACGGCTGAAATAAATACGCTACGCAATAGAATTGATGACACAATCTCTGAGTCTACATGCCTTCATCTTAATGATGAATTGATTGATGACCAAAGAAATTAAATTCCGTTCACCATTCACCAATAAGTAATTATTTTCGATTTCAATAATATAAATAGAAAAAGTATACCAACCCTTAAATACTTGTCTGGCCCGTAAATAAGTAAGCCGCTGCCGAAGGAACATACGCGAGGCTTTATGTTCCCTTTTATGTCTTCGCACCATTCTAAATTCGTCACCATACCGATGCCGTCAGACAGCACCTACGTTACAGTTTCTCATCAGGCACAAGATAATTCTAAATTTAAAATAATAAAAGTAAATTGTACCGTCACACTGATTGTCAGGTCTTTGAGTGATCAAATATCCTATGTTATAAGAAGCCAGTCATATTTACGGATAGAATTAATCTAAAACGAGCCAATTTAAGCAACTTCGGCTTTTAAATTAAGCCTCTTGAAAATCAATCCCTATTTATGTAAAGCAATGGTTCCCAACCAGTACACCACAGAAGTCAAAATATGGTCCGCGAATGATTTTTAATTTAGCGGGCGTTGAGCAGTTAGTCGCCGTGCAGTGAGAAGAACGCGGTGGAGGTTGCTTTACATTGGAAAACAATGTGAATATCTCAGTTTCACGGAGGTCGTCAGAGAATACATCAGGCGAGATCTAGACTGACCTATAGTGATCAAGGTCGTAACAGAACGACACGATCTATTTTTGTTATTTCTTTTTTACCGCTTTGTTCTAAAGGACAACTCGTCTACTAGTTGAAATAAAAAATAATTCTCAGCTTAGTAATGTAATAAATTAAGTGTATACATTAGATTTAGGCAGATTGCGCGATGGTGTATAAAATAATAGTTTATAGTAAACGGTTCCATGCTTGTTTACTTTATAAATGAAACGAATAATTTACTATCATCCTTCCGTGTGGTTCTGGTTTAGAATAGGCCATCCCTTCCTTTCTCGTGGGTGTCATAAAATGCGACTAAGGGAAGACGAGGGATGGGCAGCAGCGTCCATCTTAAAACATCTCCAAAGCCTTACTGCGGTTGCCAATCTGCCTGCCAAGCGTGAGAACTACTGGCACAACCCCCCGAAGGGTGAGAAGCGGTGGGGAAGCAGTGTTTATGTTTAGCAGTGGATAGTTAAATGTTGATAAGCCGATGATGATGATTATTATTATTCATTAGGTGCAGAATGTGAACTAACGCTGTACAATTTGGCATCAGGATCGATTGCATACAACTGCCCCTCGCTGTTCCAGCAAACGCCGATTAGAGACGGCACAGACACCTCCCAGCCTGTTTTCTCCTCTTTGAGTCTCTTCATAACAAAGCATTTCTTGTAACATTGTGCCACCTCCCACACGATCAGACCTTCGCCCCAGCACTCGCACACTAGCAAGTGTGTACGACTCGCCCTGACAGCCAGAAATTGTATTAACAACTGTAATTATATTTATTGCTACATATCACATTACATACATGCCATTATGGTGACCAAACAATAAATAAACACCGAATCTTCTGTAAGCTCAATAATAAAATTTATTATACAAGTACCAAAGAAATTACAGAGAATTAAAAAATAATCGTTTATTATGCGAAAAAACGAAAGTATTATTTCAAGACAATTGAGACATAGATCAGCAAGATAAACCACTTTCAATTAAGTAAAGAATATTGAAACAATATCATAAATGTGGGAAGCGTCTTGCTAAATGCAATAATATTGTGCATGATGTTTATCACGGGTGATATATTTGTGATAACCTATTCTTTAAAGGAGACAAGGATTATTAATATTTGGGTCTAACAGCCTCATTGCTAGCAATACAGGGTGTATTACTAGCAATGAGGCTGTCGACATCCACGCAGTTCCTCTTGGAAATTATTGTGATAAATTCTTGTCGAATTTGTCACGATGAGCCAACTGACCAGCTTTCATCCTCACCTATCATCTCTCACTGATTGTCTTCGTTAGACAACCTGTATACCGATGACGCGGGTTACCATTTAATTCTCACCCATTAAAAAACACAAATTTTATGACAACCTCGTGTACTTAAATTGAAATCAATTGAAAAAAGTCCCGATTGAGAACTAAGTACCTGATATGTATTTAGCTAATGCAATGCACTTGTACAACATGAAGTCAATAAATAATTGCTAATTACGAGTATGTCATGCTTATAATAATATGGGCTTACATATAAATTTGGCTGCGTCGTATCACGCCCGTGGGCACGGAAATGAGCCGCTGATGGGTGCGCCAGTTCCACACCGAGATCAGGTAATTAGGGAAGCCGCTGAAGCCGGCTATCAGGTCACATTCCATCATACACAGTCCCTTGTAGCGATTAACGTCTTTATCTGATAATAAGTGGCATAGGTATTTAAAATAAGTTGATATCACGTTTTTAATGACAAACAATTAAATCTCTTTTTTTTTAATTCGCTAATTCTCGTTAAGTTAAAGGGGGAAGAGACCGTATCGCATATCCAAAATCTTACTTCACTCCCAAACTGGCGGTAAAGACGTAGGTCAGAAGTAGGCCAAATTTAAGTGAGATTGGACGGGTCATATTAGCTGTATGGGTCCTAACAAGCAGCCAAGGGAGGAAAGGAATTGTTGGTAATGGGTTCTAACTGACCTATAGCTAGCTATACACCCTGTCAGGTCGACCTCCACGCTGTTCCCCCTGGAAACCATCGTGGTTAATTCTAGTAGAATTCGTCAGGATGGGCTAACTGACCTGCTTTCATCCTCACCAATCATCTCTCACTGGTGCCCCGGCAGCGTATACCGATAGCGCAGGCGGGGTTAACATTCCATTATCACCCATTAAAAAAAAAACAAGTAGCCAAAGATCTCCACCCAATGGATGCCTACTGATGGACAACGAGGCTAGCCCATGAACCAATGGCGTGACGACCTAGATGGATTTAAAAGAGTTTAGTTTGAGTCTTGGAAGGAGATATCCCTTTATTAAAGGTCTCCCTTTGCCCAGTAGTAAGACATCATGGGTTAATAATGAAATAGATTAGAATATAATTATATATATAATAATAGCAAACAAGCGTGCGGCTCGTCTGACGCTGATGGTGATAAATGAGCTCAGCAATAAATTCATAATTGTGGCCCCATAACACAGGTTATTATATTAACCTATTTAGGAGCCCAGTTCTAAAACCATAATTATTGTACCCTTATAAAACTATAATATTAATATTAGTTAAGAAACTACAGTTATGTTTTTTACGAATAAATCTCATTTCATTTCATAACAAGTAAAACACTTCTTTTTCGAATTAATAATATTATTAAGGGTATAAAGCATTATCTACCTTGTAGTTCGGATAGAATGACGAAACTCGGATACATCACTATGAATATTCTAGCGTTTTTTGTTTTTTCAGCAAACGCGAACATCTGTGATTTGTGACCTGTAACATGGTAAAATTTATTCCATTTAGTTTTTACATGTATTAAGTGTGTAGAAAGTTTTGCATATGAAATTTTTACTGCAGTATATAATTTTTTTTGAAACAGCGATGTCGTTATCTCTTAAGCTCTACATCACTGCATCCTAACTGGTTATGGTAGTTTGGAAAAAAATGTTTAATTTTTTTTATACAACTTAGAATGACAAATAAGCTAACGGTCCACCTGATGGAAAGTGGTAACTGTCGCCAGTAGACATGGACAGGACATGGGCATAAAAGAATACACTGTTTCGTCCATTGTACCCCTCATACGTTGCCCTTCTTAAGGACTAAGGCATAACAGCCGTTGTACTCACAATATTATTATTATAAACGTATTACTTACTTAACTTATTCTACAAATATAGAATTAAAAAAAAAAGAAAAACTAAATACGATGTAGCATATAGATACGCTAAAATCCAACGAGAATATATTGACGCAACCGAAATTCATGCAGTTTCAGGAATCGAGAATATATTTTCGTCTTTCTTTCAATGTTCATTGGGAAAAGTAGTTTAGTTTCACACTGGAATTGAAACCGGATAACACCAAGTTTGACTTGTCTAAGTTTAACATTGAGGCCTATGTGGTTACCCCTGGAAACAAATGTGGCAAATTCTTGATGAATTCACTGCTAAAAGCCAACTAACCTGCTCTAGTTTTCATGTATCACTACTTACTAATGATAGATACATATGGGGTTTACAATTTTACTTATATCATCTACTGCATACTTGATTCTCAAGTTTAATCACTCAGTTGAAGCCCGTACTTAGCGCGTTTCGAATAAAGATGAACAGTCCAAAATTACCTGCTATTACATCAACACCGTCGCCGGATTTATGGTTGTTGGCCACATACACCAGCTCTGATTGGGTCTTAAAATTGAAAAATATGATGTAGATATCGTGGGCAACAGCCAACACGTCTCTGCCGACGAATGTCATAAAATCCAGCCTCTGAGGGATTGCCCACCTAGAAAAGCAGTGTCATACAGATTTGTTTGTTGCAAAATAGACAATTTATATTATGGTGCCCACAAAGTGGTAGCAGAGCATTACAATAAGGTACTGTTATTAGTCTGAGGGTGGTATCCTCTTTACGTGTTCTTCGAAATACGAAGCGCCATCATTACTAAAGTTACCTACTTCGGAAGCTTAGGCTGTGTAATGCGAAACGAATGGAATGCCATTACCAGAGGGAGACTTTGTACAAAAGTTATTTGTTTAGGCACCTCTGTCCCATTCGTGTTTCTACCATGAAGCAGTTATGTTTGTATAGCCGTGTTCAGTTCGAAGGGTGGGATATAGCAGTGACTTTACAGGATACAGATGAATAATACCTGAGTCCTCAGGAATTGGCAATGCATGGGGGGTATCATGGACGAAACGGTATACTCTGTTATGTCCATGGTAATGTCTATAAACAACGGTTACCACTTTCCTTCAGGTGGGCAGTGGCTTGTATGTCATTCTAAGTTGCATAAAAATAAAATAAGAATGGAATGCCGAGATTTTCCTTAAAAAGTACAGTATAGAATTTACTTAAAGGATGTATTAAGATTTCTTCAGGGTCGGCAATGTCGGCAAACACACGTGCGTTGGCAAAAAACAAGTACACCAAATATGAATATGAAATATCCAGAAATTTAGACTAGGATTCGAAGTTGGGATACCCAGACCACAGACGAGATTTGTTCAACCATGCTGTCACACACCCTATCAGGTCGACCTCCACACGGTTCCCCCTGGGAATCATCGTGGATATTTCTTGATTTTTTTATATATACAACTTAGAATAGCAAACAAGCTGACCGCCCACCTGATGGAAAGTGGTAACCGTCGCCTATAGACATGAGCAGGACCATGAACATAACAGAGTATACTGTTTCGCCCATGATACCCCCCATGCGTTGCCATTCCTGAGGACTCAGATGTTATTCCTCTGTACCCAGTAAATTCACGCCATATCCCACCCTTCAAACCGAAACACAGCCATGCAAACACAACTGCTTCACGGTAGAAACACGAATGGCACAGAGGTACCCAAGCAATCGACTTTTGTACAAAGTCTCCCTCTGGTCTTTTCCACAATGGGCCAACTGACCTGTTTTCATTCTCATCTATCATATCTCGCTGATGTTCCGACTGCGTGCACCAATAGCGCAGGCAGAGTTACCATTCAATTTACACACATTCAAAAACTATACTGTCACCCTTCTGGTGACCCCTTTGTGATGGTCCCTTCACCCTTTGAGTTTATAATTTTCCAGCCAATGAGAGTACCATCTAGATTTATTTACTATCTACTTTTATCTATAAACAATATAAGGTATAAGCATATAGTTTACCTAACTTTCGGTTTAAAAGTTTCGCTTGCTATATTAGAGCCTTCTGAATGTCGTTCAGTCATTTTTTATTTTCTTTTTAGTTAATTTTAACAAAATAAATAATGTGTTTAATAGACATAAACGCTAACTAAATAACTACACCACTCAATAAGTTCTCCATGGCAACAAACAATTAAATTATGATAGGAACGCGGATACCATAGAAAGAGAATGGCATCACAGTTATTGTCCTTAGCAGAGAGATAAAATAACCACTTTTTTTGATAGGTGAAAATGGTATGGTAACCTAGCCTGCGCTAACGGGATGCGCTGGCAAAGCACCAGTGAAGGGTGATAGATGAGAATGAAAACAGGCCAGTTAACCCATCATGATGAATTTATCAGGAATTAACCATGATAGTTTCTAGAGAGAACCGCAAGGAGGTCGACCTGGTTGAGTATATTGCTAGCAATGGGATTCTCAGTCTCTATTACTAACAATCCCTTTCCCCCTTGGCGACCTCTGCTGTCTACCGGCCCCAATTCGAGAGACGACCGATCACCACTAGGTGTCATGTCGTATAGGGAGGTCAAGGATATGGCCTGGGATAGAACTGGCTGGAAGAAGATGCATGAATTAGTAGAACCGACAAGAGGAAACTCTTAGATGAAAAGAAGAAGAACCTCTGATGAAACTATATACAGTCATTTGACTGCATGTGAATGGATTATTTAATTTTGATATTATATGTTTTTTATGGTGTAAACGGAGAGAATTGAGAGATAATAGTGGCTTCTCATATTTATATATAAACAAATTATAATAAAATATAGGTATTAATCCATGGTCACGATTATAGGCTACATAAACTGTAAACTTTGACCGCAACCGCAAATGTTTAAATAATTGTTCCTTTGATAATTTCTATTTATAAATATATATAATTACGACCATAATTTCGTATGGGAATAGGCTGAGACATTAATTAACCGACTTCAAAAAAGGAGCATGTGTCCTAAGCACACAGTTTACATGACGGGCAGATTTTACCTCACGGCCTTGATTTTTGTACAAAAAAAAATTGAAAATGTTAATATAAAACTAAAATAGTTTCCACATGGAAGGAAAATAATTTGCTAACAATGTAACTATTAAACATAGATACATTTATATGACTCGTAAATAGTAGGTATAGTGGATACATAGAAATAGCGACTAAGCCGTTCCAGTAAATTGAAAATATTCTACCAAAAAATATTCGTATACAGTAATTTATCAATAAAATTTTTAAATATTAACGAAACCATATTAATAATAAATTTTACTAAAATGCACATTCCCAGAATTTGTTTTTGGCAGATGCACTCTGTGCCCAAAACCTAAGAATAATTATATAAAAAGAAAAATTACCTCTGGAAATAAAATGATTTATTAGTAGGACGACCAAAAAAAAAAAAATAATGTCCCCAAAATTAAGAAGAAACATTTAGGAAACTTGATTTTTATTGACAAGCTATCGTTTTTAATTAATAGTTATTAATTTCAATTGATCTATACTTCTTAATAGGATTAATTTATAATAGTAAATACTATTCCAGGCGTCCATAGGCTATTGTAACTCCGTTTACCATCAGACAGGCTGTGTACTTGTTTGCCACCATAGTAGTATAAAAAAATAAATAAACAAATAAAATTTAAAATTCTATCAATTAAATTAATTTTATTTTAACTTTAACAACTGTTAAATAAATAATGAAGACAATAAGTTTATTGCTGTTAATAGTTTCTTATAGTACTAAAATAATTAATTTGATAACATTTGTCATAAATGTTCATTAATTAGTAGAATAGAAAGCCTAGCCGTACTTGAATATAATAATTTCCTTAAATTTATATTATTAATTACTGTCAAAAATGAATGTTTAAGACGATTAACTTTACTAAAAAAATATTGTCAGAAAATTGCTGTGCCTAATTTTACTATAGGGAAATTGATAAAATGTTTAAATACTGGCAACACTGAGATTTAGATATGTCAAAAAGCGAACTACGGATGGGAAGTGATTCTAATTGATAAGAAAAGAAACAATAAAAAATTACGATGAAAATGTATATTGTGCTGAACTTATTACACTTTCTCCACCGTATACAATGTGAAGAACAGTTGTGAAGTTATTTATCTGACAACATGTAAGTTATTTGCATTTACGCCTTCTCCCATCGATGTTTATGTTATTATAGTTTTACTCGTTGTGTATTAATTGGTGATTGAATTGTGATTTGTTCGCGTATTAAGGGATAACTTCACCGATCCGGTGGCACAAAGATGGAATTCGTCGTCCATAGACTTCGCGGAGATTACGATGGACCGAAACTTCGCCCTCCTGCTGGTGTCGCTCATCTCCGCTGTTCTATGGATCGTCTACATCACATACTACAACAGCCGTGTTCTCGGCTACCTATTGACGAGACTGATCAACAGATTTTACTTCCAAGATGAGAACTTCAAGATTGGTGAGTGACCTCATTTTATTTATTGTCATACTTTTCTTTATTAATTGTAACTAATAAAACACTAACTGTAAGTCTAGGCTTTGTCCACACGAATATGATATAAAATATCCTGTGACACCTCCATCTCTTAACTATATATCAAATCCCACTAAAATCTGTTCAGCCATTAACAACTTTAATTGTTAATGTTAAGCAATTTAGTGTATACATAGTATTAAAAATGAAGAAGGACAGCCCAATTGTTATCCTGTCCATCAATATCTATACATAATCATGTAGATAAAGTTGCGGGTAAATACTTGCCGTCGGCTTGTTTGCCATTTTAAGTTGTATAAAATAATAATAATACAGCATTAATAACATTAATATTGGAGAGTACTATGGATTATATTATATGATACATTACAATATACTTTTTAATACCAATGGCACTGTTTATTTCTATTGGTGACAAATACTACTTTTCATCATCTTGTTTACTATTCTAATTAATATGAAAAAATTATTGTGCTATATGTAATATAAAATATATTTATATACTCTGTTATGTCCATAATACTATTTATGTCTATAGACAACGGTTACCACTTTCTATTAGATGGACAGGATTATTTGCTAATAATTCTAAATTGCATAATAAAAATCTGATTTGTATTAAAAAGTATTCATATTGAGTGCCTAGTCTAATAATGTAATATATATGAATTAAAAAAATAATAATAATTTAATAAAAAAAAAAATAGTTTATTATTTTGCCTTTTCAAACATAAAAATCTAAAATTTCTGTGATAGTTCAATAGAAATATTATTAATGATTTGAACGAAATGTTCAAATCATTAATAATAATGTTCAGTTTGTTACGAAAGTGCTTTTTATATAATTTCAATCAAAATTACTTTTTAAATAATCATTCCAAAACATTAAAATAGAATTAAATTGTGTTTGAAAATTAATTAATAATGTATACATTATTGATTCTTGCTGACTCATTAACTGAATAAGATTAATTCCTCTTATTTATAAAAACATTAAAGCTCTCAAAACCTATTTTGGCTATGGAACTGTTTTATTTATTTATTGCACAATAAAATTTGTACAAATGTTTTATCTTCTTATTCTTCAAAAGGGGGGTAAAGAGGTTTCTTCAGGGTCGGCAACGCACACATAATACCTCTGGTATTGCAGGTGTTCATAGGCTACGGTAACCGCTTACCATCATGCGTGGACCATATGCTTGTTTGCCACCTCAGTGGTATAAAAAATCTCTTTATTTCGAGTTAAATTCCCAATTTGGGAGAAAGTCACAACAGTGTAATAGTTAAAATTGATTTGTGTTTAATATCTGTAATTCAAATTCTGTGTGAACTACAAGGGTTTATAATCACAAATCACAATTAAATTAATCATGCTGAATTCAATAACAACATTTACATTGTACAAAGAAAATTGAAGGCCAGTGAAGTTCCTCATAGTTACTGCATGTATGTTTTCAATAAAATACTATTGAATGTTAATTTTTTACCACTGTTTATACATTTTAAAATTTAATATATTATTAAATTTAATATATTATTAAATTTAATATATTATTAAATTTAATATATTATTAAATTTAATATATTATTAAATAAACAGTGGTAAAAAACTATTTAATCAATGCAAGGTTTGGATTTTTTTTGAGACCCTTTTTTGATTCTCTTTTTTACTTTTATATATTTCTTTATTAGTATGTTGTTAGACATTTCTTTTTATATTATATCACATTATCATAGGACCATTTTTTTTTATTCATCTCAGGCATTATCTGTCTATTGTTGAACATATATAATACTTTAAATGAAGCATTTTTTTATTTTTATTGTAAATTGTTTATGAATAAAAATAATGGGATATCCAGTCATTTATTTAAAGGTAATTTATATGACATTTATGTAATTGAAATGAAGTGAATATTTATATGGCAAAACACTTTTACTTAGATTGTAATTCAGAAATATGATTTATCCATGTAGATACATTAAGTGCTCGACTGACATAAATGCAAACTATACAATTAGATTGAGCATTTATATTTGTTTACATAAATATATATTTTATATAAACAATTATTATAACAATTAATGTAGGTAAGTACATTTTATTTCCAATTACAATAATTTCTGACCAAGTAAGCAGTGCTGTAAAGGGGAACTATAAATAACAGCATGAGTCAGTACAAATTAACGCTGATCCATTATTAGTACTAACAAGATTAGAATCCAACCACTAATCTATTTAGAGTGCTCTCAAATATATGTATTCAGAAATGAATGAATAAAAAATTCTTTTAATTATACCTTCTTATATGTAATTTTTTTATACTGTCTACTATAGTGGAAAATAAGCATACGACCCGTCTAATGTTAAACGGGGTTACCGTAACCTATGGACGACTGTAACCTTTAAGAAATCTTAATACACCCTTTTTGAAGAACCTCATGCTGTAGTCTCTAAGGAAAGCCTCGGCAGGAAGGTCATTCCATAACCTGAGTATTCGTGCGAGGAAGTTCCTCTGAAAACGCGCTGTGCTTGAGCATTCTGGTTGTAAGATGTGAGAACGGATTCCCTTCCGATGGCGAACGGTACAATGGTGAAAGGTGGCTGTACGTGTCATATTGAAGAGTTTTTCAGAACACTATTCATTATACAGACGGTAGAAGTTGTAAAGAAATAGGTTCATTATTAGTTTTTTATAAATATTTTATTTGTTTTGTAATGATATTATTGATTAGATAGGTATTTTATCTAGTATTCAGTACTGAAATAATCTTTTAAGATAATATTATAACAACAAATAACTTCAAAATGGTTTATTTATATTCAGTTTATTAGTGTATGTTTATTAAAACAATGCTCAACTAATTATTAGTTTGTAATACAATTATGCAAAATACGAAATATAACGTCATTTTTCTGTTATTAATACATATTTTCTGATATTATTAATGTTATAATTATTTTAATAAAATAAAATAAATAAATATTTTAGATTACCTTTAGTAACAAATACAAGAGTAAGTTGATAAATGCCTCCGACTACTCTGACTGACAAATTTTGGGATTTTTTTTATACAACTTAGAATGGCAAACAAGCTGATGGCCCACCTGATGGAAAGTGGCAACCGTCGCCTATAGACATGAGTAGTACCATGGACGTAACAGAGTATACTGTTTCGCCCATGACAGCCCCCATGCGTTGCCATTCCTGAGGACTCAGATGTTTTTCCTCTGTACCCAGTAAATTTACGCCATATACCACCCTTTAAACCGAAACACAGCCATGTAAACACAACTGCTTCACGGTTGAAACACGAATGGGACAGAGGTAGCCAAGCAAGCAACTTTTGTACAGTCTCCCTCTGGTAATCATAATTTCAGTTGTTACCTGGCCATTGCTGAACATAGGTCTTCCCCATAAGGAGGGTTTTGCCGGAATTCGCAGTTTGGCCTTAGTGATTTTCTAAGAGGGACGCTGCTGCCCACCTCTCAACTATTAAATACCCTTAGTAACTTCTTACGACACCCACGGTAAAGCAAGGCCCGTTCTATACCGGAACTACACGGCACTTTTGGGATTATACTCATGAGCATATTTGACTGATTTTTACAAAATTGATTGTTACAGGATCGTTCACACTCAACGCTCTCTCTGGTAAAATAATGTTCCGAGACATAGTGTACATCAACTATGATTACACGCTGCGCATACAGGACGGATACTTGATATTCAGGTGGTGGCGCTCTTACGTGCCTAAAGATGTCTCTGAAGGTGAGTGAAAGTATTACATTATCTTTTAAAAATGTTATCAATTTTTTACACAGGGGGCAAACGAGCATACAGCTCACCTGATGGTAAGTGACTACCGCCGCCCATGATCACCCACAACACCAACGGCATTGTAGGTGTGCTGCCGGCCTTTTAAAGAGGAGTATGCTCTTTTCTTGCTCTTTACAATTTTGTTATAACTTTATATGTAAATTAAGAGTGTATGTACAAATAAAAAATAATCAAATTTGATTGAAATTTCAAAGATCCATATAACAAAAATTTCGAGAAACTATCGTATTACAAAGTATTAGATTAAGACAAAAAAGTGTCCTTGCGATCTCCGCATAGAATATCCATCCTTTCCTTTCTCGTGGGTGTCGTAAGAGGCGACTAAGGGAGGGCGAGGGATGGGCAGCAGCGTCCCTCTTAAAATATCTACAGGTCCTAACTGCGGTCATCAACCCGCCGGCCAAACGAGGCAACTTACTGGCAAGTTCTTCCAATAGAGGGAGGCTTATGTTCAGTGGTGGACAATTAAC
Source organism: Galleria mellonella (assembly GCF_026898425.1). NCBI lineage: Eukaryota > Metazoa > Arthropoda > Insecta > Lepidoptera > Pyralidae > Galleria > Galleria mellonella. Next base: position 5,109,007 of record NW_026442176.1, read on the forward strand.
AAATTATTAAATATTAAACAATATTTGAATTTGCGTGTAACATCTTAAACTACATCGTCATTTAAGATCAGGGGATATTGTGGTCAAATGCACTCCAGAATCGACCAAACTGGCTGTCTTATTTATTGTTTTAATCACTCTATTTAATTTCCTGATGGCAGTCTATAAGGGAGGCCTATATTTAACAGTGAACGGATAATGGCTGAGATGATGATGATGATGATGATTACTTTAAAATTACTTTACGACGTAGCGAAATATATAAATTATATAATTTACTGCGCTGATTCTATGTTCGAAACATTTTTGGTTGTTTGCTGTCCATTTAACAAAACTTAGTTCCCTTCTGATTTGCACATAATTAATCACAATTATGACCGTTTATAGGAATGATGCCTACATGATGTCATCAATAATGGTGTTTATCAAACTCGCAATATAATACCTTGATAATGCTCCTGCTTATCTTTTATTTTCATTTCAAATATTGAAATGTAAAAGTAATAAATTTGCTTACAGTTAACTATTTCTATCACGTACAAAAATCTCTTAAAATCCTTGCCAAATACAAACTCATGTTTAATATGCTATGCTGTTATTATTTACTGTGTTAAATGAAATAAATACAAATACATATAACACAAAATCTTATCACAATTCATTATCGTATTACTGAACTTGCAGGGTGTATATTTCGTAACCCTAAGATTAAGAACTCAAAGGCTGAATCATTGAAAGATATTCCTTTTGCGTTTCCGATGTTTTTTATTGTTTCACAAACTCAATACTAATTGCATTATGTTTACTCCATTGTATGTAAATACGGTATTGCCTATTTATTCAAACATGATTTCGTATCCATTTTAGTATATATATTTGACTTCTGTGAAAGCTGAATTCTTTCGTAACAATCCAGATTTCATGGTTATTCATTAATTCTCATGATCTCAATTTACTGTTGTTCACAGACTTGTCACATTCTGATACCCGGTTATCCATTATGTTAAACGGCTTCGAACTTCATTTCTACAATCGGTGCGACCTTTACAATGAACTAGAGAAAATATTTGGATTAGACCCCGTAATTAAACAGCAAAACGACGATGACTCTACAGATAGAGATAAAGCTATGAATGACGCTAACGAGAAGAGACGCCGCGCCCAAGACACGGTGAGGTCAGAGGCGGCTATGGCCAGGACGTGGCGCGACCTCATACCGGTTATTAAGATCGACATCTGCTCGGGTAGAATCGTTTTTGGAAATCGTTTAGTACCAACAACATTGTCTATAAGCATTGAAGAATCTCACTTAGTTTACAGTACAAAACCACCCGCCTCTAGTTTAGACCACCTTATGCATTTTGTAAAAGCCAAAGCAGAAAATTGCAAAGTCATTTTAGCTCCCAGTCCTAATTACACAGCTATGGTAGACGAGCCACCGAGATTCATGGGAGAGGGATTCGTGGTAATGAGTTCAAATTACATTGAAGTCTATTTCTATATGGATGAACCGGGATTGGTGCCTGAACAGCCGGTTCTTCTCCAGTTGGCTAATGGTGATATAGTGGAGTCCGCACCGCCTATTTGGGGAGTCGATATAAAATGTGGCAAAGGCACAGATTTCAGTTACGGTCCATGGGCTGATAGACAGAGAGACCATTTATTCAGATTCTTTTTCCCGCCAAATTACAAAAGTTTAGAAGTTACACCGCAACCAAAACCTGGCGACAGAAGGCAAACACAATCTTTCGATATCCGGTTATCGACGCTAAATGAAGCGACTATAGACATTTTATTCACAAAAAACAAAGAAACCAATGCTGTCCATATTAATATTGGTGCTGGATCTTATTTGGAAGTAACTCTACCATGGATTGTTTTGCAAGATGGATATACCACCAAAATTACTGGGCAGCTACTTCATCTTGAAGCGACAACAAGTCTTCAATATAGAAGCTTGGCAGAAAGTGAAACTCTGGAATATACCGTCAAATGCCATTACCCTCTTGTTTGGAATCATCATCAATGTTGGCAGTTAGGTTTGACAGGATGCAAAGCAACAGCTCACCTTGTCTATACCCATATAGATTTCTTTCAGGATCTGATAAATGATTGGTCAAACAAATCACGTCCCGATATTTTGCATTTTGTTCCATATACATGGAAAATTTCGCTATTACTAAAGGAGTGTGAGGTGGTAACAGTGAGTAATCAATATAATTGGATAGACTGCAGTTCGACTAATCAAGAGAATAATCACGTCGCTTTCTGTGGCGATCTTTTGGACGTGTCGTTTGATTTGCCCTTCATTGATTTCCTACCTGATGTTATACCTTTGAAAATCTGGATTCAAGGGGAAGCGGTAGATATGAGCCTCTATTTACCAGAAGTGAATACTTCAAGACTGTTACTACTGTCTATTGACAAAAATATGAAATTGATTCCTTGCAGATTAAAGGCGTCAAAATGGCGAAGAAAGTGTGTAAAATCACAGGGATGGGTGGATTGTTGGTCTGTCCCTATTGTGGCCTTAAGTGTCAGGTATAACTATCATCCAATTCCACCACTGGGGCCTGAGCCACAAGCTGACATTACTACACCGGAAAAAGAAGAGATTCTTTTATCTCCAATGAGAATACCCAGAATGAGAAAACAGCCTCAACTAAACTGGGCCTTAGACGGAAACAAATTTGACCGTACTTCATTGCCGCCTGATAAGGTGAGCGTAGAACTAGAGGTAGGGCCATCTATCTTACTCGCCTATGGAACAATTATAACAAGTTTCATGAATTTACTTGAAAATATATTTGGAGAAGATCAAACTTTTACAGATATGCAAAAAGTACCAGTCAATGAAAACACTATGAAACTGAATGACAGAAGCAGTATCAATCAACATACTGATATATCGATTGATGACTCGACAGATACAAGCAAGGGCCCTTTTGATCCTCGACGTTGCAGACCGCTGGATGTTACGGTTTCGATTATTATTCACGACATTCAGGCACATTTAGTAAAGAATTGTAGTGAAAATGAGCCTCCGTGTCCTGTAATATTAATAGAGAGATTTGGATTTGAAATGGACAAAAGCTTTAAAGAAACTAAACTTCAATTACTTTTGAGCCCTTCAATATTGGTGTCATCTACTAATATGTCACGGAATAATCCAAATAATTCTGGAGCATTATACCAAGGCCACTTGATGCTGTCCTCTTTCCAATTACGAGGAAATGGTTTCTTTAGTGATACAAATCGTTCTGTTGAAGAAGATACCATAGAATATGCTTGGATGATGGAACTACAGTTAGGTCAGTTAACGGGCCGTCTGACTTTGCCCCAACTTTATCAAATCATTTCATCTTTAGAGACCTTTTTGTTGTTAATTTGTGACAGCGAAAATGAATTGGTTCCACCAAATTCTACTAAAAATTGTCATCATGGCACTAATACCATAATGTGCCCTGAAACCGATAGTACTTTAAAGTACCGATGTCCAACTACAAATGAGATAAAATATAGAATGATTCGAGTTGCCATCGATCTGATCGATATCTATGTAGCCGATACGAATACGACTTTGCAGTCTTGGATATCACCAATAAGATTGAGTTTCTGTAACCTTCATGGAGTTGGTTTTGGTACAGGCATCACAGCATTATTACCAAACATAAAACTAGCGCTTTACACTCAAACGAATTTGCAATCTCATCATCATTCCAATGGGAGCAACAGCAGCCAGCATAGTAAACAGGCAGATAATGATAATTGGGTAGGAGTTGGATCTGTATCGTTGGGTCCTGTGTTGATCGAAGGGGCTTCGTCTCTACCCCAAAGCCCAAAGAACTTACATTTTGTTCAGCAAAAGTTCCTTAAATTACACGATGAAAAGACAAAACGGCTGTGGTTTATGTGGCCAAACGAATTAAAAAGCACACAATGTGGCTGCACAGGAGGTTGTGCATTTTTTGGTTCCAACAGAAATGGTCCTAATTTCTTAAAACCAAATCCATCAGATCTTAATGACGGCATTAACGTGGCTGTATTTAATGTAATAGAAACGACCCCTGGAGAATACGGTTATGGCCAGAGTCTATTACATCCTGGACAACTGGTGTTCCATACACCGCCTTATAACAGTTTAAATGTATGTCTTCAGCCAACAAATGTCGCTACTTTGATACCATCACCACTTCCTCAAAATCTGAACAAATCTCCTCAAACTGTAGAACGCCGGAGCTTAACCAGAAGGTTCTCGTATACAAGTATGAGCAAAGGGAGTAATAATGTTCTGGTCTCGAGCACAAAGAGCGATGTTCCATATGCACGCCTAGTTGATTCCAATGTTCCATTGGGAAGTTCCAAAATCGATAGTGATTCGAAATTGAACAAAAGCATTCTGAATGTGCCACAAATGGAGAGCAGCGTTTCTGATTCTAAGCTGGCTTTAAGTTGTGGTGTAAAAGATAATACTAGCGCGAGCTTAAAAAAACAGATGCAACCCGATAGCGAATCATTTATAGTGCCTAAAGTGCCAACCAGGAGTGTCGGAGTTTCTGAATCTCACTATTCTCTCAACTCGCAAGCACCTCCGGAGGACACTGTGCCACTAGAAGTACAGAGGACTATGTCGATAACCAGCGAGAATCATTCCGAAGCCTTCTTCTCAGCTGACGAAGACATGTTCCCGAGTCGCTCTTCAAGTTTAAAACATTCCTTCGGCAGTAGACATAGCAACCATAAAGATAAAAGTTCTTTCGGTATAAATGACATAACTAATGAGAAATGGACTAATTCCATGCCAAGATCAGACATTTTTGATGGGCCAGCAGATACTATAAGCAATTTGAGCACAGGTGCTCAACCTGACTCTGAAAGTGGGTCTGTATCATCGACATCTTTTATATCTGCTATATCATCACAAGAGGATATGACGCTTGTCAATTTACATATGCAAACAAATAAACCTATAGTGGACTCACCATTGCTTATGTCCAGCTATATGCATAATTTGCCACAATACAAGTGCTTTAATTGGGCTACTTGTTCTCTACCCAGTGGTAGTGATGTTTATACCCTGCCCTTGTTTAAAAGAGCAGAAGATGGCACTTTGGTTTACGTCGGACAAAAGTATCTGCCGAAGTTCGAGATGTCTGGAAAGGTTAATAATATTTTAAAACTGATTCCAAAGAAAGATGTTCACAACAATCAGAACCAACATGGCCCATATTCGAACTTAACGCCTCATTTTAATTCTCAAATCAAAGCACATCCTTATCCTCATGCCTGGTGGGACGTGCAGCAAAGTGTCCAAGATAATCAGGAGAATAATACTGATAAGAGTACGACGTCTACAGCAACAACAACCAGTGATAGTAAAAATGGAGTGTTTGTAAAACTCCGTGGAGAAATAGACATCATGTTAACTCCACTAGTCCTGGAAAGCACGCAGAAATTTGTTGAATCACTAACTCCGGTGTTGGCAAATGTTCACCCTATTACAGTGATCAACCATTTAAGACTTCTCTGTATTTCTTCTGTTGAAAGTGCTAACGTATTAAAACAGAAGCAGTATGTAATGAACTGGCTGCCACAGATGCAGGCGCATAGCCAATCCAACTTTGATGACAAATGCAAGCTTGCGACAATACCGCACTCGAATGTGTACGAAGAAACAATATGTGACCAATTGCAGGCCACTGTATCAGTGCCTAAAGTGAATATGATATTCATTCAGTCTTCTGTTGTCGAAGATATGATCTCGTTTTCTGCTTTAGACAATATTCAAGACTTGACATGTGTGTCTCTGTTTGGCGTCTCGGTGGAGAATATTACGGCAAAATATGTGAGTTCAAAGAAGACCTTGGATTCCGTGCAGTTGTATTATAGACCTACATTGCGAGCTCTTGGGAGCAAGAAGACTTTTGGAATCATGAAAGGCCCCAGAGCACTAATATCTACACATTCCGGTGGATCTGGACGAAAGAGAGGACCGGAGAAAGGAGACCCGGTGTACATAGAAACATCTCAACAGCAGTGCGAGGATACAACGTTTACTTTGAATGTTGGTGAGTATCTTTCTATTTTTTTTTCTAACATACTTAATATTTTTTTTATTTTCTGAATTTCAGTAAAAGGAAAATAACCTATTCTGCTTGATTTTGTTAATGATATTAATGTCGCATGAAATCGAAAATTTGATGTGTGATTTTCAAACAATTCGTTGGGTTAAGTTTTCTAATTTGAAAAAAAAAATACCTAATATAAAAAATATCTTTACATCGCTCTTTAATGCTATTTAATGAAAATTGCTCTTTACTTATAGTTTGCAGCTGCAGCAAATTACTTAAAGAATTCATCCATATACATAAAAAATCATGCACAGTGTTATTGTTATGATTTTCAGAATTAAGTAAGCAATAAGTACTCAAATGTTTACTTTCTCTTTTTGCTGAACAATATAAACTTTATTTTCATTAATGAAATGAAACGAAACTTGAACAGGCAAGGTGCACGGTCAACTGAGACGTATACGTAACGAGTCATCGCAACTGAAGGATGCGACGATCACGGGCATACCGTGCCAGCACTCCAAAGTAGCGTTCAAGTTCATTAGAGCGGACTCTTGCTCCAAAGGCTGCGAATCTATGGTGAGTTTGTTGCGCTGTTGTATTGAGACGACGAGGTTTGTGGAAATGTACTCGTATATTTCCAATGGCTCGGTTATAACTGACAAAATTAAGAAATAAAAATTATCTTATATACTAAATACAAATATAGGAAATCAATACGAAACGGGTGGGGCAATACATTGACGTAGTACATGTAGTGCTAAATTAACAATTATTAAATTTTTTAGTAAACCAACAATTTTATTGCACTGCACACATTAACATAGATATGGCTCCATAAGTTATTCAAAGACTTCATTGTTGTCTGATATTTGATAAATAATTTTTTTTTCCTTAAATTTATATATGTTTTGTTTATTAAAATTGTTTTGTTTAATTCTGCTCTCATTAGTATGTGTGCGACTGTCAATATTAGATTGACTGTTTTTTTTATTACCAGAAATTCTATAGCCTTCCATATTAGCTATCAATTTCCGACCACTATTCAGTTCACTCATATTTTGCCACGCATGTTTCACCTCTATTCGTATTTTTAAATCAGTTGTGTTTGTATGTCTGGGTTTCGGTTTGAAGGGTGGGATACAGCGTGAATTTACTGGGTACAGAGGAATAACACCTGAGTCTTCAGGCAGTGAATTTACAATCTACAGAATAACACTCAGTGTCTCATGAGTCCTCAGGAATGGCAACGCATGAGGGGTATTATGGGCGAAACAGTATACTCTGTTATGTCCATGGTACTGATCATATCTATAGACGACGGTTACCACTTTCCATCAGCTGGGCCGTCAGCTTGTTTGCCATTCATAAAAAAAGGTTGCATAAACCTCTAAACGACGTATTTTCAGCCTAGTGTTAACCGGTCGGTACTCAAATTGCGAATTTGATAGTAATCAATCTTCGAGTGTTGGCAGGTGCACGTATTCATGGTAGTGGAATTAAACAATATAATTCTAATCAAATAACCAGTGATTTTCGCAAAATATCAAATAGTTTACTAAAATATTTGTTTTAGTGTTGTCAAAATGGAACAACTGATAGAGATAAGGAGAATGCTATTGGCTACATAATGTTTGAATGCGGCCTCGAAGGTATAGCGATTAAAGTATCAAAACATTTACAATGCCATAAACCGAATGAAGATAAGAAACCGGTTCGAACGGACAGCGAAAGCTGTAGGGAGTCCGTGAAATCGGCAGAGGAGTTGAAACCAGATAAGGAGCGGAATTCAAAAAGTCGAAGTGCCGGTATCGAAGACCTATTCCGTAAGAGAGAGTCGAATTCCAAACCTAGTACCCCCAATTTGGGGAATGCTCAGCCACCTCCAGTTCCGCCAGAACCCTCCACGCCGGGTCCCGACGAGCCCTCCATTAACGACAGCAGCAGTACTATGGTACCCGTAAAGGACAATGGGAATATGTCGTCCTGTGCGATAGATCTCAAAGTAGTTTGGTTCAATTTTGCTGCTCCACCTCGGACGCCAATCACAAAGAAGATTGACTATACCAGGTATTTAAAAGATGTGCCTGTATTTATGCTTAATAATTTGGACTGGTTTAGTAACTACTGAAATATGAATTCCCAGTATATTGGCATTTAAAATTATTTTCCAAGGGGGGCTTGATCCCTTAAAAAAGTGCGCATGTTCTGTCAGACATGTCTCTGCGAAGCTTTGCTCGCATTTTGGGATGGAAATCAAATGATTCTGAGATAGATACGGCCCACTCGGCCCCTCTCTAAATACGCCTATACACCTGTAACAGTAAATGTACCCTGATGTTTTTTCAAGTATATTGGCATTAATAGTCTAACGAAAAGTAGCTCTAAAAAGTTTGTGCTAGAATTGGATGTATATCGAATATTGGCAAAATGGTTTTAAAAATGTTAACGTGTTCATCGACTTGATGCTAATCTTAGCAGTCTGATCATTGTTTTTGTTTGGCAGTTGAGATTTTATTAGGTTTCTTGCACATGTATTAATTATTCCTTTGAAGATTGGATTGGAACTTGCTGAGTACTGCGTCGCCGGCGATCAACGCGTGGATGAACCCGTGTAACCGGTTGGGTATCCGCGTGGTGGCGCTGTACCGCGCCCACGCCCGCCGCCTCACCGCCACCGCCGCCAGCCTCATGGCCGCCGCGCTCGACCTCGCGCCACATCACGCGCTGCCCAAGGTGCGTATCAGATCCGTTGCTTGCAATCAGGATCGGCGCTAGCCTTCCTGACGCTTCTGGCCAAGTTTTTAATGTCCCTCCTCACTCTGGCAAAGAAAAAATCAAGGCCATCATGTGATCCCTTATTGGAGTATCCATAAGCAAATTTTTGACGGTTTCTAGTGTAAATTTTGAAGGAAAAATTAAATTTTTAGTCTCTTCGTTACACTTTTTCATCTAAATGTGTATATATTTTTTAAATTATTAGGGAGACTATACAAAAGTTGTTTGCTTGGGTACCTCTGTCCCATTCGTGTTTCAACCGTAACGCAGTTTTGATTGCATGGCTATGTTTCGGTTTGAAGGGTGGGACATGGTAGTAATTTACAGGGTACAGAGGAATAACACCTGAGTCCTCAGGAATGGCAACGCATGGGGGGTGTCATGGTCGAAACAGTATACTCTGTTATGTCCATGGTACTGCTTATATCTTCAGGCGACGGTTACCACTTTCCATCAGGTGGGCCGTCAGCTTGTTTGCCATTCTAAGTTGTATAAAAAAAATATTATCATTTATATGATGCATTTTAAACAAGAGATAGAATACAATCTCTACAAGTTTTCATTTAACACATGTTTTATTGCTACCGCGCATGATGCGTGGTCATAGCGCATGCGTGTGTTTCAAACGCAACTTGGAAGAATACATGGAAGCTACCAATACAATTTTTTTATGCATGATAATGTAATGTCACGCTAGCGAGACACCATTGAGGGATGACAGATGAGAATGAAAAGGCAACTGATGGTTTCCAGGACGACCACGTGGACAAGGGGAACACCCGACAGGGCACCTTGCTAGCAATGAGACTGATAATCCGTATTACTAACTATCCGTTCCCCCGACTACCAGTGCAGTTAGGTATTGTTGTTTGGCCGCAGAGCCGGTACGGGCGGCACACGCCGATGGCGAAGCAGCTGCGCGAGGAGCCGTCGCTGCAGCTGTGCGGCGTGCTGCTACGGCACGCGCTGCAGGCCGACGCGGCTGCCGTGCAGGCTGACCTCGCCGAGCGCCACCTGCCCTCGCTCTCCACGCTCCGGCAGGTACACGCCTCACACTTTCACATCTCGCACCATACCACACAAAAGGCGTAACTTAGAATCTTCACTTTACTTAAGATTGAATAAATACGACACGCCTATTATAGTACATTACTGCTGCGGCCAACAACTGAGGCATTGATGGACGAGCGTGCAAATGTGGGCCGAGGCGTAGCCGAGGCACACATACGTGAGTCCATCAATGTCTAGTTGTGGCCAAGGCTTGTATAGTACTTTTCTCAAACAATGCGCGGAAATTAAAAACACAATTTTACTTTTTAAGTTCAATGACGAATAACGAACAATAACAATTTTTCACGCGCCATAATATTCCTTTGATTTTTTTTTTTTCAATAAACAGCTTACTATTTGCAAGTCAGTTCGAAATTTAAATAAAACCTTTTATTAGTTACCCCCTTGGTAGCCATGTTTCGAAGTAAAAGGTCATTCCACTTTTAAATTACAGGACAGATATGAGTTTTCATAGTAATTTATCTGGCCGCAAAACACGACAGATATGGATTTTCATACAACTTTTGCCGGCCGCTGCCCGCATGTATCTGGCCAGTACGGCAATTTTGATTTATCTCGAAGAAGATTGTCAAAATAATGCTCACATTTCTAAGCATGTTTGAGAAAATAATATTGAGACTTTTTTTCTATACAGTTCTTTGTATTTATCGCCTTTTACACTTTCATTTATATATTATTATATTTTAACTTTATTACGTCACCTATTTAGTCAACACACGTCCTTTTATAATAGCTGCTATTTACATCTCTACTCTTTCCCCTCAAATGTGTTCCTTTTATAATCTTCTTTCATAGATTCACTTCAAGGTCGACCACAAAATGTTTGAGCCATAATCGTGTACAAATACACGCATCGCCATCCAATGTCGAATAATCTAAGTTAGACATAAAAGTAATATATAAAATAATATGGATAATTAGAAATATTCGGAGATTGCATGTATCCGACACAAATGATTTTTAATGAGTAAAACGGGTTGGTACACCATGCAATTAGTACACTTTATAATTTTGATAAATCACATACCTACATTGCATAGACTAAATTTCGCCGGTACGTAATATTGGTTGGCACAATTTTTGCACATCCATATAGAACCTAATATATTAGAAAAGTATCATAGCCGCTTGTAAATACTAGCCGCCCTAGTACGAGACATGTTCGCACTTCACAGGGCGTGATAGTGCTGAGTCGGCAGTGGAAGAACATCTTGTACACGCCACTGTTGCTGGAGCATAACTACAAGAGCAAAGTGATGAAACCGCTCAACGTAACGTTTGCACTGCCGGACCTTCTCGAAGTATGTATTATTATGAAAAAATAAATCAATATTAGTGTATTATTAAAACAATAATCATTACTAGTGTATATAGATTGGCTTTTATGTATTGTAAATAATATGCACCCATACCCATAATTTTGTCAACTCCATTGCTATTAATAATAATAATTTAATCAGACTACATAAGGTCCATTTTGTTAGTTATAAATGACTTAACCTATGTTAGTAAATGAGCGGTCATAGCGCTCTTGCATTGATAACTTACAATTTATTTACATATAATTTATGTTGTGAAAACTGTTATAATAACAGTGTTTTTATTTAATGGATAATTGAATGAGAAAAAAAAATGACAATGGGCATTTATTTATCCATTTAATTCATTTTTAAAGACTGCTGCTTTAAACGTGAATGAAGTGGATTTGTATTCGTATTAAGTTCAGCTTAAAATGGTGATTGTTGCACTTACTGCACAATTTGCTTTTGTTTTTATGAATAAGATGTGTTAGTATATTTTTTATGCAACGTCAAATGGTAAACAGGATAACGGCACACCGAAAGTTTATTTTTTTAATGGGTGATAATGGAATGGTAAATCCGCCCGCACTATCGGTATACACCGACGGGGCACCAGGGAAAGATGATAGGTGAGAATGAATGTAGGTCAGTTGGCCCACCACTATGTATTCGACAAAAATTACTCATGATAGTTTCCAGAGGGAATCGCGTGGAGGTCGACCTGATAAGGTGTATTGCTAGCAATGGGGCTATTAGACCTCATTACTAACAATCCCTTTCCCCCACCGAAAGTATTAGGTAACCGTCGCCTGTAGACGTGAACAACGTCTTACATTAATGCGATTGATCGATTACTCATTTAAATTTTATTGTTCATGGGGCTTTTAGGGATTTTTTTTATATACAACTTAGAATGGCAAACAAGCTGACGGCCCACCTGATGGAAGGTGGTAACCGTCGCCTATAGACATTAGCAGTACCATGAACATAACAGAGTATACTGTTTCGCCCATGATACCCCCCATGCGTTGCCATACATGAGGACTCAGGTTTTATTTCTCTGTACCCCGTAAATTCACTGTCATATCCCACCATTCAAACCGAAACACAGCCATGCGAACACAACTGCTTCACGGTTGAAACACGAATGGGACAGAGGTACCCAAGCAATCGACTTTTGTACAAAGTCTCCCTCTGGTAATTGGGATTGGAGCAGTATATGTCTTTCTTATCGCATTAAACGAATCTTTGACGTTACTGGCAATATTTACAGACAGACCTACATGAGTGAGTGGATGTTAAAAATACCAATGTTTAATACAACTAGTTTAGTTAAGGGGGAAAAGGGATTGTTAGTAATGGAGACTGAGAATCCCATTGCTAGCAATATGCCCAACCAGGTCGACCTCCTCGCGGTTCCCCCTGGAAACTATCATGGTTAATTCCTGATGAATTCATCATGATGGGCTAACTGGCCTGTTTTCATACTCATCGATCACCCTTCACTGGTGCTCCGCCAGCGTATTCCGTTAGCGCAGGCGGGGTGACCATACCATTTTCATCCATCAAAAAAAAAACTAGTTTAGTTGGAACTCTTAAAAGAATATGGAAGTACAGTATAAACAGAAGTATATTTCTTCCAACAGGACTCAGTAGAAGGCTGGCAGGAGTATCAGCTGGACAACGAGACCCTGGACGAGAACTGTCTACTGCTCAACATAGAGACGGACAAACTTCACATTCCTGGTATGTATTATAATGGCACAAAACAAATAATAAACATTTCATAGTCTTTTGACAAAATGCAATGGTGAAGATGCCCTTTATAGATTATTCAATTATTACATGATACTTTAAAAATTAAGGTATAAAATCCAGGTGCAAATGTTTGTATGTATCTATACGTCTTTTTTCTCTATAAATCTTGTACGTAATGAGCTCACTATCTCGTGATATATCTGTCTTTGTGTTTAGATACTATGAAATAATAACGAGGGTCAAATAATCTAGTAACTGTAAAGTCAAGAACTATGTGACGATTTGATTTCCAATCTATCATAAAAATACTATTAATTTGCTTCGTTCAATAATTTCAAAATATATTAATTACTAGTGGTCCGTCCCGGCGTCGCACGGGTGGACATTATTACATTTTAAGAAGTGCCCATTAAGGCTACACACGCGACGGAAGCTTAAAAATGGAGTAACTTCTCCCGTTTTCCCAACATTTCCCTTCACTGCTCTGCTCCTATTGATCGTAGCGTGATGAAAAGTATACTGTGACCTGCCCAGGGTTATAAAGAATAATTGTACCAAGTTTCGTTAAAATCCGTCGAGTAGTTTTTGTTTCTATAACGAACATACAGACAGACGGGCAAAAATTTTATTGATTGCATTTCTGGCATCAGTGTCGATCACTAATCACCCGCTGATAGTTATTTTAGAAATATATTTCATGTACAGAATTGACCTCTCTACAGATTTATTATAAGTATAGATTTAAATTTACTCTATACACTAAAATGTTGATAAAATATCGGTTTTAAAGTTTATTTTTCTTTATTATTTATGTGCTGTTCAGATTTGTTTATTGTCATGTTAGTTTTCATCTAATTGAACGAACTTGTGACGAATTAAATCGATTACTATGTGGATCAAATGGCCACTGTATAGTGAGCACGGTATACTAACCAGCACATGTGGTATTAATAAGGGATCTATAAAAGTACTATAACAAGTGTTGCGTGTTGGCGTGAAGCGTCGGCGGCGGGCGGTAGTCCGCGGCCGCACTCCTTCCCGTCCACGCCGCCTTCCGGTTCGTACACATGCTTGCTGCCGCTGCACATTGGGAATTGTGACTTACACGGCCTTCGCTGATGTGCATTAACACATAGGAGCAGCAGAGTACGATGGGGTTTTTGACCACATTCTTATTTGACAACATACATACATACGTATCTGTTACGCCTGTCTCCCATTAGGGTAGGCAGAAACAATGGAACGCCAAATGCTTCGATTCAAACAAGCCTCTTTCGCTTCCTCCACATTCATCAATCTTTGTTATACACGTTCTCCGGTTACGGGTACATTTAATTTGACCCTTTTACAACATATCGCCTATCTTATTTGAGAACTGTTATTAAAAACACTTATTGAATAAACTCTATTGCATACTAAACGATTACTTGAATGACAAGCGTGCATGGTGTTAGTCGATCATGCACGGGCTTTTGACGACCATGTAATTTTAGACATAGTACATTTAAATAAATACACATAATGTTAACAGAGATTTAAAAGAGTAAATGTTGAGTTTCTTGCGGTCTCTTCTCAACAGATGGCAGCCTTCCGAACCCTACAGTAGATTAAAAAGAAATGATAATTTAAAAGTGCTTGTTTACCAAGTTAACACAGACAAAAATTCTGCACTGAAGTGTATTAATTCACAGTTTGTATTGTGAGTTCTTAATAAAGCACACCTGCAATGCCGCTGGTGTTGTGGGTGACCATGGGAGGCGGTAGTCACTTACCATCAGGTGAGCCGCATGGTCGTTTGCCCTCTGTGTTGTAAAAAAAAAATAAAGTACAAGTATTTTGAATAATATTAATATAGTCCATTATACATTATATATTTTTAGTCTACTTTTTTATATAAATAATTTATATAATGTCGAAACTGCCATATTTATGTAGCTCTATACCATATGTAAAGAGAAATTATTAATGAGTTTTGTGTTCTTGTCGTTTTCGACAATTGTTATAATAACCAGCAATAAGACCGCCTTACTGTACTTATACAATTGTATCGTTACATTTATTAATTGTCTTGCTCATTCCCTATATTGTATAATGCAAATAAAGTATACTCACTCGTTCCTTCATTCTATTGTTTCGACTTCATTCGGAAGTCTTCTGGGGGCGTTTCGCCTCGCGTTGCAGGCCGCAGTTCGCATAGCACATTTAACATTTATTCTTTTTAAGTTTTAATATTAGCACGCCTAATTATGGCGAAATATGAGGACTTATACTTATTGTAACATCTATACACTTACCATGTTTCTTGTAAGTAAATAAATAAATAAAAATAAATAAATAGCTAGATATGTATAGAGATATCGGATTAAATTAAAAAATGAATATAACTTTTAAAAATAATATTTACGTAACCGTATACATTTACAGATCAAATGAACAGTCCAAGTGTCAAAAACTCCATCTGCCACTGCCTTATCATAATTTAACGTATTTGTTAATACTTTTAACGTTAATATATATCGTCTACAAATCCCAACGTTACGTTAAGTCGTTTAAAATGAAATGTATTTTTAATTCAACATGTTAATGAGTAAAATGATCACTTTGGTGATTCGTAGTAGGATCTTGGTGTCATCCATCCATACCCTCTAGACAAGTGGCAAGCGAATTCGTCGATGGAATCGACATCGCTGGCGAGTCTGTGGGATAGAATGAGATAGCAATGTCGGATGTCTCATTCCAACTCATGGACTAGCGATAACGATTCCATCGATGGATTCACTTGTCACATGTCTAGGGAAGCAGTTTTCTATTCGTTGTCCCTGGTTTTCTTCGTGTCAGGAAAATCGTATTCTGCAAATTGTATTAAATTATTAGAATTACAAGTATAAAATGTCTCGGTTTACTATTACAAATCACCAATATGGTCATTTTATATTAATTTGAGGTTCTAACACCTGATTTATTCTTTTTATATCTATGGTTAGATAACCAGAGGACCTACCATGGAATGCTTTTCGAAATTTCAGTGTCGAACGAAACACAAATTTAACGTTAAAATTACATTATACATATCGTTTAAAATTATCAAAATTATACAATTATCAAGAATATTGTTCTGTTAGACTTTTATGGTAGGATTTATAACTCTATTTACTGGGCCGATTTCGGTATTATATAAAGTCCGAAAATTCGGAATTTCATTTCATGGTAGACTCCCAAGTTGTTATATACGTACAAAAATATATAATATTCATTTTAAATGACCTGCGTTTGTGTGTTGAGATCGTTGTGGTTGACTGTCGAATGAGATATGCTCCTTTTTATGTCGTTACCATGGCTGCATTACAGCTACACCTCATTCTGTTTAATATACGCTTGTGTACATACATTGTTTTAAACTCATGCGCCCACCACGCTTGTGTGTCCCACGTGACCTACAAACGGATCATTCATACTTCAGTACGTTCAGAATCCATTGCATTTTATGTGTTCAGTAATTATCAATAAACTTATATTTTGTTTTGTGTTAATGTTATGGCTGTATAAAGTGTTATCCAATTGATTCGAACATTCTCTTTTTTTTTTCACCTTTGCATATTTTCCCTATCATGCAATTTTGTGTCTAAATTAACTCTTATTAAGGTACATTGTTTGACCGTATCAGTCAGAGTTGGTTTTAGCGACACGGCACTTCTTTTTAAAGTCATTAAAAGGTATAACTCTCGTATAACTCTTCAACTGCGTACGCAGTATCCTGTAAGGATCAGGTGTGCGTGTAGCAAGGTCATCACCACCACCACCACCATCGTCATCACCACTCCATCATCATCATCCCATTATCACCACCACCATCCCATCATCAGCACCCCATCACCCACCACCATCACCGCATTATCACCAACACCGCACCATCATCATCAACAACACCATTCCATCATCATCGCCGCCATCCTATCATCACCACCATCCCATCACCACCACCCCATCACCACCACCACCACCATCATCATTACCATTAATGTCCCTGTCGTTTTTGCTGAGCCCTAATTTTACTCGGTAATTAATGGCGGTTACTGTAAGCTGGTTATCTAAGAGGCCGTCCTTAAAGCCAACTCTGGTGCAGCCATTAGTGCTAGTGAGTAGTCCGTGGCTAACGAGCCCGCGTCCGGTACAGTGCGCGGCGCGCAGAGCAGCCGCGCGAGCCTAGTGTTCCCGTCGCTGCCCTTCTCCACCAGGAAGCCCGCCTTCCAGGATGATGCTATTGCTAGTAAGTTGCGGGGCTTATGCAGGCGAGGGACACTCCACGGAGGGCATTTAGGTTCTTGTTTATTAAAAAGGGGGTATTTTTAATTTCGGCATAATTGCAATAATAATTAAAGATAATGTCCCACAAAAAAAATCTATTTCGATTGGGACATAATCAGTTATTTTGACCTAAAAACTAAATTACTGATGCGATTTTGATAAAATTTCTGCGAGACCAATCTGTAAGATAAAAAAAGAATTTTCCAATTCGGTGTATATATATATATATATATATATATATATATATATATATATATATATATATATATATATATATATATATATATAGACCGAATAAAGAACCCTATTTGAAGTCGAAAAAGTCTATGAAATTAAGATTTTATATATTAAAATATTCCAAGATTTTTTTAATAAAATATAATGCAAAATTATAGCTATCCGCCATGATAAATGAAGCATCAATTAGAAACAATTAGGTCACGCATGACAATTCTGAATGTTCTATTTAGATGAACAAAATGTACCCCTGGTAAAGGACTGTCCCTCGTCTTTCCGACCCTTACTTTTAATACCTAAGTAATAGACTGCCTAAGATACCATATGCTATGAATATACCGCTATGAAATCATTTATTAGAGATACAACATTGTTATGATTAAATTAACACTTTCGTTATGACAAATTTCTAGTTTAACGTAATGTTATAAAGCAAACAATACCAAAGTTTACCGTTTGACGTCAAAAACTAGCACAAAGATGCCAGATTTGGACGCCAGAATATATTGGACGTCAATATTTTATTATAATGTAAATACATAAAGTAAGTACTAATTACTATATATCTATATAAGCATCCAAGCTTTGTCGTGTAATCCCGGCATAGAAAGTGTCACCTCTGCCTTTCCCGTGGGTGTCGTGAGAGGCGACTAAGGGAACTTAATGCTCGAAGAATGGGCAATAGTGTCCCTCTTAAAATATCACCAAAGTTTAACTGTAGTTGCCAATCTACCTGCCAAGTGTGACAAATACTGGCAATATTTTCTATATTGAGAAGGTTTATGTTCAACACTTAACAGCTGATATGATAATAAAAATATCCAAGCTTGGGTAGTTTTACCAGTGGTGTTGCCATATGCAATATAACAATGCAATGTGCAGACTACGGCACGTTGAAGGAGGACCTGCCCACAGTGGGCTCGAACCCGTCGCTGTACTCGCCGCACGGCAGCGACGAGAACATCAAGAACGACCGCGCCCGGGAGGACCTGTACCAGTGGATGGCCAAACAGGAGCCCATCAAAGTCGTAAGTGGCCATTTTACCAAATATTTCCCAATGGAGGGTAGTTGTAATATACCTGAGTTGTTCGTGTTCAATTGTCGGACAACATAGTTGTCCATGTGGTCCCGGCATAGAATGGGCCACCCCTTCCCTTCCCGTGGGTGTCGTAAGAGCGACTAATGATAGTTAACTGCTATTTCGAAAGAAGATACATGAGACTGCTCCGTTTGGTTGCTGATCTTCGGCCATATTAATAGTTACGATTGAAATAGTTTTATTTTATTAAAAAAAATCAGGGATTTAGACTGGATCAAATTCTTATCTTAGGCCGCAGTCTGATTTTATTAATCTCGGCTGTAAGTATAAAATCCTTATTTTACAATATTCAGGAGCCAAAAAGCAAGAAGCCTTTCCCAGCGTCGAAGATAAACCCTCGCACGATGGCGGCGTCGCTGCCGGCGTGCAGCCTGTACCCGCTGCAGGGCTCGCTGATGCTGCTGGACGCGCACCTGGTGTTCCAGCCGCTGCTGGCCGCGCTCGGCGTCTCGCCGCACCAGGTCGCACACGGTGCGTACACGGTGCACTCCAACCGCCTGCACCTGTAACCGCTGCTATGGTATGCAACTTAGAATGGTAAAGAAGCTGACTGCCCACTTTATGGAAAGTGGCAAAACTACACACGGTATTCCAGCTGCAATATTGTCGCCTTAATTGTGAATTCAGAAATAAATGGTTGCTGTAAATTACTTACTTTGCTGATTTCATTTATCAATATAAAAATTTGTATAAACGTAAATTGAGTTATGTCAAACTCGATTCATTAGTACGTTGTAAAACAAGTGGTGACCGAGCAAAACGCAGTTTACTACATCGTTTTACTACAAGAGGTTATGTCTTAACCTTTGATTATATAGATCAAAAACGAGTAAAATTTTTGTCAGCTAATTGTCAAATTAACTGGCTAGTTTTTTTTATCAGTATTTTATATATTTACGCACAAAATGTACTTTGACGTATTATTTAATAAATAAAATGAGTAATTACGTATTAAAAAGATGCAGAATTTACAAGACAAAATAAATATAGAAGTTATAAAGGAATCATTAATAACTATTTATCATGCAAAAATATATGAAAAAGTTAACCCATTTTTTCTCGAAGCATTTGTATGGAAACACTTTATCTAAGTAATCTAAGGTCTAAACATAAAGGACATTTGTTGCAGGCGAGTCGAAGAACAAGAGCGGTCCGGGCGAGGCCGGCGGCGGCGGCGGCGGCGCGGCGCCGGCGCTGGAGTCGCTGGGCTCGAAACTGTCGCTGCTGGCCTGGATGGACATGTTCCGCATTGACATCGTCGTCAGCCACCTGCCGGCCCGCGACCGACGGCACGCCAAGGGGAAGGGTCAGTTTGATACCTTGTGAATACTCTCGTGTCTGTGCGTACATCACGCTTAAATTACTGGGCGCATTTTGATGAAAAATAGTGTGGCAAGAACTTAAACCAGGCTTAATGCCTGGTTAACATTATAGAATATTCTTTTCTGCGTTAAACTGTCTTTCCATTGGAAATATTGGATAAATTCACTTTTTTATATCACATAGGTGGCAAACAAGCATACAGCCCGTTTGATGCTAAACGGTCACTGTAGCCTATAACGCCTGCAACACTAGGGGTGTAATGTACGCGTTGTTGACCCTGAAGGAGTCTTCACATATCCTTTTTGAAGAACCCCATACTGTAGTTTCTAGGGGAAATCTCGATAGGGAGCTCATTCCACAGCTTGCCCCACAAGAATATTATCGTAAACACAAATAGTTTGGAAAGGGAGGGATCATCATTTTGTAGTACACTTGATTCTTGTTACAAATATATTTATACCAAGTATTTAAACAAAAATATATTTATCACCATGTGGTCCCGGCATACAATAGGCCTCCCCGTCCTATCCCGTGGGTGTTGTAAGAGGCGACTAAGGGAGGGCGAGGTTTTTTTTAATGGCTGATAATGGTATGGTAACCCCGTCTGCGCTATTGGTATACACTGGCGGAGCACCAGTGATAGATGACTGATCAGGATGGAAGCAGGTCAGTTAGCCCATCGTAACGAATTCAACTAGAATTAGCCACGATGGTTTCCAGGAGGAACCACGTGGAGGTCGATCTGACAGGGTATATTGCTAGTGATGGGGCTATTTGACACCATTACTAACAAACCCTTTCCCCCCGGAGGGCGAGGGTTGGGCAGCAGCGTCTCTCTTAAAACATCTCCAAAGTCTAACTGTGGTTGCTGATCCGCCTTTCAAGCGTGGCAACTACTGGCAATGTCTCTCAAGAGGAAGCCTTATGTTCAGCAATGGACAGTTAAAGGCTGATAGATGATGAAGATATTTATCGCACTTCTCATTCATGCAGGCACTTCGAGCCACACAGACATACCGTCAGAGACGCCGGCGTTCCTCTGCGAGAAGGTGTCGATCGACGTGGACGTGAAGAAGGTAGCGGACGTGACGGTGGACGACCTGATCCAGCGGCAGAATGTGCTGTACATTTCGCGCGGCCAGCTCAAGAAGCACATCAGCACCATGCTCAACTTCAATGTCAGCGTGCGCTTCATATCGCAACAGGTAAGTGCTTGGTGATAAGATACTGCTGTATATATTTTTTTATACAACATAGAATGGCAAACGAGCTGACGGTCCACCTGATGGAAAGTGGTAACCGTCGCCTATAGACATGAGCAGTACCATGGACATAACAGAGTATACTGTTTCGCCCATGATACCCACCATGCGTTGCCATTCCTGAGGACTCAGGCGTTATTCCTCTGTACCCTGTAAATTCACGCCATATCCCCTTCAAACCGAAACATAGCCATGCAAACACAACTGCTTCACAGTAGAAACACGAATAGGACAGAGGTACCCAAGCAACCGACTTTTGTACAAAGTCTCCCTCTGGTGATGGTATTATGCTATCTATGCGTCACTATCGCGTACACATATAGCAGGTGGTTAGTATACAGGGTGGAAGGGACAGGTTGGCCAGATGGATGCTCTCAATCAGATGGCAGATTATTTTCACATTGGAAATGCGTCATAGCGATACAATTAGCGATTTTTAGTATTGACGCCGCGCAATGTATTTGTAATTTTACGACGTACTATGCTCCACGTACCATGCGCAGTCAACGGCGCTTCTTCGTAGGTAGTTTTCGTACGCTTGTAGCGTACAGCTGATTCCGCGCGTCGCAGAACAATTTTAATACGAATATTACATTGCTGATTTTTTGTATTGCATAGTATTTTACTATAAAATTCTACTATTTCTCTATATTATGTTTTATGACGTAATATCATAGATTACATGTTTTTAAATATATAAAAAAAAAAACAACGAAAAAAATAGAAAGTTTCTGAAAACAATTACTACTGGTTTTCAATTCAGAATAGTGGACTGCATTCACTATTTATTTATTCTTAGGAATACCAATAGCATATTAAATTAAAACATGTATATAACAAATTATTTCAGTTTTCGCTAACCTGTCCCTTGCACTCTGTATAAGCACTTTACGATCACATCAATACCTTCCTCCTTGAGCTAGGATACCTTATGTAATGAGGAAGCAAGTAAAGAACATCTGGGAACAAAACCCAGGACACCCAGATTTGAGCCAATTTAGAAAAGTTTTTTCCTTAAATGGATTTATCTGGGAATCAGTGGGAAGGAACACTTGTGAGTGTGAGTGTACAGTGAATGAACGGGTGTGTTGCGTGTGCGCAGGTGAATATGCCGCTGCTGCGACTGCTGCATCAGATCAGCAACATGTACCAGAACGTGAAGGACACGCAGACGGAGCTGCGCACCCAGACCAAGATATCGCACAGGCAGAACAAGCACACCTCCTCATCAGGTATGTTCACTCCTTTATGCCTATCCTGTAATCGCAAACGAGCTGATGGCCCACCTGATGGAAAGTGGTAACTGTTACCTGTAGCACTATAAATTTCACAGAATACAATGTTCATGACAATTTTTTTTTATACAACTTAGAATGGCAAACAAGTTGTCGGCTCACCTAATGGAAAGTGGTAACCGTCGCCTATAGACACGAGCAGTAGTACTATGGACATAACAGAGTATACTGTTTCGCCCATGATACCCCCCATGCGTTGCCATTCCTGAGGACTCAGGTGTTATTCCTCTGTGCCCTGTAAATTCACGCCATATCCCACCCTTCAAACCGAAACACAGCCATGCAAACACAACTGCTTCACGGTAGAAACACGAATAGGACAGAGGTACCCAAGCAATCGACTTTTGTACAAAGTCTCCCTCTGGTAAATTTGTGCCCGAATGACTGCATTGGTCTATCATTTTATTAGGTATATTTTTTAAATAATTTGAGTATTTTGGAAATGCAGATAAATTATGTCATCTGCAAGTAAATATGGAATTAGATTATGAATAATAAGTAAGATGTTCACAGTTACTGTTTTAAATCTGTGTTAACATTATGTGTACTTGTATTTATTTAATACATTTAAATAAATACAAGTACACATAATGTTATGTCTAAAGTGACATGGTCGTTAAAAGCTCGTGCATGAGATCGACTGACACCGTGCACATTTGTCATTCAAGTAATCGTTTAGTCTGTTTTTTTAATAAGTATTTTTAATAATAGTTTAAAACTTATTAAAAGATAGATTCAAAATATCTTTTGGTACCTTATTGTAACATTTAATACTCATTCCCATAAAGACCTATTAATTTTTTCTAAATGATACTTCAGAACAGCAGGTTTGAATTTGTATCTAGTAGAAGATTCTTGCGTATATACAAAATGTTTGCGTATATGCATTGTGAAGTTACGGTGAGAATATTTATTTCTATAAATATTTCTCTCAGTGATTCACGAATTTTTATAGAAGTATGCTTTGGATGTTGACTGTTTTACCCCATAGTAATATTCCATAGGACAGTATACTATGAAAGTAATAAAAATAAACTAATCTGGCAGTCTCAATATTGGTTCATTGTTTAACCCTGCACACAGCATACGCCGCAGAACTTAATTATTGCTGAGAGCGATCTTATCCATTCATCTGTAACAGTTGTGGGTTTTTTTTATACCACTGAGGTGGCAAACAAGCATACGGCCTACCTGATGGTAAGTTGTTACCGTAGCCTATGAACACCTGCAATACCAGAGGTATTACACGCGCATTGCTGACCCCGAAGAAACCTCTTTAACTCCTCTTTTGAAGAACCCCATGCTGTGTAGTCTTTAGGGTAAACCTTGGCAGGGAGCTCATTCCACAACCTGAGTGTTCGTGGGAGGAAACGTTTTTGAAACCGCGTAGTACGCGACCATTGAGGCTGTAGGACATGAGGATGAACTCCCTGTCGATGGCGAGCCGTACTATGGTAGAAAGTTCGACCATTTCCAGTGTCGGACTTCCGTGAGACGCTAGTGAGCGTGTCGTCGCTGGAAAAGGAGCCCCCGTTGGTGTCGGCGGTGGCCGTGCCGGGTGTGGCGGGTGTGGCGGGTGTGGCGGGTGTGGCGGGTGTGGCGGGGGAGGCGGCGGCGGAGGGCGGCGCGCGGCGCGGCTCGCAGCTGAGCGCGGCGCGGGCGCCGCTGGCCGCGCCGCGCCCGCGCCCGCAGTCCTTCGCGCAGAAGCTGCGCTCCACCGGCAAGACCGTCAAGGGGAAGCTCGGTCAGATATTACTTTACCTGTTTTGTCTTACCTCTGCATTTTTTTTCTATGTTCAATGAAATTAAATCTAAGTATATTTTCATATATAATAACTATATCTATATAAAATGTACCTCATATAGTATAAATAAATTTTTCTCAAACATGCTTGGAAATGTGAGCATTATTTTGACAATCTTCTTCGAGATAATCAAAATTGCCGTACTGGCCAGATACATGCGGGCAGCGGCCGGCAAAAGTTGTATGAAAATCCATATCTGTCGTGTTTTGCGATCAGATAAATTACTATGTAAACTCATATCTGTCCTGTAATTTAAAAATGGAATGACCTTTTACTACGAAACATGGCTACCAAGGAAGTAACTAATAAAAGGTTTTATTTAAATTTGAAACTGGCTTGCAAATAGAAAGCTGTTTATTGAAAAAAAAAAACAAAGAAACATTATGCCGCGTGAAAAATTATTATTGTTCGTTATTCGTCATTGAACTTAAAAAGTAAAATTGTGTTTTTGATTTCCGCTCATTGTTTGAGAAAAGTAATATACAAGCCTTGGCCACAACTAGGCATTAATGGACTCACATATGTGTGCCTCGGCTACGCCTCAGCCCACATTTGCACGTTCGTCCATCAATGCCTTATTTGCTGGCCGCTGCAGTAATGTACTATTATTTATTTATTTAACACTATTGTACCAATATTACAGGATTTGTTGAACAGTTTTCGATAAGTATAGTGTAGTACAAAAGGCGGTCTTATTGCTAAGCAATCTCTTCCAGACAACCTTTCATTATTCATATTCAACCCTTAATTATGTAATCACTTTTGAAGCGCTGCTCTGTAGGCTTCAAAAATAGCTTATAAAATAAATTGATACGCTGTGACGCAACTTGTTTAACAGTGGAATTCTCCTGTATGTGTACAGGCTACAGTTCCCTGAACGAGGGCGCGCACACGCCCATGTTCAGCTCGGAGCTGCTGGCGACGTCGCCGGCCCCTCCCCCCGCGACCGCCGTTGCCGCTGTCGGCCCCACGCCCGCCGACACCAAGTTGGCGCCGCGCTGCTGGCGCACCGTGTACCAGCTGCTCGACCTCTATGCCAACATGCCCGACGCCGAGACCATCACTCACAGGTTTAAACGCTTTTCATTGTACTCTATTACCGAAAACCACATTAGCATTGACAATTGTATATTAATTTAATGAACTGCCATATTTATCGTTAATATTGCACCCTTAGATTATACAGATCGCGCATCGAGTCTCAATAACGGGTCGATTTTTTTGTCAGCTAATTGTCAAATTATCTGATCCGTTTTTTATTAGTGTTTTTTATACTTACGCACCCAATGTTTTTTGACGTATCTATATTTAATTACTTTATAAATAAAATGTGATTTTATGCATTAAAGAGATAGAAAAATATAAGACAAAATAAATATATAAGTTATAAAAGAATCACTCAATTATTTATCATGCAAAAGTGTATGAAAAAATTGAGCCGATTTTTTCGAACAATTCACTTTATTTATATTGTATGTTATGCATATTGTATGGATAAGAAGGCTATAATCAAATATTTACATGTAATTTTTACTATGTATTTTATTCATCATTATTACTTTGTTTTTATCCCTTTTTTGTATGTATTTTTTTGTTAATTCCTATTTTTTTTATACCACTGAGATGGCAAACAAGCCCCACCTGATGTTAAACGGTTACCGTAGTCTATGAACACCTGCAATACTAGAGGTATTAAGCGCGTTGCCAATCCTGAAGAAACCTCTTTACTTCATGCTGTAGTCTCTTGGAAAAATCTTGGCAGGAAGTTAATTCCATAACCTGAGTGTTCGTGGAAAAAAACATCTCTGAAACCATTTAGGCTGTAGGGTATGAGGGTGAACTTCCTGTCGATGGCGAGCCGTACGATGATAGAAAGTGGCCGTAGGCATCATATTGAATAATTCCTCTGAGCACAATCCGTTGTACAAGAGGTAGAACATAGAGTGAGGCAAAATCTCTTCTAAGACTTTAGTGTTCGATACGGCTTGCAAGCCTGGAATCATTGACAATTCTCATAGCTCGTCGTTGCACTGAGTCGAAGGGTTCAAGCTATTTTATTACTCTGTGTGCAGCACCTTTTATCTATATTATTGCTACTTGTGAAAACCACTGAAAGCTACTGATAGGCTTTTTTTATGATCCTACTTCGTATCTATTTGCTCTAGTGTATCTCTGATTTTTTTGTGAATAAATAAATATATAATGTGAGGTCGCTCCGTGTGGGGCAGGTTTTCCGTGACGACGGAGATCCCGGAGCAGTATCGCGCGGGCCGGGCGCGGCCCAGCTCGCGCGAGCAGACGGCCAGCAACTCGTCCGCCGCCGCCGTCACCTCCGCCGTCACCTCCGCCGTCACCACCGCCACCGCCGCGCCGCGCGGGCTCGTCGTCGTCGGCCTGGCCAGGTTCTTTTAGTTATTACTTGTAAATTACTATGTTAAGTTTTTGCAAGTTTCAAATTTTGCGTCCATCTTATGTTAAAAAGACACTTTGGTGTCCGGCTCGAAGGATCAAAAAATAATTGTGTTTGGCCGAAAATTGTTACCGTTTATAGATATGAACAATATTATGAATATCATAAAAAAAAAAACATTTTATCGCTCATTGTATTTGTTTTTTTATTTCTAACAATTATGTTTTCATATTTTGTAATTTTACTCTTTTACCTTTTGAACTGAAAGTATAGGAGCTTAAGCGTAGTTTCCTAGTGGTGGTAACACGAGTGACGATTATCTAATTGAGTTGAAGCACCGAACACCGCGCGTTAAGTTTTTGCAAGTTTAAAATTTTGCGTCCATCTTATGTTCTCTCACTCTAGTGTTTATTTTGGTTTAAACTTTGACATGGATGATATTTAATTTATCTTTTTTCTCCTTTTTTTAATCTTATTGTTTTTCTGTTACACCTTGACTAGACACATTTTTAACTATTCTTCTCGATCCTAAAGTTGCCTAGTTGAGAATACTTTTTAGCCATAGGACCGTTCTTTGGCCTTGCTTTTATGTAATTAAGCATTTATTTTGTTTGTATACATATTGGTTATCTTTATAATCTATATCATTCTCTGAAGAAAATAATAAAAAGTTTTCATTCATATTTTTATTTAAGTGACCCAAACCTTTTCGACTGACATGACCATAGTCAATACAAACAGTGAAAACGCTTATAATTAACTATATCTCTATGCTGAAATTAGTGATAATAGCATGCAGTTATTATTTCGAATCGCTTTTACATGAATACAGGTGCAGGTAGTGTCTTACGTTTCTGATCATACGTATTCGGACCGTCACTGGTGACGTAAAGCGTATAAACGTATGTGTGTATGTGCGCGCGCAGGATCCACCGCACGCGGCTGCTGGCGTCGCTGTCGGGGCTGAAGCTGGAGGCGGAGCTGACGTCGCTGCAGGGCTCGCTGGCGGGCCGCGGGCCGCGCTCGCTGGCCGGCACGCTGGGCCGCGCCGCCATCGTGCTGCTGGAGGGCGCCGCCCAGCCGCCGCCGCCGCCGCCGCCGCCGCCGCCGCCGCCGCCGCACCACCAGCAGCACGCGCACCTCCCGCAACCTACCGCGCAGTCAGTATACGCACGCTTATATTTATTGACACTAGGCTTCTTGGGGGCATCCGGTTGTCGAGGGGGTAAGGGATTATTGGTTTAATAGCTTTGTTGCTAATAATCACGTAGTTTCCCTGGGAACCATAGTGCTTACTCAACTTCGTTTTCACTTATTATTACACAGTGGTGTCCTGCTAGCGTATATTTACAATACGTATAAAGCTGTTGAATTGTTTTTGGTAAAATTTTGAATTAACATAAAAGAAAAATACTATTGAATAAATACTTTTTTAATTTGTTTTAAAAGACACTTGGGTGTCCGGTTCGAGGGATCAAAAAAAAATTGTGTTTGAGCGAAAGTGGTTGCCGTTGTTTATAAATATGAGCAATACTATGAATATCATAGAAAACGTTTTATCGCTCATGGTATCTGTTTTGTTATTACCAACAAGTATGTTTTCGTATCTCGTAATTCTACTGTTACATACCAGTTTCTTATTATTTGAATGATATTAGTGAGTGATGTGACTTAGTATTGAGCTTCCGGCGTGTATGACGGTCGCGCAGGACTGTGGTGCGCGTGACGGTGGGCAAGTCGCAGGCGCTGTACACGTGGGAGGCGCGCGCGGCGGGCACGGCGCTGGGCAGCGTGGGCGGCGTGCGCGTGGAGCTGCCGCAGCACCCGGTGGCGCTGCACGGCGTCATGACGCGCTCCAGCCGCCAGCTGTCCAGCACGCTGCAGGAGCTGGGCGTCACGCGGCCCGCCGCGCGCCGCGCGCCGCCCGCCTCCGACGACGACGGCAGCCCGCCGCCGCCGCCGCCCGCGCCCCCCGCCGCCCCCGCCGCCCCCGCACCGCCGCCGCCGCCGCGAGCCGCGCCGCGCCCGCTGCTAGACCCGCTGCATCTGCAGTTCTCCGTCGCGCTCCAGGTAATACTTATTACAATATCATTCAGGTGCCGAGGACCTACTATAAAATGTGTTTATCTATCTATCTATTCTATTCAGGAGCTGCGCTCTTGTCGGTGGAGCTCTTGCCACTCACTACGATTTTCAGCGAGTCTCTTCACCTCTTGATACGACACGACACCAATTCCTTTCTTGATCTGCCCGATGTAACTATGTCTCGGTCTCCCTCTCCCCCTCCTTCCTTCTATCCTACCTTCTGTTATAACGTTCATAAGTTCGTCGTGTCGTATCAAGTGTCCCAACATTTTCCCCTTCTGTCCTACATAGCATTATGTAGGACAGAAGGGGAAAAATATACCATTTTGAAAATTAAAAATTTTAAAATATCCTTCCTTTAGACTTTTATAATAAGATTTATGACGAACAAAATGTGAAACTACTGAACTAATTTTGCTCTGAACAAGAACAAATTGCGTCCGAAAATTCGGAATTTCATTTCATAGTAGACCCCCCAGATTTGCACATATTCCTTCACATTTTAATATTCTCTTTCATAAGCCAATTTGTAAATTACTACTGAACGATATACGACATCCAAGTTTTTTCTTATATTAACTCCATATCATCTGTGAAGTATTCGTACAAAGTCGAAAGACTAGTCGGTGATCTAAGACAGCTACGAGAAGCACGTGTAATGTGGTACCGTGTGGTCGTAGAGCCTGAGCGTGACGGCGGCGCTGCTGCCGTCGCTGCAGGCGCAGTACCGCATGGAGCACGTGCAGAGCGCCGGCGTCACCGGCCACAAGGCACACTTCACCGTCGACCTGCCGCAGCACTCGCTCAGCTTCGTCACCAAGCTGCAGGTAGCGACCTCCTACCGCCACCTACCGCACTACCTGCTATATGTTACCGAAATAAACATTATGTAACTATCAAGTAGAAGCAAGTAACGTACATTTACTAATTACTCCTCTCCATCCAAAGGTTGTCTGGAAGAGATCGCTTTTAGCTATAAGGGTGCCCATTGTTTTCTCATTGTGATTATTTCTTGTAATTGTTTGTATCTATAATAAGTTTACTATTGTAATCTTTTGGAGGAAACAATAAAGAGTATCTATCTATCTATAAAATTTTGCAAAACAATCGATAGTAGGATAATGCATTATCTGTTTAAAGATATGACGACAAGTAATTCTAAATAGTGTAATAGCAAACAAATACGTTAAAACTAAGGGTGGGTAATATACAACAATATCTATTCTTCCACGATTTATTATTATTATCTTCCACGAGACAGGCTTTGCCTAGTGTGGGGTCATAGTTATATTGTACTACAGGCTAATTTTGTTTAAGTAAATAAAGTTATTATTATTATTATTATATTGTAGTTATAATATCCGTACATATATTGGCTTAGTAACAGATAATAACTTTCAGATATCCAATATATAATATCGAAAATATAGATATCGGATTAGTATAGACGATATCGCAATTATTAATATCAGGAAGAACTCAATATATAGATATCAGATATTACTCATATCTAGTTCAACTGCTAAATCTTTCGATGACGTTTACATCAACTTTAGTATACATGTGTATTTATCGCTACATTGCGATAACAATGTGTACTCTCAGACGCAAACGCAGACGGAGGCGAACATCCCCGCGGCAGCGTCGGTAGCGCTGCCCATGGTGCACGTGGCGGCACGCGTGCTGGACGCGGGGCCGGGACAGGGGCCGGGGGCAGGACCGGAGCCGGGGCCGGGGGCAGGGCCAGAGCCAGGGCCGGGCACAGGGCCAGAGCCAGGCCCGGGCGCGGAGCCGCTGGAGGGCGTGGTGCTGCGCGCGGGCCGCTACCTGGCGGCGACGGCCGACATCGGCCTCTTCGAGCACACGCTCTCCACCGACCTGCTCAACCACCTCGTCTTCGTGCAGAAGGTCTTCATGAAGGTGGGTGCTTTGTGTGCCGATAACAAGAATAGTAATAACACTTGCAAGCTCTCACTTAATGCGATATATTTAGGCTGGCTGTACTAGCCATGACTTACACGTACAATGACCCAAATGAGAGGCTAAGCGCTGGAAATAGAGTCCAATTTACATTACATTACATGGGACATAATTTGGACTCCAACCGTCAACAATTTCAATGTATTATTGTGTTTATTAACACTATGATATTCTCCTTAACACGTTGAGCGCCATGTCAGCCATCGGTGGCTGACACCAGACTTTCCGTTTAGGCCGCGTCAGCCATCGGTGTCTGACAGCGTGTAACATGAGAACTATAAAATTTTACACTATTTTACGGAATTACAGAAAATTTATTTAAAATTTATAAGAATCACGTTCCAAACGTAAACTACCTTCTACTACGATAGGAAACACCAGCTCCTGTAGTACCAGCGCTTAGAAGCGGCGCGCGTGGCTTGAACGGGATTGCTGTAGAAATACGCGTGGCGCTCAACGTGTTAAAACATGAAATGTTGTTTCTTGACAATTCCAATTTTAAATCTTTTATAATCCACTTGCCATATGTAGACAAATTTGGACTTAGCTCAACTTCTCCTTCATGCTTTCAACATCGTTGCAGGAAGTGAATGAAGTAGTACAGAAAGTGTATGGTGGCGAGAAACCCGTGCCGTTGTGGAACGAGGAGGAGGCGTCCTCGTCCGCCCTCAGCAGGATATTGTTCACGCTCATCATCAGGATCAAGGTAGGTGGTGCACTAGGACGTATAGGAAACTACAATTTAAAGCTGAAAGAGAAATGTGCATTCAAGAATGTAGTAGCAAAGAACAATATATTAAGTTGGCCATTTGGAAAAGATAATAGAAGGATTACGCAAGAGAGAGAAAGAGATGGTAGTAGTTAGAGAGTCAATCAAATAAGTGTGACATATTGGTAAAAAGATCCATTAATTCATACTTCTAGTGGTATGATCTGTTGTGTCGTGGTGGCGTATGAATAATTGAAATTTTACGCAATTTTGAACATAGGCTTTCATATACATATGAACGGTGTGGACTGCCGTTCGGTGAGCGTGGACTGTAGGGGCGTTGGTTCAGGCTGGAGTGAAACACAGCGATTACTATTCTGAAGCCTCCGGTACCGTCTGAAGAGAGTATTTTTTCTTCTTGTCCTATTTCTTCTCGAGTGTAGTGTGTCGCTGCCCGGAAGCGAATGCCGCTCGACGAGAGGCGGCCTATCTTTATACCCGCCCGCTCGCATGATAACGTTTCCAACTCGCGTTAGCGAATCTGCGCGAGCGGGACGGGGCGAGAAAGAACGAGACGCGTGTCTCTTCAGATCGGTACTCTATAGCGTTTATTTATTGCAATTTACAATTTCTTAATTCTATTTATTGTTACAATTTCTATTTCTATTCGTAGGTAATAATGACAACACACAAAGAAATACTTTATTTAACTTACACTATCTTAAATCTATGCAAATCTATATAAAATAACAGAATACAAAACGATTAACTAGGACTTAACAACTATAAATTACGATATATACAAATAATGTCGCGAACATAATCTCCCGCCGCAGCTCTCGTAGCTGGAGTTAACTCGTGTTCGCGTCGCTCGATGTCGATGTGGGCAGTATGATCAGCTTCTTAGTGGGTCGCCGTAGGATGCCCTTGTTCGTCCGCACGTCGACTGCTCGAACCTCGCCGTCTGGTCCAGGGTAGGTCGCCACCACCACGCCTCGCGGCCACGTGTTGCGAGGCAAGGTCCCATCAGCTATCAGGACCAGGTCGTCCATTTTGATGGCTCCGTGTGTAGCTCGGAGCTCCCGCCGGTGTTGCAACTCGGGTAGGTACTCCTTCACCCACCGGTTCCAGAAGCAGTCAGCTAGCCTCTGGCTGGCACGCCACTCCTTGTGTCCCGCCGCGTCGCTCTCTGTGAAGCTGCCTGGCAGTGGGACGCGCGATGGACCGCCCAATATGAAGTGATTGGGGGTTAGGGCGCTGTCGTCGTCTGCCGATGTTGACACGTGGGTTAGCGGTCGACTATTGAGGGTGTGCTCGACCTCGACCAGCAGAGTGTGGAGGACTTCTTCCTTGGGCGCCCGCTCGTTCAACGTAGCGGCTAGTGCGGTCTTCACGCTACGCACCAGCCGTTCCCACGCACCTCCCATGAAGGGTGCGCTCGGGGGAATGTAGCGCCACCGGATGAAATGAACTGATGACTCTTCTTGGATGGCTTCCTCGGCTGCTTTCTTCAGTTCGACGTCAGCACCTTTGAGGTTGGTGCCTTGGTCGGACCATAATTCTGTGGGACACCCTCTGCGGCTTATGAAGCGCCGCAGGGCCATTATGGCGGAGTCCGTGCTGAGGCTGCCGGCGATTTCTAGGTGGACTGCGCGCGTCGTTAGGCAGGTGAAGAGCACTCCGTATCGTTTCTGGTGAGTGCGGCCCACTGTCACGGTCATAGGCCCGAAGTAGTCTAGGCCGGTGAACGTGAACGGTCGTTGATGATGCGCCAACCTGCTATGTGGATGGTTGCCCGTTGATGGCTGCGCCGGTCTTGCTCTTCGTAGGCGGCACAGCTGACACCTCTTCAGTTCACTGCGGACGGCGTGTCGTAGGCGCAACACCCACAAGTGTTGTCGCACCTCGTTTGTGGTGATCTCGAAGCCGCCGTGGTGAAGTTTCCGATGCACCCATGCGATGTATAGGCGCACCCAGGCGTGGTTTCCGTCGACGATGGGGGGTTCTCGTTGCTCGGCTGACAGATCGGCGGCGGCTGCTATTCTCGATCGAAGTCGCAGAATGTCGTCGTTGTCTATGACGACTGACAGCTGTATGAGTCGACTGGATGACGGCAGCTGTTTCCCTTGTTTCAATACTGCGATTTCGTCGCCGAACGCCTCTTGTTGTATCGCGCGAATCCATAGCCGTCGCGCGCGATCTAGGTAGTGTGTGTCTATGGGGATGAAACACACAGATGGACTATTGCTGTTCTTGATTTTCATCTTCGTCTTCTCTCTATCGACTTTCTTCGTGCGGGTCCAAGTGGGGTCGGCGCTCTCTTTCTTCTTGTTTCTCTTTCGGATGGCGGTGCAGCGTTGACTGGTCGGTCGCAGGAGGTCGATGAACTGCAACACCCGTGCTGAACTGCGAACAAGTTTCAACCAATTAGAAAAACGTGACGGATCGGGTAATGCTATAGACAACTGCGTCGCGTTCTGTAGCTTGTGTACGCGTTCTTCTCCCGTTTTCGCTTGACTATCGTCGCTTGAACTATCTTCACGCGGCCACTGTTCTTCGTTTTTGTCGAAATTCCTTTCGACCGGTTGGAGACGTCGCATTACCGATTCATAGTTGTCCGGCGGCACAGGGTCGTCCTTCTTCCATAATAACCCCGTCTCGTATCCTCCCGCCGGTAACGGACGAGTTTTCTCTTCTAAAATGCGCAGGGCGCGACGTTCTTCTTCATTGTAAGACCTCTTCGGTGCGATTCCCAGCGATTCGAGCGCGAAATGTTGCTTCATCATTTCTTCCATCGATTGTTCCTCTTCATGTGTCGTCACTATGTGGCTGATTCTGTGCACCTGCTGTCTTGTCCTGCCGCGACTCGTACCGTGCAGTACCCATCCCAGATCGGTGAGTGATGCGACCGGCTGCGTGTCGGATCCTCTTCTAACTTCGTGGGCCAGCAGTAGGTGCCAGTTGTCTTGCCCCAACAGTACCGTCGGTTTGCCCTCTTCATAGACCAACTCCTCTCTCTATGTCTCGTAGATGTGGACAGCCCTTGATGACGCTGCGCGGTACCGACTGCGGTGATAACTGCAGTCTGTCCATCGTCCGTGCCCCCACTGTTTATTCTTGTGAATTCCGCCCGCGGATCTTGAAGTGAACACGCGTCGATTGAGCTGCGTTGATCCGTGCCCCGGCCACACCTTCCATGTAGAATGGTGCGGGGGACCCGTAGCACCGATTCGCTCCGCCACCGCCGTCTCGATGATGGTGCAAGTCGACCCGTCGTCCAGTAGCGCGTAGGTGTCGCACGTTCCCGTGGGACCGGTGACTCGTATCGGCAGGATCTTCAGGAACGCGATCTTGTCGTTTTCCCTTGCCGATGCGGCGACTGCGGCGGACTTGTCCTCGATGACGTGTGTTGTCACTTCATTCTCCGGCTGTTGTCGCGTGGTGTGCAGCAGAGGGTGATGAGTCTGCGTGCACTCATCCACTCCACATCTCTTGCTCTTGCAGGCGTGGCGAAATCTTCTTACTTTGAGGCAGCGGAAACACAGCCTATGAGTCTTCGCTAACTCCCATCTCTCCGATGTGTCTGCTTCCTTCATCGTCTTGCAGTCCGATGGAGCGTGTCCCTCTCGTCGACACATCGGGCACGGTGGTGTAGCGGGTTTCTCCTGCGTCGTGTATGTCTTCGCCGTCTTCCTAGGAGCGGACTCCCGCCGGTCTTCGGACGGTATCTCCTCGGCGGGGGCGAAGTTTCCACATCGTGCGGCGGTCCTTTGCAGGAACTGAGAGAGTGTTATGAGGTCCGGTTGTCCCTCCGGTTGGTCGTTGGCGAAGTCGTAGTACTTGAAGCGTAGTACCGACGGCATCTTCTCTGTGACGTTTCTCACTATTTCTTCATTGTAGAGGTAGTGACTCTTGTTCAGCGCTCGTATCGTGGCGACGACGTTCTGCACCTTGCTTGCGAAGAGGCAGACGTCTCTTGCGTTGTCCGAGAGTCGTGGTAGCGCGCGGAGTTTGTTCAGTTCGGCTGTGACGAGTGCTCCAGGGCGGCCGAACCTCGCGGCTAACATCTTCATTACTTCTTCTGCGGTCGTAGACCCGACGAATAGGGAGCGTGCCGCGTCCTTTGCGGCCCCCTTCAAGCTTCTGCGCAGTCTTGCTAGGTTCTCTTGTTCTGTGAGTTGACTTGCGCTCTCTTCATAGGCCATCTTCCATGGTAACCACTCGCTCGACGATCCATTGAAGACTGGCAACTCGGTGACTCTTGACGCTGTGGAGGGCAGTATGTTGCGAGCGGCCATCTGCATGGCGACAATCGATGCCCACCTTCAGCACCGGTTCTTCCTTCTTCATCGACTGCATCGCCGCTGCTATCGTAGGCATGACGGCATGTGGGTCAACGTGGCGTGCGTGGTCCCGGTGAAGTGCGTCGCTGCTCGGCTGTGGCGGCGGCGCTCTCGAATCCTCTTCAACGGGTCTCGATGGGACGAACCCCTGACGCTTGCCGGTGACTTCTTCTATCTCTGGTACATGCGGCTCCATCGTGAGTGCTAGCGTGCTTCGATGAACCCAATCCGACGTTCGTTCTCTTCTGACGGTAGCGTCGTCGTCGTCTATTTCCTCGTCGTCCTCTGATTCGGCTTCCAGGGCGGCGACACGTGCAGCAGCCAATTCCACCTCCTTTCGAAGTAGCTCCTCCCGTGCCTTGGCCAGAGCCTTCTTCTTCTGCGAGGCCGTGGTGCGAACCGTGCGTGCCGTGCCGTGCTTCGGTTCCTTCTTCCTTGCTGTCTCCTCTGTCGTTCCTGTGGCTTCGGTAGTCTCCGTGGCTCCTGTGGTCGTCGTATCGCCGGACGTGTTCGTAGTCGATGTGGTGGCGGCGGTAGACGACGTGGCAGCGACAGAAGGCATTCTGACAGCCGCAGACGACGTGGTGGCAGCAACGGACGGCGTGGCAGCGACGGACAGCGTTCCGGCGGCCGTAGTCGACGTGGCGGCGGACGTTGTGGCTTCGGTGACGGCGATTTTCTGCTGCGACGACTTCATGTTCCTCGTAGTCGGCATTTCAGCGATCCGGCTTCAGAATGGTCTTCCTCCAGCGATCCGGCTTCTCGATGTACCAACGGTGTTCCTCCAGCAATCCGGCTTCTCGAAGGACCACGATGAACGGTGTGGACTGCCGTTCGGTGAGCGTGGACTGTAGGGGCGTTGGTTCAGGCTGGAGTGAAACACAGCGATTACTATTCTGAAGCCTCCGGTACCGTCTGAAGAGAGTATTTTTTCTTCTTGTCCTATTTCTTCTCGAGTGTAGTGCGTCGCTGCCCGGAAGCGAATGCCGCTCGACGAGAGGCGGCCTATCTTTATACCCGCCCGCTCGCATGATAACGTTTCCAACTCGCGTTAGCGAATCTGCGCGAGCGGGACGGGGCGAGAAAGAACGAGACGCGTGTCTCTTCAGATCGGTACTCTATAGCGTTTATTTATTGCAATTTACAATTTCATTTCTATTTCTATTCGTAGGTAATAATGACAACACACAAAGAAATACTTTATTTAACTTACACTATCTTAAATCTATGCAAATCTATATAAAATAACAGAATACAAAACGATTAACTAGGACTTAACAACTATAAATTACGATATATACAAATAATGTCGCGAACAACATAATTATAGCGAAGTTAATTTGAAATTAATACAAGATAAATGAGGAATTGTAAAAGATGGATTGTATGAAAGAAAACAGTCGTTGGGTCGAAGCGCGCAGTTTGACTCACACCACAGCCGCTCACGATTAAGGGTCTCGAATTTAGTCGAGCTTTCTCGATCTAATTACACGTAAGTTAGACTGGTAGTTATTACATTAAAATAGAAGAAATTCATGTTTTTTGGGAAAGAGCTGAAGTTTAGGTTAAATAAAACATTGTGAAACTCGATCATCAATCCTTGCTAAACTCGCCTACTTGTTAACATTACATTTCCTCCTTATGAATTTCGATATAAATTACTAGTTTTTACCTGTGATTTCGTCTGCGAAATTGGGATTTGTTTACATTGACTGAGATATATAATCCTTCTCTGTCTAATATAGTACATGTGTAATAAATTTTATAGTGATCGGTCCATCTGTTAAGGAGTTAAGAGCTGACAAACAATACCATTTTCACATTTGTAATTGTAATAAGGATATACCGTAGCGTGGGTGGTGAGAGGGTCGTATGTTGTATGCGGTGTGGTGCGCAGCGCATCCAGCTGACGGCGACGACGCCCAGCAACTCGGCGGTGCGGCTGGAGACGGGCGCGGTGGAGTTCGAGCTGTCCAACCGCGTGCAGAACGTGCCCGGGCCCGGCCCGCGCCACCAGCTGCGGCTCTTCGCACGCGCACAGGTACAGGCGGACACGCACGCTTAGCACTTGTTTTAGTTATGAAATTACTTACCCCTGAACTTACTAAGGCAATTTGAGCTAGATAAATTTCTATTATACATAAAGTTCTTATTAAAAAAAAATATAGATCCTTTCTCCCACCTAGACATTGAACTTTTAGACAGTAGACAGATGTTCCGCCGTTTAGGTCTCGGCATAGAATAGGCCACCCGTTCCTTTCCTGTAAGGGTCGTAAGAAGCAAGGAAGAGGGTTTATAGTAATAGTGGGTGACCATGAGCGGCGGTAGTCACTTACCATCAGGTGAGCCGCAAGCTCGTTTGCCCCCTGTGCAGTAAAAAAAAAATTATAGTGAAAGAATGGGCGGCAACATCCCCCTTACAACATTACCAAAAGCCAAACTACAATTGCTAACCCGCCTGGCGACTACTGGCAAAACCCCCTTTATGGGAAAGGCTATGTTCAGCAGTAGACAGGTAACAGCAGATACAACAAGACTGATATTAAGGATGTGATAAGTAAACAATTTAAATATATTATTGCCGCTTGTGTCAAGAAAATATCTTTTAATGTATATCTTGTAAACAGGTGGATGTAAACCTAAGTTTGGGACAAGTGATACGCAACGCGATGTTCGAGGAAGCGGAGCCCGAATTTCAACAGTACGCGTTTTTCAACACTAGAATCGGTAAGGTATATTCTATGTTCATTTAAAACATATATCTATGCTTCATGATCTATATCATGGATCGTTATGTGCACTAGACTACACATAAGTGACAGTTTGAGGATCTCTTGTTTGCCCCCTGTGTTGTAAAAAAAAAAATCTCGCGCCATTTTGCTTGTCAATTACTTTTTATATATTTTTTTTTTGTCTATGGTCTAGCTTCCATCTTGTTTGTGTAATTGTCATATCTACCAACTAATAAAGAAAAGTCATAATTTTCTCTATTATTCTATTTTTAATTGATAAAAATAATTGACAAATGATCCTAAATGATTGATGTTTTCATCAACACATTTGACATCAATATTAGCACACTATAAATGTAAATAAATATACTAGGTTTTAAAATAAATAAAGAAAGAGAAATCTTTATTTTGTACAAAAACCTATACTGCCACTCTTTTAAGCTGACTTTAGACATTTAACCAAAATCTATATAACGCCGGTAAATAACGTCTAAGACAGGTTTCATAACTTTTGAAAAAGATAAATAGATACTCGTCATTATTTCCTCTAAAAGATTTTTCTCTAAAAGATTACATTAATAAACTTATTATAAGCACAAATAATTACAAGAAAAGATTGAAAATAGGTTGCCTTATTGCTAAGAGCGATCTCTTCCAGGCAAAGAATGTTAAGTATGTTAAGAAATTGGCCAGTTAATGATATTCCATCTGTGGTATATGTATACCAGAGGGAGACTTTGTACGAAAGTCGATTGCTTGGGTACCTTTGTCCCATTCGTGTTTCAACCGTGAAGCAGTTGTGTTTGCATGGCTGTGTTTCGGTTTGAAGGGTGGGATATGGCGTGAATTTACAAGGTACAGAGGAATAACACCTGAATCCTCAGGAATGGCAACGCATGGCGAGTATCATGGGCGAAACAGTATACTCCGTTATGTCCATGGTACTGCTCATGTCTATAGGCGACGGTTACCACTTTCCATCAGGTGGACCGTCAGTTTGTTTGCCATTCTAAGTTGTATAAAAAAAATGTAACTGGGGACACACTCTTTTATGTTTATGGGCTCTTTTCAAGCATTTATATCTAAACGTGTTAACACATTACGTACGTGTGTCAGCGATGCGCAACGCGTTCCGCGAGGAGACGGTGGCGGGCGAGGACAAGGAGGTGGTGCTGATCACGCTGAAGCGGCCGCTCGTGTACATCCAGCCCGTGGCCGTGGACCGGGCCATCCTCGTCTGGCTCAACTACAAAAACGCTTACGAGTACTGGAACGAGAAGCGGCTCAACCTCAACAAGGAGGTGCTCACCGCCACGCAGCAGGTCTTCGAGAAGGTAACCCGTCCTGCTACTGTTACTAGCGATTCGCCATCGATAT
This sequence comes from Galleria mellonella, assembly GCF_026898425.1. Taxonomy (NCBI): domain Eukaryota; kingdom Metazoa; phylum Arthropoda; class Insecta; order Lepidoptera; family Pyralidae; genus Galleria; species Galleria mellonella. Next base: position 5,148,949 of record NW_026442176.1, read on the forward strand.
ACTATGTTCAGCCGGGCAGACAGCGGCTACCACCCCCATCTGAGGTAGGGGGGAAAGGGATTGTTAGTAATGCTGGCAATACAGGGTGTATCAGGTAGATCTCAACGCGTTTCCCATGACATGCATGTATAAACTTACAATAATAACTTGAATTTCAATGTGGCTTTAGTAATATAACTTATATTTAATAGTTGATTGTTAATAATACATATAAAAATGTTGCATGCCGAGCTGGCTGAATGTTAAGGTTATTTATTTTTGTTTATTCATTAGTACAAATATGTGTACATGGCGGACTTAATGCTAAAAGCATTCTCTCCCAGTCAACCATAGGGAAGTGTCAGAATACACGAATGCGGTACTAGTAATTATTGATATACATACATACTAAAATTACATATTATATATAAACGAATAAATATATATGAATAACAAATATACTTACACATATATGACATATACTATATTATACATGAAATTGAGAATAATATAAAGCACTTATATATATTACCTTAAACTTACCACATTCATCGCAATAAATTTAATTTAATTTCATTTAATGTACTCTTATATTTGATTTGCAGGTACAACTGACGTCACAGATCACTACTCCACATCTGAGTACTCTGTTCCTTCAGCTGAACGTTGACGATATCGGCATTTGTCTGCCGCTCAACCAGCCGCCGGTGGTAAGTGGTCCCACGTCTTACTCGTAGTAGGCATGTGTAATATCGGTACCGCACCAATATCTATATGTTGAGATTCTCTGGAAGTTATTGTTGGAAAAAAGTGAGTTTTCATTTCGATATTGCACATACTGTTCGGAGGATTTTTTTTTTATACAACTTAGAATGGCAAACAAGCTGATGGCCCCCCTGATGGAAAGTGGCAACTGTCGCCTATAGATATGAGCAGTACTATGGACGTAACAGAGTATACTGTTACGCTCATGATACCCTCCATGCGTTGCCATTCCCGAGGACTCAGGTGTTATTCCTCTGTACCCAGTAAATTCACGCCATATCCCACCCATCAAATCGAAACACAGCCATGCAAACACAAGTGCTTCACGGTTGAAACGCGAATGGAACAGAGGTACCGAAGCAAACGTATGTTTAAAATAACGTTGAATAGATAGTATCGAGAGAGCGGTATGAGAGAGTAGTGAAGTGACGCGTGGCGCAGGCGGGCGGCGGCGCGGGCGAGGCGGAGTGGCGCGGCGCGGTGGTGGTGACGCTGGAGAGCACCAGCATCTCCGCCTGCAGCTCGGGCGCGCTCGTCTCCAAGGGCCGCTTCGTGGGGCTGTGCCTGCGCTTCGCCGACGACTTCGAGGCCTCGCTCGACGACTGGAAGCCCGAGCCCGGCGCCACCGCCAACGTCTGCTGCGTCTCCGAGGGCACCTACGAGGTCTGCAGCCGCACCGCCGCCGCCAAGCGCCACGGTACTTCAATAAATAATACGCATGCGCACAACATTCACAAACATCATCCACGAGAGAGGTGAATGCGACAAGTAAGGAACGATAGCTCTGCCGAAACTCCACTAGGGGGAATTTAACCAAATACTACTTCAGCCTTGGAAACAGACACATTACAGCGCTACGTCAATCAACCAATGTCCAGATTATCCAAGTAAATTACCATAGTCTTTTATGAACTATTATATTATTTCGAACTACTTTAATCAAGTTATAAACTACGTATACTGTTAAAAAAACTACCATATTATTAAATATCCTCTTTAAAATACTTTTCCTACCTGTCAATAGATCTCTTCCGAGGTAGATAAACAACCATAAACCAAAAGCCTCTGCCCCTTACATCGTTTTATTTCATTCACTTACTTAAATACAGAGGCTTTGGAAAGTTCTATGAAGTTATCTCTATGTTTATGCGTGCAGTGCAGTAAATTATTTACTAATTAAGAGGTTTAATAATTGGTAATTTAGCACTAGTGCTAAATAAAATAAGTTCCATTCTTCCTCTAACTGCGTCTTTAAATGTTATAGTTCTAGTTAATTCTAACTCGTTCCCCCCGCTACTCCGGCAGAGAACGCCAAGTGGTTCCTGAACGTGTCGTGGCAAATGGAGGGCGTGGACATCCACCTGGACGTGTCCGTCGGCAAGCAGCTGTCCGCGCTCGGGCACACGCTCACCATGCTCACTGGTTTGTTTATTTGGACTTTATTTATATAGTGTTAAGATCAGAAATCAAATCATCTAGATATCTCTATATCGAACTGTCGTAATACGTCGTTGTAAACGCTGATAGGGTACCAGTGAGGGATGATAGGTGAGGTTGAAAGGGAGAGACTTTGTACAAAAGTCGATTGCTTGCGTACCTCTGTCCCATGGCTGTGTTTCGGTTTGAAGGGTGGGATATGGCGTGAATTTACTGGGTACAGAGGAATAACACCTGAGCCCTCAGGAATGGCAACGCATGGGGGGTATCATGGGTGAAACAGTATACTCTGTTATGTCCATGGTACTGTTCATGTCTATAGGCGACCGTTACCACTTTCCATCAGGTGGGCCGTCAGCTTGTTTGCCATTCTAAGTTGCATAAAAAAAAGGTCAGTTAACTCATCGTGACAAATTTATCAGGAGTTAACCACTATGGTTCCCAGGGATGGAGCCATCTGACAAAGTATACTGTTAAAATCCAAGTTACATTCTTTCTACATGATAAAGTTAAGGTAAAGTCAAGTCAGTTAGCTTAATGTGACGAATTCACTAGACATTAAGTACAATGGTTTCTACTTACGATTATTTTCTAGCAAAAAGGTGCTTTTAAAACATTACCAAAGCCTAACTGCGGTTGTAAACCCACCTGCCAAGCATGGCAACTACTGGTAAAACCTCTCTTTATGGGAGAGGGCTATTTTTAGCAGTGAACAGTGAACGGCTCATATGATGATGATGATGAAGCTGTTAATACTCTAGTGTAATTTTTTTTCTTTCAGGGTTTGAAGAGGAAGACCCACTGAAGATGGATTACGAGAGCGACCTGGACGATGAAGCTGACAACAGCAAAGATTCACAAGTATGTTACAGAGGATTTATTTCATAGTAATATGTATGAATCCGTGTGAATAAAGAAGTCGTGTGGTGCCATAATCGAAAGGGCCACCTTCCTTTCCCATGGGTGTTTTAAAAGGTGATTAAAGGAATTAAATGATCGAGGAATGGACAGCAGCATCTCTCATGAAACATCACCAAAGCCTGACTGCGGTTACCAATCGGGGGTCGAAGGTCAAAATTTGGTTGTCAAAAGTATTACAATAAAAAGGAAAATTTCTCGTAACAAAATTATGTCCGTCTTTCCCCCTCTTCGTCCTAGTCTTTTTTTCAAAGACCGTCAAATTTGTCTGTAGAATGTCTTAGCGGCCAGCGAGAAAACCGATCAGAGACCGCAATATCCGGTAAATCACAACAGAGGTTTACCACGAGGTATAAAACGAAGCCTTTAAACCCTCGCGCGGGCAATAGTAGTAAAGTGAGTATATTTGGTGGCGTTTAGGAGAGCATAGTGCTGCGTCGCAAGTACACGGACCACCTGCCCGCGTTCGTGTTCGACACGAGCATCGACTCCAAGAAGCGGTCCAAACTGATCGAGAAGGAGATGAACGAACAGGCCAAGATCATCAACGACCTGCGCACCCTCGGCGCCAGCCACACCACCATCGAGCACGAGATGAAGCGCCTGCACGACCTCGAGGCGCTCGTCTTCAAGGACTTCAGGAGGTAGGATTTATGGCAATGAAACATAGAAGTAATGAAGTTTGACCAGTAGATGGTTTTTTACTCGTATTGCGTTTAACAAAATTTGCACGGACTATATATACTTAATAAGTATGAAATTTCGCACATTTATAGTTTATATAGAGATGCATAAAAATACATTAAGTCAATAAAAAAAAAAAATACTTTTAAGTCTATGGTCAAATTGAGAATAGATTAATATTGTTTGCCTTTAATATTATTTGTCTATAGTCTTACTGAATGTCAAACATAACCATAATAAATTCATTTATTGCAATATATACATACATACATATCTGTTACGCCTGTATTCCATTAGGATAGGCAGAAACAATGGAACGCTAAATGCTTCGATTCAAACAAACCTCTTTCGCTTCCTCCACATTCATCGATCTTTTCATATACGCTCGCCGGTTACGGGTACTTTTAATTTGGCCAATATATATATATAATTATGGTCGAATTTAGACTACTGGGCGACCACTAGTATGTAGTAAATATGTAATAGATTGTCCCTACATCATGGACAGAGCTCATAGTCTTTACCCGCTTACGTAAATACTGGTTTTACGTATTTATTTCACCCTATTTCGATTTCATAAGGCAAGACAATCGGTTTATCATTAAAAGCAAAGGTGTTTCAGAAGCTTGAAAGTATAAAATGATAGTGCCATATGGCTGTGAGGGTTTTAAGCCTTATTTTTTGTCATATATATATAGACAGCAATTACAATTTTTGTTCAGTAGGGCAGCATTCATTGTTTATACCGAAATATGTGAGATGGAAGAAGGTGAGATGACGATATCTTTTTTTTTTATATGAGCTAATGATACCACAGTGTTCGGCCTTTTAGCTGTAATATGAAGGCCTAAGATTTGCGCTCGCATTCTACCACAATCCTGGTAGTGACACCCAAGCGAGTGAGTGTATACTGGATACTCGCTCGACGTGGACAGTTATGTGTAGCGCGGTGTGAGTGTGCGTGTGCGTGTGCGTGTGTGCAGGGACATGATCCAGAAGCTGCGGCGGCAGAGCGTGCGCGCCAGCTCCATCACGCGCGGCAAGCTGGGGCTCGCCAACAACCGCAGCCGCTCCTTCGTCGTGCCCGACGTGCCCGCCCACCACCACCAGCCGCACGACACCACAGACTTCCACACGTCTGTACCACTAATCTTAAACGTAGCCTTAAATATAACTCAATATTTCACTACAGAATAGAATAGAATAGAATAGAATAAATTTATTGTGAGCTGTATGTTACAATTTTTCGTAAGATGTTATTAACGTCTCCAAGGAAAACAGCCTACCCATACATCGGGCATACAATACGATTAATTACAAAACATTAATTATTTTACAGTCATACATTAAAATTGTCAATAAAATTGAAAATAAAATAAAACATGTCAATCAACAGTCACAAACTAACTCATGGTCACCATTAGAACATATTAATTATCATCCTATATATTAATTAAATTATTTATAAAATTCAATGTAAAAAATTCAATGTAAAAAAAAAATGTCAAAGAGCAAAGAATTCATTCATATTATAGAAAGCATTTGCAAGTAGCCATTTTTTTAATAATAATTTGAATTTTGTATATACAGAATATATATATATATATCGTAAATAGGCCGCTGTAACCTATATACGATAATAAAACTTGTTGATAATAACAAAAATTTACTTTTAAACTATAAATTAGACTAAAAATAAAGTTCAGTAAAAGTTAAGTAAATGTACCGAATTATGCACTGTAATCTACGAATGCCCTCCAATGAAATCGAACTCGCTCTCATGTGTTTCCTATTAAAAAAGCGCGATTAAAAATTTTGCAAGTAAATAGTACCTACATACCTGCTTCTTTCTTTGTTGCACTTGTAAAAGATACAGCGATTAGTTAAAAACTTGTCAGCAAAGGTGGGCTTATCTCTAAAAGAGATCTCTTCCCGCTGGTTATATTTTTTTTATTTCATAATACATTACAGCGGTGTAGAGACCAACCTAGTGCTGGCAGCTGGCGTGGGTGACTCCGGGGAGACGCTGCTATTGGCTGATGAAGACAACCGCCTCGCTGACATCATTGAGGGCAGTAGCTGGAGCTCCATGGAGAGCGAGCCTATCAATGGGAACGGTAACTTTAATTTTCATTGTCTATAATGCTGTGATGGCGCTTGGAAGAAATTACTAGGAGTGCCGAGTAAGCTCACAGTGTACGTCTTAGGGTACTTCATACAAAAACACCATGATCTGTGATTGTCACCACTACTGAAATGAGTACTAGCTGTGACTAGTTAGTTATCACTTTTTTTTTTATTTCTTTCTAAATCTTATAGAATATTCTATTCTCTATCTTTCTTTGATATCGTCAGCGACTAAAGTGCAGGCTGAAGACCCTAGACCCTTTTAATGGGTGATAATAGAATGGTAACTTAAACCAACGCTATTGGTACATTCTGGCGGTATACCAATGACTGTCTATAGGTGAAAATGAAGCAGGGTCTCTAGACAAGTGGCAAACAAGTACGTCGATGGAATAGACATCGTTAGCGATTCCGTGAGACAGAATGAGATAGCAACGCCGGGTGACTTATTCCAATTTACGGACTCGCTAGCGATGTCGATTCAATCGACGAATTCGCTTGCCACTTGTCTAGAAGCTCTGGTTAGTTGGCCCTTTATGATGAATTACCCACGATGGTTTCCAAAGTGGTCGACGTGGAAGTCGACTTGATTGCTAACGAATATTATGCTTTATTGTTAGCAATGGGATTTTTAAACCCCCTTACTTTTTTTTTATACAACTTAAAATGGCAAACAAACTGACGGCCCACCTGATGGAAAGTGGTAACCGTCGCCTATAGGCACGAGCAGTACCATGGACATAACAGAGTATACTGTTACGCCCATGATACCCCCCATGCGTTGCAATTCCTGAGGACTCAGGTGTTATTTTCAATTAATTATTACACCCCTCATGGGCTCCTCAAAAAGCTGACGGTTCACCTAATGGAAAGTGGTAACTGTTGCCTATAGACATAAGCAGTAACATGGATATAACAGAGTATACTGTTTCGCCCATGATACCCCCCATGCGTTGCCATTCCTGAAGACTCAGATGTTATTTCTTTGTACCCAGTAAACTCATGCCATATCCCACTCTTCAAACCGAAACACAGCTATGCAAACACAACTGCTTCACGGTAGAAACACCGCACACACCGCACACACCGCACACACCGCACACACCGCACACACCGCACACACCGCACACACCGCACACACACCTCCACGTCCACGGAACACTCGCATACACAACAACTGCTGCCACAGTGTAATGCACAACCAGTAGTCCAACATCTTTGACAGACATCTAGTAAAATGTCACAAATAAGCAGTAAATGAAACTCTTGCCTGAATTTTAATAAAAATGTTAATTGAATTTCCTATTCTAATTTGGTTGAAAATAGACGTCACAACAATCCTATGATGACTACAATATTTCGTGAGCATTATACTTGTATTCCTCTTTTCGAAGGAGTATAATCCTCTGTTAAAAAAAAAAATTACTTTTGTTACTAAATCACAATTAAATAATAAAATTTGTGGTACAGCGCTCCGTCGTCAGAGGGCGCCAATGCGGATGGCAAACAGGGCAAGAGCAAGACCGCGGAACCGAACATTGATTTTGAGTTAGACGTGAAAGTGCACATCAACAGTGGCAAGTGCGTGCTGCACACCAAGGAGCCCTGCAGGGATGACGACATCAAGATGTGAGTACGCATAGGCTAAGGACGCATTTAGCGTATTTATAAACGACTTAAAAAAAAAGGTACTTCTCATTTTATGTTATTACCTCATAACTGTCATTTATAAATAAAAAAAATATACTGTCAGATTTAGCCTATAGAAATTTTGTTGTTTTCGTAATTAAATTTTTACATATATATATATATATATATATATATATATATATATATATATATATATATATATATATATATATATATATATATATAATAATAAAATTTATGTCACTAGTAAAGTCTCTTTACAAAATTTGAAAAAGATATAAAATTAAGATCACTGTAAGGGATGATAGGTGAAAATGAAAAGCCACACATTCAGACACAACCACTCTTTGGAATCAACTTCCAGCAGCAGTATTTCCGAACCGATACGACAACATAACCTTTTTAAAAAACAGTACACCTGCTATGCTGTTGGTGTTGTGGGTAATCATGGGTGGAGGTAGTCACTTACCATTAGGTGAGCCGCATGCTCGTTTGCCCTCTGTGTTGTAAAAAAAATGAAAAGGTACGATGATGTCACGTGGAGGTCACCCTGACAGGTGTATTGCTAGCAGTGGGAGTGGTAGTCCCAGATAAGTAGATATGTAGGTTTCAATAACACGAACAACGCGTGTGGCAGCGGCGGGCGCATGCGCGTGGGCCGGTCGGCGTCGGGCGGGCTGGCGGCGCCCGACGCGGCCACGGGCTCCCCCACGGCACGCCGCAAGCCCGCGCACCAGCACCAGCACCAGCAGCACCACCAGCACCACCAGCACCACCAGCACCACCAGCGCCACCAGCCTGTGCTCGACCTCACCGTCTTCCGCGTGCCCGGTCTCCACCTCAAGGTCCGTTGCCGTTACTGCACTATCTTCGTATTTACATAATCACAAACACTAATTGTTCCTTCAAGCTCTAGCGAACTCATTCTTGGATTTTGTACAATATCAGTAAGGGTTTTCCCTTTTTTGTTTCAATATTTCGAGTCTCTTGCCTGTATTCATGTTTAAATATGTTCATAATGAAGCTAGGATCAAATGGAACAAAATATTAACAAAATTTGATAATATAAAAGCAAGGAGTGCCACAAGGTTCTATACTAGGACCAACATAAAACTTTGAAAAGATTGCTCTCAGCAATAAGACCGCCTTACTGTACTTATACAACTGTATTGTTGCATTTGTTAATTGTCTTGCTTATTTCCTATATAATATAATACAAATAAAGTATACTCATTCATTTATTTATTCCTCATTTGTATTAACAATTTATTGTACATTATGTAAAATTTTATTTTTATATATTTACTAGCTGACTCGGTAAACGTTGTTTTACCATATACATTATTTCTAGAACTATACATGAAAATTTCTCGTACTACAATTATTATTTTCGATTGCCATCTTGCAACCCTTTTTCGGAATATAAAAATCGCTATTAAAAAACAGGGGTTGATCATAAAAGGGTAAAAATTTGAAGCTGTATGTATTTTTCAATGTTTAGTTATAATAAAATAAAAATAAAAAAAAATTGTCAAAAAAATAAAAATAAAATATTTATAGGTAAGTCACTCTTATTGAGGGTTATGAAAAATAGTTGTTGGCCGATTCTCAGACCTACCCAATATGCACACAAAATTTCATAAAAATCGGTAAAGCCGTTTCGGAGGAGTTTGGTAACAAACACCGTGACACGAAAATTTTATATATTAGATTAAAAAAAAAAGATGCATAAATTCGTTGCCCTAATAAGAGAAAACTCTTAAACGAGAAGTAAGATATCAAATGTAACCACTGACATTAATTTAACCAGTATTTATAGATAACATAAATGCCATACTTTCCATTGCAACATACTTGTAAGTATTGAAAAATAATACGCAATTTAATTTTCAAATTCACATACGAATTGATACCTTTGTTAATAATATTTAATATTCAAAATAGGTGCACTACGAGTCGAAGACAGTGCCGGAAGACACAGCGTCCCCTCAGGGCGGGACCAGCGGTCCGAGTAGTAGCAGCGCGTCGGAGGCCGGGCCGGCTCTGTCGGGCGCGGCCCGCAAGCTGGCCAGCAAGAAGGCGGCGCTGTTCGCCTACATCACGCTGCAGAGCATCCCCGAGGAGACCATCATCAGCCCCCACATACTGGAGTTCCTCGAGCAGACGCTGGAGCCCATACCCACAAAGGCGTCTATTTTTACTTCTACTTCAGGTAATAATTTTTTTTTTTCCATATTGCAAAGATGTTTGGATGTTCGTGAAATTGCTCAATGAATTTGGATAAATCTAGTTACATACAAAGAATATAGTCATATAAAATAGTTTTAAGATTTTTCTCTTCTCTCAGTTTTGCATGCCCTTTAAGCCCTCAGTGTGGAGGGAAGGGATTGTTAGTAATGAGATTTATTAGCCTCATTTCTATCAATATATCCTATCAGGTCGATCTCCACAGTGATTAATTCTTGTTCAATTGCTCACTATGGGTCAACTGACCTGTCTTCGTCCCTCATCTGTTAACCTTTACCGGTGGGATCGCCAGCGTATACCGACAGCGCAGGCGGGGTTACCATTCCATCTACACCCATTAAAATATAAAAAGCCCGCGCCGTAAATTTAAGAAATATTTAGACATTGTGTTTTTTTTAAATCGTACTTTTAAAACAGTAATATGTTTTTATAAAAAATAACCGTGTTGCCTGAGGGCAGCTGAAATGATAACGGGGTAGTCACATGGTTCGAAAAATTGACAACAGATGGGGGTAAAGGTTCTTGAATAGTGATTGAACAGGCAAATTCAGTATATGATGGCCTTCTATTAGATGGAGCCACCATCTTAAGTATATTGCACAGCGTCAGTGATTGATGGTCAGGGGACATCATCCTTTATGGCAGTCTTCCTCCCTCATGGGCGTATGATCAGCAATGACAGTACAAATAACGGCTGACATGATGTAGTCGACGAGCCTGTTGATGGGTCGTTGTGGTCTGTGCAGAAGAGGCGCGGGCGGGGGTGGCTGGCGGGGCTGGCGGGGCGGGAGGAACGGGCGGCGAGTACGGGCAGTACGTGTACGCGTCGTTCCCGGTGGACGTGATCGTGCACTTCCACATGCAGCCGTCCACGTTCCGCTTCAGCTGCCTGCCCGCGTCGCGCGTCGAGTGCCTGCTGCAGCTGCCCAGCCTGCAGATCGTCTTCAGCTCCAAGCGCGCCGGCGACGAGTCAGTATACACTACACACTACGATACACATACCAAATACAACACATGTACTAACTTCTTGTGCTTTCCATTTCAATGTTCCTGTCTGTAAATTGCTGTGCCGCTACGGAGTGTCACGTGTCTTGTATGCTTACTTATTATAATATCTAATTTGTACCACGTGATATGCAAAAAAATATAAATAAATAAATGTTTGACTCAAATAAGCTCAAACCCTACATACACTATGACTGAATCTCAATTCGGAGTTTATACATGAAAGTTGTGTAAATTTTGTTTGCCCACCTGATTTTTTTTTTACAAAACTTAGAATGTTTTGCATGAACCCCCATGACGTTGCCATTCCTGATGGAAGATGTGGTAAATTCACGCCATATCACCCTTTAAACCAAAACTGGAAGAGATCGCTTTCAGAGATAAGTCCTCCCTTGCTAACAAGTTGTTAAACTAATCGCTACATGTATTGTTCAAGTGCAATAAAGAATATATAAATAAATAAATATTTGACTCAAATAAGTTCAAACCCTACATACACTATGACTGAATCTCAATTCAGAGTTTATGTATGAAAGTTGTGTAATTTTTTTTTATTATTTGTTTATTTATTTATACAATTGATTTTTGTCAATCACGCTGTTTTATAAAGCATATTCACGTACAATTATTTATAACTAGCTGTTCCCCGCGACTTCGTCCGCGTTTCCGTCGTTTTTCGTAAAATAAGTAGCCTATGTCCTTCCTCACGGTTCAGTGGTTTTGATGTAACAGACACATTTCTATTTACTGCTCTATTCCTATTGATCATAGCGTGATGAAAAGTATACTATAACCTGCCCAGAAGTATGAAGAATAATTGTACCAAGTTTGGTTAAAATCCGTCGAGTAGTTTTTGTTTCTATAACGAACATACAGACAGACAAAAATTTTACTAATTGCATTTTTGGCATCAGTATCGATCACCAATCAATAGTTATTTTGGAAATATATTTTATGTACAGAATTGACCTCTCTACAAATCTATTATAAGTATAGATTATCATATTATAGAGAGGAAAGATTCGTTTGATTGTTTATAATGGATAAACTCAAAAACTACTCGAACGATTTTAAAAATTCTTTCATCTATAAAAAACTAAATTATCAGCGAGTAACAATGACTATAGATCGTTTTTGAAAATTTTATCTTCTCGTACGCAGTTGCGCCACATCACTATTAAACTCAAAATTTTGGTTTTGTTAAAAAACAATTTAGTGTTACCATTTTTTTTAATTATATTCTTGGCCATTTTCTAGTTCAAAAACTTCCGAATTTGGTAGTTGTAAAATTGTATATTTTATTTATTTATTTATTTACAAGAAACATGGTAAGTGTATAGATGTTGCAATAAGTCCTCATATTTCGCCATAATTAGGCATGCAAATATTAAAAGTTACTTACTCTCCTTTATTGTGTAGGTCTGTATGTATGTATTGTAATTTGTGTGCTGTAAGTAATGGAAATAAATTATCTATCTGTCTATCTATTTAACATCTACGTTCAACGTCAAAATTCTACTGGAATTAGCCAGAAACTTATAACTTAAAAAATAAAAATAAAGTTTTCAATTAATTATTTTGATTATTTGATTGATTGTTGTAACAGAGAGATGGCGGAGCCGGCGGTGGCGATGGGCGGCTTGAGCGTGACTGGGTGCCTGGCGGACTTCTCCGTATACATCTTCCACCCGTACGGCGGCAAGAAATCGAGCCTGAAGGAGGCGCAGTGGTCGCCGCTGGCCGAGAGCGAACGCAAGGACTCGCTGAGCGTCAACGTCGAGTTCGTCAAGTTCAACCTGTCGCGTTCCAGGAAGGTCAACTTCCACGCCGACCAGGAGCAGTCCAAGGCCACCGTGCGGTTTTCCAGTGAGTTTTTTTAGCTACTTGTGATAAAAAACATGTATAAAAACCTTTAGAAGTAGTTAGTGTAGGTATTTTTTTATTCCATGAAGATGGCAAACAAGCAGCCCGTTTGATGGTAAATGGTCACTGTAGTCTATGAACGCCTGCAACACTAGAGGTGTTACGTGCGCGTTGCCGACCTTGAAGAAATCTTAATATACTCTTTTTAAAAACTCCATACTGTAGTCTCTAGGGAAAATCTCGGCAGGGAGCTCATTCCACAGCCTAAGTGTTCGCGGGATAAAACTCCTCTGAAACCGCACTGTACGCGACTATTTAAAAGCTAATGATGATAAAAGGTGGCTGTGATGATAAAGTATGTTTATTTATATGAAAATAACTACATTTAGCTCTCCAAAGAAATGCTACTTCAGTCGTGAATAATATAAAATATTTTAGTTTTTAACTCAGAAACCTAAAAAAAAGGTAAATCTAATCTTGCCGATTTCAGAATTGCCTATGAAATCTCGTAATATTATCGCATAATATTCCGTACTCTCTGATATTTCACACACCATTTGTATAAGTTTAAGTTAAGTAAAAAAGAGATACAATTGAATATCTAGTACAATAGTGGTGGTAACTGTATGTGTCGACCGACAACCGCAGCGATCGTGGACGTGGGTTTGGCGTGGTTCAAGTACGACATGCGGCGGCTGAGCGAGATCCTGGCGTTCCCGAAGGCGTGGTACCGCCGCACCATCGTGCGCCGCATGTTCCTCGGCGACCTCAGCCTCAACGACTCGCACGCCGCCCACGCCGCCCACGCCGCCCACGCCGCCCACGCCGCGCACACGCACGCACACGCGCATCACGCGTACGTATACTGAATGCATTTTTTTTTATTGTTTATATGTAAATATTTTCATTATTATTTAGTTTTGAATGATAGTAATTATTTTTATTTAAAAATCTTTTTTTTTTTTAATTTTGTTGAGACTTTAGTACCCCAGAGTGACTATGCCAGCCTCATAGGGATTATCTGAAAGTCAGTCTGTCAGTCCGTCAGGGACACCTTTACCCACAGATATAGCCGTCTTGCATTGCGACTGCCAGGTTGACTAAAAATCATTTGAAAAAAAAATATGATAAATTAGTGATATCAATAATTGTCTATTATCAGGTCGTCCAGTAACAATGTTCCGGTGTCGCCGGTATTGCCTCAGAGAGAGAAAACTAAGACTGCTGATCAAAAAACTAAAGGTGAGTGCAAAAGTTGTATATTAAAATGTTAATTCTCCCTCACAAATAGTATGTGTACATAAGAAGAATACCGACTAAACCATCTTTCAAAAAAAGCGTTCACGCTCACTTTTTATCTTTATCCGAGCAGTAAGTGCTTTATATTGTTCTCAATTTCGTGCATAATATAGTATATGTTATATAAGTATATTTGTTATTTATATATATTTATTCGTTTATATATGTAATTTTAGTATGTATGTATATCAATAATTAGTAGTACCGCATTTGAGTATTCTGACACTTCCCTATTAGTTGACTGAGAGAGAATGCTTTTAGCATTAAGTCCGCCATGTACACATATTTGTACTAATAATGAATAAATAAATAAAAATTATACGAAACCGTTCAGATGCTGAAATATTATACATCATGTTATACTTCTTATCTATTAAATTTATATGTAACTCTAAATGTACACTACCCTACCCAACTACCCCTGTGGATGTCTGAACTGCAGCAACATAGATTTTATTTTATTTATATATTAATCAACTTGACTTTATGGACACTCATTTGTTACAGTTTCTTTCATACATTACTTACATACAGCCACTCTAACTTACCTACTTTGCTTTACAATTATAATTTTCGTTTATCCGTTATTGGCCGTATTTATAAGAGGCATACTACATAAGTTATTTTTTTTTAAGAGCTGTTGATTTTTGTATTAAGAATTAAAAAAAAAGTAACATTATTCCGCAGATAACAAGGAGCCTGCGACGGTGGGCGCGGCGTGGGAGACGTTGGTGCTGTTCGCAGTCAACTTCACGCGGCTCAATGTGCACATGAACATGGGCAACGTCATGGGCAACGTCAGGTCTCTATACCTCACTATTGTATACCGTTATGATGCCATGCCAGGTTATATCATTGTTGTATCAAATGTTACTTGTCCACTGCTAAACATATCCTCTCCTATAAGGGAGTTTTGCCAGTTTTTGAGTTCACGCTGCTGCCCATCCCTCCACCACAATCTCCCTTAGTCGCCTCTTACGACACCTACGGGAAAGGAAGGCGTGGCCTAGTCTACGCCGGGATCTACGCGGCTACATTATACCATTTTATGCGTGGCAGCTGGCAGAGCCGCGACTTCAACTGCACGGGGCGGCTGAGCATCGGCAGCACCGGGCACCGCAACATGCTGGTGGGCGTGGCGCTGGCCGGCTCGTCGCTGGACGCGCGCGCCGGCATCGTCGGCGGCGCCATCTCGCTCGCCTCCATCGACACCTACGGTACGCCTCTATAGGTTATACCGTGCTGCCCGTCACCAATAGCAATAGCAAATAGACAGTGAGGAGTAGAGTATTAGTTATATACTTCTACAGGTCGACCTCTACATGGATGCTTCCTGAAAACCTCCTGTTAATTTTTAATGAATTCATTATGAAGATCTATCATGTTGAATTCATGTTGCAACTGGCTGCTTTATCTTCACCTATCATCCTTCACTGCTGAATCTTCAGCGTATGCCGATAATACGGGCGAAGATACTGTCCCATTTTTATCCAATAAAAAAAATTGGCAAAAACATGTCCAATTTGTGCATGTGTTGTTTAAAGAGCTAGAAAACTTGCCAATGTTTTGAAAGTCCTTTATCTTACCGCTCGTGTGCCTCATGCACTCGAAACGTTATGCTTGAAACAAACTGGAATATATTTTTAGGAGATTTTTTTAATTTCAAATTTAGAACACATGATCTTACCGGCCAGTGTATGTTAAATGAATGAATGCACATATAAATATTTTTAAAGTTTTAAGTTTGATTTTAGGGAGTTTTTTTTTAATAATATGTTAATTGAAGTAATATATATGTATATGTGTGTGTGGCGGCAGTGTACATCTCGGAGGAGCCGGGCTGCTGGCCGGGCCACGTGTGCGGCGTGCGGCTGGCGGCGCTGGAGCTGCGGCTGGAGTACATGGGCACGCCCGTGCTGCTGGCGCGCGTGTCGCGCCTGCGGCAGGCGCTGCGCGACCGCTGGCTGGCCGGCGCCGCCAGGTGCTACCATGCTTACATTCTACTATCCATTCATACGCGCTCGCTGGTTACAAATGTTTTTAATTTGGCCCTTCTTCAGTACGTCGCCTATTTGGTCAGCATACATCCGTCTAGAGCGGCTCCTAACTTCATTCTTGTTCGATAAATCTCTTTCGTATATTCTTCTTTGATCCATCCTCTCCAAATGACCAAACTAGTGCAACACACTCTTTTCAATTTTTATTACTACATCGTGTTTCAATCCACATTTATACTTTTAGATTAATTTTTATACTGTAGCATAATGAGTCAACTACATGGGACAGATAAAGGAAACACTAGGTGTCATGCCGCACAGAGAAGCTAAACACTAGATGTCATGTCGTTTAAGGAGATCAAACACTAGGTGTCATGTCATATAGGGAGGTCAAACACTAAGTGTGATGTCGTATAGTGAAGTCAAACACTAGGTAACATGTCATATAGGGAAGCCAAATACTAGATGTCATGTCGTATAGAGAGGTCAAACACTAGATGCCATGTCGTATAGGGAGATGAAATACTAGAAGTTACGTCGTACAATTAAGTCAAACACTAGGTGTCATGTCGTATAGAGAGGTCAAAGATATGACCTGGGATAAAGCTGACTGGAAGAGAATACATGAATTAGTTGAACCGACAAAAAACTGGAAAGAAGAAGCATAATGTGTGACGGCGCATCATCATTAACATCACAATTACTACAATAAATTCGGCATCGTTGTTTAAAAATAATAATTCGTTTTCAGACCGGCGATAATTCTGACGCACGGCACACTGAGCTGGCACCAGCTTCAGATTCTGATGAGCCGCAGCACCACACCCGATCTACTGAAGATGCAGCTCAAGCTGGAGGAGTTCTTCACGCAGCAGTTCAAGTCTAGCAAACGGGTGTTCAGTTCACTGCACCCGAACTATAGCAACGCGAGGCGAGACAAAAGAGAACGTAAGTGTTAAAATATGCAGGTTTATTTCAAAGCATCGTCATCATACCAGCCGTTAATTGTCCATTGCTGAACATAGGCCTGCCCCATAATCCTGGGGGAAGTGCTAATATACCGGCGCGTCCCCCTGAGTGGTAGGGTGAGCACGCCAGCCACCCTCTTTTGAGAGAGGAGACCTGCTCTTATTATCTAGGGACGGGTCGCTACCGTCGGAGATGTGGTGAGTGCGAAAGCGAACCCATGTCTTCGACATATGGCACCTCGAAAGTATATTGTCTGGTTTTTGGTGGGTACACCTCCGCCTTACGGGGTCTGCGTACACCATTTTCCAGACGTTAAAAAAAGCCTGCCCTATAAGGCAGATTTTGCTAGTAGATGTTTTGCTTGGAACCGGCGGGTTGCCAACCGCAGTTAAGCTTTGGAGATGTTTTAAGAGGGATGCTGCTGCCCTTATTAGGTTCCCTTAGTTGCTACTTATGACACTCATAAAAAAGGAAAGGTGACTTATTCTATGCCGGGACCACACGGTAACAAATTATTACCATAGTATAAGTACTAAAATACAGGTATGAATATTCGCTACTGCGCGCTGCGATTTGACTTCACCCCCTCTCAAAACGTCATAGTCGTAGAATACTGACGGATCTGACAAAGATTACATATATAGATCCGTCAGTATTCTACGACTATGACGAAATATGCGTCAATACCCAATTTTTTTCCGCGCTAATTCTAATTACGGACGCACATATTACGGACCTGTACGGACGTTACTTGTTTCTGTAGTTGTGATAAGCACGGATCGTGGCGTTTTTGTGTGTCCGAGGTGTGATGATGATGATGATCATCATCATTTTAGCCATTATCCGTCCACTGCTAGACATAGGCCTTCCCCATAACTGCCATAAGGAACGGTCCTGATCGGTGTTTCCCAACGTGGGGCTCACGCCCCACAAGGGGGCAATTAAAAAATGGACTCGAAGCGATTTTTTCTCTGTTGCTTCAGGCCATTTAAATACAATGCTAGAAGTAGATATTGGTGACAAATTTAACATAAAAAATAAATTTTAAAAAATGCTGTAAATTTTTATTACGTATAATTTCGTTTGACGTTACCAAAATATCAACTGGGCGATTAGAGTCGTCAAGTAAACTTTGTCAGGAAAATTATGTAGGGCGGCATAAAAATTTTAGAAATGTTCAAGTGGGGCATAGCACAATAAAGGTTGGGAAACACTGGTCCTGAGCCACCTGCTTCCACTGACTCCCGGCAATGCATCTAGTGGGAAGGGGGAGGGGAGTCATTCTACATTGCGTTTGCCCGTATGGAGTCCTCACTCAAGAAAGTTTCTTTCGGGGTGTGGTATTACTAATTGTAATGTTGCGTTGCAGCGGCGCCGCAGCCGGGCGCGAGCGAGGCGGCGGCGGGCGCTGGCGCTGCTGGTGCTGCTGCTGGCGGCGGCGGCGAGCTGCGCCACCACCGGCACTGGCAGCGCGTGCTGCAGCTGGTGTCCGGCCTGCGGCTCGCCTCGCTGCCCACGCCGCTGCCCGCCAACGGTAACTACGCGCCACTACCGCCTCTACTACTAGGATTGTCACATGCGAATTATCGTTTAGATAAAGAATTTTCCAAGAAACTACCACGTGGGGTTCTTCAAAAAAAGGGATAAAGACTTACCATTAGGTGGGCTGTATGATTGTTTACTACTTCAATGATATAAAAAAATATGCTACGGCCAGTGTTATGTGGTTGAAACTGAAGTTTATAATATTTAAATAATTACGTGAATTATCATCTCTCTTAAACCAGAAACTGTTCAACGTGGAAAGTTCCAAGGTTAATATTATTATATTTATATCCAATCAATTTCAAAAAGAATGAAATTTTTATTTTGTCTGTTTCTCGTTCCATTTTCAATATAAGTTATTGTTTTCCATTAATTTTACATTGCCATTAAAAAAAAAACCATTTGAAATTTTACTTTTTCCATAGGAACCGTGGTGGGCGGCACGATGGAGCTGCACGGCACGAACATCTCGCTGGCGTGCTTCCACGGCACTAGCTTCAAGGCCAAGTCGTGGGCGCTGTTCAGCCTCAAGGACCCCTGCATCAGCTTCTCCACCGAGGCGCAGCAGGTCGCTGACGAGGAAGGTATGTTCACTGAATATTTTATTAAGTAACAACAAGAGGTTTTTTTTTATAATTTAATAATATGAAATATTATTAATTAGATTTTTTAAATAATGTATGAAATACATTGTCAAATATTTTACTTTTGTCATTTTCGTTTGGAAATTTATATTTTTTATGTAATTTAATAAGACCATTTGAATGGTTTATATTTTAATAAATAATTACATATATTTTATATGTTCACATTTTTATTTATAGCACATGTCATACATATAATATTCCTTGGAAGTAACGAAACTGATTAATCGAAAATCAATAAACTACTTAATAAATTAGTTTTATTCAATATTTCCAATAATCCTTTTGTATTTTACAAATTACTTGTAATATCTGTACAACGGTTTAAACCCAAAACGGACCATGTTTCTTTATATTTTACAATATATTTGTGTTTTTTTTTTACAACTTCAAAAGCAGAAGGTTGCCGGCCGGGGTCGCTGGACGTGCACGTGGTGCAGAGCCTGACGGCCAGCCTGGGCGGCTCCGGGGGCTCCGCTGGCTCGGCTGGAGGCTCCGGCGGCCACCAGTCGATGGCTACCGTGTGCCGCATGACCCGAGCCCTACTATTCCCGCCACAGTTCAAGACGCTGCGCGAATGGTTCCAGTATGCATTCGCCAACAGCGAGATTGACGGTGAGCCATGCTGTTTCAAAAACGATAAACAATTAGAGATAATCTTATATTGAATTTGATGCCGTTGGTTTCATTTCAGCCCAGCTCCAATTCGGCTATAGCCAGAGGCAGCTTTCCTGTTGTTTCTTTTCCACTCTGCTGTCACTTTTGACAAGACATTAGCTCGCGTGTCTTATTAATCTCTCTTTAGTCGTATGCTCTTAACGGAGTGATCGTGACTTTCACGATTGTATTTTAATACGTTGTTATTTTGTGAGAGAAATAAATAAATATATATATATTTACACTAAACACAAAAAAAAAATTAAAAATAAAATAAAGAAAAAAACACTAGATTAATGAGAGTCGAGTCTTCTTTAAATTTTGTGGATTGTCGATGAGGCTCTTTGCGATTGAAGTCCTCGCAATGGGTCTCTGTTTTTCTATGGTTTGTGTTTTTTTATTCAGAGCCGAGTAAGAGCGATCCATAATAGATTTCTGTGTGGCCGTTTTGATGAGATTAGTCGCGTTGGTAATTTATCTCGAGATGTGGATCTTATATCTCGAGGTAGACTCGAGACATGGATTATAGTATAAATGTGTTTATATATAAATATATGAGGTGTAACTTACTCGATTACAAATGACTGAACGGATTTAAATGAAATTTCCTATGCAGATAGGTAATATTCCAGTATACACACTTATATGACGCACGCGAACAAAGTCATCTTAGTACCGTTTTTTTTTATAACTTGGGCATTCGATTTATCAGCGATCGAGATGTTCCCGTCGCTGGAGCGCGAGGGCACCGGCGGCGGCAACACCGGCAGCACCGAGCGCGACCGCGGCGACCGCGCGGCCGCCGCCGGGTCCGCGGCCGGCGGCGGAGGCGGCGGCGGCGGCGGCGGCGGCGGCAAGGGCGCCGACAAGAGCGACAAGCACGTGCGCGAGGTGATCTTCGCGCTGCCCAGCCTGCAGCTGCACCTGCGCACGCAGCACAAGCAGCGCCGCGCCGCGCCCACCGAGCGCGGTACGTGCACCCGCGCCGCATCTACCAGGCGACCAGAACTCTGCAGGAAGTAATACCTAGGCGTAGGGAATGTCCACCAAGTATACTTTCTGTAAGCTTCTGCTCGCCTAGTACTATTGGTAGTTTTGTTCTGACACATCGAATTAATTAATTAATTAGTAATTAGTATTTTACAAAATTATTAAAAAATCTACAAACTAAAAAATTCTAAAAAATTAAAAAGATCTATATAGTAAGGACATGGCTGTGTTTCGGTTTGAAGGGTGGGATATGGCGTGAATTTACAGGGTACTTAGGAATAACACCTGAGTCCTCAGGAATGGCAACGCATGGGCGGTATCATGGGCGAAACAGTATACTCTGTTATGTCCATGGTACTGCTCATGTCTATAGGCGACGGTTACCACTTCCATCAGGTGGACCGTCAGCTTGTTTGCCGTTCTAAGTTGTATAAAAAAAAGAAAAAAAAAAGGAGAATTAAGAAGCTAAAATAATTTTATTTTATTTAAACTGAAATAAATAAAGATTGTTTAGTGTGATCACTTATTACATTACGTGGTGATAATGTGGCGACTTTAAAATTATTTCAGGGAGTTGATGGAATGCACCATCTTAGGTCAGTCCTAATAAGGTGCATTCGTCAATTAGCGCTCACATACTTTCTAGCAAAACACAGAAATGTCTTTATGTTTAGCTATAAACAATAGGTACAACTTTATTATGATATTTGAGCGCATTTGATCACGTTTTCACTTGTTTTAAATAATGATAACCATTATATTATATTAAAATTGAGCACGATAAATGTCACAATATTTATTGATAACCAATAAATATATATATATATATATATATATATATATATATATATATATATATATATATATATATATATATATATATATATATATATATATATATAAATTAATGCCACTTTTCGTTGTAATTTTATAACTCAAGAACGGGCTCACCTATCCCAACCAAATGTTTAGGCTTTGTTAGGACTATTTAGTAGATGGTTTATGTGAAGTTTGCACAAAATCGGTCGAGCAGTTCTTCATATATCACACTTTTTGTAACAAATGAATTCAATAAATGGCGGATCATTTTGTTAATGACGATTTTTGTGTCAAGTTCAAACTCTTTTTAAGATGGGCATTGTGCTGTCAAATGGAAACTTTTTTCAGTGTTGACAGTACAAGCATGTTGTTATGTCACTCGTGCGGTCATTTAATTTTGGACATGCTTCAATTAAAGCAAATTATCAGCGATATTGATGTTAATTTTTTTTAATTTTATTATTTCACTTTATACGTAGCGAAGCACGTACCGGGCCGCTAGTAATTAATAAATAAAAAAATTGCTTTCCAGATGAGAAACCAGTGGTTGAGTGCAGCTTTATAACGGAATTCGAGGACCACATATTCGTGTCGGTGGACGCGGAGGCGTTCCTGTTCTTGCACGATCTCATATCTTCCTATATCAAAGAAAAAGACAGAGTCGTAAGTATTGATTTTCATTTAGATATATATATTATTTGCATTACTTACAGCACACAAATAACAACATACGAGTATATAGACATACATATATATATATACATAAAAAAAAAGAGACAAAGAAATACATATACAAAAAGAAGGAAATTGCATAAAAGAAATAGTGGAAAAAATTTCCACTTACAGTAACACAAAATGCTCGCAACTCAGTTTATTGCTTTGCCCTCAAAACAAAACACTTACATTTTGTTATGGCCAAAAGCCAACCTCGAAATTTCTTAACAAAAGAATATATATAAATCTATAAAAGAATATATATATATATATATATATATATATATATATATATATATTTATATATATTTTATCTTTTTTATTGAGAATGTCTATCTAAGTCTGTTATTTATATGCTGTAAGTAATGCAAATAAAATGTATATTTATCTATCAATCTATATAATCAGAGTTCACATTTTATAATTATTCATTTATATTCCAATTGCTTTCAATTTCTGATTTGACTATATTTTGTGTGCATTTGACACAATGTATTTAATTTTTATTTCTTTTATTGATATGGTTTACATTTTTTATTATTTTCGTTAAAATAAAGTCAGTTTTTATAGGAAATAAATTGTATACAGATCGTGGGAAGTAACCTGAATAAAATCACGAACAACGAAACCAGAATGAAATTCTAGTCTTACACTGTATACGTATACATTCTTAATTAATGGATAACAATGAAATGGTAACCCCGCTGTGTTAACGGTATGCGGTATATAGCACCAGTGAGAGATGATAGGTGAAGATGAAAAGGCAGGTCAATTAGCCCATCGTGATGAATTCATCAAAAATTAATCACGATAGTTTCCAGGGGGAACCGCGTGGAGGTTGATCTGACAGGATATATTGCTAGTAATGAGCCTGTTAGGTCTTATTACTAACAATTCCTTTCTCCTCTACCTCGTTAATTAGATGCCGAGTGGTGGGCGGGGCGCGTGGGGCGAAGGAAGCGGTAACGGGTCGAGCCGGGCGGCGCGGGGCGGCGGCGGCGTGCCGGGCGGCGGCGGCGAGGCGCTGGTGCAGGACTACCGCGACTACCGCTGCGTCACCTGGCACCTGGAGCCCACCGTCAGGTATCACCGTCACCGTCATTCTAACCGCGTTATTTATACAAACTTATTTATTAAGCAATCATAGTTGGTATTAGCTACTAAAGAAATATTTAAAATATTAATTTTACTCAGTTTAAAATGATTTTATCATGTTTAAACGGCTGAATATGTTTGTATGAAATTTAGTATATAGATAGATATACTATACTTTGTATGGATGTGAGACGTGGACATTAACTCAGAAGGAAATGGATAAACTTAGAGCCTTTGAAATGTGGTGCTGGAGAAGAATGGAGAAAATTAGCTGGAGGGATCGAATTAGTAATGAGGAGGTCTTGCTTAGGGTTAAGGAAAAAAGACAAATTTTTAGAACTATTGAGGACAGAGGGGGAAAAATATTGGGACACTTGATACGACACGACGAACTTATGAACATTATAATAGAAGGTAAGATAGAAGGAAGGAGGGGAAGAGGGAGACCGAGGCATAGTTACATCGGGCAGATCAAGGAAGGAGTTGGTGTCGTGTCGTATCAAGAGGTGAAGAGACTCGCTGGAAATCGTAGTGAGTGGCAAGAGCTCCACCGACAAGAGCGCAGCTCTTAAATAGGATAGATAGATAGTATACTAGACTTCGTATCGCAATTTTTTTTCTTTTTGTGCATATTCGAAAATATAATTTGCAAATTTATTTACTTAATTGTATATATAAAAAAAAAATTGGGTAAAAAAACTCGAATGCATCTTATTTCAACTTGGGATATGATTACCATATATTTAAAATACACAATCGAGACTCAACGCGATGATAAAACACTTACAGGTAAATAGTACTTACATACCTGCTTCTTTGTTGCCGACATTTTAACATGGATTGTATTTAGATTCGCATTAAGTTCCGATTGTATATTTAAAATATGAGTGAACAATGGGAAACTTTAAAATTAGCTATGACCACCATATTTGAGGAATACCAAAGATATGGCCTGGGATAGAACTGTCTGGAAGAAGATACATGAGTTAGTTGCATCGACAAGAGGAAACTCTTAAATAAAAATAAAAACATATTTGAAGCAAATTGTATATTGGCAGATTACTATCGTGGGCGGGCAAGTCGATCGAGCCGTACGGCGTGGACTACATCCTGCAGAAGCTGGGCTTCAGCCACGCGCGCACCACCATTCCCAAGTGGCTGCAGCGCGGCACCCTCGACCCCCTCGACAAGATCCTCTCGCTGGTGCTGCTGCGGCTCGTCACCATCGTGCCGCACGAGTAACCTACCTCCCAGCTGCACTTTTCAGGTAACCAGCATTCAGAACCAGTACGTAGCTATAAAGGCCAGCTGGGTACTTCCCACCCTCAAAAACTGGTCTCCTCCTAGAATATTAACTGTCATTGGTTTTTTATTGAGATCGGATGTTTAAAGACATTGACAAGCTTGCACACTGCCGTTAGGAAGGAAAGGAAACCCTAATTAGACCAGTGTACATAATACCAACTATTTGAGAAATAATAACAGACCTAAAGCTATTTATTAGCTTTCCATTAATTATAATTTATTATTTCGTATAACCCGCCGATGAAAATGTACTAGTCCATTAATATTACGTCCTCACTGCAAGAGACCTATTAAACTCGGACGGGTTATGCGAAATGGATTCTAGTATGATTCGAGTATATTTTCTTGAGATTTGAACCGTCGTACATACGAGAATGTGTGTAGATACATGAAGAAATAAAAAAGGTGAGGAATTATTATATGATATCTGCCATTGATTAAGTCACTTCCAGTTTCCGTCAGATAATGTTTAGTTATGTTGCAACCAAGAAGCTTCTAACCAAATGGAAGATAAATTCTTAAATTACAATTGTACCTTGCATTTTTATTGTATTATGTTAAGAGAAAACCAGTAGCTGCAGCGCTGTGCAGCTGTTCACATTGCGCTGGGACGCTTACTGCTTCAGCTGAGCCCGTTCCTTTTGCCTAATATGAGACACTTCTTGTTCTTATTTTCTGTTATAATTATGTTTTTCTGCCAATAAATGGCATCTATTCTATTATATTTAAGTATTAAATATATATCCTTAAAAGAAATCACTTCTAAATGTAAACGAGACGAATAAACCGCCATTGTTTACCATATGTTTCTATCAATTGACGATTAGGGCGTAAATAAGACACACTGTTCAAAATTAACCTTTTTATATACTTTGACAATTGTTTTTTTTTTTTTATAAAAAGAATTGATAAAACAATTGAAATAAAAACAAAAATACATACAATACTATAATTAGTGGTCCTTCGAGCCGGAGTCGCTGGTTCATATCCGGTTCGAAGGACCACCAATTTATGTTTGTAAAATATGCTTGTTCTTGTTATATAATATAATAAATAATAAAATTATATAACAAGAACCAGCATAATTTACAAACATACACTGTAAAAAATATATCTCTTTTTGGATATAGCCTTCTTGGTGGCAACATATTATTCTTCTACGAATTCGATTAAATAATTTAAAAATTATACGACTAGTAATTCGATTCGATATTTATGAAAGGAAATTATTAAAATGTAGCGAAATTTATTGATTAACAGAATGTAAACAGTCCATAAGTATAGAAATAATAATAAGAACGTTAAAATGAATCGTTTCTTAAATATATATATATATATATATATATATATATATATATATATATATATATATATATATATATATATATATATATATATATATTCAACCTATTTATAATAGTGTTAAAATTCATAAGCCTAATGCGTCATCTCTTTCGAGCTACATTTGAAGGACAATGACGCGCGCTAATAGTTAAAAGAGGTCTTATGGTTTTAGGAATAAAGAAGAAAATTATTTAATTCTATAAACATATGTTGTTTTAATGAATTGTTGTTACACGAGCGTTAACAAGACACCCTAGGCTTGCATATATATATATATATATATATATCCCTTTCAGACCTGAACGATACGGGCGTGAGTTGTAACTTTAAAAAAATTCTAAAACCGCCCACAATTCATTTTTACGCACGAAGCTGAAATAACATGATAGTGAGATTCTAAACCAGCCAATAGGAAATCATTTTAGCGGTTAGGTGGTGCAGTAGTCTCGTGCGTGCCGGCAAGGTGGCTTGACTCCAAAACACGAAAATATTTAATGTGAAAGAAAAAAAATCTTGGGTCTGAAAGGGATATATATCTACACTGTACTATATAAAGAACAGGATAGAATGTAACTATTTGTCTGCAATCAAGGAGAAGTATGTGTCTTGTTGCTTGTTTAAGGAAATGATTAATCCTCTAATAAATATAATATCTATTATAAATCAAATTAATTAATGACCAATTCAATACTGGATGAATGATGAATTATAATTTAATATATAAGGCATTGGCAATGTAAGTACAATTTTTAATGAATACCATTATCATTTTTAATATAATTTATTTAAATGTTTAAACTACTTTTGTATTTTTTTTTTTTATATTCTCATGTATACCTTATCTGTAGTGATATTTGATAATGTGTGTGATATCATTTTAATTATTTATTGTAATTATAATATTATTTTTTTAGACAGTTGAATTTTAATTAGAGAATTTATAGCTTCTATCGAAGATAAAAAAAGAATCAAAGTCCAAAAAAGGGCAGAATTAATTAATAAAAACAATGTGTGACTGTGCTATCAGTGTAAAATTTATTGTAAAATCTGATAGATCACTACATTACTCGGTAATATTTTTTTTTTTAGCGTTTTTACAAAACTTAGAATAGGGTTTGTTCCAGGATGGAAACTGTGATTATTATTGGAAGTGTTTATATGACGGCCCACTGTGCGCCTGATGGAAAGTGGTGCAGGCAAAACCGTCGCCTATAGCAAAATCAGTCAAAAGTACTTTTGAGTACCATGGACATAACAGAGTATACTGCAAATTTGCAGTAATAACCGTCAAAACCACTTTTGACCAACCTGTTCGGACAAAAGTACTTTTAACTGATTTTGCTAGTCAATAGTACTTTTGACTGGTTAAGGGTTTTGACCGCAACATAGTCACTGGGATCGATTCCGAGGCGTTATCTCTCTAAATGTATCTCTTAACTCATTATTAAAATTTTGATAATTTCGATGTTTTATGGATTGTCATAAAGTTAGAATACGAAGTTCGTTGTGATATCATTAGATATAAGGATAGGCAAGCTGAAGTGGCAATGGGCTGGTCACATAGCTCGAAGAACTGCCAACAGCCATGCACTAAAAACAACAAATGCATTGCAGGGAGTCAGTGGATGTTGAAACACGAATGGGGGGGGGACAGCAGTGGCCAGATAATGGCTGAGATGATAATGATGTGATATCAAATTGAAATATTATTTTTAGACAGGTTTAGAGAAATAGCGCCTAAAGAATCAGTCCCACTGTGACTGTGCTTAGTGTAAAATTTATTGTAAAATCTGATAGATCACTACTCTGGTAATTAATATATATATATATATATATATATATATATATATATATATATATATATATATATATATATATATATATATATATATATAGTAAAAGTCTGTATAAATTTCTCTTATGGCCAAAATAAATATTTTAAACAATTTAGTGTACAATATACCTGTTCGGCTACTTTTCCTTATGAAATTTTCTCCTGCGAATACTCAGGCTGTGGAATGAACTCCCTGTGAAGGTTTTCCCTAGTCTCTAGAGTCTACAGTATGGGGTTCTTCGAAAAGGATATATTAAGATTTCTTTAGAGTCGGCAACGCCCACGTGACATCACCAGTGTTGCAGGCGTCCATAGGTTACAGTGACCGCTTACTATCAGACAGGCTGTATATTTGTTTTTGCCACGTTTGTGGTATAAAAAAATGGTATTTAAAATTATAATATGTATTGAGTAATTCAGTGATATATCAGATTAAGCACTTTTTAAACTCTATCCAGAAAATGTTACTACGTTGGAGTCGAAATGATAGGATGTTGTAAATTCAATTTACATATTACAGTTATGTAGATTCCAATTTTTGTAGTACTTGCATACATAGCGTTCAATATTCCAACTATATAGTTATAACAGTCTCTTGTAGTCCAATTAATTTTTGTTATGAGTTTTGCTTATGACATATACATATACATTTTGCAATCGACAAATGTAAATATTAAAATAAGTTCTCATAAAATATTATAATTTTATTAAATGTGTAATTTAATTACTTTTTAATTTGTAAAATCCAATATTTACAATAAACGCAGCTGTTTAATTCATATAGATGACTTCAAGGTAGCTCTCTAATTGAGCATTTGAAGTTATCAAGTTTTATGTACAATATCCTTAGAGCAAGATTCCATTTGTGTTGCGTAGTAGAGTGTATTATTTTGTAAATTAGTGTAAATGTTGGACATAGCGGGCTTCTTACACCGTGTGTACTGGTATTGTGTATATTTTATTATAAACCATGGTGGCTGTACATAATGAATGCGATATATAATGAATAAATAAATATGGGACATTATTTAGTTTGATTTACATCCATACTAGTCGTCTCCTGCGACTTCGCCAGCGTTTTGCTACAGTAACAGGAAAGAGATTGTTAGTAATGCGGACTATCAGTCCCATTGCTAGTAATATAGCCTGTCAGGTCGGGGGGGAAAGGGATAGTTATTGATGGCCCTGTCACCCCTGTCAGGTCGACCTCCACGTGGTTCCCCCTGGAAACCATCGTGGTTAATTCTTGTCGAATTCGTCACAATGGACTAACTGACCTGCTTCATCCTCACCTATCATCCCTCACTGGTGCCCCGCCAGTGTATACCGATAGCGCAGGCGGGGTTACTATTCCATTATCATCCTTAAAGAGCCTGTCAGGTCGACCTCTACGTGGTTCCCTTCTGGAAACCATCGTTGCTAAATTCCTAATGTATTCATCACTATTGAGTTTAATTGACTTTCCTTTTTTATCTCGCCTATCATTCCTCACTGGTGCCGCGTCAGCGTATACCATTAGCGCAGGCGGAGTTACCGTTCCATTATCACCTATAAAAAAACTGCAGTACTAAGATAGGTAGTTAAGGTGCTACAAAAAAAAGAGCCATATTGCCAATCGACTTTATAAAAAAGTAATCTGCTTGGGTAACTCTGTCGCATTCGTGTTTCTGCAGTGAAGCAGTTGTTTGCATGGCTGTGTTTCAGTTTGAAGGTTGGGATATGGCAATGAAATTACAAGGTACAGAATTACAGAAATATAACACCTTAGTCATCAGGAATTGCAATGCATGAAGGGTAGGTATCATGGATGACAAAGTATACTATGTTATGTCTATGGTACTGTTCATGTCTATAGGTGACGGTTTCCACTTACTATCAGATGAGCCGCTTATTTGTCATTTTATGTTGTACAAAGTGTGACCATAAGAGATGGTTGAAATAATGTTTATGTAATCATAGTGGTATATAAGACTGGATTTAGCAGAGTTTAAATCCATACAATTAAAATGCTTTAATTTCTTCTTCCTCTAAAGGCGGTTTAGTTAAACAGGCCTTTGGAATTTTTTTATACAACTTAGAATGGCAAACAAGCTGACGGTCCACCTGATGGAAAGTGGTAACCGTCGCCTATAGACATGAGCAGTACCGTGGACATAACAGAGTATACTGTTTCGCCCATGATACCCCCCCATGCGTTGCCATTTCTGAGCACTCAGGTGTTATTCCTCTGTACCTTGTAAATTCACGTCATATCCCACCCTTTAAACCGAAACACAACTGCTTCACGGTAGAAACATGAATGGGAATGAACACAGAAGAAAAACGAATGTTCGAATAATAACACAAAAATGTAGTAAAATGTTTTATACCAAAATAACTTAAAAAAAAACATAATAAACACATCGCATGATAGCTTGTAGTAACATAGCTCTGTTATTTTACATATTAGAATATTATACATAACCATAACTTAAGAAACAAAATATCTACATTTCTAATATAAACAAAAAACAACCTAATGATTCAGAAATGAGCCTTAAAAAATATCATTTTTTTTATATTTAACTTAAAACGACTGGAACGTAAACTGAGGCCATTTGAGAGCATTGCAGGGAAATGAGAATATTAGGGATCTCGCAAAATAAGGGAAGCTGTCAATTAATTAAGACATCTTGCTAAAAATTACAATAATACGACAATATCTCTAACATCATCATTTTCCTGTGATATATTTTCACACAGTATTTTCAGGTGACAAGCTGACGGCCCGCCTGATGGAAAATGGTAACCGTCGTGTATAGACGCGAATAGCATCATGGCTACCACTAAATAATCACAGTAAATATCTAGTCCATAAAATGTGTAAAGGTGTGTTACCACCTCCTCAATTCACGTTCCGGCCGTTAGTTTAGGAATGCTCCCAAAACATTTTGTACGGCAGTCTTTAACTTATATCATTATATTAAAAATTCATAATAATTATTGAATTTTAAACTAAAATCGTAATATAAATATAAAAGTTGGTTAAGCCACATTATCTTATATATAAATAAAAAATTGCACATCGTATTAACTGGAAGCAGATGTAACAAACAATATTTATACAACACTTATAACGTGCATTTAAAAGGTAGCTAACCGTGGTGGTAGCTATGTTAATCAGCTGCCATCTGTAATCGATTATTTCTAATGCAGATTGCGTTAGTGAGACAGCATTGATACCTATCTTTTACTGTACATTATACAGTAATGTCCCCTATAACACGGTAGATTCGTTTCGCGTTATAGAACGTATTGTACGAGTATTCTCGTACTACGCACTTGTACGAGCCCGTATAACGCGCTTGTACGACCACAAAACGCGCTTTTACGACCACAAAACGCGCTTTTACGACCACAAAACGCACTTTTACGACCACAAAACGCGCTTTTACGACCACATAATGAGCTTGTACGACCCTATATAACGCTCTTGTATGACCATATAACGCGCTTGTACGACTCCGTATAACGCTCTTGTATGACCATATAACGCGCTTGTACGACCCCGTATAACGCGTTATGTACAAATGATTTACGTTTAACTCTTCTCATTAAAACAGGTTTAAATCGAATATTAAGAAAAAAATTATGTTATGAACGAAATGTGTATGTTTTATTAAAATATAGAACATTTTAAACAAAAAAAGTTATGCATATGTAACTAAAAAACAGTTAATTTCAAATAAATAACGTTCAACTGATATTTTTTTTAATAGAATGTTCAATTCGAAAACGAAAACGTACGAAAACGCGTTAAAGGGTACCACGTTATTGGGGCGCGGGGGGGGGGGGGGGATTATGTAGGTATCACTAGCGGCAATCACATGGCAACCCGTTACTGTTCTTACAATTCAAATAAACACAATTTAGTTCAAAGTTAGTTCAGATAACAAAGTTCACGCGGCAGTCTAACATCGTCAGCAAGTCTTTGTCACGACTAAATTCACTGCTAATGCTTCCACAAGCCAATTTCAAGGTGCCAAGGTTTCGCTGCCATGTGGACCAGGACCAAAATGCCCAATGATACCTTATGGCGAACTTCAAGTACCTACCTATTTAAAATTAAATTGTACTAAAACAAAATTTCATGACAAATAATGGAATAAAAATACTTGTATTTTAAGCTATCATAATACGAGTACATAAATGAAATTCGATAACAAAACTCAAATGGATGGCGTTTTATAAATAACATTATAATAAATTCCGTTCAAAAATTGGCTAAAATCAAAATGAAAAAAAAAATACCTTTTTTTAAATGTCAGTTTCAAAAACAATTTTTAAAAGTTATTTTCTTATTTGTTGCACATTGGCAGATAAGAATTTTTTTTTTATATCAAGTATCGGACATTTTTACCTCTCACACCATCGAGTTATGATTAAAGCATTAATCAGACACTTAAAAACTATATGCAATAATAAAAAAAACTACTACACTTATAAAATGCGATATTCATAAGAGCGATACTTACAACAAATGTACAAAGCTGTAATAATTTGGTGTTTGTAGGAATGGCACCGATTCTCGTACCCACTTCTAATTAGAACATCACTAATTATTTTTGGACTATACAATATAGATACCATTGATGATAAATCCCTTATAATCGCAGAGAGACATGAACCGTCTCAAAAAGCACCCACACAATCACCAGCCGTCAAAATTTGGAGGGAAAATCCACCAAGCTACGCCCCATTTACACGAAACTAAATTCGCAGGCTGATTTAGGTAATCAATTTTTAACAAACACTCCGCGATTACTTCGTGGCTGGTAACAAGTTGTAAAAAAATAAAGATATTTTGTGCAATTGCTTCCTAATTGCTGAATCAATTAGATACACTTTTATTTGACAAACAGTAATAGCGATCGAATGGCAACAAATAGAATTAGTTCACAACAATAATTAGTTCCTAAATCGCTTTGTAGAGGCAGCACCATAGCCTATTACTGTTTGCTCGCTAATGACTTTTAGATAATACAGACCATATCAAAAATAATGAGCAACATACATAATCAGTGGGCCGAAAGTAATGTCTAGTTCACAGAATACATTACTCGTATCAGAGTGCCTAGTTGATGGAGAAGTTCTGTGTGAAGTCGTACTCTATGGTCGGGATGACAGTCTGTACAAACTTGAGGAACACTATGAGATACGAGTACACGCCCATCTCGCCGCCGCTCTCCGTTACTGTTTCTATTATTTTCTTCATTACTTCTGCGTGCCTAGAATAAAAACGAATTATATATTTATTTTCAAGTTTATAACATATATTCTATTATTTCATCCATTCATCCATTACTAGTATTTATAATATATGATTTAGTTCTAGTTTTTTTTATTTAAATGACTACATTAATAAGACATAACCTCGTCATAGGATATTAACAGTTATTTAGCCAAAAGCAGTGCGGTTTCAAAGGAATTCTCTCCCGCGAACGCTCAGGCTGTGAAATGAGCTCCCTGCCGAAGCTTTCCCTAGAGACTACAGTATGAGGTTTTTAAAAAGGATATATTAAGCAATAACGGCAACGCGCACGTGACTTTCCTAGTGTTGCAGGCGTTTATAGGCTGTAGTGACCGCTTACGTATCAGACGGGCTGTATGCTTATTTGCCATTTTCGTGGTATAAAAAATACACCGAAAGCTCGTGACAAAAAACACTCTATATCTAGATCCTTAATATCAACATGAGAGGGGAGTGGATATGTTTATAAGCACTATTACTGACCTAGGGTAATGAAGAAGAGAAGGTGGCTATTCAAGATTTAATATAGTCTATTCTAATTATAGTTATTGTAAAAACAAATTATAGTTATTGTAAAATCTAATTATAATTATAGTAAATTATAGTTATTATAAAATCAGTAGTCATGTTACCGGCATGGATGTACAGAGGCCATGCTAGGTCCCGATAGATGCGGGTGTGACTCCATTGTGACTGTCTTTTTAGCGTGATCTTGTGACACGTCCTCGTACATCTGATCCACACTCAGCAACGTCCGGTTCTGGGAAGTATTACATTTTATTAAAGGAAGGTTTTTTTTTGTATATTAATAATCTATTTGCAATGTTTGTTCGTCTCATACTTCTGTTGTTAGCAGCTTTGCTTGTTGAGATTTGTTTCGGGGTAAAAGGGATTGTTAGTGATGAAATTTAACAGGCCCATTACTAGCAAGATACCCTAACAGGTCAACCTTCACGCGGTTCCTCCTGGAAACTATCGTGATATTTTTTCTATGAATTCATCATGATGCGTTTACTGATTGTGTTTTTACCCTGTGGTAATAAATTGATAGATCCTTTATTACCAACAATAATAAAAAATTATAACTACAGTTAAAATAATCAAGAATAAAGAGACAGAAAAAAATCAGTACATTTTGCTGGTAATAGAAGCTGCCTCAGCTGTTGCTATATATGCACACTTCCAGCGAGATACACATATAGTGCTGATTTTCAGGTGCCTCTTAACTCATTTGATTTTAGCATACGTTAGTAGTTGGGTAACACACCTGTAATACTTCCAGTGTTCCGGGTAATCATGGGCGGCGGTAGTCACTTACCATCAGATGAGTCATGCTTGTTTGTCCCCTGTTATAAAAAAAATAAGTACCAACCTCGTCGTATCCGATGAGCCACAGGCGCGGCGTCTGGTAGTACTTGTCATATGTGATATGCAGGTCGTAGGTGCGCGTGCGCACGATCTCATCGCCCTCCGCTTGTTTCCACTTGCGCTCTGTTTTCGGCTTCGGCTCCTTCCGTGGCGCGAGATCAGTCGACTGTTGATTTGGAATTATTTGGACTTTTAGATTTTTTTTATATAACTTAGAATGACAAACAAGCCGACGGTTCACCTATAGTCCTATAGTCGTCTATAGACATGAACAGTACCATGGACATAACAGATATATTACTGTTTCGCCCATAATGCGTTGCTACTCCTGAGGACTCAGGTGTTATTCCTCTGTAAATTCACGCTATATCCCACCCTTCAAACCGAAACACAGCCATGCAAATACAAATGCTTCACAGTTGAAACACGAATGGGACAGAGGTACCGTGATGATCCGTTTGACGTAGAAGAGCCTCAACACTGTTATAGTACAATCATTGATATTTCATTTTAAAAGAATAAAATTTTGATATTAATAATTGTTTGACAATTAAGCACTCACTGGGTCCACTTCGTCCAGCAGCCCCGACTCTTGGAACTGCTCCATGTCTTCGGCCTCTCCATCATCGTCGTCGTCGTCGTCATCATCAGGGTCGGCGCCTGCGCCCTCGCCGTCACTGTCCCCTGTGTCAGCCGCTTCTAAGGTCATTTCACATACCTGGGGTATTTGAAAACTTATATTACATAATCGTAAATTATGTCGAGTGTAATATTAACGAGGCATAGATATATATATATTTTATACAACTTATAATGGCAAACAAGCTAACGGTCCATCTGATGGAAAGTGGTAACCGTCGCCTATAGATATGAGCAGTATCATGGTATACTGTTTCGCCCATAATACCCCCCGTGCGTTGCCACTCCTGAGGACTCAGGTGTTATTCCTCTGTACCCAGTAAATTCACGCCATATCCCACCCTTCAAACCGAAACACAGCCATGCAAACACAGCTGCTTCACGGTAGAAACACGAATGGGACAGAGGTGCCAAACAATCGACTTTAACGTCCATTGCAAAATAGTTCAAAATATCTACATACCATAGGTACAACTTACAATAATGTTAGTTAGTTAGATTGTTTTAAGCACACTGAACAAAAATTTATATCATTAACTTGTTCTCTGTTGTCGTGTGGTCCCTGCGTAGAATAGGCCGCCCCTATGTGTGTCGTAAGAGGCGACTAAGGGAGGGCGAGGGACGGGCAGCCGTGTCCTTCTTAAAACATCTATCTAAAGCCTAACTGCGGTTGCCAAACGTGGCAACTACTCGCTAAACCCCCCAAGGGGAGGTTTATGTTCAGCAGCGGACAGTTAAAGGCTGACATGATGATAATTAATTCTCTGTAATGTGTACCTATTGAAATAAATATATTAAACAAATTCGGGTATTATCTATCCACTGCTGAACATACTCCTCCTTCATAGACTGCCACAGAAACGGTTCTGAGCCACCTGCATCCACTGACTCATTACAATGTACTTGAGGTCATCACTACATTTAGTAGTCTCTCATCATCATCAGTAGGACGACCCTACAATGCGAGGGGGGGGGGGGGGAAGGTAGGAGGGATTGTTAGTAATGGGGATTAGTAGCGCCATTGCTAGCAATATACCCTGTTAGGTCGGCCTCCTCGTGTTTCTCCCTGGACACCATCGTGATTTATTGTTTTTTATTGTTAGAATCGTCATAGTGGGCTAACTGACCTGCTCCATCCTCACCTATCATCCCTCCCTGGTGCCCCGCCAGTGCACCAGGGAGCACCAGTATACCGTTAACGCAGGCGGGGTTACCATTCCATTATCATCCATTAAAAAAATGCGAGAGGAGGGGTATGGTAGTGAAATTGATGCGAATTGTGATTGAAGGTCAGATTAAAGATAGTAATTATATTTCTAACTACATAGTTTTTTACCCACTTTGTACATATGGATTTTAGAAATAGATATATCAATGACTTAGACCAACTTCTAGTTGGCATATCACAATAACACATGCAGCAGATTTTACGTTAGATCTTCAGGAACACAACTGTGAAAACAGCATCAAGTTTGGTGCAGTATTTTTGCATGATGCCAAAACAAATATTAGTAAATTCTCTATCTACCGACTTGCGAAACAATATCACTGTTAAAAACATAAAGTTTAAACTGAATGCTTATTTACTGTCCAAGCTTGCTAAAACAGCAGAATATGAATGTAAATATTGACATTTGAGAACGAAATGTAAAGTATCACACACGAGCCCAAGAGGTTTAAGTGGTACTAAAAAATCCAATTTTTTTTAATGTATTTATGCATGCTAATTAAATAAATAAAAAAAAATATATATATACTTTTGGGCCTTTTATATGAATATGGGAGCAATTGTATTACTATAAAGAAACAAAAAAATACAAGCCTTCTCTTCTAATGCAGGTGACCCAGCTGTGTCATAGTGGTGTGTGTCCACCCAGCCACCATCCTCATCATGTTCTGACTCTATTACTTTCTCATTGTCTTCACAATATTCAATCTGTAAGTACAAAAAAGTTTATCAACCGAAAACTTTCTAAGAATGTTAGTTTAGTCTCTGAATATATATAGTGGATTTCGGGTATAAGGACGATGAAGGGACCACTTTATTTTCGTCGTTATATCCGGAAGTCGTTACAGGCAAACGTAAAGAGATACAGACATGTATAATTTTTTCTTCGCACAAATAAGCATTGTTTTCACCGCTTTTCAATTTTGAAATGATTTCCGCCTTTTCTTTAAAAGTGAATGTGCGTCGAGGCATACTTATTCAAAAGTTTACTAAACTCAATTGCAATATCACTTTGTAACTGAACCATAAATTCAACTCCGAAACGTACTTGCTGAACATCTGTGTGGATGTAAACAAAAGGTTAGATATGTTTGTGAAAGAAAGAAATCTCGGTGTCTCTTTAGCGGCGAACTTCGGTCGCAATATCTGCATGGGATTTCTAGGAATTAGTTATTTTTTTTTTTGTGTTGCCGGCCTTTAAAAAGGAATATACTCTTTTCTTGAAGGTTATGTTGTCTATCGGTTCGAAAATACTGCTGCTGGAAGTTGATTCCAAAGAATGATTGTGCGTGGAAGAAAGTGCCTTGAAAAACGCATGGTGGTTACAAATGATTCGTTAAAAACAGTCGT
The DNA here is from genome assembly GCF_026898425.1 of Galleria mellonella. Taxonomy (NCBI): domain Eukaryota; kingdom Metazoa; phylum Arthropoda; class Insecta; order Lepidoptera; family Pyralidae; genus Galleria; species Galleria mellonella. The sequence continues at coordinate 5,186,711 of NW_026442176.1, forward strand.
TACACCCGAACTCGGCGTTATATCCAAAGTTGCTATTTGCCACATGAATTTTGTACTAAAGTATGCTTTAAATTCAAGGGACTTAGATTTAACGTCGCAAATAGGCAATGGTCGCTACAACCAAGGTAATTAATAAATGAAATTCACTGTATATGTATGTATGTATGTATATAGATAGATTCACTATAAATAGGAAAAATTTGATTGTTTACTTTTATCATCAACTGAATCTATATTATCAGGGAGTAACATAGGCATATTTTAGAAAACTCTGTCTACTCCTTCGAGACTCGACCAGATAACTAATGACTAATAAAACAATTACAACTAACTCACTTTGTTATTATTATGAATTTGTTTATATATGCTTTATTCTACATGATTATATTATTTGTTATCAATGTGTATTAATGAAACAAGTAAGAGATTAAAATATCAAAGTTCTTCTGAAAGATTTCATCTAGTCAACCTTATGAATAAGAAACTGTCTAGTTAGGTATGTACCTATAATTATTTGTTATATACAAAATAATTAATTAAATTTCATATTCACCATACCTGTTTACACCGGCGGTAACATGGCACATTTCTGGTGATCAAAAACTGTTTATCATTTGGAAGATAGGGCCGGATCTTCGCTTCCTCGCCCTTGGCCCACTGCCATGTAGGGCAATGGTGTACCAAGTGATCTCCGGCTGCCACAAATTCTTCAGGAGTCAGCACTCCTGTTTCATGGAACTTAGATTCCTAGAAATAAAATAATTAAATAAAACAATAAATAAATAAAACCCTGAATGCTGTAATCAATGTAAGTAAAATTGTGAATAAAGTATTGAAAACATGTATGAGTATTATTCATTAGATATAACTTTTATATCACAACTATATTCTTTACGGAAGTTTATTTAGTTTAATTAAATTTATTATCAAAATTGTCCAGATTTTACATGTAATAAATTAAAATTTATTATTTGGTTGAATCATTTGATTGGTATAATTCATGCAATACTCTGATTTGTTACTGGATTATGAATATTTACTTAATTTTAATTAGCAACCCACTCTAGTTTTGCACAGCTTTTTTCTACTATAATATGCATGTATAGCATGCATTATACATATAAACTTTCTTCCTGAATATTGATGAATATTGCATTTTTTTTTTTGATGGGTGAAAATGGTATGGTAGCCCCGCCTGCACTAACGGGATACGCTGGCAAGACACAAGTGAATGGTGATCGATGAGGATGAAATCAGGCCAGTTAGCCCATCATGATGAATTCATCAGGAATGAATCATGATAGTTTCCAGGGGGAACCGCGAGGAGGTTGAACTGGTTGGGTATATTGCTAGCAATGGGATTGTCAGTCTCCATTACTAACAATCCCTTTTCCCCCATGAATATTGCATTGAAATCTGTTGTACAATTTGAAAGATCTAAGCATACAAATGGCAGGAAATGACTTTGTTTTATACTATGCAGAGATGATGAATTTCAAGTATACTTTATTGTTGTAGTTTTAATAAATAATATTATGAATATAAGTGACGTTTTATGTAAAGGAGGGAAATTGATGGATTCTCTCTGTCTGTTCTATTGGTATTTAATTAATTAGGACAAGTGAAGAGTTTATTTTCAGATCTGATGTGTAGATAAGAAGAATAGAGATCTATATCAGAGAGACTTCTTAAATTTCTCATCAATGCCTTGCAATGTACAATTATTTGATTAACAAATATACTATGTATATATATATATATATTTATATATATATATATATATATATATATATATATATATATATATATATATATATATATATATATATATATATATATATATATATATATATATATATATATATGTGTGTGGACTATCAGTCAATTGTTAACAATATACCCTATCAGGTTGATATATAGCATTAAATCCATCTTTTGTATCAGACACATTTTGTATTGTAGTTAATAAAGAAGAAATAAATAAATAAAAAATAAATACAAAACACCCCAGGAAACCATTGTGTTGAATTTCTGATGTATTCATGATGATGGGTTGACTGACCTGCCTTTTTATCTCACCTATCCTCCCTCAATGGTGCCTCACCAGTGTATATATAGATGCACAGGCAAGCTTTCCATCCCATTGTTATTCATTAAAATATTTTTAACGTGTCCCAAAGTAAAATATACACAATAAAGTTTTTTAAAATTAAATACAGTAATTTGACAATTAAATCTTACTGCGTTTTTTATATATTACTAAATTTAATATTTTAAACCAAAGTTTTACAGCATAATCGTAGAATATATTGGCTAATATTAATATGAAGAAGAAACCGATAAGAATAGTGTATATAAGCAAAATAGGTAATCAATGTGTTAAACTTATTTAATTTAAAATAATATATATACAAAGCCAAACAAAGATAAAATTCACCTTGAGCACAGGCGTCAAATAACCGGCCACCCCGAGTGCAGTGCCCTTAACAGTATTAATTACACTCTGCATGTTGTTCTTCTATTGTACAATTATATCGAAATTACTCTGTTATGGTTTTAAATTAATATAAAATTCCTGAGCAAGAGAATTTATTATTGATAAAAACGAAGAGAATTTACTATAGTAACAATGACAGTGCTTGAACAATGACAGTGCTTGAACAATGACAGTAAGATTTGATGTTGACACTGACATATGTAGAGCAGTACCAGATATGTATTTGCCTATAAAAATTGGAGTCGATTAGTGATTAAATAATTGATTTTAGTATAGTTACTCTAACTCTTCTTAAACCTGATGATATTGATCATGAGTTGTAAATTGTAGTTTGGTGAAACTAGGACCACCAGAAACTAAATTTAAATTAGTTTTCGTTCAAATCTGTATATTTGTTCGATGTTAGTCGTTAATGATTATGTTGCAATATAAAACTCAATGATTAAATTTTAAAACGGCCATAAATCAAATCTTTCAAATTCTTTGTATAATTAAAATAATCCATTACAAACCTAAAGATAAAACAATACGAGGTCTGTCCGGAAAGTTCGTATAAAAGTGTTCTGGAATGCGAGAAAATAGGCCAAGCGCAGACCCCTTCCTTATGTCCCTAACAATAGTTCTGGTCTGACCGCCGTGCGGTGCGAACTGGCTTGTCACGCCATCTTGAAGTTACCTCTTAACGAAACCCCGTCGGCATGGAGCCCGCTTCCGTTGAAGAGCAGCGCGTCGTAATCAAGTTTCTCTCGAAACTCGGCAAGAATGGCCGTGAAATTTTTGCCGATCTCAGAACAGTTTATGGGGATGATGCTGTGAAGGAACCAACCGTCCACAAGTGGCTAAAAGATTCAGAGAGGGCCGAGAAAGCGTTCAAGATGACCCACGTTCAGGACGTCCTTCCACTTCACATTCCGACGAAAACGTGGAAAGAATTCGAACTTGTGTTAATGGGGACCGTCGTTTAACGGTCAGACAGGTGGCTGAAGAGCTTAATTTGGGCAAAACCGTGGTCCACGAAATTCTAAGAAACGAACTTCAAATGAAAAAAATTTGCGCCAAGATCGTTCCGTGAGTTTTTGAGTAAAAATTCCATTACGGTGACCGAACACCCCCCCTATTCGCCGGATTTGGCCCCGTGTGACTTCTTCTTGTTCCCAAAAACCAAATTGGTACTTCGGGGGCGGCATTTGGGGGACATAAATGAGATAAAAAAAGCTACGACGGGGCATGAGAAACCTACAACCAAGGACTTTAGCCTTCTAAAACGGCGTTGGCACAAGTGCATTATGTACTTTGAAGGGGATAAAATTGATTTACCTGAATAATTGTAAAATAAAATTTTTAAAAAACTTTTATACGTACTTTCCGGACAAACCTCGTACAATAGTTATATAGCTAAACATTGAACATTTTTCCTCCGTCATTTTTTAACTTTTGCTCGTTTAATATACATTACATATTTAATTATATGTATTAAGTTAAAGACTTATAAGAGAAAAAGATGTTAGTACCTAATCAATTATCTATTTTAATCGACACGTAATTTACACCTATGAAAAAAATATAAAACAAACTGTCAACTTCAATTACGCATTTTGTAAACAAAGTGTCAATTTTTGTAATGTCATTTTCGATTTTTTACCGATAACGCAAAACAGTGAAATAATTTTATTGGGTATTATTGCTTAGTTTATATTTGATTTCGCTTAAACTTGCCTGTCTGTGTAGTGTTATATTTGTTATTACCATCGCATCACCATGGAGGATGTTTTGGATGAAGTTGTGTCTTCTGAGGATTTGCAAGTACGGTATAATTTGTGCAATAATGATATGAGTCATTGTACAATTTTAATTTCTGTTGTATTATCTATTGTGTAGAAGTTCGAGAGAGTGTTCCACGAGCAATTACATCTAGGAAAAGTCACACATAAGGCTCAATTCGAATATGCGTGGTGCCTTGTACGGAGTAAATATCCCACGGATATAAGGAAGGTGCGATAAAAATTTTGCTTTATTTTCATTTAACTTGTATTTACTTTTTGTAGTTTGGAATAACCATATCCTTAAAAATGATTTAATTTATTTTTTAATGATCAGTTACTATTAAAATATCTGTTTCAAATACAGCATCAACAAGTTTAGACTAGCTAATATCATTGATTTAGAATAGTAAACAAGCTAGGGCCACTTTATTAAAATTAGTAATTGTCACCTAAAGATATGAACATCACTATGGATCTTGGAGAATATACAGGGTTTTTAACGAAAACGGTTAAATTCATAATGGCTGGCTTGTGTATTATCTTATATATCTTAAGAATTACTATGGCTGGTCAATTCTAAATTTTAGCTTTTTTTCCTATGTCCATTTTCACTGTCTATTCAAGCAAAAACATTTTGTTTTTTTTTGGGAGTTCATGTAATATTTCAAATCCTTTATTAGAATTTTATTAAAGATATCACTCAAAAGTGTTTAAACCAAATTTATTTCCATAACTAATTAATAACTTATTATTATACAATTTACAATATTGGTAGAAATAGGATTGAAAATAAAAAAAAAAAAGAAATATTTTTATTCAGGTAAACTTTTATTTTTAAGTATTTTTAAACATTTTTTTTTTTTTCATTATTTTACCTTGGTTGTGCTTCTAAATAATTCAAAAATGGTTCCTATATACTTACTTATTATATACTTACTATTGATCATGTTGAAGTTTTAATACTGGCTGTTGACACTGAGGTTTTTTAGAACAATGTATTATTTTTAAATTTGTTCGATGTCAGATTTTTATAAGACATGTCTCGTATTTTTTTCACTAAACTTATTATTTTATATCACAAATACACACATATATATATATATATATATATATATATATATATATATATATATATATATATATATATATATATATATATATATATATATATATATATATATATATTTTATGCATCTGCATCCTGCTATTTACAACAGATCATAATATAAAAAAAACTTGTTTCCATATATCACTCTAAGTATTATTAACATCATTCATGTCAATTATATCAGTAATTTATATTTATCTTTAGACTGATATTGCTCTCCTATCAATATATTTTTTTCTGCAGACTTATATTTCTATTTATCTTACACTTTGTATATATTTATCTACCTCAAGCAAGGCAGTCAGGTATGCAAGTAAAAACAATTTAAATAAAAAGTTCAGTGTATTTTTATACGGACATTAAATCCTATATGGTGATAGAGTAAGAATTTATTGCTCATCATCAGTGTCTCGTGAAAGATGATTAAAAAGCATATATTAGTGCAACTGCTGTAGAAAAACTAAAAAAAAAAACACAAAACAGCAGCGTTGTCATTTAGACACCATTCAGCCTTGAACTCATGTAAAATATGTCTTTATTAAAAATGGACGATTTATCATGCCCATATTTTAATTTTCAGGGCATACTTCTTCTAAAAGAGTTATTTAACTCACATCCAGAAGGAAAACGCGACTATCTTTTCTACCTTGCCATTGGCAATGCTAGGATCAAGGAGTACAACAAGGCACTCCACTATGTGAAGTCTTTCCTTGAGATAGAACCTGCTAATCAACAAGTTCTTGCCTTAGAGGTATGTGATGTTCTTTTATGTGATTTGTTAAATTATTAGGTGTACCTATTGGTGTGTAGTTTATACTACTTCCATGGGAGGGGGGAGGGGGAGACGAGGAGATTGACATTAATTGGGTCTAACAGTCCCATTGCTAGCAATATACCTTATCGAATCAACCTCCATATATGTAGTTTCCCCTGGATAACATTGAGGTTAATTATTATTAACACCAGACTTTGTACAAAAGTCGATTGCTCGGGTAACTCTGTCCCATTCGTGTTTCTACTGTGAAGCAGTTGTGTTTGCATGACTGTGTTCCAGTTTGAAGGGTGGGATATGGCGTGAATTTACAGGGTACAGAGGAATAACACCTGAGTCCTCAGGATTGGCAACGCATAGGCGACGGTTACCACTTTCCACCAGGTGGGCCGTCAGCTCGTTTGCTATTCTAAGTAGTATAAAAAATATATATTGAATTCGCCACAATAGGCCAACTGACCTGCTTCATTTTCATCTATCATCACTCATTGGTGCCCGGCTAACATATACCAATAGCGAAGGTATTTTAAGGTGATATTTTAATTTTATTGATTTAGAAAAAAAATCTATTATGTTTAGTAATGAACACCAGGAAGGCACAATACACAACAAAATTGCAAATTCATTGTTTATTTTTAATACATGTGTATCATACATACGTAAATATTAAAAACGTGTTGAGGAGTAAATAGGAAGGAGAAAACGTACTGGATTGATGCCAAATAATCATATATGTGTGTTAAGCGAATTACGTTCTGACGGTCGGTGATAGGTTTTTTAAAAAACGAATACTATTTAAGTTCACAATGTGGTGAGGTCGCTCCGTGAGGCCTGTGAAGAACCCAGGAAGCTTCTGCGCTTCTGGACGGAGTTAGGTTGGCTGCACTAGCCACGACTCATACGCACAATGGCCCAAATGAGAGGCTAAGCGCGGAAAATGGAGTCCTTTTCACATTCCTTTTCACAAGTTCACAATGTCGTTTAATACAATTTAACACACAGTCTTTATTTAAAATTAGTAATTATATAATACTAGTTACATCTATGAATCGCGATTGATTCCTAAAATGTACACCGTACGTCCGTGACTTAAAACATACTGTCCTCTCACCGCCCTGTGGTATTCCCTTTTATCAAATTTCCTTTGTAAAGTGTGTCTTCATTCTTTCTGGGAATTTGTGTGTGGGAACAGCTATTGTGCAATACGTATTGGTATGTTGTAGTATGGTTTGGAAGGGGTTTGCACCTGTAACAAGCGTGTGTTTCAGTTTTATAAATACAATAATTTCTTTTTATTGTTTGCCATTCTAAGTTGCATAAAAACAAACCTGTTAGCGCCTTAACGTCTTTACCAATTGCTATGAAATTTGGTATACTATATGACAGGCTACAGGCTCCTATTTGTCCCGGTCAATAAACATGTTCCGTTAAAAGTTAGTATGTATTTATTTCCAGCGACAAATAAACAAGAGGATGGAAAAAGAGGGACTGATCGGCATCGCGATGGCGGGCACCGCCGTGCTAGCTCTCGGCGGGCTGGTTGGGTTGGGTGTAGCGCTCGCGTCCAAGAAGAAATAGCATTGGGCTCTATTGTGAGTACATATTGTAAATAGATCCATAGGTGAAGTGATTATAAAGGCCACAGTTTTAGACTTAAGCAATGTTCTATTCATGATGTTACTAGTATTGTAGTTTTGTCTAACAATAAATAAAACCTGTTTTAATGTAACGTAATGATAGTTGCTCTGTTATGTCCACGGTACTGCTCGTATCTATAGGCGACGGTTACCACTTTCCATCAGGTGGGCCGTCAGTTTACCAGAGGGAGACTTTGTACAAAAGTCGATTGCTTGACTACCTCTGTCCCATTCGTGTTTCTAACGTGAAGCAGTTGTGTTTGCATGGCTGTGTTTCGGTTTGAAGGCTGGGATATGGCGTGAATTTACTGGGTACAGTGGAATAACACCTGAGTCCTCGGAAATGACAATGCATGGGGGGGGGGGGGTATCATGGGCGAAACAGTATACTCTGTTATGTTCATGGTACTGCTCATGTCTATAGGCGACGGTTACCACTTTCCATCAGGTGGGCCGTCAGCTTGTTTGCCATTCTAAGTTGTGTAAAAAAAAAAAGAAACTTCTTCTGGGATAGCTTCTTGAAATGAATATTTCATTTATTATTATTTTTCAAAACAAAAGGTCTTTAATCACTTTACCTTCTCTATAACATTAATATACAGTGTGATCAAAATAAAAAACCTCGTTATGTACCGTTTACAAAAAAGATTAAACTCGAAAAAATATTAAATTGTTTTTAATAAATATTATTTTTACGATATTTGTTTTGCTTACCTCATCTTACTTTGACAGTTGATACCTTCAAATATGACAAAGTCCTCTATGTTTTTAAAATCTTTTTTATTCGATCACATTGTATTGTGTGCATGTGAAAAAAAAAGTTAATTATTCTCTTTGGTGACGCGACGTTATTGTTGTTCCAGAATGCACGCTATAATTGGCGTACATTACTTCCTCACAAAGAAGAATGAGATAAAAAGGGATTAATTAATATTATATTAAGCGAATTTACGGCAAAATTTACCAATCAATTAGATCCGGCTTCGAAATTAATTTACACCATGGTTTTGTAAAAAAAAAATGGAATTAAATGTTGATCGCCGCAACAAAGTTTAGACACTTGGTTTTCGTTAGACAGATTTTTTATTTTAGGCATTACTACATTATCCTACATATATGATCATATCTAGATAGATCAATTTATTATGTAAAACACCCTTTCAATATCAGTTAACTTTAACAATATCTTGTTAACAGCTTAGGGTTAGGAATGAATGAGTGAGAAAAAACATTTATTGCTTTTATATTTGCATTGTGACTCGTAAGGGGTTATTATACTATCATATTTTTCTGTATTTTTTTTTTTACTATAGTAATATAGTTTGAACATATGATTTATTTTTATACTGACTCATTATGAAACAAAATACTCTAGTACTTCCCTGTTAGGCGTCCGATCTCTCGCAAGTTGATATTACGATCCTATACATATGACAGTGTGATAGGCCCCTTATTAATGTAAGTAGTAGACTTGTGTGTGATAAAGATGTACTATATTTATTCCTTAGCTTTAGGTTCATATTTAATTTAAACGTGTAAGAGTTAACTATATTTTGCAATTGTGATTCCATATAAATAAATGTTTTTGTTTTGCATGTACATTCTATGATGGATTCAACCCTGAACCTATTGTACTTTCAGAGAGTTACGACGTATCTGATTAATGGTCAACGTCAAAAATTGATAAACACATTACAATTTTCGAAATCCGTACACTTGTTGAGGGGAAAGGGATTGTTAGTAATGGAGACTGAGAATCCTATTGCTAGCAATATACCCAACCAGGTCGACCTCCTCGCGGTTCCCCCTGGAAACTATCATGGTTAATTCCTGATGAATTCATCATGATGGGCTAACTGGCCTGTTTTCATTCTCATCTATCACCCTTCACTGGTGCTCCGCCAGCGTATCCCGTTAGCGCAGGCGGGTTCACTATTCCATTTTTATTCAATAAAAAAAAAATCCGTACACTCCATAGCATACAAATGCCATTGTTATATTCAGCTAATTCTTTCTAATTTTATTCGTAACGTTGTTTAAATATTTTGTAAATTTGTTCATCAATTTTTGATGCTGACTGTACCGCATAGTTGATTTGGTAACTTGTTTACAATGAGCCTACTTCGTCTAAAATGCTATGATTCTTTGTCTATGACTTTGCAAAGCTTTGTTTGTACTCTGGGGTGAGTAAGGTCCACCCGACATCCCGTTTAAAAAATACGCCCATATGGGTCTAAAGTATTTACCAGACCAGAGGGAGACTGTACAAAAGTCGATTGCTTGGGTACCTCTGTCCCATTCGTGTTTCTACCGTGAAGCAGTTGTGTTTACATGACTGTGTTTCGGTTTGAAGGGTGGGATATGGCGTGAATTTACAGGGTACAGAGTAATAACACCTGAGTCCTCAGGAATGGCAACGCATGGGGAGTATCATGGGCGAAACAATATACTCTGTTATGTCCATGGTACTGCTCATGTCTATAGGCGACGGTTACCACTTTCCATCAGGTGGGCCGTCAACTTGTTTGCCATTCTAAGTTGGATAAAAAAAATTACTTGTAATTTTTTTTTCTCATTCTGTTTTGAATGTATAAAAACGTGTATTAAGTTTGTCATAAGAGGGTTTTGTATATCCCTCATAATTAAGTAGGCTTCTGCGCTGAGAACGTAATATTAACAGACTAGTACGGCTACAAAACGTGTGTGGACGGAATGGCGGTCGGTGGTTGATGGCTAATATGGAAGGTTATAGAACTTCTGATAATAATAATAATAATAGTCAATTTTCGAGTGTTGACGATCGCATATGCAACTTATGGTAGTGGAATTAAAATAATTCAAAAATTAAATATAAATAAAATCAAAAAATTTAAATAGGAACGAAACGAAAAACTAGTAATACTGTCTCATTGATGAGTTATATGAATTGTCCTTTTTGTCACTAAATTGTATTTTCTTGTTTTTTTTTTCCTTTTTAATTGAAATCAAACGACCGTGTTCAAAACAATTATTTTTATTATTCATGTATATAATAATAATGTGAAGCGGCGTACAGCTAGTACACTAATGTATAATGGTGAAGGCGTGGAGTTGTACCGACGGGAAACTTAATCGTTTATATATATATATAAATATATATATTTCTACCAAAATTTTCACACATAAATTTTTATATCTCAAAGTATTGGCAATAAAGAGGTAGGTTATTCAAATTGTTATTACATCATGCATGTAATTTATTCCTTAATTTATAATTGTGTAAATATGAATTTAATTAAAAATCACGTAGATTATAATCTACGTAAATTCGTAATTGTGTGAAATGGTAGAATTCTCTTGGTACGAAATAACATGGCAACACAGTGTAGCGATCGTATACAGGTGGTGTCCGTACGACACAGTAATTAAATATAACAATTTTGAATTGAGAACTTTTTGTATGAAATAAAATTGAATCCAAAGTAATTTACACATTTGTTGATAATAATTTACCTTTATATACTTATTTGACAATCTTATACAATCCCATACTTTGAATTTAGCCCTGTTTCATATTTGCCTAAAAACAACAGTGTTAGGTGTTTTTGAAAAACGAATATGCTTATATTAGAACCGGTGGTAAATATAAAATCAAACAAATCATCAAATCAACTAACAACTACCTACTCGCATACACCAATCAGTTAAAAAAAAAAAAAAACAATATATGTACTTTGTGCTCGCTTTTATATTCGGCATTTGATGCTCACATGATAATTTTGGACGTGGAAATAGCTATTTTTTTTTAATATCGTTAATGCGTGTTCCAAACTGTCTAAAGTATGTATTGCTATTCTATTTTATAGCAGTTTATCATTATATATTTTTTTTTATTAAATTTGTAGCTACTTTCGCATGTGTGCGTGCATAAACAACGTACAAAATATATAAATCTTTGAAAAACTCTATACTAAATCGCCTGGCCAGCTAGAGAGGAGTGTAACCTCTGCTGAGCAGTGGGATAATAACAGATTGTTAATGTAAAATAAGGAATTATTTTACATTAAGAATCTGTTTTTTTCAATACCGCATAGTAGGTATGAGTAATATCTGTATCGCACCGATACCTATATATTGGGTTTCTCTAGATATAGATTAATGGCGGGACAAAGGTCGTCACCCATTTCGATATCGCCCACACCGGAAGCGTATCTATATTAATTTGCATCAAGGTGCTACATTTTAATACCCAACTACCCACTATGTAATATCCAACTCTACCGCACAGCCGGTGCTTCTATTTAAAAAAATTAAACCGTCTCTCTTTAGATACTGGCTGCGAATTTTTTTTTTTAACATACATGCTTTTAATTACCTTTCCCACGTCCAAAATATCAAGTATCGCACCATATAACAACATTAAACAGTGATAGGAAACAAATAAAAATGAGTTTTACATGAACACTCATGCTAATGAGGTACAGACAATTATAAAATAAAGAAGTGTGAACTTTCAAAGTTCATACGGTAACTAAACATAAGTTTTACAATAGCAAGAGCATAGTCGTTGACTTAAAGTCCTATTCATTATATTTTATTCACTGGTATAATATAATTATGCGCATTATCAACAACGGTACAGTGCTATTCGAGTTACATCGAGGTTTTATTTCAAAAAAAAAAAAAAAATTAAGAATAGAATAGAATAGAATAGAATAAATTTATTGTGAGCTGTATGTTACAATTTTTCGTAAGATGTTATTAACGTCTCAAAGGAAAACAGCCTACCCATACATCGGGCATACAATACGATTAATAGATAGACAAGATACAACCTTTATTGTTTCATCGATAAAATAACAGGTTTGTAATGTAAGTGAATAATAGGTTATAACAAGTTGGAAATCGAAATATCGTCGATGTAACCTCTATAGTTGGCCATAAGAATAAACACACTTGGCAGAAGTGACGCTCATATATTTTTTTAAATGTACCCTTCGTTCGGGTTAGGCGCAGGATAGTAGGGCTGTCACAAATTTATTCGTATTTAACAAATCATATGATATGACGTTAGTTACGCGCGAGTGAGCAAGACGATCTCATTACGTCGTTTAATGCTTCCAAGTACGGACTGATTTAGTTTCAAATAGGCTGTCAGCGCCCCAATGTTATTATTATTAAATTCACGAGAGTGTCACTTCTACCCGAATATTTATGCTTATATTTTGACATTGTATTTTTAATTAACAGTATGGGGGGGGGGGGTTGGTTCTGAAAAAAAATATATATATATGTTTATCTTTTGATCACATTCTGGTAACTGACTATTGATTTGTGTTATTTATATCGTGCAATATCTATTTATATTTACGAATAGAATTATATGTTCAGTGTAATCTAAATAAAAAGTTCTTTCCCTATATCATAATTAATGAATTAATCACTCATCTCTCTAAACAATGAAAACTTATTTTATATACAGTCAAAAATAATTAATCACTATGGCAACACTGCTAACTGTCAACAAGATTGTTCGCAAACGAAAGCGGCATAACTCGACAAGTCTCACTAACACACTAAACAAAATAACGTATCAATCAACCCGTAGCACTTATTACTATCGTACGCTATGAATTTGTTGGGTGTCACTCGCAGGAAGAGTTCACATAAATAAATATTGTTGCTGGCAACACTCGGCAAAATATTTTTTTTTTTTTCTTTTCATTTCACTATCGTATGTTAACCTAATAAATGTTCAAAAGAAATAGTGACATCTCAATAAATTCATATTATAATATCTTTCATATAAAAGGTTAAATGCTTCACCTATTGCTCTAAATACTTAAATACTTAATGTGAAACCTAATGTTCAGGGAAGTAAATATATTTTGTGACTCGCTTACAAATATTCTTACAATATACTAAATAACTATAACATTGTACTCTAAAAAATATGTATAAGTATTGAAGGCTAACATGAGATTTTAATCACAGTAATTGTTATTTTTAAGTAACGAGCCCACATCATTACTACAAAATAAACATTCTTCTGTCAATTATTATAAGGTTCATAATTCACAAACCAACACAAACTCGACCACTACCCACGTTTATTTACACATCGAAGGCAACATCAAGGTATACTTTATTTATTGCTTTTGTTTATCATTATGTACTTATATATCACCTCAGTTTATATACAATGCAACATTATGTCTTATATGTTTATTATTTAAGTGTCAAATTTGAACTCGATAGTCGCGGTGTGACGCGACCAATTACTTACCCCCTTGGAAATAGTTTTCAGTCTCAAGGCAGCAAGTGTTAACATTTGTAGATGCAAAATTATTGTTATATCTCATAATTACGATCGATACATTCCGTCCGTAGTAAATTATTCAATAAGTATTTGTAACATCTCAATGCGACACGTGTAGATCGATTAAAATTTTATCAATAACATTAAATTTTAAGCTCTGTATGTTTGTTCGTATACAAAGATATCTTTTTTTTTTATTATTATTATTATTTATATTAGTGTGCACGTTGATATCGGAGGTTATGTTCATTACTCGCTACAGTTGTGACACAGTCTAATATTTCTCTAGTGAGTGCGTAATCTATTCAAAAATAAACGGTTAACGAATATCTACGGGCAGCACTAACAATGACCTAATGACTTGCATATATTTACCTACAATATATTCTATATATAGTATATATATATATATATAAATGCAATCTGCAAAATGCATAAAACAACAGTTATATCTATAAATTGTATAAAATATTAAATAAAATCTATTGAAGTGAGGTAGATGGATGGAATTTCACAATTTGTGTGGATATTTTTTTTTTATTTTATTTATAACCGCCGCATTGGCCCAAATGCTGAGGTAGTTGGATGGAATTACTATGTAAGAGGCCCTACTACGTGACAGGGACCTCACATACACAATACAAAAACACTACTCACTAGTATCATTAACTACTAAAACAACTTCACAAACGAGTGGCGAGTCGACGACTGAACTAACATGACGCGGGGTACGCTAAGTGAATTGTGATGCGGTGTCACGCGGGAACCCGTCCCCGTGGGAACCGAACAAAAAACCGGGCAACATCGCGACGAGCTCCACTGTACACATAAAATAATGCCTTAGCATCCAGCGGGCAGACATCGTCGACGACTTGTACTATACTTGTAGATTTCACCAAATCAAGATTCCTGTTAGATAACTTGCAACCGATACCCGGCGCGGGCTCAAACCATTTAATCCTAATTAAAATATACATTACAATATTGGAAATGGCACCAACGACATTCCACGGGTCAACAATTAAACCGTAAAAACGAACGAATTAGCTAATGACCACAAAACATAACACTCAAGCACCGTTTGAAAAACCAACACAACATTGTCCTAATTGTGCTCGCAGTCGAGACTAATTCAATACTCCTACAGCAAGCGCACGGTCATTTCATGAAGACGCGTTCTTCTGTTCGTCGTCGGAGTAGTCGCCTTCTTCCTGACCGCTGTGCTCCTGTTCCTGCTCGGAACTGTTCACTCTGTTCCTGTCGTCGTCTTGAAAATCTTTGCTGTTCTCCTTATCTGTCATCTCTTGCTTATCGCTGTCCATTTCGCTAATACTATCGTTCCTTTGCCTCTCCTTCCCTAGGTCCAGCGGTTCATCAGAGTTGCGCATGATGTCCGGTTTGTTCATAGAGTCGGTGTACTGCCTTTGTATTTGCTTCAGATAACGCTGGTGAACAAGGCTAGTCGGATTTGGCGGCAGTGATCCCATTTGTGGGGAGGGCTCGTCGTATGTTTTTCTGTCCATATGCATTGACGTCATTTGCGCTAATTTTGCCGCGTTCATTCCTAAAAGCAAGAAATTTGAATTTAAAGATTTGGAATGCTTCGAGAAGTCTTATTTGCGTTAAATTCAACCGCATCTGCTTAGATTTTGGAGTATTGTCAAAATAAGCAAATCAATATAGAAAAATTACAGGCTTACCGAAGATATTTTCGCCCAAATATTGCATGTAGCTGTCGAAAATAGCGGAGCCACCGTACCCTGGTGGATAGTCATCGTGTTTCATAATCGTGCTCATTCCGTGAGGGTGATTTTCCACGGTTTTGGCTGTAACCGCTCGCACTGCTGGCACTTTTGTGATGGTTGTATTGGCCAAATTGTTTATATCTGTAGAATTAGAGTTTAATGTGGCTTTGTGATTTATTATGAAGGAGGGACACACCAGCGGGGTATTAAGATTATGACGCATTACTCTGGAAATCTATCCATGATATTCCTTTGTCAACTTTGTTTTTACCAATCATCATGAAAATTGGGATATACGTAGCATTAGGCTTGGAGGACGTAGCCCACTTTTATCCTGGTCAATTAACATTTCCAGTCACGGAGTGGAGACTGGCTATATTCACTACTGCCATATGTATATACATTTTATGCTTGTTTTATTCACCAAGACTACATATTTGTACTCGGTCCAGGAAAGGTATCAGGAAAATTTGTTCTAGATTTTGGAGAAAGAAACTAGAGCTTTATGTTAAAATTTATAAGTTCTAAAAACTTGGTAGATCAGAAAAGCTAGAGCATTTTAAGAAATTATGATCTAGTAAGAAAAGGTATTGTCAAATTAGAGAGGAGGTAACTTACGTGGTGGTGACACCGGTATGCTGTCCTGGTATCTGGACTGGCTGAGATCATCGTTATCATTGTCACCGCAGACGGAACTGCTCTCTGAAGCGGCGGACTTAGCGTCCAGCTTGATGTCGGAGCGCCGCGGCCCGGTGGGGGAGGCGCGCGCTCGTAGTTGCTCCGGAGATACCTTCACACCCGCTTTAGCAAGGAGTCTGAAATATGAGTTTTGTCTCGTGAATTTGTGTATTTTCAAGTACGGGGAGTTGTAGATATCAGTGATTATTGGTGCGGTATTTCACATAATCCATTTGGACTAATGTGAATGTTTTGTGTCGTGATTTTTATAGCCAATATATTTTCTTTATGGTAGACCAAAGAGAATCTTTGTATAAAGACGTTTATATGAGTATTCCTATCTCAGTAATTTTTGTCACCAAGTAGCTTGCTTGTATAGTGTACCCTGGTTTTAAGATGAAATATAGTAATGCAAGCTGCATGCGACAAGGATTCATGGCATACGATTAAAGCCTCAGCTGGTGTGAGTCTTCAAAGATAGTAGTGATTATCCTGCAGACTATGCCAGATGATCACCCTGGTTGTAAGAAAGGATCAATAGAGACGATACTCACTGGCTAGCAAGTTCCGGGTCGAACCTC
Organism: Galleria mellonella; assembly: GCF_026898425.1. Classification (NCBI taxonomy): domain Eukaryota; kingdom Metazoa; phylum Arthropoda; class Insecta; order Lepidoptera; family Pyralidae; genus Galleria; species Galleria mellonella. The sequence continues at coordinate 5,203,790 of NW_026442176.1, forward strand.
GTCGGCATTTGCAGCACGGGCAGGTCCTTGGTGGAGATGCCGCGGTGTTGCCGCGACATATGTGAATGCAGCGAGTTGCGGGACTTCGCCACTGTGCCGCACAGCACGCACCTGTAGGTTGTTTACTTTCACATTTACTTTTGTAGGTGCAGAATTTTAAACTTACTGAACAGAGATATTGTATTGATTTGGTCTTTAGCCATTTGGACAGGATGGTTGAAACTGGAAGTGAATTGTGATGGAAGATGTGACATTAATTGTTGTAATGCCTAATTTTAACAATATATAATAATTAGATATATATTTCTTGATGATAGATTTAATGGTTTTGGCGAGAGGTTATGTGATATTGTATGCCCAATAACAGCGGAACATAGCTATCTTAATTTTGTATATAATATCAAGTAATGTAATCAACCTATGTTTGTGCAAATAAATTGACTTGAGATAAATCAAGCAAGAATGAGTCGTGATGCCAATGGCGGCCACCCTATATGAGGTACGTATTAAGTAGGTATTGCAAGGTATTGTTATTGAAATGGAAAAAGGAGCAACGTACTGCAACTTGTAAGCTTGTAGATTGATAAAAGTGATGAAACTAAAGAGTTCTTTTTAAACATAGTGACATTCTATATTGTTTGGTAATTTTTTTACCATCGTATTACTTTTATGTCATTTACCAGAGGAAGACTATGTACAAAAGTCGATTGCTTAGGTACCTCTGTTCCATTCGTGTTTCAACCATGAAGCAGCTGTGTTTGCATGGCTGTGTTTCGGTTTGAACAGTGGGTTATGGCGTGAATTTATTGGGTACAGAGGAAAAACATCAGTCCTCAGGAATGGCAAATGGGGGGTATCATGGGCGAAACAGTATAGTCTGTTATGTCCATGGTACTGCTCATGTCTATAAGCGACGGTTACCACTTTCCACCAGGTGGGCCGTCAGCTTGTTTGCCATTCTAAGCTGTATAAAAAAAAAATTGCTCCAAACAATACTCTGTTAACACGTACTTAACAATTGGTTACAATTAAGTAAAAATTGTTATTAAGTATAAAAAAAATATTAAGTATAAATTACAATTAAGTTAAAATTGGTAACATTGGTTGAAACACGAATGGGACAGAGGTACCCAAGCAATCGACTTTTGTACAAAGTCTCCCTCTGGTAGTCTCCGATATTAACACACTGCGTCCATCAACTGAATTGGGGACTCCATTCTTTCCCATGGGTATCGTAAGATGGGTAGTGACGTCCCTCTTAAACCATCATCAAGCCTTGACTGCGGTTGCCAACCCATCTGCTAAGCGTGGCAACTACTGGAAAAACTCCTTTTATGGGGGAGACATGTTTAGCAATACTCAGTTAAAGGCTGATACGGTTATTATTGGTAGCTCGAAGCTTTTTGTTGTCCATCCCATGTAAAAGGATTTATCGTAAAGAGAGCTGTTGCTTACCGGTAGCCTGGGCAGACGGTATGCTTATCTTCAAGATGAGTCCTCAAAGTGTGAGCTGACCGATAGATCTTCCCGCATTTCGGACAGGGTCGCGGGTCCGTTGCTCTAACTCTCAACAAATCCTGGTTTCTTCGGCAGCCTGCAGAAAAGAGAATGTAACCATGTAATCATTAAAATTTGAATTAGATTCATAAAATGAATCTGATTGTGGTCTTACCTTTCGAACTGTGCGGTTAGTACTTCGTAATTGTAAAATAATTACAGTTAAGTTATTCTGTGAATCGATGCTATAATCTATACTATTAAATATAATTAAATATAATATATATAAAGAATATATACTATTTAATGTAAATCCTTTTAAAGGAAAAACTGAAATAAGTTTTTTTTTTTTAATATCTATAAATTAAAATAGAAAGTTAAATTTTAGCCCCCATTCGTTTATACGGCATCTTTCTAATCTGTTACTTTACGGTCCTTGCTTACGTTAATTAAAAAAAAAAATAGATTAATTTGTTTTTTTCTTAATTATTAATCTTTTGTTTTTTTTTTTACAAATTAAGTATTCGATCGTCTATTTTATACGCTAAATTATTACATTGTTAAAGTTTTTTTTTTTTATTGTAATTTTCATATTTTGACGACTATTGACAATTAATTGATATTTTAATTATTAAAGTGTTTTGTCTCTTTCTATTGAGTTATATTCATAATTCAAACAAAAGTGACAATGATCTAAGGTCTGTAGGTTTTAATTATTATAAATGTTGCTTGGCTGGCTTATAAATATTGAAATTAAAAAAAAAAAAACTAATAATATCGATAATCGTCAGACAAATAAGCTTTTAATTGCTTTTAAATTAAAAACACGTCTTTTCTACTTCGTAGTTTTATTAAGTATTTATTAATATAAGCAGACACTTTTTTTCGGGTAAAAATTAAATTATTACGTATATGTCGTATCACTAATACATTCGCAACTAGAATCGTTTACTCACATTGAACATTTGGTTATTGACATGACTAATTACATGTTGTACACTTACAAATTAATTTTATAATTATAAAGATATACGTCATTGCCTCACAGGCGTCAGGAACAATTTCAACTACTCGCTAAATTTACCAATATTTTTTTTATTTCATTTTGGAGATCTATATGACAAGTTTCCTATCGCATATATTTTGAAGGCATCGTTTATCGTTACTATACATCTTTATTGATTGTTTCTATGATGTATCGTAACACGGTATGATATAGTACGATTGTATCGTTACGATATAATAGAAAAGTAAAATAATGTATGTCGATATATCGGCATGCAGGAAAATTTAAAAAAGAAGTTTAATCGAAAATGTTTTTATATGCAATTGAAAATATTTTGTTCTTCTATTATATCGTAGCGATAAAATCGTACGATATCATACCATGCTACGGTAAATTATAATAGCGCCCATTACGTCGTGTATACATAATTAGAGTGTTAAGGACTCTACTCCTTGAATAATATATGAGATTGTAAAAATAATACCAAGTGTTTATGGGAGTAAATAAAATGCACATATATAGCCTTGGCCAAATGTATTTGCCATCCTATTGTCGCATAGTACACGTCTAAAGGTTAAAATGAGCCAATCAGAACAACGCACCATGTTATAAACTTTAAACACAATAGAGGTGACTCATTTTCAGGTAAGTTGAATTTTAGGGAAATGTTTAGTTTATTACGATTCATTATAGTGTGGAGAACTGTTGATAAATTATTGCAAATGGGTTGTTGTTTTACGTGAGACAAGTTATAAAAAAAACTAGAAAAATACGTGAATGCCGTGAATTAAGTAACGAGGAATGATAAAAAATCCACTTGTTGTCTGAAGAAGACAAAAATAAAAGAAAAATTGCCAGGATATGAAATGTTCTCACAGTACTGTAAGGTTGCCTCAAATCGGTACAAGATGACCACAAGACACGGAAAACTTAAGACGTAGTGGAAGAAAAAGAATTACACCTGCAGGAGAAGTCAGAATGTTAATGCGAACTTCTTTGAAAAATAGTATGAAATCATCTTTTGAATTGGCTGGCTGAACTAAGCGAAATGCTGGGGTAAAAGATTTTTGCTAGAACTGCTACAAGGCTCCAGGATGAGTCACCTTCTCAGACCACCGAGGCTACTTTACTTGAAGTAGCCTTGTTTGTCTGAGAAGAACATGAACTTACAGTGGTGTTTAAACATCAACATTACACCGAGGAAGATTGGGCCAATATCGTTTGGCCGGATGAATCCAATTTTGAGGTATGTCATTTAACCGATTAAATACTAATTAAAGACGTTTGTAATGCATTGAAGTTAATGGTTCAATAACAGACATATTTTCAAAAATCTTATTATTTTATTTTATTTCAGATATTTGGTACTGCAGGTGCCACCTACACAAGAAGCAAAGTTGGCAAAGAATGCATACCGGATTGTCAGCAAAACACGGCGGAGGCAGTGTTATAGTCTGGGACTGCATGTCTGCCTCAGGAATTGTGTAAAGGCCGAATGGATTCGAAAAAATACATCGAGGTGCTGGAAACAGCGTTGGAACCCTCATTGGATACGATGTTCGGTGATACGAACCTAGATGGCGACATGTCATAAGTCCAGAACCACTATGAGTTGGTTTGAGAAAAATAGTATAGAGCTTCTAAGTTGAGTTTCTAAGCCCTCAGTCATCGGATCTTAACTGTATCGAACATTTATAGTCGATAAAGCGCAAAATGAAAGAACATTCGATTACTTTCAAAGAAACTTTAAAGAATTATATGTTACAGCAGTGGAATGCTATAACTCCAGAAGAATGTAAACATATAATTTCCTCTTTACTTAAAAGAATAAATGCTGTAATTAAAATAAAGGTTTCAATACGAAATACTAATGTAATTTTAGCATTAAAGGTGTTTTTAGTACATGGGTTTTTCATCGTCCAAACTGTATTTTTTAAGTTAATTGTAATTTTCTAGGATGGCATATACTTTTGGTCAAGGCTGTATTTTTTAAAGGATTTTTTTGTGTTTAGTTATTAATTGATTCTGTTGGGCTTACTCTGTTCGATTTTGCCTTTATATTCAGACTAAACAATAAATAGGAAGCTAAATCTTTGATATTTGGTGACGAATAAGAAAAAAAAATGCACGTGAAAAAGTCGCGATTAGATATCAAATTTTAATTAAAATATTTGATAACATTATAAACACCTACATTAGATATAATTAACAGGCCATTTAAGGCGTAATATTGCAATTCTGTCACAATTACTACATAAGGTTAATTTCCATTCCATTAATAAAATATATGCGAACGGAATATTAATTATTTATATTTACATGTTAAATAAATCCTTTTCATTATATTTTCGTATGTTTGCCTACACTGACTAGATATGTTTTTGATTGTGCTTTTACGTACGGCGCGGGCGTCACACACAACTTTATTTTTTACAAAATAAATACTCTATGATTGGAAGTGAACTTATTCTTAACTATTGCATTAAAAGGCATTAGATTTTTTTTTATACTATTTCGTATTGTCTTATCTATGGTCGAAAATATAATACCGGTACAATGGTTTTGCTTTGATGTTCGCATGCATTCTGGAGATGCCTAAATATGTAAACCCGGCTGATAAGTTGAGCATTGCTTCGTTATAAAAACGGCTTTACACAACTTACGAAGCAGGATATGTAATAACTTTCTGCAAGCAAATATAAAAAATCTATTGGCACTGTTACATATATTAAATGAATGTGTTGAAAACCATTGCATCGGCTGCGAGAGAACGATGGAACGATGTCCTGCCCGTTGAACACATTGTCATATTAAAGCTCACAGTTGCAAGAGTTTTGGAAGATCACAATGGCGGGGCAGGCTCTCGGGACATCTAGTAATAGCTACAACTAAACGAAATAGGATTACAATTAACAATGGAAGTTACAAACACATTCAGGAAGTCTCGAGAATGATCGACATTCTTAGTTGCACTTCGTATTCTATCAATGGCACCAATCATCACATGTCATAATGCGCTTACTTAATATATCCTTACTTAAACAATATCAGTCTATTCTACTACAAAAATAATTTTCAGTCGATTTATCCTACTGCTTTATACAACGTTAACGTACGTGACAGCGAAATATGAAAATGCATCCTGGAGATCATTATTTTCTGTTCTTTCTCGGTCAACTATATGCCCCACTTGTAGTTAGTTCCGTTTCACAGCCTTTTTGTTTTTTATACAAATAACTCTCGAAACCAAATTATTATGAACGAGTTGCAGCTTCTCCACCGTATACGCGCCACTGATTCTATGCCCCCATACTAATTCGCCCAACCGCAACTCCATTTGAGGGTTTTCATCTTTTCCCATTGGCGGCGGTGCTTAATTCTCATGTGGTTACGCACGGAATTGGGATGCGCGAAGTACCTTGCACACGTGGCCACCGGGCAGACGGGGCTGTCGCGAGGGTAGTGTGCCTCCAGGTGGCGCCGCGCCAGCGCCAGCGACTCCAGCCGAGTGAAGCACAGAGGGCACTGCAGCTGCTCGCCACTCAACTTGGCGCTTTTTGCGTGCTCACTCTCCTCCAGGTATTTTAGCAACTCGTTCCCTCGCATCTCCCCCTCATCCTTGATGCAATCGCTTACCGCCGGGTTTGCCAATGCCCCCCACGCCGCGGCATCTGTAATGCCGACAGCAGCATGTTACTCAAACTAGCAAATGGTAAAGCGTTTGGCAAATCCGGCGGCAACTTTATACCCCCTAATAGCAATGACTTTATAAACTCTCTAAAAATATTACATCATATTATAAATACAATATATATATATCGATAAACAGTTCCGTTACGTCCTCGTTTACGTACTTCCGTTGGCACATCTATTCCTACATTATTGTACAATAAATGGAGAATGTGCGGCGTGTGCAGACGGTCTACACACCATTTGCATCAATAAGGTTCGCCCGCATGTCGAGGACTACGAGATCAGGTGGGGAGTGGGATCGGGCAGGCAGTGGGGAGTCATCACCACCAGGCGCCGAGCGGCGGGTGAGTGGGGGGCGGTAGTCGCTCGGCGTCTCGCCGTCTCTAAGAGTTCTGTCGCTGGCGGATGCCGTGCGCTTGCAGTTGATGGTTGATGAGGTAATGCTTGGTTTTGCACTTCTTGCCACAGTGCTGGCAAGGGAACCACTGGTCGCGGTCGGTCTGCGAGTGCACATTGAGCATATGCTGGCGCAGGTTGGAAGTGGAGGAGTACACGCGGCCGCACAGGGGACACTGCGGCCGGTATCCCATCGCCGCCCCGCCCGCGAGAGCCGCCCCTGTAACACAGAGGCGGCGGTTAGAGACAGTGATCCGTTTAGAACATCGTTTAAGCGCTATTGTGAGTGTATCGGTCGCAGTACTCTGCGGACGGGGCGGGGTCGCGCCTCCTCTGTTTCACGCCGTGTATAGAGTTCATGTGTATCTGCATGTACTGGCGTGTCTTGAACGCTTTGCCGCACACGGGGCACGAGTGCGCCAGCTCGCGCGCCGAGTGCACGTTGAGGATGTGCTGCTTCAGGTTGCTATTGTTGCTGTAGAGCTTGCCGCACTCGGGGCACGCAGGCTTGGACGCCTCACCGTTTCCGTAGTTGCCGGTGGCTGAGTATGGCTGGTACCGCTCCTCGGGCTTTGTGGCCGGCTTGCCCTCCCCGCCGCCCGGCCATGTGGCTCCTGGGGCAGACGAGGTCTCGTTCAGTGCTGGCGCCTATCGTAACGTTCGGTTTACCGCGCCTTGCGCCATTCTATTCTATTATATTATAATCAGATTCGCTCGACGACGTAACTTCCATTGTGGCTAAGGTTTATCCTATTTCGTTTTGTATTATAGTTTGGGGCAAAACGGATTTTTATCTAACAGTATTTAATAGAGTAATTAAGCGCTTTGGTGTCGTTCTCATTATTTAATTGTTAGTGTTATTTACATGCAGTACATGACTCAATAATGAACAATTAATGATATAGGAACTTTTTTGGTATTTATTGTTATTAATATTACGATAATTTGAGAATTGTATCGAACAGTAATTGTGATATCAAAATGTGATTGGAAAATTATTGAGCCATATAATGATAAGGGTATGTTAGTACATTTCAAGGTTTTACTCACCGTAATTGTCTGGTAATCCTGACGGTCCTGGTAGTCCTGGGAAGCCTGCAATTTTAAAGAACATCGTTACTTATACTTTTTAGGGATTACACGTTGCGTTTTGTTGTTACGGATATTTAAGGAATACCTGGTAAATTAAGTAGTCCGGGGAAATTATGCGGTAGTGCTCCGTTAGTGTTGGCCATCGTGGCTGGATCGTCGTAGTCCAAAGGTTCTTGTTTGGCCCTCGTTTCTCCTTCAGTATCGCTAGCACCGGCGTCTGATGACGACTCTTCTCCATCACCCGACTGTTGGTAATAGTTAAGTTTTTTTATACAACTTAGAATGGCAAACAAGCTGACGGCCCACCTGATGGAAAGTGGTAACCGTCGCCTATAGACATGAGCAGTAACCATGGACTCAGGTGTTATTCCTCTGTACCCTGTAAATTCACGCCATATCCCCCCTTCAAACCGAAACACAGCCATGCAAACACAACTGCTACACGGTTGAAACACGAATGAGACAGAGGCGCCCAAGCAAACGACTTTTGTACAGTTTCCTTCTGCTGGTAAGTAAATAATACATAATCTTTCGATACTAAGTATATGATAAATTATATAAACTTTACCAAATTGTTGGAGGTTGCCGATATATGTTGGCTCTGTGCATTGTCTAGGACCTGGTTGAAGAATGGCAACTCATGGCCGTTTGTACCCAATCGTTCTGGACTACCACCCTGCACTGCCAGAAGCTGTTCTGTCCTGTAAATACAAATAGAAACTTGGTGATAATTTTATAGAATCACACTGGTATACTTTTTTAAATGAATTACCCCACGCGTGGTATTATGTTTTGATGACAAAAGTTTACCTAGTTTTTAGTTGTGCTTGGTATAAATCGGATGATCGTGCCCGCTTCGGAGGTGGCGTATTGGCTGTTCCTTCTTCGGGTCTCCGTGACCTTCTACCCTCACGCTGCTGGGGCTCCCGTCCCTCTCGCGAGCCCCCGCTACCCGTTTCCGTCCACGATGACGCTGACTGTTGGTATATTTGTTTGTCATGATGAACATTTAATCTAATACATATAAAAAATATTAGGTACATTTAATTACTAATCTCCTTATGAAAATCATCGATGATTTTCAACCGACTTCAAAAAGAAGGAAGTACTCAAACAATTGTATTTTTTTTTATGTTTGTGACCTCATATCTTCGTTAAACCGATTTGGGAAATTCTTTTTTTATCTAAAAGGATTTACCTACGGATCGGTTACATAGTCATTTCATCAAAATTAGTAGTTTAGGTTTTAAATGAAACTAACTGGTTTTTCCATAATTGAAGTCATTTTTTATACAACGATTTTGTAATATGTAATTTATAATAATGTAATCACACATTAGTGTAATTTTAACTAGAACGAACATTTTAATGAATCGTTCATTGTTATCAAAATTAAGGTATTTAAATAAAATGCTCTTATGTACCTACCCTACGTTAGACGTCAGTATTAATCATACAATTTTGAGTTGGAGACCAAGCTTTTTAAATTATATGCTATATTTCAGAGTGACTGTACATCATGAGGGGGGGGGGGGGGGAGGATCGTTAGTAATGTGGGCTACTAGTCCCATTACTAGCAATATACCCTGTCAGGTCAAATTAAAAAAATTCTTCTTCGCTTCTTAATTTCTGTGCCCGACAGGTCTTTTTTTATACAACTTAAAATGGCAAACAAGCTGACGGTCCACCTGATGAAAAGTGGCAACCGTCGCCTGAGTATGAGTAGTAGTACTGACATGAGCAGTACCATGGACATAACAGAGTATACTGTTTCGTTCATGATACCCCCCATGCGTTGCCATTCCTGAGGACTCAAGTGTTATTCCTCTGTATCCAGTAAATTCACGCCATATCCCAACCTTCAAACCGAAACACAGCCATGCAAACACAACTGCTTCACAGTTGAAACACGAATGGGATAGAGGTACCCAAGCAATCGACTTTTGCACAGTCTCCCTCTGGGTCTTCAATATACTATATTAATCATTAAGATATTTCATAATAATATATATATTTTTAATGATAGCTCCCCCCCTCCCCTTAGAAGTACAACTAGTGCCCGGATATTAAGATCCAGGTTATTTACCTATTTTTGTTTATCAACTAGTTTTTCCTTTCATTTATAATAAAATATGTAACTTTAATTGAGGCAGCATTTTATAACGTAACCTTTTTATCATGTATTTTTAGTAGATATAAATGTATGCTTTGTTGTTTGTCCTTAAATAAATAAATAATATTATAGAATGCAATAAATAAATAGATTTCATCATCTTCCTACCCTTATCCCAAATATTATTTGGGGTCGGCGTAATATGGTTTTATCCATATTGCAAAAAGATTTGGCTTATAATTTTACGACCGGCCGCCTGCCTGACGTCAACCCTCTTTGGGATTGTATTTGTTGGTGGTTTCCGCCACCTACAGTTTGGAAGAAAGGATTGAGGAAAAAAGGAAGGGAACTTTGGAAATGCGTAAAGGAAATTAGTAAATAAGAGGAATAAGGGACTTATGTAGGAAAGGAAAGAGGGGGACACTGCAGTTGCGGAAAAGACTGGGACGCTGCAGCGGCTCGGGAGGCCGGGGTCGCATACCCGTATGCCCGTATTCTAGAATCGGACAGATTTCTACAGAAGAACACCCCTGATACAATAAATAAATAGAATTGAATATCGTAATGTTTTATACACACTGGAGATGCTTTTTGGTCAAGCGTGGGGACCGGAGCCGGCGCTGGGACATCTGTTAGACCTCTGACTTGAAGCAGTTGCGCGGCCCTGAGGAACTCCTTTAATTGCTCCTGACCGATATGCACTTCCCCCTGGTACATAAATCTGAGGAAACGCAATGCCAATTATAACTGAGGACTAGAGCTGTAAGAATAAATTGATAACAGGGGTAGCTGACTTTACTAGATCCAAGATCTACTGTTTACTGACGAAACCCTATGCGATGTACCAATTATATACTTCTTGAAATCACAAATGAAACAACATAGTTCAGTACACAATTATGTGGTATTTTTTTTTATTTTATTAAGAAGGAAATTAAAAAATTGAAAATTATTCTTAGTAGCTACTTATTTATATTAGTGTGAGCACTGCGTCTGCGCATCTTTCGCTAGATTAGCAAAATATTATATTTTTGTCTTATCACGATCGACTGGACATAAAACATTAAGACAAATTAATATTATATTTACGATGAGTTTAATGGAAAAGTTTTTATTATATAACTCGGAATGTCAAACAAGTTGACGACACATCTGATGGGAATTGGTAATCGTCGCCTACCGACATGAAGTCACTGTTACATTCATCATTTCTAAGGATAATGCATCCGATCCCTGTAATTGGACTGCTATATTACACTTTTCAAATCTAAACCCAGTCTTGAAGGTATTTAGCGATAGAAATACAAGTGCGACCGCAGCTGGTGACCGCAGGTGCTAGAACAAAAGTGTCCAAGCGTACGACTTTTGTTCTACCTCCTTTTGTAAATGCGGTTGGGTAGATTTGGTTCAAATGATTATCATTTTAACTAATGATATTATATCATTAGTTTTAGTAGTAAACAGAACATACTATGCTATTGATGATTTCCTTGGAAATAAATGCAATAAGTGGTCTTAATATTATGATTTTTTACTGGAAATGTAACATTATTGGATTCCTTTGTTTTTTTTTTATTCTTATATATATGTTTGTGAATTTTTATACATCGATAGATTGTTAGATAGATAGATACTCTTTATTGTTTCCTCCGAAAGATTACAATAGTAAACTTATTATAAATATAATGTTGTTCATAGAGGACTTATCTTGTTTTACCATCCATTGTTACCTATGTATCACAAAACAATTAAATAATAAATAAAAATTTAATACCTGAGTAAGCTCTCCATATCTTTGTCGTGAACGTCTCTTAAGATGACGATGGGATGTTGACATGGATTCGCCTTCAATAACCTTCGGAAGTACGGACTACATGCTGATAGCACCACCTGAATAAGAATGACTTAATTATTATTGCATAGAGAATGCATACTGGCATTTAAACGTTGGAAAATTTAATACTTGTTTGGATTTTTAATCAAATTGGAGAAAATTGACGTTACTTGCTCGCAATAGTATATCCAGTACTATTATTATTATTTTATGCAACTTAGAATGGCAAACAAGCTGACGGCCCATCTGATGGAAAGTGGTAACCGTCGCCTATAGACATGAGCAGTACCATGGACATAACAGAGTGTACTGTTTTGCCCATGATAACCCCCCCATGCGTTGCCATTCCTGAGGACCCAGGTGTTATTGCTCTGTACCCTGTAAATTCACTGGTATATCCCACCCTTCAAACCGAAATATATCCATGCAAACACAACTGCTTCACGGTTGAAACACGAATAGGACAGCATTGCCCAAGCAGACGACTTTTGTACAAAGTCTTCCTCTGGCATTATTTAAGGAAATTATTTTAAGGAGCAATTTTTAATGAATCAGTTCGAGTCAGGGGTGTAAGATTGATCCATGAGAAGATTAATAAAAGATCAATATCACGAAAGTCGATAAAGTTAACATCGATTTTCATATGCATGTTGTTTTTAAATTAAGATTATGATGCAAAAAAAGACTTCAATTGTGGCAAACCCATTTATTTTGATTTAAAAATTAAACTAAATAACTGATTTTGATAACATTTCTATGGAATCAATTTATAAGTATTTCAGATATAAAAGAATTCTATAAATCGGTTTACAACTGATGGAGTTATGAGGTAACAACTATAAAAAATATATAAACGAAATGTGAACCTCATTTTTTTTTAAGTTGGTTGAAAAAGAAAACTATACATATAAAAAAAAAAAAGATTAATACGTAACAGAAAGGGATAGTCTTTGATTTTGTATCGATGTATTTTCATCATTCGATATATCGTATACAGATTGGACATTCAAACTGAAGACAATCTTCAGTTTCTTTACAGCGTATAATAGTATAATAATATATATATATATATATATATATATATATATATATATATATATATATATATATATATATAGCGTATAATAAAAAAAACACGATTACTAGATTGTTTAAACATTTAGTTCATTTTTGGCTACACTTTGAGTCTTTTACCCCCAGAAAGCAGTTCAGTTATAAACACACTCATTGTGGGTTTTGTAGTACTTCAGTTGTGAGGATGCGGATGTAGGGATTACTTTGTGCGCAGTGAAGGTGGCGCCGGCGCAGGCGAGGGTGACGTCCACGAAGTCCTCCTCGTCGCGCAGCCGCCGAAACGACGACACCATCGCCGAGTGGAAGTCGTTCCAGCGCAGCGAGTATTGCTGCTCGCCGCCGGCCGCGGCGCCGCCTGCATACCAACGGATCTCTTATTAGTATTATAAAAACAAAATGCAAGATGTCGACAACAGCGCCCCTTTTCGGGATGAAAACTATCTAACGGCCCATTTGCCCCCCCCCCCCCCCCCCCCCTAATATGCCTATATTTGCATTGATTGTCACCTCTCTATGCATGAGAGTTAGTGCGGTATTACCTTGACCTCTTTCCATTTTAAGCTTACGTAATTATAGACATACATTGGGGGGGGGGGTTGTTAGTAATGCTGACTATCAGTCCCATTGCTAGCAATATTAACCTGTCAGGTCGACCTCCACGTGGTCCCCCCTGGAAACCATCGTGGTTAATTCCAGATGTATTGATCATCATGGGCTGACTGACCTGCCTTTTCATTCTCGCTTATCATTAGTTACTGGTGCCCCGCCAGCGTATACCGATAGCGCAGACGGGGTTACCATACCATTATCTTATTTACTATTAAAAAAAAACATACCTAGCAGATAATATGTAATTAGTATTTTTTAATATAGTTGTTTTAAATTTCAATGCTAATTCCATAATATAAACATGACATTTCAAATTATTACTTATTACCAAAAATATATTTAGAAACGCATTTTAAATTAAATGTAGTTTTTTTTTTCTCAAACGTGATTTATCCGTGTAGCCATCTCTCACCCAATTGAATCTTGTTTGGTAACCGGTACTTGTATGTATGAGACATTAATTATACCTAACATTATATCTAATATATGGTTATTAGTACCACGCAGTGATCTGCCTAATGATATATCAAATAAGTACAAAATTAACATAATATTGTTGATACGTAATAAATGTATATTAATTGTCATAAAAGTGTTAATGAAATTAATCACAAATGTAGAATAAATTAGGTAGATTTTTGATAAATGTATAATAATTAAAAAAAAAATCAGCTATAAATATTTGTGTATTGACATAGAAATATGATAACGGTTCACAGGTAATAAAACTGGCGTCGAATCGTAAGGAAAAATGGACATTTAATATGACTAAATGTCAAGGAATTAATATAATAGTGATTTACTTAAGAAATATTAGAATTATGTTCTTAAGACAATATAGTATCTTCTAAAAATACATGCACGGTATTGTATGTTTTCGACCAGATTTTAGGATGTAAAAAGATGAGTGTAATTCTTAATTTAGTCTATTTTTTGTGTGTAAAAAAATAGTTACCTATTACGTGATATCTAAATTCGGAACCGATTTTTTAACGAGCTTCAAAAAGGCGGAAATTTTCAATTCGAAATTCAAATTTTATATTTTTTATTGTGTGCCAGTAAGTTGCACAATATCATCGAATCTTTTAAACTGTCATAGAGAATTCTTCTACAGATAAAATATTATATTTTTTATTAATATTTTAAACTGCTACTCATAGTGAAATAAAGAGAGATGTTGCACAATATGCGTAGACTATAATAAATATATTACATATTTATACAAATATGTAATGTATTTCTCATATTCCGGGTGCAAAAAATATCAGAATCAAGGCCATTAAAAGTTTTGCAAGCTCGCCTAATAAATGAGTTGTGTTCGTAATTGGTGTCACTGAATGCTACATATGAGTATAACAAAGGGCGAAGTTAGATGTTTGAAACTAGTATGATGGATACACAGTAAGAAATTGGGTAAACGGTCCTGGATTTTGAGTAAATGTAAAAATATCCTTTTTATACTAGTTTTTACCCACGAATTGGCCTGCGTGATTAGGGCATGTCGATTATAGGGTAGGGGCAAATAATATATTATAGTTCTCAGGAATGGTTACAAATGCAGGATCCAATCATATTGATGCTTTCCATCAGGTGGGCCGTCAACTTGCTTGCCATTCTAAGTAAAAAAAAAAATTTACTAGGATAAAAAGTTGCGTATATCTTCCTCGATTCCAAATATTAAGTCGTCGTCTTCCTACCCTTATCCCAATTATTATTTGGGGTCGTCGTAATATGGTTTTATCCATATTACTAAATGATTTGGCTTATAGTTTTACGACCGGCCGCCTGCCTGACGTCAACCCTCTTTAGGATTCCAAATACTATGTGTACGTTAAAGGTGACGATTTTTTTAAGCCGTTTACGTAGGTGGGTAGTAACAAATCGTGAGTAATATACATTATATATTATTTATATATTAATATATAGCAGGATGCTAAATGACTGACTCGAATATCAATGCTTAACCGAAATCGCTGAGTTAAAAAAATGTTTGATATTTGTATTATTTGTGAATGACAAATTTTACATTACTAGATTATATATTCGACACAGTTTATGTAGAAAGTATGCAAGCAGATGGTATCTGAATTTGGTAGGGTTATACGGCCGTATACATTTTCTATACACAAGCTTGCTATGAATTGATAAAAATAGCAACTGATAGCGTATCTTTCGTCCTCTTTTTACTAATTATATTTGCATAAGAAGAAAGGAGGCACTCATATGATTAACAGTTTTTATTTTATCATTGTTTTTATGTAATTCCTTGTTCTTAGCAATAAGGTGATATGGTAATATTAAAATAGTTTTACACATTTTGTCATTAGTGGCGTGCAACAGTCATTACAAAATTTATGACAAAATAATTCTTTAATGTGTAATTATGTAAATGCTTATGTCATTTTTTAAACGTTAATTGTTTTTTAATATAGAAAAGTGAGTATTTTATAATGTGTCACTATTTTATACATATTTTGTATATATTCCTGGGCACTGTAGTAACACTTATTTACTAGCCATTTATGCAGTTCTTTTTTTATTTATTATAATTTAAATTTTTAAGATTTGTTGGCAGTATGTATTTTTTGGTTAAACTAGTTCAGTTAAACGTAATCTTATTTAACATAGATCTGGATATAATTTCTCTCACGAACACTCAGATTATGGAATAAGCGGCCTGTTGAGATTTTTTATTGTTCTTTAAATTTTTTAATTAAAGGTGTAAACAGGTTAAAAAATGTGTAAAGATGTTTCTTCGGGATCGGCAATGCGCGCTTTGTACCCCTGGTATTTCAATTGTTTATAGGCTGAGGTAACCGCTCACCATCAGGTGGGCCGTATGCGTGTTTGCCACTTTAGTGGTATAAAAAAAAGCGGAATCTTATTTAAGGATCTTTTATTATTATTATTATATAAGCTGTTTATTGTCCACTGCTGGCTATAAGCTCCATAAGGGGAGTTTTGCCAGTAGTTGCCACGCTTGGCAGGCGGGTTGGCAACCGCAGTTGAGCTATTAAAGATGTTTAAGAGGGACGCTTCGGCCCATCCCTCGCCTACCTTTAGTCGTCTCTTATGACACCTACGGGAAAGGAAGGGACGGACAATTCTACGCCGGGACTCACATGACGTATTTAAGGATCCTAGGTAAAGATATTTACACTGTTATAATTCAGACGAATCTAACGATAATCTATTTATACGCACCTGTTTACAAGCAACAAACATTACCTACATTTTTTTTTTATCCAACTTAGAATGGCAAACAAGCTGACGGCCCACCTGATGGAAAGTGGTAACCGTCGCCTATAGACACGAGCAGTACCATGGACATAACAGAGTATACTGTTTCGCCCATGATACCCCCTATGCGTTGCCATTCCTGAGGACCCAGGTGTTATTCCTCTGTACCCAGTACATTCTTTGGTATTTACGTTAAGAACCAGTCAGCGCAATAAAACGAAAACTCGACCATTTATATCTTTAATTCTTGCAAATTGCTCAATATAATGTGACATTTAATTTGAAGTGGAGATGCGTGTTTGTATCTTTTGAATATTAGAAAGTTAGTTACAGAAAATGCGTAAAAGGCATCCGAGATTTTATTAGACTCTATTAGTAATCACTGGTGTAGCATATTAGCAATATATTAAGGCTGTGACGCAAATAGTTTCAACATATAATGAGTTAACTGTAACGTACGTTTTCTCCCTCGGTGAATCTCAAATGTCGATGCTTCCATGTCTCGATTAGGCTTTCAATTCAACATATATATATATATATATACAATAATATTATAAAGAGGAAAGATTTGTATTTTTGTGTATATGTATGTTTGTAATGAATAAACTCAAAAACTACTTTGCCGATTTAAAAAATTCTTTCACCATTAGAAAGATACATTCACCCTGAGTAACATAGGTTACATTTATTGCTAGAAAAGATTAGGGATCCTTACCAAAACTTTAGTAACGTAATTCAAGGTGTAAAAAAAATGCTATAAAATATCTTTCGTCGCGTGCGCTGCGGAAACTATTGGTGATAGAACAAAAGTATGTTCTACAATATTGAAGAAAATATCAATAACGACAAAAAACTTCGCGACAGTATATGCCCAACTATTATCGTTATGTCACAGTAAGCACTTTTTAAAATGTTGTACTAATGTCCACCCGTGCGAAGCCGGGACGGGCCGCTAGTATTATATATACGAGTATCAATAAATATATAAATATTCAATCAACAACATATGTGCATTGGCCGTGTGGTCCTATCATAGAAAATAGGCCATCCCTTCCTTTCCCGAGGGTGTCGTCAGAGACAATTAAGGGAGGGCGAGGTATGGACAGAAGCGTCCCTCTTAAAACATCCCTAAAGCCTGACTGCGGGTTGCCAGTCCGCCTGCCAAGCGTGGCAACTACTGGCAAAAACCCCCAAGGGGGCGGCTTATGTTTAGTATAGGACAGTTAAAGGCTAATATGATGAAACAACGGATGTAAAACACTATTACCTAATCATAATTTGCTTAGGGATTGTTAGTACTGAGGAGGTTAGTCCTTATTGCTATCAATATATTCTATCGGGTCGACCTCCACGTAGTTCCCCCTGGAAACTATCGTGACTAATTTATCGTTGAATTAGTCACGATGGGCTAATTGTCCTGTTTTTTTATCCTCACCAATCATTTCTCACTGGTGCCCCGCCAGCGTATCCCGTTAGCGCAGGCGGGGTTACTATTTCATTTTCACCGATCAAAAAAAATACCATAATTTGCAGAAACATTGCAGCCATTTTTGACGGAGATCAATGAAGTTACTCTTGAAATAAATTCCAATAGATCGATATTGTAATTGAGACGTTTTGTACTCTCGAATTGCAATACTAGCGACGTAATGGTTCCATACTGTTCTGATAGCTGCATATTAGTGCAACTTGCCAATGCAAATTATTGCGAACTGATCCCAATTTTAAGATAATTCTTAATTGTTATTTCATGAGTGCAGAACAAAATTGTACAGAGAGAGACTTTGTACAAAAGTCGTTTTCTTGGGCATCTCAGTCCCATTCGTGTTTTTACTGTGAAACAGTCGTGTTTGCATAGCTGTGTTTCGGTTTGAAGGGTCTCACCCTTATGGTAGTGAATTTATAAGGTACAGAGGAATAACACCTGAATCCTCAGGAATGGCAACGTCCCATACGTTGCGGGGTATCATGGACGAAACAGTATAAAATATTAAAAATATTAAGATATCGTTTCTTTGGACTTTTATGATTTATGACAAAAAAAGGTTTAGCTCCATTTACTGGACAGCTTTCGGTATAAACGAAAACACTAAATTGAGTTGGAAAATTTTGAATTTCCTTTCATGATAAATCTCGAGATCATTACGTCGTATATCCATTGTCTAAGACACAGTTCAAGTCTCCGGAACAGGCGTAGTATCATACATATAGACGAGTTATCGGAGCGTTTACTTTGTTTCTTTTGCTTACCCCATGAGGAGCCAATTGTCTTCTCATTAAATCCTTTGCTGGGTTTTTTTATGGGTGATAATGGAATGGTAACCCCACCCGCGCTATCGGTATACACCGACGGGGTACCAGTGAAAGATGATAGGTGAGGATGAAGTAGGTCAGTTAGCCCATCGTGACGAATTCAACAAGAATTGTTCACGATGGTTTCCAGGGGGACCACGTGGAGGTCGACCTGATAGGGCATGTTGCTAGCAATGGGGCTGTCAAACTCCATTGCTAAAAACCCCTTTCCCGCCCTCCCTTGCTGGGTAGGCAGAGAGAACCGAGTTGAGAGTGACAATGATAATATCGATCAATAACAGAAAACAGCTTTTCGAATGTAGACTTTGTCAGCTAGCTTCTATTTACGTTATTATATACACATGCATAATGCTACGGAGTCTTTTTTCACTCAATATTTTTTATCCATCCTGTTAGCATCGGTGTTAGCTAAATCGTGACAAATGTCGTTTCGTTAAATCAGCAAAAAGTATCGTATTATTTGAGTAATTCGTTTGTATATATAAGTATAAAAAAAAATAATAATGTACGCGTGAGATCTCTCGACGCACCGTCTGTAAATGGCATATAGGATTAAAATTTTGCGCACGATAACACATGCAAAAATCGTTCAGTGCCGCGGCGAATTGTAAATTCTAATTCTGTACTTTCAGTATATTAAGTTGGTTACTGTTGGATGTTTTACATGTGTCAATAACACGGTGTCACGAGTCCGATATGTGTAAAAGTCATCAACGCAGTGACAAGACTTGCCTGGATCTTATTTCGCCATATTTTTAAAATCTCGAGTTCAAAAATTATAGCGTGAAGAAGTATCTACTATTATTTTACTAAGTTTTTTTTTTTATACAACTTAGAATGGCTAACAACCGGACGGCCCACCTGATGGAAAGTGGTAACCGTCGCTTATAGACATGAGCAGTACCATGGACATAACAGAGTATACTGTTATGTCGTCCATGATACCCCCCCCCATGTGTTGCTATTATTCCTCTGTACCCTGTAAATTCACGCCATATCCCACCATTCAAACCGAAACACAGCCATGCAAACACAACTGCTTCACGGTTGAAACACGAATGGGACAGAGATAGCCAAGCAAACGACTTTTGTACAAAGTCTCCTTCTGGTAAAAAAGACCCTAGTGTACTAAGAACTTAGTCTACGAGTTAATTTTAATCATTTTCCGTTTGTCAGTTGTAATAACATAAATATCAAAAAGTATGAGCCAAAAATGTTGTTAAAAAACAAGTGTTTACAATGTGGAGTAAATATTGACTCTGGTGCTATCAAACGTAATATATTTTCTCTTCCATTCATCTTTCATTCCAGTGTAGGGACATTTCTTTCTGGTCATGTAATTTTTTAAATTGTGTATTTATGTCTACAGATTTTCCTTTACCTTTATAATCATCAATATCCATACATATTTTCCTTAAAACAAATAGGAAAAAATATCTAAATAGTCTCCTCTAAAAAAATAATATATTATTCATTTTTTTTTATTATGTATAATATTTTATAAATTATTATAAACAAAGCAGTTTAAGTATTAATTTAGTTGAGTCAATTAATAAATTACTTTTAATTATTTGTATTAATATAATTAATTTATTTTACAAAGAATCTGCACTTGGAAATCACTTTGATAAATGTACGCAAGTATATGTTGAACAATGTGGAACAATTGTCGCTCTCCTGTGTCGGTTGTCGGAGGGCGCTGCGTTCCTCGCTGGCTGCCAAACGGGCAAGTTTTAAATTAACTGGAAGTTTCGACCGCGCCGAGATGGGTTTGTCGCTCACTAGAAGATTTAGGGACCTAATTAATCTCAGGAAATCCACTCGAAAACCGTGGTGCGCCGATTTGGTTAATGGCCTGTCGCGTTGTCGATGTATCCTAAATTTAATATTTGTTGAAATATCGATCGAATGATTATTATCAATGCAAATTACCAATAAAAATTAGTATCGATAAAACATATTTTTATTTAATAAGTGACACAAAATTACATCAATCGCTTGGTTTTCGAATTGGGACATGATGGAGTTATGAGAAACCAAGCAACCAACATCTGGGAGTGCAACCCAGAGGGCCTACCATGAAATGTTTTCCGAAATTTCGGGGCCGAACGAAAAACAAATTTTTGTTAAAATTACATTATTATGTAATTTTAATACCGTTTAAAAATATTAAAATATCGTTCCTTTATATTTTTATGGTCAGATTTATGCACAAACGAAACGTTCAGCTCCATTTACTGGGCCGAAGTCGGTATGAACGAAAACACAAAGTTGTGTCTGAAAATTCGAAATAACATTTTATGGGAGACCCCGAGAACACCCAGACCGGAGTCAATTGAAAACAGTTCGTTTCCTAAACCTGGCCCGATTGGGAACCGAACCCGGAACGTCATTGATGCAAAGCAAACTGCTCACCGTTGCGGTACGAAGATCGTCATATAATATTACCGAATATAACTAAATTGTTCGAGATGGAAATTGTAGCCATTTTTAATACAGTAGTTGTGTCATTAGGATCGTGGCATTTACGGCTTAGGTAACGTAATTGCGTAAGATTTTCCAATAGTTAAATAATATAATAATGTCGTAATTAATAAGGCGAAAAAGTGGCTTGTTGCCAGTTAGAAAAATATTGTGAAAAATATGTTCCATAATTTCCGAACGCACTATCTTCACCTAATTAATCGAGCAATAATTTTCAATGACGAAAACTCAAGGCCCACTCGTCCGTTATTAAATTGCATTATTAAATATTAATGTATATTTAATAAAATAAATTTCTAACAAAAAATATTCAAATCTTTCCACAATACGTCGAGCGATTTTTTTTTTGTTGGTATTGTGGTCAACGTGACATTTTTCTATAATTCGACAAGCAATTAAAAATCCAAAGGCTCAACAAATCAAATAGTTAATTGTATATTTTAATAGACAAAATAATAGATAATAGATAAATAAATATTCATAATAGATACCTATTTAGTATTAAACTTTGTTTAGTTCATTGGAAATAATTTTAATTAACCTATCTGAAACAAAATGGGGTAGCCATCTTGTTTTTTTTTATATTACTACTTTTAGTACTTAAGATCTTATTATAATAACATGATTATGCGAACAGATAAGGAATGGAATGACTTTCCTGCCTGTGTTGCCAGAATACAAAAGAAAATAAAATCTCTTCAATTCGATGGTGTAAAAATATTTTATGGGTACAGGGGTATGGGGTAGTACTACATCTGAGATCTTATCATCAGGGGGAAGGGGATTGTTAGTAATGCGGACTACCAGTCCCATTAGCTATATACCCTAACAGATCGACCTCCACGTGGTTCCCCCTGGAAACCATAGTCTTGAATTCCAGATGTATTCGTCACGATGGGCTATGTGACCTGTTTTTTCATTCTCACCTATCATTCCTCACTCGTGCCCCTCCAGCGTATACCGTTAGCTCAGGCGGCGTTACCATTCCATTAACATTCATTAAAAAAAAAAAAACTATCATATTAAGGTGAGATCAAGTGCAAACCTATCGTGCAATACTAAATTTATTTTTTATAATTAAAAAGATGTTATCAATCTATATAGTTTACGAGAGTTCAAAATCGGACGCCTCGCCGTGTAGGGGAACGCTGGGGCGAATCGACCGGGCGTCACAGCGGCTGTTACAATATGCATAAGTTCTGATTTATGTAAGGCAATGGCCTGTGGCGAAAGTCTTTGCTGTTGTATACATATTGTATTTATGAACTAATTCAAGTCATTTAGTATAGATTTTAAAACTCAGTTCTGTTGCTTGAAATATTTAAATTTATATTGTGTAAAAAGAATTTTTAAATCAAGTTTTTATACCTAAATAAGGTTTTCCCAAGAGACTACAGCATGGGGTTCTTCAAAAGGGGGGGTAAAGAGGTTTCTTTAGGGTTGGCAACGCGCGCGTAATATCTCCGGTATTGCAGGCAGCCTAGTTCATAGGCTACGGGAACCGCTTACCATCAGGTGGGTCGTATGCTTGTTTGCCACACTCAGTGGTATAAAAACAAATCTTCTGGTGACTCCACGATTTGTCAACCAACTACGTATTTATCGAGAAAAAATAACGGATTCAAACTAGATGTGAAATATTCGTGCGGTGACAAATAAATGAGAATGTAAAAGCTGATTAGGCGATCTAAACATAATACACACATATGGGGGGAAAAGGGATTCTTAGCAATGGAGTTTGACAGCCCCATTGCTAGCAATATGCCCTATTGGGTCGACCTCGATGTGGTTCCTCCTGGAAACCATCGTGAACAATTCTTGTTGAATTCGTCACGATGGGCTAGCTGACCTGCTTCATTCTCACCTATCATCCTTCACTGGTGCCCCGCCGGTGTATACCGATAGCGTCGGTGGGGTTACCATTCCATTATCACCCATAAAAAAATACATACATATGTAGGTAAGACAAGGATAATATGAAATGAAAACAAGGCTATGTTCCATAAAAAAAAGACCTACTTCAATTGTAGCAAAACCAATTACTTTCATTTGAAACTACCACTATTACTGAACCGATTTTGATAAGACTTTTATGGGACCAATCTGTAAGTATAGCCTTTCAGATAAAAAAAAATAATTTTCCAAATCGGTTTACAACTGACGGAGTTATGAGGTGTCAAATATTTAAAAAAATACAACCGAAATGAGACCCTTCACCTTTTTGAAGTTGGTTGAAAATGAAAGCCCATTTCAATAGAATTGAATGGAAATGTAAACAAAACTAATAATTAACAAGACCATAAGACAGTCCGCTGGTGTCTCTAATAATAGAATCCTCTAATCAAAAATAGATTAATTGATTGTGTGTTTCGATCTGTTACTATTTTCAACAAACCACAGAAAAGATATTCTTTTTTTTTTATACAACTTAGAATGGCAAACAAGCTGACGGCCCACCTGATGGGAAGTGGTAACCGTCGCCTATAGACATGAGCAGTACCATGGACATAACAGAGTATACTGTTTCGCCCATGATACCCCCCATGCGTTGCCATTCCTGAGGACTCAGGTGTTATTCCTCTGTACCCAGTAAATTCACGTCATATCCCACCCTTCAAACCGAAACACAGCCATGCAAACACAACTGCTTCACGGTAGAAACACGAATGGGACAGAGGTGTCCAAGCAATCGACTTTTGTACAAAGTCTCCCTCTGGTAAAGTTCTTAATTCGATTGTATTTTTTTTTTATGTTTGTTACCTTATAACTACGTCAGTTCTAAACGGATTTGGAATCCCTTTTTTTTTGTAAAGAGATATACTTTTACAAATTAGTTCCATAGAAATTTTATCAAATTATTCAGTGGTTTAGTTTTTAGATTAAAATATTTTTTGAACATCTCTGTAAATTATTAATGCCCATTCATTCTTCTCTTTCCGCGTCTAGGGAAAGTAGATAAAGTTTTGTTTGAGAAATCAGTTCAGGGTACGATAGGACTGATATACCTGAAGAAGGTAAAAGCCCTTAAAATAATAATAATAACTGATTGATTCGTTTTTTTTAGAGACATTGTAATTTAGAGTGTTACTGTGAAAAGTTCAACAAAATTTGGTTTTTTTTTTTTTTTATTATATTCTATATTCTCTGTTATAAACAGAGGGCCTACCATGAAATGTTTTCCGAAATTTCGGAGCCAAACTAAACACAAATTTGATGTTAAAACTACATAATACATGACGTTTGGAAATATTAAAAATGTTAAAATATCGTTCCTTCGGACTTTTGTGATAGGATGTATTACGAACGAAATGTTAAACTCTATTTATTGATCCGATTTTGGTATAAACAAAAACACGAAATTGAGTCCGAAATTTCGGAATTTCGTTTCATTGTAGACCAGCAGAGATTATATGAGTATCTATTTGTTTAACCAATACGATAAGAGTGTTCTAACATCCTTCAATCTTATGGGAAAAGACGTTCTCAGCAATGGGATGTCGATGAGCTATTATGGTGGTGAAATCGTCAATTTATTAAATATACACCGGAAATATTGTGTATGTTTTCCGTAAGCGACATCATAGATCAGCAATTGGGCAGTATCTTAATATTGCATTTTTCATCCGGTTTATATAACTAGGTACTTGTAAATGATTGTTTGTTGTTTGTTTTTTTTTTATTATATGTTTTTTTTTATTCTAATTTTAAAATTAAATAGTAATGTTATTATATAATTGTGTATTATATATTATATATAATTTGTATTATTTTCTTAAAAAGAAATTGTATTTAATGAATGATATTATTAAAGTTATTATAGTTAACGCAGTGTACATTGTTATACTAGTAAATTCTTATAATGGAAACCGGTATGAACATTCAGTGCAAGACTTGATTCAAACAAATATATACTTATAATAAATCTGTAGAGAGGTCAATTCTGTACATGAAATATATTTCCAAAATATCTATCAGGGGGTGATTAGTGATCGATACTGATGCCAAAAATGCAATCAGTAAAATTTTTGTCTGTCTGTCTATCTATATGTTCGTTATAGAAACAAAAACTACTCGACGGATTTTACCGAAACTTGGTACAATTATTCTTCATACTCCTGGGCAGGTTATAGTATACTTTTCATCACGCTACGATCAATAGGAGAAGAGCAGTGAAGGGAAATGTTGGGAAAACGGGAGAAGTTACTCCATTTTTAAGTTTCCGTCGCGTGTGCAGCCTTAATGGCCACTTTTTAAAATGTAAAAATGTCAACCCGTGCGAAGACGGGACGGGCCGCTAGTATAAATAAAAAAGGTAATATAAATAAAATAGGTAATATTGAAATAAAATTTAAAAAAAACGTAGACAAAGTCTAATATTAAAATGTAAAAAAAGTTTATGAGTACAAAAAGGAAGTTTAAATCAACACTGAAAATAATTTTAATATTTATAAATAAATAAATAAAGAAAATTAATTAATTAATTCCTTCCCTAAGGCGTGAACGTATGTTAATCAGTGGTGGCAGTAAATCAATAATTAATCAGTAATTAATTAGTTTCATAATATATTTTTTTTTAATTTGCAGTGTAACGAATCTGTGATATTAATATCTAGTATCTAGTTGTCGGTCTTTAACAAATAAAATTTCTGTATTCAACAATTTCGTTTCCCGCGCATTAAATAGCCTATTGATAGATAAAAAAAAAATCAAATCGTAATCTTGGAACAAACGGCAGCAACATCATTAAACAACCGCGGCGGCCCCCTGCCGCCCTATCCTGGAGGGATCATCCCCAGGATGGGGGGCGGCCGGGTGGCAGCGGGCGGGGGGGCCGAATATCAACGAACTCACACGTACGTGTGTGACGGGTGGACGTCACGCGTCCGTGTACATTCTGTTGGTAAACAATTCGCTCAGTACTCGCTAGTACGTGAGTACCTATTCGCCGATGCATTATCAATGATATTTTGTTGTTGTGTTCCGAACCTATCCTTGCATTACAATATTCCTTTTTTAAATTTTCATTTGTCTATAGCTCAATCGACTAACTATTAATCGACTTAAAAAAAGAAGGTTTCCAATATCACCAAAATCGCTTTAAGAATTTTGTTTTTAAATCAATATAAGTGGTTCTACTACGATGAAATTTGTTTTTTTTTTTTGTGGAATCAAATGTATTTGTTTTTTTTTGTTGTTATTTTCTTTCCACCGCCGAAGTATAGGTATTTCTTACTCGTTCATGAGTCGGCTATATTTTTTTGACCGATTCGCATTTATTGACGTAGTAAAAATAATTATATTGGTATATGTAGCCATATTGGCAATATTGGCAAACCCCCAACAGGGGGAAGCTTTATGAGTGCAGTGCAAAATTGTAGGTATATAGTATATTAGTGTAACTTGCCACTGCAAACTTGCATGTCGTTAGTCATTTATTAAAAAAAAAAACAATGTACATTGTGTCTGAAATATGGGACAAACATACAAAAAGCATTACATTAAATTGAATATTACAACCATCCAATAATTATACTCAGGTGACCGAATAAGACTCGAGTGTTATTCCTCTGTACCTAGTAAATTCACGCCATATCCCACCCTTCAAACCGAAACACAGCCATGCAAACACAACTGCTTCACGGTTGAAACACGAATGGGACAGAGGTACCTGAACAATCGACTTTTGTACAAAGTCTCCCTATTGTAGACCGATTCCAATTCTAACCTAATTCCCAATTGTTGCTTTATAAGTGCAGTACAAATTTGTCATTGGCAATAGATTGGATTGAAAGGTTCTAGAGGTCATTCATAACACCCTGGTCAGGGGGGAAAGGGAGTGTTAGTAATGGAGACTGAGAATCCCATTGCTAGCAATATACTCAACCAGGTCGACATCCTCGCGGTTCCCCCTGGAAACTATCATGGTTAATTCCTGATGAATTCATCATGATGGACTAACTGGCCTGTTTTCATTCTCATCTATCACCCTTCACTGGTGCTCCGCCAGCGTATCCCGTTAGCGCAGGCGGGGCTACCATACCATTTTCACCCATAAAAAAAACACCCTGGTTACATTTAATTTAACAGCTGTTATTTTATGACGCGTTGTTTCATAAATTTTTTATTAATTAGCAATAGATATTAAATAACAATAAATACTTTTTAATTTATGCCAGTCAAGTGCGTAAAAGTAGGTGATATTAATTAGTCGGGAGGTAAGTGTTTGCCAGTAATGGAGTCATTAGACCCCATTGCTAACAATACACCGTATCAGGTCGACCTCCACGCAGTGTCCCCTGGAAACGATCGCAATAAATTCCAGGTGTAATATCACGATGGGCTAACTGATCTGTCTTTTCATTCCCACCTATTATTCCTCACTGGTTACTATTCCATTATCATCCATTAAAAAAAAAAAAAAAACAATAATTAGTCTAATTAATGAATAACTACAGAAATAATGACTATTTTAAAACATTGTAAAAAAAAAATATCTTAATTATTTCATATACCTATACTTTGTAATAGTTTAATTTAACATATTTTAACATATTTTTGATAATAGCTGTCGAAGGTGTATTAGCACCAGACGATGCCATAGACTTTGTGTTTATTTATATTTTTTTTTCTCACCAAAAAGTTTTAATTAGGTTAAAATAATAAAAAAAAAAAATTATTCCAATTATTCAGCCGTTTTAGAATGATGCTCTTGTTAACGG
This sequence comes from Galleria mellonella, assembly GCF_026898425.1. NCBI lineage: Eukaryota > Metazoa > Arthropoda > Insecta > Lepidoptera > Pyralidae > Galleria > Galleria mellonella. The sequence continues at coordinate 5,231,860 of NW_026442176.1, forward strand.
TAAAGCATTTAGTTTTAATATAATATAAATCTAGTTATATTATATTATATATAATAGATATATATTATATATATAAAATCATAGGTACTATATAATCACCATTATAATAAAAAATAATCCACGGCTCTCCGTCAAGATACTCACTCAATTTGGTTTGAGCATTGTTTTATTTAATTATTTATTAATTCACATGTTTTATTAATAATAAATAGGATAAACGTAACATAAATTATCTGTTAACGCAAAAGGTTCTTTTAGACTATTAATTTATTAATTTTATGTAGGTAATGTTAGTTTTTTATAATACTTAACTACGTACAACATTATTTACCCAATTGTTATGTCACATCTTATCTATAAATAGAACAGATTAGGTACTTGAAGTATATACTTTGTATAATTACGTTACGTTACAGATGTAATATTACATATAAAATTGTTTTATTTATTTATCATTATATCCTGTATTATTTATTTATTTCTATAAATATATAAAGTATTTATAAACAATTAGGTTGTGTAGAAATTAAATTCGAACTTATTGCTAAAAGTTTTATAAACTGAATTAGTTGAGCATTATCTGTAGGTATAAAAATATAAATAATTTAATTCATTTATTTTTATATTTACCTACAATATAATTTTGAACGTACAAATCGTGCGAAGTTTAATAATTTACGCTAGTGTTATTTCCGGAAATTAATTACGCTTTTCGTGACACTTTTTATAATGATAAAATGGATTATTTAGTTACTAGGTACTAGGGCGACAGCATAACACAAGTGGTAGCACTAATGACACTCTGTTTATCAATACAATTGCTAATAAATTAAAAATGTCTGTTGATTGGTGATGGGCTCTTAATAACAACAATACAAGTGATAACAATATTTTTTCGAATTTTTTAATTGTTGTCCCGTCATTATGCAAACGCAACTGCACGTATTTGGATGCACTAAACTGCATAGAGATTTTTTAAAAGTCTAACTTAAAATCTGATGTATGTTTTGTTCTGGTATGTTGTTTATGTTTATTTCTATATTCAAATGTTTAAAAAAGATATTGACTTGTAGGTACTCACCAGTTTCGGTCGCCATGGCCGGGTGTTCGGAGGGCGGCACGGCGGAATCGGGGCGTGCGCGCGCGCTAAACGATTCCACTCCCGCGCATTCCAAACGTGCGCCCAATGTCGCCGCCACTTTACTGACCAAACGCACTTTTAGCTCAATCTACTCTCTTCTCTTTTCTCTTGCGCCGCTTCGTTCGCGGTCTCTTTTATTCTTCTTTTCCTTTGATTGTCTCTTGTTTGTCTAACACTTGCCTCGTTTGCTGAGTATTACGTTTCTCTTTTGCGTGTTTGTTTGTTTATATTGCGTCCTGCGAAAATGTTTTTTTTTTTTGTTGTATTCTGATAGATGTACGGTTAATTTGATAAAATTCGAATATGGACGTGTGGAGCGAGCGGTGACAACGTAATCCGATACGAATTCATGAATAAATTTGAATTGTAAAAAAAAATATTTATGCGTAGAGAAGGGTGTTTGCTTGCATCTCGTTTGATATTTTTATTAAAAAAAAAAAAAAACCGTTGTTTTTTTTTATATTCAACAATCCTTGATACTAAATATAAGTTGTAAATGGTCGACAGTATTTATATGAGAAGTGATGTATTTCCAAGCGATATTAATATACTAAAATTTTACGTATAGAACGTCTACGCATTAATGCTTGCATTAAATGCAACAATCAATTAAGATAATTCATAAATAATGATAATTTCCACTAAGTGTCGTGTCACTTACGTCCATGTGACGCAATAAATAAATAATAAATTATATATAATAATTATAAAGTTATCACAAATTAGTACACGCACAGTAGACACGTTACGGCACTGCAGTTAGGTAGTGGATGCGTCCAACAATGTTGGGCCATTCGCGGCCGCCAAGATCGCGACGAGTTATTTCATAGGGTCGGTGCAACGATCGATGGCGCGCCCTGCACCGCCACAATAAGGGAGGAGCGGGCAGATAGAAATCAATACGATGTCCATCATCGCATGCACCCTCCCCCCGCCCGTCCGCACCGCCTGCGCCTTGCACCCGCCGGGAAATGCATTTTCCGCGACACCGCCGCCTTACACCCTTCTCACGCTCGATACTCGATTAAAGCCGGCCCCACGCACCCGAAATCGGGGGTGACGTGATTTTTTTGCAATGTCCGGTATTGTATGCACCGCTCGGTCCGTCCGTGTCCGGTTCGTACCTGACGCAAGCGTGCGTTCAAGAGCGCGTCACGCGGGCGACTGTCGCGCGCCCCGCCAGTCGGGCCGAGAATAAACAGCGTGGGGCGCGCGGGGGGCGGGGCGGTGCAGCGCCTGCACGCCCACAGCGGCCGCCCACGGACGCCGGACGCCGGACGCCGGACGGACGCGGACACGGACGCGGACGCGACGCACTCGGACGTTTCAGGACACCGTGCCGGGCCGCGGACGCGCGTGCCGTGTCAACGATCTCGGCGGCCGTAATGTGCAATGCTCGCGTATTTTCGTTCACGATCACGCCGGAAAATGTCGAGCAGTGTGGACTCGCTGTGCGGCACTGCTCTTGATTGATAAAGCTCCCGTGCCGCATGAGCGATGGGCTTTTTACATTTTATTTATTGTCAATGATTGTCTTGCGTTAGGGAGGAACAACGTGTTATGTGTTTTATTGCTTTAGAATACAGAACTAAAAGTATTTATTTATTTATTCAAATATAGCTTTATTGACCAAAAGAAAATAAGGTACAAAAAGGCGGTACTTCATTTTTTTATGGATGATAATGGAATGGTAACCCCGTCTGCGCTATTGGTATACACTGGTGGAGTGCCAGTGAGGGGTGATAGATGAGGATAAAAATGCAGGCTAGTTAGTCCATTGTGATGAATGCACTTGAAATTCAGCACGATGATTTCCAGGGGGGACCACGTGGAGGTCGACCTGGTTGGGTACATTGCTAGCAATTTCTACTGGTAGTTTGCATTACTAATAATCCCCCCGTACTTTAATATTGGGATAGGTAAAGAAAATAACAACTAATAATGTATACCTATAAAATAAATAGTCGTAATATATAAATATAAATACGGAGTTAACTGAGGTTAGAGCGCTACTTAAATCATCCTATTAATTATTTGTTTCTAGTAAGATCAAGTATTAAATTTATTTCATCAGTCTATTCTATAATATTCTTAAGTCTTCTCACAAAGTTATTACAATTTTTACTAAGGATATTTTTTGTAGTCCTCGCCCGTTGATTGGACGGGGCCAAATTAGTGAAATGAATCTACGTTTTATGAAAAAATAAATATCAGTAATTGGCTTCAATCCTTGGAGAGTGTTTCAGTTTGAAGGGTGGGATATGGCAATGAATTTACAGGGTACAGAGGAATAATACCTGAGTCCTCAGGAATGGCAACGCATGGGGGTATCATGGATGAAACAGTATACTCTGTTATGTCCATGGTACTGCTCATGTCTATAGGCGACGGTTACCACGTTCCATCAGGTGGGTCGTCAGCTCGTTTGCCATTCTAAATTACATATATAAACACTGTTGTACATATATAATGCAGTCTATTAGTGCCATTGCTAGCAATATACCCTATCAGGTGCCCAGGGAGGGTAGAGGGATTGTTAGTAAAGCGAACTACCAGTCCAATTGCTAGCAAAAAGTTTGTAAAGTATTTCGATTTTTTTTATAGGTGAAAATGGTATGGTAATCCCGCCTGCGCTAACGAGATACGCTGGCGGAGCACCAGTGAAGGGGGATAGATGAGAATGAAAACAGGTTAGTCCATCAAGATGAATTCATCAGGAATTAACCATGATAGTTTCTAGGGAGAACCGCGAGGAGGTCGAGCTGGTTGGGTATATTGCTAGCAATGGGATTCTCGCTCTCCATTACTAACAATCCCTTTCCCCCCAAGTATTTCGATTGGATGCTTTATAAACTTCCACGATATTTTAATGAGTAATTTTGAAGTTGTATTTTGCAGCTTTGCCCTCGTGAATCTTTGTATAAAGCAACCTATATTTTAAATTAGGATATGGATTACCTTTGTAGCAATTTTCATTCAAATTCACTGAGTAGTTTTTACGTGAAAGAGTAACAAACATTTATCAATCCTCACCAACTTTCGGATAATAGCAATAATGTACGCAATACGCTTAATATTGAAACCGGGACGTTTTCCCTTCTATTTTGTTCAGTCAAAGCAAAGATTTATTTTGTATAACCTTGAGACAGAATTTTTCAAGTTACCTACATACAGGGCAATATAGAATGAATTAGCAGAAACAAAAGAAAGAGAAAGTTATAAGTAATAGATCAAGCAGAAAACAATGGGTGGCCTTATTGCTAAAAGCGATCTCTTTTAGACAACCTTTATATGGCATAGTGCTGACTGTCTTAACGTTCAGATTTAAGTAACATGCTTCACGTATTTAATAATACTCTATCTCTTTAGTTTTAATAATAAAACTCCGTCATTTGTTGCAATCATTTGTATAATTTTGCAGAGTCTACCATTTATAAACGTGTCATTTGCATAATGTTGCAGAGTCTACCATTTATTAATGTGTCATTTGCATAATATTACAGAGTCTACTATTTATTATCGTGTAATTTGCATAATGTTGCAGAGTCTATTATTTATTAACGTGTCATTTGCATAATTTTGCAGAGTTTATCATTTATTAACGTGTCATTTGCATAATTTTGCAGAGTCTACCATTTATTAACGTGTCATTTGCATAATTTTGCAGAGTCTATCATTTATTAACGTGTCATTTGCATAATTTTGCAGAGTCTATCATTTATTAACGTGTCACCATTAATTAACGTGTCATTTGTCTACCATTTATTAATAATTTTGCAGAGTCACCATTAATTAACGTGTCATTTGCATAATTTTGCAGAGTACCATTAATTAACGTGTCATTTGCATAATTTTGCAGAGTCTACTATTTATTATCGTATCATTTTTATAATTTTGCAGAGTCTTATGACTGTTACCAAAACTCTGCTGCTTGTTAACACATTATTTGCATATTTTATAAAAGATAATTTTGTACTGTAATAATAAAACTACCATTTGTAAGAGTCATTTGTATAATTTTGCAGAGTCTACTATTTGTTAACGTATTATTTACGTAATTTTGCAGAATCATAACAAAACTCTACCGCTTGTTAAACGTCATTTGTAGAATTTTAAAAGATTATTTTGTACTGTAATAATAAAACTTTACCATTTGTTAACTATAATATAATAATTGTAATTTGGCAGAGTTATAACAAAATTTTACCGTTTGTTAATGCATTATTTACATAATTTTGAAAAGATATATTTTTATTGTAATAATAAAACTTTAGATACTATTTGTTAAAATGTTACTTTTGCAGAGTTAATATAACTCTACTATCTATATGTAAACATATTATATGCATTATTTTATAGAGGTTTTTTTTAAGTATTAAATTGTATAATTTTTTAGTGTCGCACCAAAATTCTGCCGTTTGTTAACGTGTTGTTTGGTAACTTTGTGTATTAATTATAATTATTTTATTATTTTATTTCATCATCATCATCATTATTATCATTATCATATCAGCCGTTAACTGTCTATTACTGAACATTCGTTGCTGACTGCTATAAGGAACGGTCCTGAGCCACCTGCATCCGCTGACACCCTGCATTTGAAGTCATCATTATATCTAGTTGGGAGTCGTCCTTTTTTTTATATACCACTGAGGTGGCAAACAAGCATACGGCCTACGTAATGGTAAGTGGTTACCATAGCCTATGAACACCTGCAATACCAGAGATATTACACATGCGTTGCCGACCTTGAAGAAACCTCTTTACCCCCCTTTTGAAGAACCCCCATGCTGTAGTCTCTTGTGAAAACCTCGGCAGGGAGCTCATTTCACAACCTGAGTGTTCGTGGGAGGAAAAATCTTTGAAACCGCGCAGTACGCGACCATTGAGGCTGTAGAACATGAGGATGAACTCCCTGTCGATGGCGAGCCTTACGATAGAAGAAAGTGGCTGTGGGCATTGTGTCGTCCTACATTGTGTTTGTTTGTACGAAGTCGTCACTCTAGACCTTATCTTTTCCATCGGTTGTCTGTTCTTCGAGCTACGTATCCAGCCTATTGGCACTTCAGCTTACTTATCTTTCAGCCTATGTCGGTCACTTTGGTTGTGTTTTATTTACGTAAGACTATAAATATTTTATAATTTGAGTTTTTTTTTTTATATACGAGTATATTACTTACTAGCGGTTGACTTTGCGCAAGTGAATAGAATTTTCAAAAATATATGTAGCCTACCTTACTCGCTTTCTATAAGTGTTTGTAAAATAAGTTGGTCCTTATTATTATATAGATAGATAGATAGATCGTTTATTTGTTTGTTACTAATCACACACAACATATACATAAGAATAGATAATACATAAAACAACATAAGATTTATAATTATATTATTATTTATATTATATTAGTTGTAAAATAAAATTGTCGTCTGCTGACTTGCTGTATATTATGTATTTTTTTCTTTTGCAATTGTTTATATATGAAAGAATTTTTAAAATCGATTTTTGTATTAACTTAATTAAATTAACTTTTGAGTTTAACCATTACAAGAAAACAGACACACAATCATTTAAATCTATTCTCTTTATTTAGTATTAATTTTTTTATATTAGTAAAGATTACTTGTTTCTCATATGGCTTCGCCCACGCGTTTCTTACGGGTATTTCCATAAATTCACTCTTAGCGTTAATATTTTATGTTAATTAAAAGTAGCATATAAAAATACAAGTTATAAAAATTGATGGCTCAAGTGCTAGAAAGTGGCGGGCATCGTCTATGGACATGACCAGGATCGTTCGATTCCGGAGAACTAAGGTATTTTTTTTATACAACTTAGAATGGCAAACAAGCTGACTGCCCACCTGATGGAAAGTAGTAACCGTCGACTATAGACATGAGCAGTACCATGGACATAACAGTACACACACATACTGTTCCGCCCATGATACCCCCTATGCGTTGCCATTCCTGAGGACTTAGGTGTTATTCAGGTGTTATTTAATACGAAATAATATAAATACGAAAGCTTTTCAACATGTTTGTACAGGGGGGGGGGGGAAAGAAGGGGTTGTTAGTAATGGGGATTAGTAGCCCTATTGCTAGCAATATACCCTGTCAGGTCGACGTCTTCGTGGTTCCCCCTGGAAACCGTCGTGATTGATTTATTGTTAGATTCGTCACGGTGGGCTAACTGACTTGCTTCATCCTCACCTATCATCCCTCACTGGTGCCCCGCCAGCGTATACCGATAGCGCAGGTGGGGTTACCATTCCATTATCACCCAAAAAAAAACATATTTGTACCTACATAAGGATGTTTTTAACTTACTTATTTTTTATGCAAAAACTACTAAATCCATCCAAATATTTACTTGTAAACTTTCTCATTTATAATAGTATTTCCATAGAATTTAACAAGAATATACCCATCTACCGCCGTGTGGTTCCGGCATAAAATAGGCCACCCCTTCCTTTCCCGTGGATGTCGTGAGAGGCGACTAAGGGACGGCGAGGGATAGACAGCAGCGTCCCTCTTAAAACATCTCTAAAACCTTGACTGCGGTCGCCAATCCGCCTGCCAAGCGTGGCATCTACTGGAAAAACTCCCCAAGTGGGAGGCTTGTGTTCACCAGTGGACAATTAAAGTCTGATATGATAATGATGATACCCAACTACCGCTATGTTATCCCGCCATAAAATAGGCCACCCCTTCCTTTCCCGTGGGTGTTGTAAGAGGCGACTTAGGGAACTTAATTGACAAAGGAGAGGCTGCAGCGTTTCTCTTAAAACATCACCAAAGCCTAACTGTGGTTGCTAATCCGTTTGCCAAGCGTGGCAACTACTGGTAAAACCCCCCTTATGGGGGACATTCAGCAGTGGACAGTTAAGGGTTGGTATAATAAAAAAAATCGAATTAAGCATTATTGGAAATATTAAAGAAACACTCTTTTCAACTTTAACTATTTAGTAATAAATCGAAATAAACTTTTTTTTTTAATTTACGTATTAATATTATTTATATATTATATGTAGAGATATATTATACATATGTATATACCTATGTATCATACAATTCTACACAATACATAATTAATTTAGTTAAATAAAGATTTTACAATAACACCTAAACATATTATTAATAAATGTGAATTATGAGCTTATTTACTTATATATATATATATATATATATATATATATATATATATATATATATATATATATATATATATATATATATATATATATATATATATATATATATATATATATATATATATATATATATATATATATATATACGTTTCACAGATTCACAAAAAAAAATTAATGATAAGTCCCATTCATGATCCGTACCATTAATGTTATTTTATTATTTGTTTATTATTATTATTATTTATATATGTCTACAGTTACCTTTTTATTGTATTATATGTTTAATTTGAATTAGGTAATTGGGTTTATTTTTAGCTGTACGATTTTTACCCTCGACCGTTCTATAGTTTTCTCTTTCTATAGTTTTTCAGCTTCCCAAAGGTTGACTGTAAGAGATCCCTCTATGGTATAAGTCCACCATTGTATATAAATTTTTTTAATGTGTTCAATTTAAATTATCTATACTTATAATAAATCTGTAGAGAGGTCAATTCTGTACATGAAATATATTTCTAAAATAACTATCAGCGGGTGATTAGTGATCGATACTGATGCCAAAAATGCAATCAGTAAAATTTTTGCCTGTCTGTCTGTATGTTTGTTATAGAAACAAAAACTACTCGACGGATTTTAACGAAACCTGGTACAATTATTCTTTATACTCCTGGGCAGGTTATAGTATACTTTTCATCACGCTACGATCAATAGGAGCAGAGCAGTGAAGGGAAATGTTGGGAAAACGGGAGAAGTTATTCCATTTTTAAGCTTCGGTCGCGTGTGCAGCCTTAATAGCCACTTTTTAAAATCTAAAAATGTCCACCCATGCGAAACCGGGACGGGCCACTAGTTTACAATAAATATTTTATAACAACGACAATTAATTTATTTTATTTGTTTATAAAAATAACACCCGAGTCCTCAGGAATGGCAACGCATGGGGGGTATCATGGGCGAAACAGTATACTCTGTTATGTCCATCCTACTGCTCATGTCTATAGGCGACGGTTACCACTTTCCATCAGATGGGCCGTCAGCTTGGTTGTTATTCTAAGTAGTATAAAAAAAAAAAAATCTTTAATTTCTCCTAATGTAGAACATTAGTAGACTATTGTATGGTCGGGTTATTTATTACTTTGTTTACAATTTAACTAAATTCTATTGGAATGAACTATACTATACAATACAATATTGGCAATGGGCGAAACAATTGGCACAACAACGACACAATACCGGAAGCCTTCGCTGACCGGCCAATCATTCGTCAAACGAAACGGCCTGCTCGGCTGTAAATCTTTGCAGGCGCGGCGGCCCGGCCCGCGGGGATGGGGCCCGGTGGGATGGGACGGGGTGGTTACGTAACATCCGGAAGTGCGGATTAGGAATCAATAGTGCCGTAATGATAGTTGTAGCGTAATCCCAGCAACTGCGCTGTACGGTGCGCAATTATGCCGTGACGGATAGAGTGGGTTGTTTTGGATGTGGCGTCCGGCCCGCGCGTCCGTATGCTGGACGTTCTATATTTATTGTTCTATATACAGGGTGTTTATGATAACGTTAGTAAACCTTTGAGGGTGTGTTCTATTAGTGGAACCGAATAGTCTTCTCAGGGAAATATGGATACAAATATTGTAATTATTTTATTGGCTCTACACACGTTCCGTTTAAATTCGCAGATGTTTGACGAGTTTCAAACGATAGTTTTGTTTAATTTAAACGGAACTTGATGTAGTCGATATGTTAATGTAATTACAGTTTTTTTCTTTTATTTTACTTTTTGGTTTTATAAATTTATTTTACAAAATGCATTAGTATATATTTTTTTAATACTTATAACCAATTATGGATTTACAATATTCAATATATTCCTTATTAAGCAGTTAAGTGTTTACAATGCTCAAGTTATGTATGTGAGCATGTGTGTATGTGTGCATCCAAGTGTGTGAATGTGTGCATTTGTGTGCGAGTGTGTGTGTGTGTGTGTGTGTGTGTGTGTGTGTGTGTGTGTGTGTGTGTGTGTGTGTGTGTGTGTGTGTGTGTGTGTGTGTGTGTGTGTGTGTGTGTGTGTGTGTGTGTGTGTGTTCGTATGTGTATGTGTATACTATTATATATATTTTTATGTTCATCAATATCATATATAATATCAATAATCATCTGCTCTCGATTATTTGGTTTGGTTTATTGTGGAAACTTTACTGATTTATGTTATGGTTGTGTATACCATTTTGTATGTCTTAGGTATTGTATTTCTTTCATAGTAAAATTAAAATAAAATAAAAATAAAAAAATAAAATTGGTAATGACAAATTATTAAAACTATTGAGTACGGAAAGGAAAAAAATGTTGGAACACTTGATACGACACGACGAACTTATGAACGTTATAATAGAAGGTAGGATAGAAGGAAGGAGGGGAGAGGGAGACCGAGGCATAGTTACATCAGGCAGATCAAGGAAGGAGTTGGTGTCGTATCAAGAGGTGAATACCGTATAGACAGACTCGCTGAATATCGTAGTGAGTGGCAAGAACTCCACTGACAAGAGCGCAGCTCTTAAATAGGATAGAATAGAATAGAATGGAGTAGAATGGAGTAGAACGGAATGGAATAGAATGAAATAGAATGAAATAGAATGGAATACAATGGAATACAATGGAATAGAATGGAATAGAATGGAATAGAATGGAATAGAATGGAATAGAATGGAATAGAATAGAATGAAACGTACAACGCGAAAGTGTATCAGTTAAAATTATTTATTTATTTTTTATTCAACTTATAATAGCAAACAAGTGGTATATGTATCTAGTTAAGCCTCTAAACGTTCTGTTTTTGTAACACTAAAATTGTATCGTTCAACACATTTATCAGATACTGATCAAATTCCATGCGTTTACAGTGAAAGCATTCTAAATAATAAAAACAATCTACTTAATTTAATGTGAATTTAAAATACTTATCTAAAAATAATATATAAACATATTTTTCTATGCAACTTAGAATAAACAAGCTAACGGCCTAATGATAGAAAGTGGTAACCGTCGCCTATAAACATGAACAGTACTGTATCACAGATATATCACATTAACAATCAACAGTATCACAGAATATTATGTGTGTCTTTATATTACATGAATTTATCGCATATTGCTTTATTTTTTTCTCTATTCAATAATGCACCGCCTACGTATTTCTCTGTTCGCCCAATGGTTGACTGGTAGAGAACACCGTCCGGTGTTAAGTCCGCCAAATGTACATAGAATTTTACTGTGCATTAAAGTTTAAATAAATAAATATTACTTCCCATGCATTTTTTTTAATGGACGATAATGGAATGGTAACCCCGTTTGCGCTATCAGTTTACACTGGCGGGTCACCAGTGATAGATCATAAGCGAGGATGAAAGCAGGTCAGTTAGTTCATCCTGACGAATTCAATTAGAATTAACCATTATGGTTTCCAGGGAGGACCACGCGGAGGTCGACCTGACAGGACATATTGCTAGCAATGGGACTGGTAGTCCGCATTACTAGCAATCCATCCCCTCTTGTTTGTGACGTATACATACTGGGTTGATATATATATATATATATATATATATATATATATATATACATAAATAAACGTAGTTATGAAGCAAAAAGTCTTCGAAGCGGACATTAACAGCGAATAAATACATGTGACCAGGCGCATTAAGGCGCAAATCTTCGTAAGTAGGTGGGGGGTGGGGGGCAAGGCGCCCCCGGCGGCCGGCCGCACCCCCACTCTCACCCCCAATGTCATCGCCGGCCCATCCGTCACGGTGACTGCTGGACCTGACAAATGTCTTCCTACGGGCACCGCATTATGTGGTATATATTAAAAAGTTACGATTTTTCACCGTTTTCAATACGTTCGATTTTTTTTTATTAACCGACTTAAAAACTGAAATTTTTCAGTTCACTTATTTTTTCTTGGAACTACGTTTTGTTAATTTAAAACTTTTTTTTTATTTTTTTTATGCAACTTAGAATGGCAAACAAGCTGATGGCCCTCCTGATGGAAAGTGGTAACCGTCGCCTATAGATATGAGCAGTACCATGGACATAACAGAGTATACTGTTTTGCTCATGATATCCCCATGCGTTGCCATTCCTGACTACTCGGATGTTATTCCTCTGAAAAACAAAACCTAGAAAATTTAGAAAAAATTATTTTCAGCTTTGTTTAAGAATTGCACGGAAACCGGAGCTCAAAAAATTTTTTCACCAAAAAATCTGAAAACTAGAGTTTTCAAGCTTCAAAACCCTTTTTTTAAATTTCCTGTACGATTATTTTTCACTTAAATACAGCCTGTTGAAAATCACCCAAAAATTTCAATAATTTTTATGTTCCCTTAATTTTTGCGAGGAGTGTATATATATATATATATATATACATTCTTATAATTTATATTAAATAAAGATGTACTCTTACACAGATAGGCTCACCTGTACACACACACATATATATATATATATATATATATATATATATATATATATATATATATTTATTATATCTTTGTAAATATGCACAATTACAAATAGAAAATACTAAGACCAATATATACATAAATACGCACGAATGCAAATGTACGTGTATTGTTTGCCATTCGAATCTGCAACGACCGATACGAGAGACAGCATGTTAAACCACTACACCGCCTAGGTTACCGAGGCCTTCAATATTGAAACGTCCAAGCAGAGCCTAAATTCAAAATGAATACATCAAACACCATTGTCATCTTATAAAAGGAAAATACATCCTCCCCCTGAGACGTGTGACGTGTCCCCCCCGAGGGTGGGCTCGGGGAGGCCGAGACGCGGCCGTAATGAGCTCGTATGTGCTCTATGGTAACTTTATGTGCATTTTTCGCGACATTCCATATCATATTGTTGTTAGCAGCTGGCATTCAGGTTATTGGATGCAATTGTCAAAAGCATTGTATTGACTTTATTATATTGTCTTAATAATTCTGTATGTAATGCCGTACCCACGTTAATAGTGTTTTTGTATGACGAAAGCGGCCTGGAAACTTTTGACGGTAAAGGGCAACACTTTAACATGACTAATTATTAATAGTTCTGTTTTTTTTTATACTACTACTTAGAATGGCAAACAAGCTGACGGCCCACCTGATGGAAAGTGGTAACCGTCGCCTATAGACATGAGCAGTACCATGGACATAACAGAGTATACCGTTTCGCCCATGATACCCCCCATGCGTTGCTATTCCTGAGGACTCAGGTGTTATTCCTCTGTACCCAGTAAATTCACGCCATATCCCACCCTTCAAACCGAAACACAGCCATGCAAACACAACTGCTTCACGGTAGAAACACGAATGGGACAGAGGTACCCAAGCAATCGACTTTTGTACAAAGTCTCCCTCTGGCAAATCTGGTTTGGAAGTAGTGAAATTTTTTGATTGGAACTTATTGTTTATTATTTTTTATTTATTTATTTATTTATTTATTTATTATTTGATAACTTGAACTATTAGGAATAACGTCATTTGCACTTAAATATGTAGTTATGTATACACCCTTACATAATTCTTTGATGATATAATATTAATAAATATATATTTAAAAGGCAGTGTCTCTCTACAAACGTACGGCCCAAACAGTCAAACTTTTTATTGTCGTGTGAGTGAATTTGTATTATAAACAGGCATACGCGATTCGTTAGTGTGCGCGTGGGAAAAGGGATTCCGAAATATTGTAAAGTGTAATAACCTTAAATCAATACACCAAAAAAAAAAAAAAAAAAATGGCGCGCACTGTTTTGTTTATAGAAAAGTTGGTGAAAATGAACCTTTTTACATAAATTGGTAGATGTAGTTTTTTTATTAAGAAGAAAATTGAAGAACAAATTAATTAATTGTACATTTAATTAATGTTTTTTCTCCATAAGAAAACAATCGACCACTGTTTAACTAAATTAGTATGAAACCAACACTGTACAAAACTACTCCAATCAAGAAAGTAATCATTGAAATCGGTTTAGAAGTAGATACGTAAAAAAAAAATTATAAAAATACAGTCACATCGAGACGGATGAAAATAATAAATTTATTGTATGAATGAATAGAAATCATTTATTGCAACTCCATCTCTCTATATTGCTTTTCCTCTACGCCGTTGGTAAAATAAACAAAGAGATACAAACATACATACAAACGTATAGTATGTATATATAAACGGAATAGTATCGCATCATAACCACTACACATCAATAACATTTGCACTGGACTCGAACCCTTCCTGCCCCACCAGCCCCCCCCCCTCCACCACCGCCCACCCCCCCGAACACCCCTAGCGCGCACAATGGTCCAAATCAAACGGCCCCAGGCAAACATCGGTGTTCTTGTTTATGATATTAGATACCATCTGAACGGATGTTGGTAAATTTAGATCTATCTGTACATACTAGCTATATCACGCGGCTCTGTACGCGTTTATTGATATAAAAAGTATGCCAAGTGCTAGTTTAAGATATAGTCTATTCGTGTACTGAATTTCATTTAAATGCATTCAGTCGTTTAAGCGTGAATGAGTAACAAATTTCCAATCATATTTATAAATTTTACATTTTACCATTACCATTATAAATTCGAAAGATTGTGAGGATGTTTGTGACTTTTTTTAGGTAAAGCTACTGAACGAATTTAAATGAAATTCGATACACAGATATGTTATATATTAATGAAAAACCTTATATTTTATTTATTTATTTATTTACAAGAAACATGGTAAGTGTATAGATATTACAATAAGTATAAATCCTCATATTTCGCCATAATTAGGCATGCAAATATTAAAACTTAAAAAGAATAAATGTCTAATAAAAAAATATAAAAAATAAGTCATTAAAATTCGAAATGTTATATAAAAAAAATAAAGCATCGAGCTCCAAAAACGGGTCATTTTTTTTGTTGACAGTTAGCTGACTCGTTTTTTTATTAGTAACTCACGCGTAAAGATAGATAGATAGACAGATAGGTAGATAATTTATTTACGTTACTTACAGCACACAAATTACAATAAAAAAAAACATACACATAATACACAGTAAAAGAGATAAAAGAATGAAAATAAAAAAGCAACAAAACAAAAAAAAAAAAAAACAATAAAACAAAATATACTCGTATAAACTAACAATCTCCTTTCTTTCCCTTCCTTCATGCGTGTGCCATAGTAACATAAAATGGTTACAACTCAGTTTATTGCTTTGCCCTTAAAAGAGCAAAACACTGATATTCTGCTGTGGCCAAGAGTCAGTCGCGAAATGCCTTATTAAAAATAATAATAAGAAGAAATATAAAAAAAATGCATTGTGTGCATTCGCCTCCATTTGATATATGTAAAATGTATCTTGACGAATTATTTAATAAATAAAATGAGTGTTTACACATTAAAAAAATGCAGAAATTATAAGACATAATAAATATAGAAGTTATAAAGGAATCACTCATAACTATTTATCATGCAAATTGTATGAAAAAATCCGTTTTTCCCGAAGTTTTTCTATGGAGACACTATATCTATATAATCTAAATGTAAAATATAGGATTGTTTTTTAATGTAATAACAACCGGTTTAATTTACATGTAATTACATCGAGAATACTCGACTAGTTTTGGATCAATTCGTGATCTTTAATCATGAGCGGCTGTGGTTCGAACGCGAGCCTGACTGCGTACCTAGGCCCGCTGAGTGCCAGCTGTAGTCATTCGCGGCACCTTCGCAGATAAAAAAAAAAACGATATTCGGAACTTTTCGGGTACGAATGGCTCGGCACCGTAGTTATTTAATATAAAGATTCAGGCGTTGTTCATATTTAGTAGTTTAAAATACTTGTAAAATACACTAATGGGGAAAATTTATCTAAGGGATCAAAAAAAAAAAAAATTAAAATTTTTAGGTCATTTTCAATAGGCTGTAACTTGGAGAAAAATTATCGTAGAGACATTAAAAAAAAACAAATTGTAACTCTAAGTGTCTAGGTTTTGGGTCTAAACTCAAAAAAAAATTTCATTTAATTTTTTTTTTCAGGTATTGTGATTATTTCTTGTAATTGTTTACATTTTATAATAAGTTTACTATTGTAATCTTTTGAAGGAAACAATAAAGAGTATCTATCTATCTACAATCGAAAATGCACGAAGAATTTAATATTATTTTGAAGTAATAAATATTTTATCAATTTATTTATTTATTACATAAAAATAGATTTTTTATTTATTTATTTATCTCTTATTGCATTCCATAATATAATTAGTAGATAACATTTCAATTATGGACCGTGTTGGGCACAGCAAGTACGAGAGAGGAGGACGACACTTTTTTCACTTTAGAAATAGTCTAAGGATCTGTTACAATATTGTCCAGTCATTGAAATTGTATCACGATAGCTACGTATTTTCTTCTTCTTATTATTATTCATTATTTAAGTACTGGTGTGTATCTATCCATATCGTAATTGTTTTTTTTTTTGATGTGTGAAAATGGTATGGTAACCCCGCCTGCGCTAACGGGATACGCTGGCGGAGCACCAGTGAAGGGTGATAGATGAGAATGAAGACAGGCCAGTTAGCCCATCATGGTGAATTCATCAGGAATTAATCATGATAGTTTCCAGGGGGAACCGCGAGGAGGTCGACCTGGTTGGGTATATTGCTAGCAATGGGATTCTCAGTCTCCATTACTAACAATCCCTTTCCCCCCTCGTAATTGTTTTAATATTTAATAATTTATTAGTAATTATTATACATATTAGTTATAATGTAACTTGTACCTAGCCAATAAAGATTTTGCATGCTTTAGACTATAAGGCGAACATTTGTACTCCACAATGGATCAATATCTGTAAAAACGATGTTCTGGCAAATAAATCTATCTATCTATCTATCATATTGGCCATTTAAAAAAATCAAAATCTTTTTTTTTTTTTGTATAAAAAACTAAGTTTAGTCGTTAGTCAGTGAATTGTATTTTGATGTAAGTAGCGACTTGATAATATAACGCTTTCAGCGTTATGAATCATAGTTCCGTTCCTTTCACAATGACTCACTAAGCTTGTAGCTGAAGGTTTCCATTCATGGACATACAGTGTCATCGGGTTTTCCATACTTATATATTATTACCAGGGGGAGACTTTGTACAAAAGTCGATTGCTTGGGTACCTCTGTCCCATTCGTGTTTCAACCGTGAAGCAGTTGTGTTTGCATGGTTGTGTTTCGGTTTGAAGGGTGGGATATGGCGTGAATTTACTGGGTACAGAGGAATAACACCTGAGTCCTCAGGAATGGCAACGCATGGGGGTATCATGGGCGAAACAGTATACTCTGTTATGTCCATGGTACTGCTCATGTCTATAGGCGGCGGTTACCACTTTCCATCCGGTGAGCCGTCAGCTTGTTTGCCATTCTAAGTTGTATAAAAAAAAATATATATTTTTGTTTTTTTTTTTGTTTTGTTACTTTTTTATTTTCATTATTTTATCTCTTTTACTGTGTATTATGTGTATGTTTGTATTATAATTTTTGTGCTGTAAGTAATGTAAATAAATTATCTATTTATTTATTTATATATTCTTTCAATATAAATTATATATGTATTTTCGGCTGTTGTTCAGATCTTCAGTGTGACGTCAGTCAGTCTTGGGGGGGGGGGATTGTTAGTAACGGGGTCCTACAGCCTCATTGCTAGCAATGTACTCTAAGAGGTCGACCTCCTCGCGGTTGCTCCTTGGAATTCACCGTGGTTAATTCTTGTGGAATTCTTCATGATAGGCTAACTGACCTGCCTTCATTCTCACGTGTTCCCTTACTGGTGCCCCGCCAGCGTATACTGATAGCGTAGGCGGGGTTACCATTTCATCCATAAAAAAAAGTACGTCTTTTAGCTTAAATGGTTTAATCTATTTTAATAAAAGAATTACTAGAAAATACATATTCATCGTGAGAATGTTTCTCTACTAATCTTATAAATGTAAAAGTCCGTTTGTTTATTTGTTTATTAGCTCTTTTAACGCTTTAATGTCTCAACCGATTACAACTTACAAAATTTGGAAAACACGTACAATTTGTGATGGAAAAAGTCACTGGTTTCTTTTTATCCTGGTCAATCTATATATCCCGGTTACGCGGAAGAAGGATGATTAAAATTTGTAGCTTTGTTTTACTTATGTGATTTATAGACAGAATAAAATAAACAATGATGCCATAAACTGTCAATTCGCAAAGCTTAATTACGAGTAATAGTAAAATTTTTGTTTGCGGCAAAGTTCACGCCACTACGACATTAGTGATGTTTTTTTTTTTATTACATTACACAGGAGGCAAACGAGCATGCGGCTCACCTGATGGTAAGTCTACAGCTGCCTAGTACCCACAACAGTAGATAAAATTATAGATACATACAGGTGTATGATACGTGTAAAAAAGTATTTAATATTTTTTTTTATAATCTAATTAGGTATATATATGTATTTATTAAGTAGGTATTTAACTTTATATAATATTATATATTATATAATTTTATTATAATATTTTATATAAAGTTATATACCCATAACACAAGCTAAGTTTAGTTGCAACTAGATGGCGCTGTCCACTGTACAATGTTAGTTAGATACTAATTTATTATTATTGACGTTTATTTTACATAAACATTCGCATTCGCAGTACTAAAGGGTTTCCCATTATATCCCTTTCAAGCCTAAAATAATGTGGCTAAATCGGTCACTATCCCCAATGACACCACCTCCTGTCCACCCCCAACGCTTATATTTAGCTGGGTGCTCCACTCACGCACCGGAAGTTGCCCGTACAGCCTTCCACCGTTTCGTATCGACGCCCCTGAGACGCAGGCTATTTTGGTATCTGTTAAATTTAGTTTTAGACAACGGAAAGTTCGGTGATTATTAGATGTAGACTAATTGATGGGTAGGTGCAAATATAAATTGCTTGTTTTCTGACTGACTATTGTGGTGGTGTAGGGGTTTAAATTGACTCTCTGTCTGGTGATCTTCGTTCGATCGGCATACGACACTAACTGTTGTATTGTGAATATAAATATCAATATTGTACTGGGTGTTTACTACATATATATATATATTTATATATATGTAGATATGTATATAAGCGGTTTGTTTTGAATTGCTATGTGGTCCCAGCATAGTTGGGCTACTCCTCCCTTTCCCGTGGGTGTCGTAAGTGGCAATTAAAGGAACTTAATGGTCGAAGGGTCCAAGAAGAAGAAAAATAGAATGAAGAGAAGTTAAAATATCACCAAAGCCTAATAGCGATTACCAATCCGCCTGACATGCGTCTCAACTATTAACAAAACCCACCTTATGGGGAGGTCTATGTTCAACAGAGGACAGTTGTTAGTAATGGAGACTAGCATTCCTATTACTAGTATTTTTTTTATACCACTGAGGTGGCAAACAATCATACGGCCCACCTGATGGTAAGCGGTTACCGTAGTCTATGAACGCCTGCAATACCAGAGGTATACGCGCGCGTAGCGCGTTGCCGACCCTGAAGAAACCTCTTTACCCCCCTTTTGAAGAACCCCATGCTGTAGTCTCTTGGGAAAAATTCGGCAGGGAGCTCATTCCATGACCTGAGTGTTAGTGGGAGGAAACATTTCTAAAACCGCTTAATTATCCTCTTAAGTCAACCTTCGCGCAGTTTCCCTGGAATCCACCGTGGTTAATTCTATTGGAAATTCACTTTATCCTCACCTATCATCTTTCACTACATTCCTGCCAGCGTATATCGAGAGTGCGGACGGGGTTACCATTTCATCATCATCCATTAAAAATACTAGTGACGGTTTGTTTATTGTAGAATACAATCAATGCTATTTGCAGGTTATTTGATTTGTTAGTTATTTGAAATAATGAAAGAATTTCTTAAATCAGCAAAATTTGTTTCTGAGTATCTTTCTTCTTTATAATATTCATCAGAGGGAGATTTGTACAAAAGTCGTTTGCTTGGGTACCTCTGTCCCATTCGTGTTTCTACCGTGAAGCAGTTGCGTTTGCATAGTTGAGTTTCGGTTTGAAGGGTGGGATATGGCAGTGAATTTACAGGGTACAGAGGAATAATATCTCAGTCCTCAGGAATGGCGACGCATGGGGGGTATCATGGGCGAAACAGTGTACTCTTTTATGTCCATGATACTGTTCATGTCTGTAGGCGACGGTTATAACTTTCCATCAGGTGGGCCGTCAGCTTGTTTTCCATTCTAAATTGTATAAAAAATAAATAAAAAAAATATATTAATTTAAAAGTCGTCGAGTGCACATAGCAATAAATAAAAAAAAAAAAATTATAATTAATTATGTCGGCTTTACACATGTTTTGATCTCGGTGATGTCCGACTAGTTAAAACAATTTCAATAGAGTATAAAGAAAAAAAAAAGAGTGGAACTAAATAGTTAAACAATTTGGATGCAAATAATTATAATCTTCCTCTCCATTCTTTCTTATTAATAGGGCTAGGATTTTTTTTAGTTCATTTTGTTCTTATAATAGAAAAGAACAGATTTTTTACTTAGATTTGTTCTACTAATAGAAGAGAACGGATATTTTAGTCTGTTTTGTTCTACTAATAGAACAGAACAGATTTTCAGTCCGTTTTGTTCTGCTAATAGAAGAGAACGGATTTTTTAGTCTGTATTGTTCTACTAATAGAACAGAATGGATTTTTCAGTCTGTTTTGTTCTGCTAATAGAAGAGAACGGATTTTTTAGTCTGTTTTGTTCTACTAATAGAACAGAACGGATTTTTCAGTCCGTTTTGTTCTGCTAATAGAAGAGAACGGATTTTTTAGTTCGATTTGTTCTACTAATAGAAGATAATGAATTTTTAGTTCGTTTTGTTCTGCTAGTAGAAGAGAACGGATTTTTTAGTTCGTTTTGTTCTGTTAGTAGAACTAAATCCTAAAACTATACGGACACAATCATATTTTGATTTTAACCTTATGGTCCAGTTCAGCTACAGTTCAGTACAGGCTTTGCAGAGTTTGAAATGAGACGACCCTGAAAATATTACGTTTGCTCAGTAATAATTTTTTTTTATTATTAACACTTGTTAATTATTTATTTAATAAAAAATAATTAAAACGTCAACACGAGCTGCCAGTGTCACGCGATGAAGTCTAACGATGCATTAATTAAACAATGCTCATATCTCGACGGCTGTTTGTTTAGTAGTGAATCAATAAGTTCCCTAAGTCTGTATGTTTTTGTTTTTCCAACGGCGGTGCTTTGAGCCGTCGGCGCTACGTAAACAAAACAATTTGTACACATAATCGTTAATAAAACACCCTGTGTTTCAGTTTTGTTCGATCGGCTCGCCACGTCTAATTTTTGTTTTCGCTGCTCTTTGTCATGTTAATATTGAGGCTTTATTTGTGTACTAGTTATACGCCCCGTCTTCGCGTGAGTAGTTACATGGGGAGATAAATTATTATTTCATCAACCGACTTCAAATAAAAGGAAGTTCTTAACTTGTTTGTGTTATATTGGTTTTAATAGACAATTTGTGATATCTTGGGTTACGTTATTGTAATTTCTGTAGACTTTTTTTTTTAATAATATATAGCCTATCATCATCATTTCAGACCGTTATCCGTCCACTGCTGGACATAAGCCTCCCCCATAGACTGCCATAAAGAACGGTCCCGAGCCACCGACATCCACTGACACCCTGCAATGCATTTCAGGTCGTCACTCCATCTAGTGGGGATATATATATATATATATATATATATATATATATATATATATATAATAATTATTTTTTAATAATAAACATTCATTAGTCAGCTTGTTTGCCATTCTAAGTTCCATAAAAAGATTAGGAAAAATTAATGCTATAATTTTTCTCCTAAATAGGTATACCAAATATTACATTTTACTGTACATACAATTTTACCAATTTTGGAAAAGATTCAAATTTCCGCTACATTGGCTGTTCAAAAGAACTACCATAAATATTACATTAATTACTCCCAGAGAGAGTTGCGTCAATTTAGAAAAGTTGCTCTGAATTTTCTTGTCAAGTTCCATTTAATTTATTCCTATCGGTACTACGGCGAAGAGATAACACTTTTGTTTTTATACCAGGACAAAATATATAGAGCGGAAGAATTCGTCTGTTCGAACGTGCTAATCTATCGAATCATTAGATTATACATTTTTCAAGTAAATTCACAGGGTTTTCAATATTTAGAAACGATCACGGACAAAGCCTGATGAAGCTAGTCAGGACTACGAGTAATTATAGAGAACAACAGTTTTCTGAAGAAAGAAAATAGTTCGATAAACAACGTAACAAAGTTTCAAAAGTAAATTGAGTTTTATTCCGGCACTGGGCCGGCTTTCCGCTTACACGTATAATTGCAAGGCTGGTTGCCGTCACGCAGTAATTACGAGTTGGTTGCCATAATGGAAATCGGTGGCGTGCGTACTCGTCGGTAACTAGCGGGGGTAGTTGCGGTCGAGTTCTGCGTCTAATGTCGAATAGGAGAACGGTGCTTGGTTTTTTTTTTATACAACTTAGAATGTCAAACAAGCTGACGGCCCACCTGATGGAAAGTGGTAACCGTCGCCTATAGACATGAGTAGTACCATGAACATAACAGAGTATACTGTTTCGCCCATGATACCTCCCCACGCCATGCCATTCCTGAGGACTCGGGTGTTATTCCTTTGTACCCTGTAAATTCACGCCATATCCCACTCTTCAAACCGAAATAGCCATGCAAACACAACAGATTCACGGTAGAAACATGAATGGGACAGAGGTACCTAAGCAAACGACTTTTTTACAGTCTCCTGCTGGTTGGTGTTACTCGACTGTGAAATAATAAACGGTATATGTATATTAACATAAGAATCAAAGTAACCGACATAGCCCGAAGGATAAGCAAGCTGAAATGGCAGTGGGTTGGTCACATAGCTTGAAGAACCGACAATCGATGGGAAAGGAAGGTTCTTGAGTGGCAATCCCGTAAAGGTAAATGCAGTATAATACAACCCTCCACTAGATGGAGTGACGACGTCAAATGCATTGCCAGGAGTCAGTGGATGTAGGTGGTTCCGGACCGTTCCTTATGGCAGTCTATGGGGGAGGCCTATGTTCAGCAGTGGACGGATAATGGCTGAAATGATGATAAAGATGACATGTATGCTCGAATTTTTGGCGCAACATTGGAATTGTCACGCGGTAATTACGAGTTGGTAATTAGATGACTTGCCTACTAGTTTGTAACTGGTGAGGGTAGTTCTGGTAAAGTTCTAGCGCACGATGTCTCTTGTTACTGAACTGCGAAAGAATGGAGAGTAATGTATACATAAGTATGTTACGGGAAGAGTCTTTAGCAAAACGTAAATCTTGTTATACAGTAATTACAAGTTGGTCGCCATAATGGAAAACGTTGATAACTAATAAGGATACTTGTGATTAAGTTTTATACCATATCTTTTCCAGTCCAAGAGTTTGGAAACATCTTCGAATACAGCTGTGAGTTTCGAGGATATGACGTCACCCTGCCTTACATCTTTCTGCAGTGGGATTGGTTTCGTACTCTAGTTCTTTGGATAGACATCGTAGCCTTACTGTACATACACTTCAACACGTCGATATACCTATAGTCACCCTGACACCGCTAGATGAACTGTAGTACCGCTCATATCTCGACAGAATCAAAGGCTTTCTCATAGTTTACCAACGTTAGACATAGTGGCAGATTATACTTTTCGGTCTTCTGTATAATCTGCCGTAGCGCAAGGTCTCTAGTGTTAAAGCTCTTTCGATAGCCAGCTTGTTTGGGTGGCTGGAAGTCGTCAAGTTTGCGCGTAAGACGATTGGTCAGGATTCTCGAGAACAGTGCGTAGATGCCATTCAGAAGGGATATCGATCTATAGTTCTTCAATAGGGTATTGTCACCCTTCTTGAAGAACAGGACTACCGCTCTTCCGCTCCACGCCTCTGGCGTAACACCGTTATGGATGACGAATTTAAAAAGCCTCTGAAGGACTACAAGTATCGGTTTCTCACCCGTTCTTAGAAGCTCTGCTGTAAATCCGTCCTGCACTGGCACCTTGCTGTTTTTAATCTGTTTGGGAAACTGCGAAAATATTGGAAGGTAATATGTATTTGTATGTTCATATTTTTGGCACAATATAGGTATTGTTATTCTGTAATTATGAGTTGGTTGCTAGGATACAAATCATCAGGCTTTCCGCTTACACGTATAATTGATGGCTGGTTGCCATCACGCAGTAATTGCTAGTTGGTTGGTTGGTTGGAAAGCGATGGCGTGCATACTGCTGGTGAGTTCTTTTCTGTGCTGTCTTGTTTGTTAGTCGACTGCGTAATAGTGAATTCGTGAATTGTATCTATAATCGTATCTTCGGGTTGAAGAGAGAGGGGGAACGGTAAGGAATTCTTAGCAATAGGCACCCCTATTAGGTCGACTTCCACGTGATCCTTGGAAACCATCGTATTTGATAGCTAGTAAATTAATTACGACGGGCTGATTGATTGGTTACATCTTCATTTATCATCTCTTACTGGTACACTGCTAGTGTATACTGAGAGCATAGGTGGGGTTACCATTCCATTTTCATCTCATTATCTTGAATGTTTCAATTACGTCACTCAATTGCTAACAATTCACGTTGGAAATGTCCAAGATATTAGACTTAACGATTGCCCAATTTGTGTGAAACTTTATTAATTAGTCTAATAGATGAGTGATTACTGCCTAGTCCCTCTAGGCAAGTGGCAGACGAATCTATCGAAAGATATGTAGCTTCATATAGCGCTCACATGTGAACGAACAATAGGTAAGTCAGACATTGCTGTTTCGTTCTATCTCGTGCGTGATGCAGCGATAACATATGTATCGACAAATTTAGAAGCTTGTCTAAGGTGTTAATGGCACAAAACACAAATGTACGTTAAGAACATATCTATGTAAATTTAAATATGTATTATATTTTTCATATTTTTTTTTATAGAACTTAGGATGACAAACAAGCTGACGGCCCACCTGATGGAAAGTAGTAACCGTCGCCTATAGACATGAGCAGTACCATGGACATAACAGAGTATACTGTTTTGCCTATGATACCCTCCATGCGTTGCTATTCCTGAGGACTCAGGTGTTATTCCTCTGTACCCAGTAAATTCACGCCATATGCCACCTTTCAAACCGAAACATAGCCATGCAAACACAGCTGCTTCACGGTTTAAACACGAATGGGACAGAGGTACCCAAACAATCGACTTTTGTACAAAGCCTCCCTCTGCTAAATAAATAATTAAATTATTAACTTACGGAACCGTACGTGAATAAAACAGTTCAATTGAACAAGCCCCGCACTCGCGTGACAGTACACGCGTTTCCTTCGCAGATTGCTTATAACATGACTTCTATTTACTTCCGTGAGTAAATTACCGCACGAATTACTCGCCAGCATAAATAATAAGCTACTACGCGTCTACTATAAACAGAAAAAAAAATATTGCGTTATTTCTTTCGTACCGTCAATAGCTCACTATCACGGATGGATCGCTTGTACCTACATAGGTTTTTTTAATGGGTGATAATGGAATGGTAACCTCGCTTGCGCTAACGGTATACGCTGGCGGACCATCAGTGAGGGATGATAAATAAGAATGAAAAAAGCTGATCAGTTAGCCCATCGCGATGAATACACTTGGAATTCAATATGATGGTTTCCAGGGTAGACCATAGGGAGGTCGACCTGGTTGGGTATATTGCTAGCAATAGGGCCCTTAGTCTCCATTACTAACAATCCCTCCTTCCTGTACCTATCTATTTTTTTTTTACAACTAGGGGGCAAACGAGCATGCGGCTCACCTGATGGTAAGTGACTACCGCCGCCCATGGTCACCTACAACACCTACGGCATTGCAAGTGTGCTGCCGGCCTTTTAAAAAGGAATATGCTCTTTTCTTGAAGGTTATGTTGTCGTATCGGTTCGGAAATACTGCTGCTGGAAGTTGATTCCAAAGAGTGGTTGTGCGTGGGAGAAAGTGTCTTGAAAAACGCACGGTGGAGGACCGCCACTCGTCCAGATGGTTGGGATGAATGAAATTTTAGTTTATGGCGGGTTGTACGATGGTGAAAATCTGCAGCAGGTATCAATCCGAACAATTCTTCAGAGCACTCCCCATGATAAATTCGGTAGAAGATGCACAGAGATGCAACATCTCTACGCAGTTTCAGTGGATCGTCAACAATTCGAGCTGCCCGACTTTGAATGCGGTCTAACGGAAGGAGTTGGTACTGTGGCGCTCCCGCCCACAGGTGAGAACAGTATTCCATGTGTGGCCTCACTTGAGCTTTATACAGTTTCAGGCGGTGTTCCGGCGTGAAATACCGTCTCACCCTATTGAGCACCCCCAACTTTTTGGAAGCTATCTTAGCTTTTTCCTCTAGATGACCGCAAAGACCTAGTTGCAGTATAAATACGAGGTCTGTCCGGAAAGTTCGTATAAAAGTGTTCTGGAATGCGAGAAAGAGGAGTGGGGAGGCCAGGTAAGCGCAGGACCCCTTCCTTATGTCCCTAACAATGCTTCAGTTCTGGTCTGACCGCCGTGCGGTGCGAACTGGCTTGTCACGCCATCTGTGAAGTTACCTCTTAACGAAACCCCGTCGGCATGGAGCCCGCTTCCGTTGAAGAGCAGCGCGTCGTAATCAAGTTTCTCTCGAAACTCGGCAAGAATAGCCGTGAAATTTTTGCCGATCTCAGAACAGTTTATGGGGATGATGCTGTGAAGGAACCAACCGTCCACAAGTGGCTAAAAAGATTCAGAGAGGGCCGAGAAAGCGTTCAAGATGACCCACGTTCAGGACGTCCTTCCACTTCACATTCCGACGAAAACGTGGAAAGAATTCGAACTTGTGTTAATGGGGACCGTCGTTTAACGGTCAGACAGGTGGCTGAAGAGCTTAATTTGGGCAAAACCGTGGTCCACGAAATTCTAAGAAACGAACTTCAAATGAAAAAAATTTGCGCCAAGATCGATCTCTTGTTGTCCGTGAGTTTTTGAGTAAAAATTCCATTACGGTGACCGAACACCCCCTATTCGCCGGATTTGGCCCCGTGTGACTTCTTCTTGTTCCCAAAAACCAAATTGGTACTTCGGGGGCGGCATTTGGGGGACATAAATGAGATAAAAAAAGCTACGACGGGGCAGCTGAGAAACCTACAACCAGAGGACTTTCAAGGAGCCTTCTCACAGTGGAAACGGCGTTGGCACAAGTGCATTATGTCACAGGGGGAGTACTTTGAAGGGGATAAAATTGATTTACCTGAATAATTGTAAAATAAAATTTTTAAAAAACTTTTATACGTACTTTCCGGACAAACCTCGTATCTTATAGTTTTTTTTTCGAATTAAGTTATACTTATTTCAGAATACAATGTGTTACCACTGCTTTTTAACCGACTTTCAAAAAAGCGTGGCAACTACTGGTAATACCCCTCATGGGCTCCCCCAACAAGCTGACGGCCCACCTAATGGAAAGTGGTAACTGTTGCCTATAGACATGAGCAGTACCGTGGATATAACAGAGTATACTGTTTCGCTCATGATACCCCCCATGTGTTGCCATTCCTGAGGACTCAGGTGTTATTTCTCTGTACCCTGTAAATTCACTGCCATATCCCGCTCTTCAAAACCGAAACAGAGCCATGTAAACAAAAATGCTTCACGGTAGAAACACGAATGGGATAGAGGTGTCCGAGCAAACGACTTTTGTACAAAGTCTCCCTCTGGGGGGAAAGGGATTGTTAGTAATGGAGACTAAGAATCCCATTGCTAGCAATATACCCAATCAGGTCGACCTTCTCGCGGTTCCCCCTGGAAACTATCATGGTTAATTCCTGATGAATTCATCATGATGGGCTAACTGGCCTGTTTTCATTCTCATCGATCACCCTTCACTGGTGCTCCGTCAGCGTATCCCGTTAGCGCAGGCGGGGTTACCATACCATTTTCACCCATCAAAAAAAAAGTCTCCCTCTGGTATAAAAAAAGATGTTTTAAATTTGAATTTCATTGCATTTGTACATTGGATCTCATTTGATGACGTCGCATGCTACGGAGGCTATCAATCAATTTTGATATTTCCCCCCTGTCTTTTCACCTTTGTAGTAGGTTGTTTTCCAAAGTCTAAGTAAAAGTTATAAGGAATTTATTAGTACTGCCTTTGCGTTTTCAACGTCTGGAAAAGTTCTCAAGCGATTATAATTTAATGTGATGATAATCGTTCTAAAATTTTCGCATTAATTTGTAAAGACTCGAGTTGGCGTCTATAGGTTGAAATAATTAGACTTCTCTCTTATTGTTTACTAGTGACCCGCCCCGGCTTCGCACGGGTGCATATTACATCACATTACATTAGAAACCCCTAATATTATCAGTGTTCCTCTACTATATTATGCATGTATTACACATATAAACTTTCCTCTTGAATCACTTTATCTTTTAAAAAAAGCCGCATTAAAATCTGTTCCGTGTTCATGTCTATAGGCGACGGTTACCACTTTCCATCAGGTGGGCCGTCAGCTTTTTTGCCATTCTAAGTTGTATAAAAAAAATTAATACATATTTTTTTCTCGTACTAATATAATAACATTGTCATTGTAAATGGTACTCGTGTAAGTAAATTTTCAATCTATTTCAAAAAAGAATTCAAAAGGGAAGGTATTCTCAATTCGGTTGTATTTTTTTTTATATTTTATAAACTGATTCAGAAAATTCTTTTTTTATTTGACAGAATGCACTTTCAGGTTAGTTCTATAAAAAGCTCATTAAAATCGGCTCAGAGTAGATTAGTTTTTAAATTAAAATAACTAGACTTGCCACGATTGAAGTAGGTCTTTTTTGTGTAACAATCTGACGATTAGTAATGCCGTTAAAGCGCCAAAATGTAATAAACAAACAAACAAATTTTGTATTTATATTATAAGTAAGGATTTTTTTAATAGTATTCCAAATAGGATTAAAACTTGTAAGTTTAATATACAAATCTAACAGGCCGTCTCCAAACAAATATTTGTATACATTAAATTGCTCTGAAACAGTAAATCGCTAACGACCTATACACAGTCTATCCGACATCCGCACCTTCCCACCCACACACACAACGTACATCCGCGCTATAAAGTGCGTACAATTACTCTAGGTGTCCGCGGGATGAGCCCTGATTAGTGACGGTCAGGTGGGCGCTGCGGGGGCGGTCGATAACTCAGCCGCCCCCCTCGGCCCTAACTACTCCCCACTGTTTATTGCAGGGGGACGATCGCCTGAACTTAAGTATTGATTCGCGCGAAACGTGATTTGTACGCACTCATCTAGAGGTTAGCTTGCGGCCGCGGACGCACTCCAAATACTATCTCTTGTTATTACACACTATCCATTGCGTAGTGTCCAACACCAATTACGTACACCTCTCTTTGGTATACAGCGATGTATTTGACACAATTAGATGTGATTGAAGCGGTTCGTTCCGGTCCGCGGCCGCGTTACACAGTGGTGTTTACGCGTAAACCACGGTCAATAGGCCTGGGCTGGGCCGCACCTACTGTTGTCTTCGCCGTAATGCTCGACCGTCACGACATCTACCGAGTTACTGCTCAGCTTTCGCTGTTTTATTTGCTAAGTGCTTAGATAGTTTTGGGTGGTACCCCGGCTTAATTGACGTTTTGATATTATAATGACGTACTATATTCTGTTTTGGCTTGATTAGAAATTCGGTTATGGCTGTGTCAGGGTATGGGGAAATGGATTTGAATAGGAAATCATGTACAGTAACATATGTATTATGAATACATTATGAATAATATTCAACTACGTTATTCAATTGATGAGTTTTCTTTTTTTTTTTTTAAATAACATTTAATTTGTATTGATTTATAAAAAATTAGGACTTATTTCGGATTCGAAACTTATATATATTTTTTTAATTGAACAGAGACGCAAGTAGTTTTCTAAATTCAGTAAACGGAGAATTTGATATTTTTTTTGCAAACGTAGGTATGTACTTATTTTGCTTCTAAATTGTTCTTAAAAATCACCACAATCTTGATGGTTTTAAGATCTTAATGGTCGAAGGGTAGGCAGCAGGGTTCCTCTTAAAACATCACCAAAGCTAAACTGCGGTTGCTAACCCACCTGCCAAGCGTGGCAACTACTGGCAAAACCTTTCTTATGGGGGAGGCTATGTACAGCAGTGGACAGTTAATGGCTGATAGGATTTTATGGTAACCAATTATTCCTCACCTTTGTTTTAATGGATGATAATGGAATGGCAACCCCGCCTGCGCTAACAATATACGCGACACCAGTGAGAGATGATGGGTGAAGATGAAAAGACAGGTCAGTTAGTACATCGTGATAAATACACCTGGAATTCAGCACGGTGGTTTCCAAGCGGGACCATGTGGTGGTAGACCGGTGCCATTCCATTCATTGTTTGGTTGGGTATATTGCTAGAAATGAGGCTCTTAGTCTCCATTACTAATCCTTCTTTCCCCCCATTATTCCTCACTTGTCAACATATACCAGAGGGAGACTTTGTACAAAAGTCGATTGCTTGGGTACCTCTATCCCATTCGTGTTTCTACCGTGAAGCAGTTGTGTTTGCATGCCTGTGTTTCGGTTTGAAGGGTGGGATATGGCGTGAATTTACTGGGTACAGAGGAATAACACCTGACTCCTCAGGAATGGCAACGCATGGGGGGTATCATGGGCGAAACAGTATACTCTGTTATGTCCATGGTCAAGTCTATAGGCGACCATTACCACTTTCCATCAGGTGGGCCGTTAGCTTGTTCGCCATTCTAAGTTGTATAAAAAAAAAAACCAATCATTGGCAGGGTTACCATTTCATTTCCATATTAAAAAAAAAAAACTTGTTCATTAATAAAAATATTTAATTTTAATAAAAGAATACGTAATTAGTTGAACTCATTAGATCACTACACGTGTCCAAGACAAGTTTGACCCGGTACGAATCATATTGTCCAATTAAATACACGGCTTATGTAAATATTACCGGTTTATTGGACATTTGACTCCGATAAACTGTATTTTATTTAAGTACCTCGACAGATCTCAAACTGGGGTTCGTGTACAACTTTGGATAATTTATATGAAGGGGGAAACGTTTCGGGGTCATGAAGTCAAGTCAGTTTGAGAATCTGTGATTTAAGTAATAAAATAAGGGATCTCAAGAGATTAGAAAGAGTTTACAAGTATTTGAATGAATATGTCGTAATGAGTGATAAGTATGAAACGATAAGTCTAATCCGATTATGTTGATAATTTTTAATTATATAATTATTAATATTGTAACGAGAAAATAAAAAAAAAATACTGTTAAAAATGAAAATTGTGTTCCAAAAGAAAAACCGACTTAAATTTTGGCAAAACCAAATATTTTTAAATCAAAACTAAACTAATTAACACGATTTTTATAAAATTTCTATAGGATACATTTGAACTTTCAGATAAAAAAAAAGGAATTTTCCATATCGGTTTATAACTAACGGAGTCATAACCTCATAAGGTCACAAACAAAAAAGAAATACAACCTTTTTTTCGAAGTCGGTTCAAAAATTAAACAAACAATTTCATCCAGAGGAATATGTAGAACTATTTTTTTATAGATGACAATGGAATGGTTTTTATTTTATCCATTATAAATAAACATACAGACAAATCTTTTTATAATATAAGTTTACTTTCAGAATACTTTATTCTATTGTCTTTATTAAAATACATTCTTTTTCAAATCGGTTAAATATAGGTCACTGCTGTGCCACTTATAAAATAGCAAATACCGGCGCACAGTGGGAACTTTGACTCATTTTCATCTCATAAATCTATATCTTCCGTATTAATAAAGATATGTACATGATTTTTTTTTCCTGATAATCTTAAATATATATTCTTTTAAATAATGTATGCTTTGTGAGTAAAAATTTATTTCTAATAGTTATAAATAATATAGGAATACAAGAAATATAAAATTTGTAGACTTACATTTATGTCCTAAGAAGTTTATATAGGAATAAGTAAAAGTATCTGCGTAAAAAACAAAAACTCTTATAAAGATAACTTAGAAGTCACTCAAGAGCTCCTTTACTTCATCAAAAAGTTCTAATTATTTTTTATTGGAAGGTTTTCTTAAACTTGTTATGTATGGGTCAGAGGTATATAAAAGTGCGTGTAGAACATCTTCGTTAGTGGCTACCCTCGAACATTGTCTTGCATGATGAAGCCTGAACTGTTTATAGTCTTTGTTCCGTGACTCTTGAGCATCTTCTGAAAATTACCCAAGAGGCAAGACAGAAAAAGTAACGTATCACACTTTCACAATGAATCAACACCTTGTGATTTTGGCGGATAGCAAGATTCTGTAACTTCACGAATCAACTTGTATGATGGAAACAATAAGCAATTCTTTGCTATCAAACAACTCATAATATTTTCTTACTGTGCCTTGTTCAGATCCAATTCTACAAAAATGCTAAGATCTTCATCTTTTGAATATGCTGTTATATGTGCCGGTTCATTAAGAAGATTACTGCGTATTTTACTCTTTTTTTCTGACGGCCATGCTCGTAAAATATCAACGATGAATGCTTCATCTACTTCACCACGTGACCTTAAACCCTGTACATATGAGTTCAGTATGAAATCAAGTCCACAGGTATCAAGCAGTCCCTTGTTTTTCCGTTTCTTTGTACTCTCTGAACTGTCATCGTATCTTTTAGAAGGTCTTCCTCTTTTCTCTGTCAAAGTAGAAGGTTCAGGTTCGCATGTAGTTTTTTCTAGATTTACAGTGAAAATGACATTAAACCAATTGCTATTTTGATTTAAAAACTGTTCTTTCTTTCGACCACATTTCGTATAGCGTTGACAAAACTGAGTTATGAAGGACTTCTAAATACTTGCGATAATTTTTGCTATATTCGCATCTGAAGATTCGGTAATATTATTTCGTACATAGTTTGAGATATAATCACTATAATTTGTATCACTTTCAACAATAAGAGACTTAAGTCGCGTCCGGTACACGAGACTTCACTCATTGCGGAGAGATAAGTAATTAACAATTGTTTAGAAATGACAAATGCTTATAAAGAACTGTAATATTTTATATGTAAATGCACTATTTTATACTTAATAATGATCATAGACGTGTGCAAAATTACTTGATTTAAAAAATTCATCATTATGTGGTTATGCGGTAAAGAATAGGTCTGTATGGAAATGGGAACTAAATACTGTGTGAAATACTTGTTAAAAGTAACGTAAAAGATAAAATATAAAGTAATAATTGAGACAAAAGTATTTTTTTGAGTGTCCAGACAGAGAATCTCAAATAAAGAAAAAAATCTTAATATACGTACTTAGAAAAAAACATTCTCACCATGATATTATACTAGATTTAAATATATTACGCAGTAAAACTGCAAAAAAAAATCTTTTGCCATCAAATTACATTATATTTCCTAATAAATTAAACCAAAATCAGAACTTCGGCAAGCTTCGGCAACTGTCAAATCTCCAATTGAAAGTTTGAGAAAAGAAAATAATACATATAACGATATATGAATCTTTGGTTAAGTAATATTGTACTAAACTAAATATATTTTTATTTTATAGTAAAGTACACATTCTAAGCATTTTAAAATGGTATCACACTATATGACTTCTATTGTTTTGATACTATAAAATTATACCAAACGAAATTTAAGTTTCATAATTATTTTTGTATTTTTTTCATTCCTTGACTTTAGATGCTCTGTTCTATGAAGTATGAATAGTGATAGATTTGAATCATACTTATAATGATAGAGTAACTCTTTAGCTACAATTTGAGGTATTATACATGCATATCCACAGAGTTTTAGAAAAAGTATTTATGAGATGGCTTTCTTAGGCGAGTTCCCACTGTGCGGCGGTTCAATCTACTAACAATCATGGCCACCATAATCTTGCATACCATTAATAATATCATGCCTAGATGTACAATAAAAACCACAGATTCCACTGTCAGTACATATTTATATGTAAATTTTGTTTTAAATAAATATATACCGAGGACAAGTGTGATGGCAACCTTCGCTGTCTCTACTAAAGTAACGTTACTCTGCAAAATCGACTAGCCTATATTTTGCAATCACAGATATAGATAGGAATAGATAACGCATATGTCTTTATTTTGTACAAATTTATACAAATTTTATATGATTTTTTTAGAGATTTTGTACAAAAGGCATCTACATATATGGGATACCTCAATTTTACCAGAGAGAGAGAGCGAAAGAGAGGGAGGGAGATTTCGCAGAAAAGACTTCTGCATAAATACTTTTGTTCCCGGATTCAAGGAGCTGTGTTTGTATGCCTGTGTTTTGATTTGAAATGAGTGCAAGTTTTTAATATGGCGGCTAAATTACCGGGACCATTTTAATCCTTAAGAATGACAATGCGTGAGGCGGCCTATAAACGTCACAGTGTATTCTGTGATATTTACTGTGCTACTTGTAGACGATGGTTCTATTTTCATTTGAGTGGGTTTTTATAGCTTATTTGTTATTCAAAGTCGTGTGTATATATATAATATATATATATATATATATATATATATATATATATATATATATATATATATATACCAGAAGGAGACTTTGTACAAAAGTCGATTGCTTGTGTACCTCTGTCCTATTCGTGTTTCAACCGTGAAGCAGCTGTGTTTGCATGGCTGTGTTTCGGTTTGAAGGGTGGGATATGGCGTGAATTTACTGGGTACAGAGGAATAACACCTGACTCCTCAGGAATAGCAACGCATGGGGGGTATCATGGGCGAAACAGTATACTCTGTTATGTACATGGTACTGCTCATGTCTATAGGCGACGGTTACCACTTTCCATCAGGTGGGCCGTCAGCTTGTTTGCCATTTTAAGTTGTATAGAATATATATATATATATATATAAATTTAGTATTAAAAACTTATTTGCTCCCCTAGCGGACGATTTGCCAAACTTAGATTTTTATGAGTATTTATCAACGTAATTGTGAACACAATCGTTATGGAAATCTTTGTATGATTCCATTAGCCATTCATTAAACATTTTTTGGCGTAAATTTAACGTAGAAATATTGAATTAATATTATATTAGCTGGAGTGAGACAAGGATTGATACATTTAAGATTGCAAAAAAAAAACCGATTTCATTGTGTCAAAACCAGTTTTTGATTTAAAAACTAAAATACTGAACTAAGATTTTAACCTATTAGTAGTAGAACTTATTAGATAAAAAAATCCCAAATTCGGTCAAAGTAACTAATATTAGAAAAAAAATACAGCCGAATTGGGAACTTCCATCTTTTTGAAGTCGGTTCAAAATTTACAAATTACACACAGAGTGTACCTAGCACGCAGTAGCTACAGCAGTAGCGCCATCTATTCGATGCTATACCCGTGTTTGTAACCGTGTCAAATTTTATGTCAATTTAATGGCGTGTAGTGACTCTCTCGTGTATTAGAATGGACATCGTTTGGTAATAAAAAAAAAAGTTTCACCCACTAGGGCGGTCATATCGCACCGGAAACATATCTCAGTTTTAATGTAGCTCCATCTAATTGATGCGACCAGTTTGATGTCTCGGTGAACTGTCGGGCTGAGTAGCTTTCCAAAATTAATCTGCTATAGTAACGGATCCTTATTTTTACTATCAATGGAAGTATTAAATTTACATGCGGCTAATATTTAACAATATATTATATATATAGCAGTTGTGTTCGCATGGCTGTGTTTCGGTTTTAAGGGTGGGATATGGCAGTGTATTTATATGTACAGAGGAATAACACCTGAGTCCTCAGGAATGGTAACGCATGGGGGGTATCAGGGGCGAAACAGTATACTCTGTTATGTACATGGTACTGCTCATGTCTATAGGCGACGGTTACTAGTTTCCATCAGGTGGGCTGTCAGCTTGTTTGCTATTCTAAGTTGCATAAAAAACATAGAATAGGCCACCCGTTCTTTTCTTGTGGGTATCGTAACAAGCGACTAAAGGAATGAGGGATGAGCAGCAGCGTCCCTCTTAAAACATCTCCAAAGCCTAACTGCGGTTGCCAAACCACCTGCTAATTTTGACAACTACTGGTAAATCCCCCAAGGCAAAGCTATAAGGTTCAGCAGTGGACAGTTAAAAGCTGATATGATGAGGATGCAGAAACTAATTTGTTTTTATATACCAGCGACCCGCTCCGGCTTCGCACGGGTAGTATAGCTTCTAAGCTGAATGAATTTGATTTAAATATAACATATAACCATAATAATTGGTGTATTTTTAATGTATTTTTATTTCTTTATTTTTAATATAACAGTAAAGGGGAGAAAGGGATT
The DNA here is from genome assembly GCF_026898425.1 of Galleria mellonella. Classification (NCBI taxonomy): domain Eukaryota; kingdom Metazoa; phylum Arthropoda; class Insecta; order Lepidoptera; family Pyralidae; genus Galleria; species Galleria mellonella. Next base: position 5,268,658 of record NW_026442176.1, read on the forward strand.
GTTAGTAATGGAGACTGAGAATCCCATTGCTAGCAATTTACCCCATATACCCAACCAGGCGCGACCTCCTCGCGGTTCTCCCTGGAAACTATCATGGTTAATTCCTGATGAATTCATCATGATGGGCTAACTGGCCTGTTTTAATTCTCATCTATCACCCTTCACTGGTGCTCCGCCAGCGTATCCCGTTAGCGCGGGCGGGGTTACCATACCATTTTCACTCATCAAAAAAAAAATATAACAGTAAAAGAATAATAATTACAGATATTAATTTAATAATTATTTTATTTATTTATTAATAATTATTTCTTGTAATTGTTTATATTTATAATAAATTTACTATTGTAATCTTTTGGAGGGAACAATAAAGAGTATCTATCTATCTATCTATCTATCTATCCAAGTTAATGTACAAAAAGCATATAAATAAATAAATAAAACGTAAGCACGGAGGAAAAAATAAACTTCAATATTACACACATTAAATAACTAATGATAATTATTTTTATATATCCAAAAATTAATTTTAACTATTATCAAGAGATAACATTTCCGATTGGTTAAAATATTACAGTTAAGCATTTAACACCGATAGGTGGTTATAAAACAGCCGCATATAGAAGATGCCAATTTTTTTATATGTATAATTAATTATCTACTCTATTATTGTTTTGTTTGTATGTACGTTGATTAATTTATAGATTATATTTATAGATAGTTATAGCTTCCGTTTCAATTTCCGTATTTTGCACGTGTGGGGTCGTCTCTGTGCTTTCTTTTAAGTAATTGCCAAAAGAAGGTTTTCGAACCGTCATTATTTTCAATTGACTTCAAAAAAGGAAAAATTTCTGAATATGGTTGTATTTTTTTTTTGTGTTTCTTATTTCGGAATTATGTGTCACTTATAAACTAAGTTTTTTTTTTATCCGAAAAGAGACAATTGTAGATCTTTTTTTATACTACTTAGAATGGCAAACAAGCTGACGGTCCACCTGATGGAAAGTGGTAACTGTCGCCTATAGACATGAGCAGTACCATGGACATAACAGAGTACACTGTTTCGCCCATGATACCCCCCATGCGTTGCCATTCCCTAGGACTCAGGTGTTATTCCTGTGTACCCAGTAAATTCACGCATACATTCATCGATTCCATAGAAATTTCCCCAAAATCGATTTTGGTACTTTGTTTTTTAAATCAAAATGATTATATTAATTAATTAAGACGGTATTCTTTTTTAAGAAATAAAATTTATTTGCACGAGACATCTTTGTGAATACTAAATCGAATTTGATAATGTTCTTTTTGAAGGAATTCACTCTCTTGTCGCGCGAACACGTTCTAACATAGCGTTACAATTTTGTAACACTGTTGTCTTTAGCGAAGCAAAATCGTGCTTGTTGTGAAGAAAAATTTACATATAGACACGATTCCGCGTTCTAAATTTAAATATTTTATATCTAATGTGTCTACAAAACATGTAGTCATTCATTGATATATTAATCGACAGCATAGTAAGTACCTATCATTCCTATCAACGTATAAAGTATTTTAATGTAATAACTATCGGTTTAACTTACATGTAGTTAGATCGATAAAGCTCGACTAGTTTCGGAATCAACTCATCATTCTTACTCATGAGTATCTGTGACGCGAGCGGGAGTCTGGCTATAAAGTATTAAATCTGTGTATAAAGTAAAAAATCTATAAGTTAATTGTTTATATTTATAATAAGTTTACTATTGTAATCTTTTGGAGGAAACAATAAAGAGTATCTATCTATCTATCTAAGTTAATGTACAAAAAGCATATAAATAAATAAATAAAACGTAAGCACTTCTAAGCTATCAAGACTACATATTTAAATAAAACAAAGTCGAATCTGTTACTAAACAATCAGAATCCAAAGTAAGTACGTTTTAAAACTTACTTCCCTAAATTAAGATACAAAACTGCGTATAAAACCAAAACAACGTTCAATTATTAGAAGTATTCCGTGAAGCGTCCAAGAATAGCCGACCAAGGATGGCCGCCAGGGGTGTGAGTGGGGGGGTGCAAATGAAAAATGGCGCAATTAGCCCCGCAGACAGTGAAAAACAAGTACACTCGATCTGGCCGACGTCGACGTCGACACAGCCCTAACTTATCGATAACGTTCCCTTCCATGGACTAGGGATGCGCCGAATAGATTATCTTTTATTACTTTACAGTTCTTTAGTGATTTAAATATTTAAATGAGGTTGTTTCTAAATTAATAGTTTTTTTTTATTTATTACAGATTGGTGTCATGAAAATTTTGTCAAAATCAGTTTAGATTTTAAAAAAATTTTCTGGTTCTGTCAAAATTGAAGTTGTTTTTTTTTCGTTGAACACAATTTTATTGTCATAATTATTTTTACAGTTAATAGGATGTCTCTTATGGTCCCATATTGATTTTATAACTGTGTCTCGTTTAGGGTTGTATGCATATGTTTTGAGAGTTTGTACAAAAATCGATTGCTTGGGTACCTCTGTCCCATTCGTGTTTCAACCGTGAAGCAGTTGTTTTCATGGTTGTGTTTCGGTTTGAAGGGTGAAATACGGCGTGAATTTACTGAGTACAGAGGAATAACACCTGAGTCCTCAGGAATGGCAATGTATGGGGGGTATCATGGGCAACAGTATACTATATTATGTCCATGGTACTGCTCATGTTACTATTTTCCGTCAGGTGGGCCGTCAGCTTGTTTGCCATTCTAAGTAGTATAAAAAAAAATTACTTTGTGTTAAAATATGTCTATACACAATAGTTTTTCTTTATTTTAACCAACTGGTATCCTTACTGATATGTATTTTAAATTTGGTATTGAGTTTGCCAATTATCTTTTAGCGCCTTAATGGCTTAATCGATTACTATGAAATATGCTATATACGCACTATATGGGAGGGAGAAGGATATAGGCGACTTTTTATCCCAGTTAGTAACCATATCCCAGTGGGGGGGAATGTTAATATGGACTGCCAGTTCCATTGCTAGCAATACACTCTGTCGGGTCATGTGGTCCCCCTGGAAACCATCGTGTTAATATTTTTTTTTTTACAACACAGGGGGCAAACTAGCGTGCGGCTCACCTGATGGTAAGTGACTACCGCCGCCCATGATCACCCACAACACCAGCGGCATTGCAGGTGTGCTGCCGGCCTTTTAAAAAGGAATATACTCTTTTCTTGAAGGTTATGTTGTCGTATCGGTTCGGAAATACTGTTCCAGGTGTATTCAGCACGATGGGTTAACTGACATGCCTTTTCATTCTCTGCTATCATCTCTCACCATATCCCGGTCACGCGAACGGAGTCGCGTGTGAAAGATAGTGGTGGTATCAAAATCAGTTCATCCCAGTTGGGGTGTATTAAATTTTGTTTTTGTTACAACTTACCTACTTAATTCGAAAAGTTTAATGTTTCTTTTGTTAGCGACTGTCAGACCGCACTGGAAATCTTTCCCTCCCTCCTTTGAACTGTTGAGAGGCCGTCTTTCTGTTTTAAATCCATTCTAAATATTTTCCCGTTTATATAGGGTGCAAATATCCCATTTACACAGGGTGAGTCGAAAGTATTCTTTTATAAGTGACCTGATATTTTTTTTTTATGCAATTTAGAATAGCAATAATTTAACGGTCTACCTGACGGAAAGTGGTTACCACTGTTACCACTTTCCGGATAAGATACAGTATACTCTGTTATATTTCATGGATATAACAGAGTATACTGTATCGCCCATGATACCTCCATGCATTGCCGTTCCTGAGCACTATGGTGTTATACCTCTGTACCCTATAATTTTACTGGCCTTCAAAATGGAATATAGAAATGGAAATACGAAAGGGCATCTAACCAAACGACTTTTATACAAAGTTTCCTTTATTTCTAAAAAATATGGATTTTTCTTATTCTTCTTTAAACTTAAATGACTGCCAATATTGTGTTTTTTTTTATGGGTGATAATGAAATGGTAACCCCATCCGCGCTATCGATATATACCGGCGGGGCACCAGTGAAAGATGATAGGTGAGGATGAAGCAGGTCAGTTAGCCCATCGTGACGAATTCAATAAGAATTGTTCACGATGGTTTCCAGGAGGAACAACTTGGAGGTCGACCTAATAGGACATATTGCTGGCAATGGGGCTGTCAAACTCCATTGCCAACAATCCCTTTCCCCCCACTGCCCTATTGTTAGCAATACACACTCAGGTCGATCTTTTCGCGGTTCCCTTGGAAACTATCGTGTTCTATTCTAAGTGAATTCATCACGATGGGCTAACTGACGCCTTTTCATTGTCATCTATCATCTCATACCTCACTGGTGCTCCGTCAGTGTATACCGTTAGCGCAGGAGGAGTTACCATTCCATTATTATTCATTTAAAAAAAATAGTAATGTGTTAGTATCGCAGCTTTCATTTTTATTTATTTATTTATTTATTTACACTTTATTACATAAACAAACACATACATAAACATACACAAACTTGAAAGTACACATACAACAGGAGAGAGTGACACTGGAAGATGAAGGTAGAACATGGAAAAATAGTTACTTACTTGAATGGAGAGATAATGGGCCTTAACAGAGGTTTTGAAGCTAGCGAGAGATTGAGAGATTTTTTTATTTTTTTTCTTTTAACAAAAATGTTCAGATTTCTTTTTAAATACTAAACTAAATGTATTCCATTTCACTCGGTATGGGTATTAAGCTTTTTTTTTTACAAATATTGAGTTTTTTTTTAAATGCAAATTACATTATTATATCTATCTAGTAACGGTATCAGTAATAATAGTGTAATAACTCGGCCCGTGTTAATTAGGCATTAAATACTTGTTTATGGGCCATTAATTTTTTTTATGCTTTTTTAAACTATTTAACTGGAACACTGCTCAGTTTATCGATATTGTATCGATGCCGTGGGATGCATTGGCTCTCTTCCGTTTCTGATTATTTAAATTCTTTTCTTTGTTAGCGAATATTTCATTGATTGATATTAAATCTTGAAATATTGTTAAGCTATTTATATTTATTTGTTTATTTATTCCAAGCACAAAATAGGTTTTATAGAATAGGTACAACGTAATACGATTTTGAATTAAAATTACAGTCCTTTTAGGGTCTAATAATTATAAACATTTTTTTTATGTAACTTAAAATGGCAAACAAGCTGATGGTCCACCTGATGGAAAGTGCTCACCGTCGCCTATAGATGTGCAGTACCATGAACATAACACATATTGTTTCGCCCATGATAACCCCCGTGCGTTGTGATTCCTGAGGACTCAGGTGTTATTCCTCTGTACCCTGTAAATTGACTGCCATATCTCACCCTTCAAACCGAAATTCAGCCATGCAAACACAACTGCTTCACGATAGAAACACGAATGAGACAGAGGTGGCCAAGCAAACGACTTTTGTACAAAGTCTGCTCATATCTATAGGCGACGGTTACCATTTTCTATTAGGTGGGCCGTCAGTTTGTTTGCATTCTAAATTGTATAAAAAATATATATTTATATAATTATTGTTATTTATTTAATCCTCTATAATATTTAAGTTTATTTATATGTTTACATATTGTATTATATGTTTAATTATTTTATTATTATAATAAAGATAGCTTAATTAATTTATATTGAAAAAACAAATTTACCTCATTTGGAAAATTTTGATACCATTATCAGTTTTTTTTTAATTTGCCTCACTGAAAAATGGCATTAATTCTTTACTGTATAGAAAAAGCTGTTTAAAAAAATCGAATCAGCTAATTTGACAGTTGGCTAACTAAATGTTGACCTGTTTTTGACCCTCGTTGTTCTATCTACATAACCTATGACAGTACCCATCTAAATATAAGATTATCTTGCATATAAAATAATAGGAAATAGTAACTATTGAGTTTCGAGGGAGTTCTTTTTGGCAGATCACAATATAAGAATGTTGTTACCCAGAAGTAGAATATTAAAAAAAAAAAAACTATTTAAAAGAGCTTGTAAACAAGTCTATTCGAATAAAGATTATTTATTCTATTCTATTAATAACAAACGTGATATTTTCTATTCTATCCTATTAATAGCCAACTGTATTGTAATTATTTATGTAGGGCATCCCCGAATTTAAAACGCGAGTAAAGCCGACATAAATGAGTTTATTTTTAAATACACTTACACGACAAGTAGGTACCTACACGTACATTATGATCGACAAAAAATACCGATTTTTATTGTTACAAAATTAATATGGAATTAAGTCGAAAGTTCAGTAAATTATTTGACTGCAAAAATACATCAAAATCAGTTTAGAATTATATAAGACTAGTGACCTATCTCTGCTTCACACGTACCCAATAGACAGTAATTGTTTTTGATTTTAGATATGTTACTCGCTAACATAGTACCTTTCTTAAGGCGAAAGAATTTTTAAAATTAGTCGCATAGTATTTAATTTACATTACATTATATAGCTACCGTCTTTTTTTTCTTTTCTCTACCCAAAGGTAGTTTGTAAGGGATTGCTTTAGCGATAAGACCACCTCTTGTACTTTATAATAATTTCGTATTCTCAAATGGCTGAAACTAAACGGGTGATATTAATTAAACTGATAGGTGTATTACAAGTTAAAATATTTCATATAACCTACCTATCGCTGTTATTCTAATTTTTTTACATGGAGTTTTTTGTAACATTATTTGTGATACAGTAGTGTAAATCGAAAGACGAAGATCTAAAAAGATGGAGTGTGAGAAAGAAGAGACAGTTCGTAGACTGACAATGCGACATAAAAATTAAGAGTAAAATGTATGTTTTTTTTAGTGCTGTGCCGACTCCAAAAATGGTTGGAGGAAAATAAAGACTGACTCGTGCGATATTTAACGTGTTTATGTTTTTTCATTTGTTCATATAAGACCATGATATATACGAAGGTAGTTCTTGAAGTTAATTACGTATCCTATCTTGGTACAGGCATCGTGGTGCAGACGTATGAAGTTTACATACATTTATGCTCGTGAACCACGTGACTATTCGAAAGCTTATACCCAACCCATATTATCCATTAATAATATTGTTAATGGACCAGTGGACACTATGTCATATAATTTATATGGAACAAATGTCAGGATGGCTAAATACATTCCAATCTTTATTAGATAAAGCGGATCTCTCTTCAATCAATCTTTAATTTCGCTTGCAATAAATCAATAAAATCGCCATTAATTTCGCGTACCGCTCAGTCTTGGAGGCTGCTAAATAATGGACACCCATCAGGTCTCATTAGCGCCGAGCGGGGGCGCCACGGGCGGCCGGCCGCCGGGCGCCTGCCGCTAGATCAATACACACGACAGGACCCGAGCCACTGCGGAGACAGCCGAGGGAGACCGAAGCGCGGCGAAGTTAGCCGAGCGGTGCCGAGCCCGCGCCGCACATGACAAGTGTCACCGTGATACGGCTCCGCAGCCTTCAGGCCTCCCTGAAAACTCTGAAAAATCAGATAAAAGTGCATTCCGGGCGGTTGCGCGATAAACGATTGCTTAGTGTTGTGTATCGCAGTGGACACGCTACGTGTGAATCGTGACTGACCCTTTGTGTTGTGTGAGTATTCTGAGTTTTCATTCGTCCTCACTTGTGGGCAATTTTCACCTGAAAAGCTTATTTAACAGTGGCAAGGGCGTTGCAATAAAACATTGCGGTATATTATCTAATTACTGGAGAATGTTATTATTCTATAGAGCTGTCCGTCGCTGTAAAAAACGAATGGGAAGTGCCAAACCCTAGTAGTACTTCTTTTGTCAACAGAATATACCTGCGCATTGAATTCTCATCATTTACAAAAAACTAATTTAAAATACTTGATTTCCATTAATAATATTAGTTAAATGACGTTATTTTATTTATAAAAATAATGATTAGTTTCTGTGAAGGTTTTTAATAGAATTTAAGACAGGACACCATTGCGCAGGTCCAGTAACGACCTGCTCTGCGTCATACGTGTTTTCGTGTTATTTTCTATTCATATAATTTTTTACGTTCTAATTTTAAATTAAATCAATAGAAGCTCAGTCTTTGTTGAGTGGTATTTAATGAGCACCTATTTATATATTTTTATCATAAATTTTATTACCAGTAATTTTTTGGTGTTTTATTTTTGTCACGAAATATCTTTATTGTAGACAAATAATTGTAAATTGTAAAATTCATCAAACTTTTATATGTAAAATAAAATTTTATTACAGGCTAGTGTAGAAATTGAATATGGAACACACAAAAAAAAAGTAACATACTTTTCTTGTGAGTTATTTACGGACGAGCCTCCGCAAAGGTTTTGACCTTGCTGTTATCAAGTCAGCATTGCAGTGTCAGTAAAACCAGTTGAGCGAGACCCCTGCATATTTGTTAGCAGTCCTTGTGTTTTCTTGTGGAAACATCTGAATAAGTTATGACATGGCTCTGAGTGAACTGGCCGTTGATAGCTTGTCAAAGTGACAGCTGATGCGCGCCGGCGTTAGGGGTTGAATTTGAAAATAGAATGTCCGCATTCAAATACCGAATTAGACGTTTGAAATTGGAACAATCGTAACGAAATAATGTATTTGTAATTATGTATTAATGATTTATTAGCAATAGATACTATCGAGTTCTACCATGCTATGTTAATTTTATCGGTAATTGTATCTTTTTAATTGCTAAACATAAAAGTTTGCTGTTTATCTTTATATCTACAAAACGGTTCGTCGTTTAAAAAAAAAACTCGTATTCTTTTTGGTAACAGTAATTATGCATGAAGTTATGTCTTTGGTACGATTCTATAAAAATTAAAAAGTTAAATCGTTTATGGTGAACGAAAAAGCTTTGGGCGTAGAAATAAGAAACTCGTCACATAGGTTATTGAAACTGGCCATATATCACCATTCATTGGGACCATAAATTTTTGGTAAACCGAAATGTGTGACCCCGTAAGGAGAGATCACGCGACACCGAGATTATATCGGATACATGCGGACAAACAACTTTCAAATGTACACTCGCCGTAACCTTTAGTCGCAGGTTCGATGCCCATCCAGGGCCGGATTCGATTGGGGCCCAAAGACACAGTACTGTAATTATTTTATACTTATGGATTTGTGATCAGGCATGTTATTTTTTTAATGGGTGATAATGGAATGGTAGCCCCGCTTGCGCCATCGATATACGCTGGCGGGGCACCAATGAGGGATGATAGATGAGGATGAAGCAGGTCAGTTAGCCCATCGTGACGAATTCAACAAGAATTGTTCACGACGGTTCCCAGGGGGAACCACGCGGATGTCGAACTGACAAGGCACATTGTCAATCACAATCCCTTTCCCCCAAGCAGGTCAGTTAGCCTATCGTATTTCACTAGAATTAACCAGGATGGTTTCCAGGGGGAACCGCGTGGAGGTCGACCTGATAGGGTGTATTGCTAGCAATGGGCTCATTAGACCTCATTACTAACAATCCCTTTCCCCCCTTATCAGGCATGTTTGTCTTTTAAAAAATAAAAAAAAACGCATATAACTAGATATGTATTTGAAGTTTGATATTCGAATATAGGTCAAACGACTTCGCCCGCGTGACCTGGATACAAAGAAACCTATGACTTTATCCATGCTAAATGCTGCGTGCACATCAAATAAAATGACTAGTTGAGTCATTATTTCGCCAAGAGATAAACAAACAAACAAACTTGCTTTCGAATTTATAATAGTAGAAAATTCATCTTTGACCAGAGGGAGACTTTGTACAAAAGTCAATTGCTTGGGTACCTCTGTCCCATTCGTGTTTCAATCGTAAAGCAGTTGTGTTTGCATAGCTGTGTTTCGGTTTGAAGGGTGGGATATGGCCTGAATTTACTGGGTACAGAGGAATAACACCTGAGTCCTCAGGAATGACAACGCATGGGGGGTATCATGGGCGAAACAGTATACTCTGTTATGTCCATGGTACTGCTCATGTCTATAGGCGACGGTTACCACTTTCCATCAGGTGGGCCGTCAGCTTGTTTGCCATTCTAAGAAGTATAAAAAAAAAAAATTATTTCACCAAGAAACAAACAAACTTGCTTTCGAATTTATATTATTAGTAAATTTATTTCTCCGTTTTAAATTTTAGGTAATTAAGGTAAAAACAGGGTTTTGTTTCTTTTCACGTGATAACAATATTACGTATTGGGGAAAGGGATTGTTAGTAATAAGGTCTAACAGCCCCATAACTAGCAATATACAGACAATTTAAAAGTGCTTGTAAACAAGTCTATTTAAATAAAGTTAATTTGAATTTCTTTCGATATTTTTTATTAACTTAATTCGTTAATTTTATAAAAAAAAAATATTATAGTTTAGAAATTTAGGTCAAGGTCATGGTATTTTTTACATGTTTATAATTGAAAAAAGTTCGAAGAGGGCCCTGCGTATAGTCTGTCCGACCCTGTATTGCAAGTACTTTGTCCGATTATTTGTAAATGAATTACTCTTATAAATTATTTTCTACATTTACTTTGTAATATATCTATTACTAGTAATCTACCCTGGCTTTACACCGGTAAATACTCGTAGATAGAAGGATTAAATAGTATATTATAATAGCTTTTAATAGGAAAATGTTTAATACCTTGGTTTATATGATTGTAATTTTCGTAGGATTCTCTATTTTTTTTTAATAATATATAGCTTAATAATATGTTTACATTATATAGATAGTGTCACATGTCAAAAACTTGTCAATATTTAGTCAAGTAATTTGACGTTTGACTGATTTTTCTTAATTAGAACGATTAGAACAAAGCGCTTTTTTTTTATTAATATGTTTTACGGCCCTGGATACAAGTAGAGCAGAGCGCGGTCATTCAATGTTGCCAGTAATTAGTTTAAAATTTTCCCAGATTAGGTTGATTTTTTTACTACAAAAAAACTAGTGTGGGCTTGAAATTTTTTATACTCAAAGTTTCTAGCGATGAAAAATTTTTTTCACATTTACTCTTGGCCATTTGAGGTCGTCACTCCATCTAGTGGGGGCTTGTTTTATATTGCATTTACCGAGTTGCCACTCAAGAACCTTTCTTCCCCATCGGTTGTCGGATCTTCGAGCTATGTGATAAGTCCGTTGCCACTTTATCTTGCTTATCCTTATAAATGTTCAGTATTTGTTTATTTGGTCGGCAGCACGGCGCGAGTGCCGTGGGGTGATGCGCCGGCGGCGCTAAGGTATGAGCGCGGCGCGCGCGCTCGAGCCCCGCGACCGCGACCCACCGCGCCACCCTCACCGTTCTCACCCCCACCAGGTACGTACTAGTCACCACCACTACCACTGGAATTCAGCTATACGTAAACAGTTGACACTCTTCAGTTTTAAATACGAAATGAAAACAATTTTTAGGTGTTCTTTGAAATTTAAATATTATCCTTCTGTCGTATTTCGTGACATATTTTTCTGCAAACAACACCATCTAGCGTTAAAAACTGTAACTATAATTACAACATGATAATATAGGGCATTAAATTTCTAAAGTGATAAATTTAAAAACAGAAAGTCTAAGCACTTTTGGTACACAAAATGTATTTTTTATTGAAGACTTTTATTTTTAATAATTACTGTTTTTTGTCACTTTTTTCAAAGTAAGAAAGAGACGAAACATGAAATAATAGAACTTATAAAAAGTAATAAAATTATATACATAAATATACTTATTTAAACGGTTTTTTTGTCTGTCAAGTGATAAACATTTATCACACACCCACGTTCCGGCGCGTGCAATTACGAGCACAGATTATAAATAAAATTACGGGTTTTAGCAATGTGTCTACTTTTATTTAGCGAATTAATATGGCCATAGACTTTCTAAGAAATAAAGTGACCTCAGCGTATGCGGACGGACGGCAGAATTGAAACGGGCACGCGATCGCAATCTTGGTTCCTTTTTTAAATTAAAAAACAAACGGAGTTACTATGAAAAATTCGCGCGCAAACAAATAATGTAATTAAATGCCCATATTTACGTTGCCCACGCACTTTAAGTGGGAAGTCTGATCGATGGATATATTTAAACATTTTTTTTTATAAACGTACCTACTAATTCATATTTACCGTTTTGTATTATTAACTTACGTATTTTTTTTTTGTTTTTCAATTTATGGAATATTTATCCAAAATAATGATTAAACAACGAAATAAATACTGTCAAAATGACATAATTTAGATCGTTCGGACCAAAGTTCGGACACTGTGGTATGGATTATAAAGAATTAAGTGTCACTCTCCGATTTTGGAACGAACGTGTGCCGTCTCAAGCATGAAATTCGAGTCTGAATTTTCAGAATTAGGGTTTCATAGTAGACTCACATGGTTACAGTCCATCTAACCACAGAAGGGTTATAATACTAATGATATTATTTTTATTTTATCGATTTCATAAAAAAATAAAATATTATATTTGAAAAATAAATAATAATTATAATTCTTGTTAGAATTTATCAGATTTAAATTCGAATATAATGTGAGTGTTTATGAACCTAGTAGGATGAATACAGAGTCTATATTTTTACTTGCATTTTATTATTTCAACTAATTTACATTACATTAATTACATTGATATGATCAACAGTTTTTGAGACAAAAAATACTACTAAATAATTCCTATTTACAAAATAAGGAAAAATAAAGCTCTCCTAAAACAAGTTAGTCGATATGCAGTAGTGATTATTCAGAGATATTTTTATTACTCTTGTTGTAATGTAAGAATTTTGTTTTATCTGTATTTATACGTTTATCTCTATTTGCAACTAGCATCGGAAATTGTGGTTGTGTTATAAATTGTCTTTTTAACGACTTCGCTTTAAGAAGTACCTACGTCATTTAGTGTGATGGCGGTTCAGTGTTGCCATTAAAAAATTCCAATACCTCGGTAAACGGGCAATTACCGCGAACAAAGACGTTGATCGACCTATCGAGTAGGTATTCGTGTATAACAAATATTTCGCTTCGATATTTAATTAATTGTTACTGAATTGACTAGCTTTTACTTGTGACTTCGTCCACGTGACCAGATTTTTCAATGGATGATAATGGAATGGTAACCTCGCCTGCGCTAACGGTACGCTGGCGGGGTACCAGTGAGGGGTGATAAGTGAGGATGAAAGGGCAGGTCAGTTAGCCCATCGTGATGAATATACCTGGAATTCAGCACGACGGTTTTCGGGGGGGACCACGTGGAGTGGACCTCGATATTGCCAGTAATGGGACTGATAGTTCACATTACTAACAACCCCCTCCCCCCATGTGACCAGATTATGTTTATTGACGGAATATAAAGTAGCCTTTTTATACCTTTTTTATAGCCTATATCATTTTCCATCCCATATAGTATGTGTATACTAAATTTCATAGTCATGGGGTAAGGCAGTATAAGGTATACTGCCAACATACATTTTTTTTATACAACTTAGAATGGCAAACAAGCTGACGGCCTACCTGCTGGAAAGTGGTAACCGTCGCCTATAGACATGAACAGTACCATAGACAACAGAGTATACTGTTTCGTCCATAATACCCCCCATACGTTGCCATTCCTGAGGACTCAGGTGTTATTCCTCTGTACTCTGTAAATTCACGCCATATCCCACCCTTCAAACCGAAACACAGCCATGCAAACACAACTGCTTCACGGTTGAAACACGAATGGGACAGAGGTACCCAAGCAAACGAATTTTGTACAAAGTCTCCCTCTGGTTTATTATATGTATTATAAACGTGAAAGTAAGGATTAGAAACGTGCGTGTTGCTTTTGTATCTTACAAGTACTATACACAGGTATATAACAATGTGGTGGTAAATTCAAATTTTGCCAACATTAAAATAGTGGGTGGAAATTTAATAAGTTATCTCACTATCAGGTACTTACTGCCCATATTAGGGTGTCGCCCTCTGGTGTCAAGAGTTTTTAAGTTGCCGTCATTACACAAGAAGGCATCTTACTAATTTCTACTAAACTTGATCATTTCTATTAATATTATAGGTACCTATAATATTAAAAACGGTAAAGGTATTTTAATATTTGTTCACTCATTTAATCAGAATTGAAAGTATTTGACTGAAATCCAAAGATAAGCAAAGCTAAATCTGAAGCAAAGATAAAACATTATTTTTGGACCCCACATGGTACTATTTTTTATTTAAATTTAAATTAACGTGGCCACAGCCACCACAGTTCGTTGGATATAACACATTCTAATCCTATCTCAACCGACATGTCGTCCAAGTTTATTAAGCTAGATAAATTACGATTCATTCATCAAGTCCCAGGTTCGCATTCGGTACAACTTTCAATTAATTATTCGTGTGCATTTTAAAAACGTTTTCCGTTCATGAAATTTTAATTTTACATAATTAATAGTTCAATTAATTGATATAGTTCAGTCTCCCCTCCCTCCCCATGCTGGCGGCGCGGCGCGCGGCGGGTGGGCGTGGCGGCTGCGCGCGCGCATCGTTCCGCACTCCAAGGCCGTCTGACCCACTGATATAATTTTCTTGCATTGTAAGCCGCTCATTGTGGCTTATTACACGAGGAAAACGCGGCGATTCGCTAAACTAACCAAAAGACACAACGCCCCCAGTACTGTCTACGTGTTTAGAGTTGCAAGTCGCACGTGCGTTAGAAGTTTTTTTTTTTTTTAAATAGGACAGCTGATAGAATATACAATGGGTTTTTATATATGTAAATGTGTAGTCTTTGTATTTATGATAAGTTTAGTACTGTCATATTTTGGAGGGAACAATAAAAAATGTTTATATCTATCTACCTTATAAATAAGATATTTACAGATGTATATTTTTTGGCTTATTACTCTTTTAATAAAAAGGTTGTTATAACATGCGTCCAAAACTATTTAAATTGAAATTTTTAATGTCACCACCTCAGCTATTAACCGTCCTCTGCTGAAGAACGGTCCTGAGCCACCTGCATCCACTGACTCCCTGCGATGCATTTTTTTTTTTGATGGGTGAAAATGGTATGGTAACCCCGCCTGCGCTAACGGGATACGCTGACGGAGCACCAGTGAAGGGTGATAGATGGGAATGAAAACAGGCCAGTTAGCCCATCATGATGAATTCATCAGAAATTAATCATGATAGTTTCTAGGGGGAACCGCGAGGTTGTTGGGTATATTGCTAGCAATGGGATTCTCAGTCTATATTACTAACAATCCCTTCCCCCCCTGCGATGCATTTGATGTCTTCATTCTATCTAGATAGTCTTAGAGATTTGATGTTCGTGTAGATTGTCATATATAATATATAAATAAATAAATATGTTCAAATTTGGTCTGGCATATTTGAATATAAAATAGAAGATATATATTCAGCAAATTTATATGTGACGTACGTATGTATGTTCGGCGTGAGGTCTCGATATAGATAGGGCCACCCCTTCCTTTCTCGTTGGTGTCGTAAGAGGCAACTAAGCGGACTTACTAGTCGAGGGGTGGGCAGCAGTGTTTTTCTTAAAACAATGTTTAACTGCGGTTGTCAACCTGCCTGCCAAGTGGAGGCGATTGTTCATCAGTGGATAGTTTATGCCTAGTATGATGAAGCTGTGGTTAATTTGAATTTTTCTATGTAAAAATTATAAAAAATATAAATGATTTTTAGTAAATTTGAGATGATTTAGTAATTTTTTATAAACGTAGACAGTTGAGGTTGCTCTGCAACATTTTATCTCTTCTCACTAGTCCCTTATCACCAGAATACTTGAAATGTAGATTCAAATATCTCTGTGATTCTCACACACGCGAACTTCGTTCTAACGACTCTCTTGTTCTCTCTATTCCTCTGCATCGTTCTGATTTTCTTTCCAATTCCTTCCCTCTTGAGGTCTCACGACTCTGGAATGCGCTACCCATGGACATGACAATTGTCTAACAAATTTATTTTTAAGAGAAGAATATCTTTTGAAAAAACTGTGAAAGCAGTTCATCATCTTCATCATCATCACTTTTGATCTCTATCATTGTTTATTTGTGTTATCGTATATAATCTGTAAGTATGTAGGTATATTTATATATGTATATTTATATTTGTATGTATGTATTTGTATTATATATTTGTATATTTATGTAATATTTGTTTAATGTATTCATGTATGTATATTTATATAAGCATAATGTGCGGTAGTTCTCCATTGTATGTGTTGTAATTTCTTTCACCACATAATAAAATTTCTGTTTTGCCAAAGGTTGACTGCGAGAGAATGCTATATAGTATTAAATCCGCTTTTTGTACCAGACATTTTTTGTAATGTGGTCAATAAAGAATAATTAAATAAATAAATAAAATATTGCAGTAATTTTAAGTTCAAATGCACCCATATTTTACAATAATGAAACTATGTTAATGCCTTTAAGTTAAATGCTTTGGTTTAATCCGTTATTAAGTACAGTTAGGTAAAGCACAATTTAATTTTATTTGGTATGCGGCATCTTCATTTGGCTTTAAAGTAATTCGATGATTGTTTTGCGTTGGTTTTATATCCTAAAATATTTTAACAATTCGATGATTTCATCTGCTATTAAAATAATATGTTTATTACCTGTGTGATTAAGAATTACTGTGATTGCGATATATGTATGTCGATAGATTACGTGGATACCGGTAATAAATATTTATTATTTTGTTTTTAACCATTTTAACTTATTATCAACAATACTGGTAATGATATGACAGTATTACAAAAGTATATAATAGCGATATTAGTTATTGAGCAATAAGAGAACATAGTTTGTTCTTGTTGTAACAATTTTGAACGTCTATTATGCAAAGCAATGGACAATAGAGTAATGAGCAGAGAGAGTGAAACCGTTTTGTGAATTTTAAGTATAGAATACGATGCATAAGTTAAAAATACTGCTTTCACGTTACACATTCAACTTTTATCTCACTATAGGAATAAATGTCTGTGGGATCCCGACTTAGAATAGGCTACCCCATCCTTTCCCGTGGGCGTTGTATGGGGCGACTAAGGAAACTTATGGTGGAGAGATCATGAGAACTTATAGTAAAGGCTGATATGATGATGGATGATGACAAACCAAACATAAAATGAAAAATATGTTATCATAAAAATACAAAATAAAGATATATAAAAAGAATATCAGTCGAATTTAACTAGAAATACCGATAGTTATATAAAATAAGGACGATCAAATTATTACTCTGGATTATTATGAAACGATTTGAATGCTTCCTTTTAATCTCGTATGATCATCGTTTTTCGCGTAGTTACGTAAGAATAGCCAACATAACTGTGCATCGGCCCACGGGAACCGAACCGGCATACCTCCTGCCGAATAATTCAGTAGCTTCTCGGAAATATCCAGCTCGTAATAAATTCTGGCCGGTTCGGCCGCTCATTATGCGGTACAGTCTACATTCCGAACTTACAGTTTTGTCCAATAAAAAATTCGGTCTCCACTATTGTTTCATTGTACACGGACGTTTGCCGTTTAGAGGTGGCTGTATCTGAAGAAGAAAGAAGGAAATAAATATTTTTATTTCTCTCCTTCTTTCTTTTAAAGTAACCTCAAATTTAAGTATTTTTCTATCCATTCTATTTCTATCCCACGCCATATCTTTAACCTCTCTATACGGCATGACACCTAGTGTTTCCTTTACCTGTCCCATGTAGTTATTCCTCGGTCCTTATCCTTATCCTCTTTTGCCCTCTAGTTTTCCTTCTACTATCCTTTGTGAAAAATCGTCATGTCATATAAGGTGGCTCAGCATTTTGCCTCTAGAATAAATCTCTATTGTTTTTATTAATGTTCTTTTCTCTTTCACTCTTTTCAAGACTTCCTCATTAGTTACATTTTCTGTCCAGCATATCTTTTCCATTCTCCTCCATGTCCACATTTCGAATGCTTCAAGCATCTTTCTTTCCTTTTGCGTCATTGTCCATGTTTCACACCCATATAATGGCATGCTCCAAATGTAAGTTTTTATAAATCTCTTACGGATATTAAGTATTAAATTTAATTTCCTAAAACGTCACACTGCCACCTCTATTTTGTTCGACTCTGTTCAAGATATATTTACGCGGAAACAAAGCTGCTTTCAAATCGTCCCCGCCGACACTCCGCTCTGCGAGACAAAATAAAACTAGAAAGAGTATTTATTCCAACCATTTTCTAAGTCAATTAAATTCGGAGATATCCAAACATGGTTGTCGTGACTCATATATAATTGTTTTTTGGCGACGATTCAAATGTTTCGCTGTTATTAGCAATGCTGGATGGGAAATTATTTGTATGTGTTGCTCTAAGGAATGTTTTGCGATAGAACGACGCTATGTTATTATTCAGAGAAAATATCTTAGAGAAGTTATCTACACGTAATTATATGTTTATAGTTACCTAATTCCTTTATATCTGCCATATTGTCTTACTTTTTACTATTGAGTAAGTATAATTTGGTATTTCTCTCTATTAAATGTCAAATATGTTCTATTTATTTGTGGAAGCTGCTGATTTCTATGTTATTAATACGTATACTCATATACTAAGTGTAACAAGAAATTCTTTGTTTCCCAAATGAAATGAAAAAAAAAAAAAATTATTAGGATTCTAGAAAAAAAAAATAGATTATGATACTAGTTTTTATCAGCGACTTCTGCAATATATTATTCTAGCGACTCGCCCCGACTTCGCACGGGTGCAATGCTGATACTAAATATACCTACCTACTACAGAATGCTACTATCTCCCTGCATTTTAAATCTGCAATATCTTTGGAATTATTCATTTAAATTACATGCTGTAAAGGGCCATATTGATCTATATTAAATGGACAATGTATTTAAGGTACTTAGTTGGATAAAAAATTAAGCTGTATTGCTTAAAATCACTTCGTAAATAAGTATTTTTTTCCGTAAAATGTAAAGGATTAAAAATGGTTATTGTGGGTTATCCTTAAGAGATAGACATACCATAGCGGACTTTTTTGTTGACCTCTTTAAGGTGTACAAAACTGTAGTACATTATTTTGATTTACCTCGTAGGGTTCAGCCAGCGTTTGCAATGTAAGTGTAAAAAAAAATTGTTTATTTACGACATCACATTAGAAACCTCTAAATTTACCAGTGTTTCTCTACAATATTATGCATGTATTATACATATAAATTTTCCTCTTGAATCACTCTATCAATTAAAAAAAACCGCTTCAAAATCTGTTGCGTAGTTTTACAGATTTAAGCATACATAGGGACGGGCAGACAGTGTCAGCGATTTTGTTTTATACTATGTAGTGATGATTAACCACAATAACTGTGGAGTACAGGCCACATATATTATTTATAGCTATATTTTATTATTTACCAAATTCGAAATTGACACGCAAATCTATTGTTTCCTTTTGGCTTGCCTTCTCGGCCCTAGTCTTCTAAGTTCCTTTGACTATTATACATATATTTCCAATTTCCATTCCTGGTTCCCTTTGTCGCCCACAATAACTATTTGAGATATATTAATTGACCGGGATATTAAGTAGCCTACTTTTTCTTTATATTAATTACTACGTTATTTATAACGATTGGTCGAGTCGTTAAAAAGATGCCAAGACGCAATAAGCAAACAAACTTTTACATTTATTGACTTTAACATTAGTAAGAATTTATTATTAATATTATAATAACTTATTAAAGTCTCGATTCTATTATTATTTTTATTGTTACTGAAAGACTGGCTTTTTCAGTCAGAAAAAACTTGTGACACTGCAACCTTTTCATGATCTTTCGTGCTCGACTTTTTTTTAAGTCAGCTGCCAATTTCTATCAATGATAGGAATTTTAAGATGTTTTTGTTTATGTAGCGATGTTTTTATCTCCTCAGGAGATAGTGTGTGTTTTCCAAACGAAATATATCGTTTATGTATGAGTGGGCTACAGCCACAAATTAAGTGCTGCGGCGTTTCTTGCTCATTGTGACAAAATCTGCAAACACTTTTTGGGCATAAGCCTAGTTGGGCCATGTGCTTGTTTAGTTTGCAGTGTTTAATGAAGGTCCTTGTTAATACAGACATATACCAGAGGGAGACTTTGTACAAAAGTTTGCTTGGGTACCTTTGTCACATTTGTGTTTCTATCGTTAAGCAATTGTTTTTGCATGGCTGTGTTCCGGTTTGAAGGGTGGGATATGGCAGTGAATTTACAGGGTACCGATTTTGTTTTTATGCAACTTATGTAGAATGGCAAACAAGCTGACGGTCCACCTGATGGAAAGTGGTAACCGTCGCCTATAGACATGAGCAGTACCATGAATATTACAGAGTATACTGTTTCGCTCATGATACCCCCCATGCGTTGCCACTCCTGAGGACTCAGGTGTTATTCCTCTGTACCCGGTAAATCTACGCCATATCCCACCCTTCAAACCGAAACACAGCCATGCAAACACAACTGCTTCACGGTAGAAACACGAATGAGACAGAGGTACCCAAGCAATCGACTTTTGTACAAAGTCTCCCTCTGGTGTATAAGTATGTAACACATTTTACTATATCATTATCGTCATACCAGCCTTTTAACTGTCCACTGCTGAACATAAGCCTCCCCTAGAGGGTTTTTGCCATTAGTTGCCACGCTTGGCAGGTGGATTGACAACTGCAGTTTGACTTTGAAGATGTTTCAAGAAGGACGCTGCTGCCCATCCCTCGTCCTGCCTTAGTCGCCTCTTACGACACCCACGGGAAAGGAAGGGGTGGTCTATTCTATGCTGGGACCACACAGCGATGAATATTGTCTGAATAATATAAACATATATAATTATAACAATGTATTCATCACGACTTGCCTTTTCACTTCACCTATCATCACTCACTGGTGCCCCGCCAGCGTATACCGTTAGCGCAGACGGGGCTACCACTTCATTGTCATACATAAAAACAAGAGCTTCTAGAAAATGCGTACAAGTATCGCGCGGAGATTGAACCTATGACCATCGGAAAGTGAAACAGTTAAACCTCTACACAATTAAAGTCGTTGTTACGTCATGTTCATAACACCTCTAGCAATGTTTCTAGATTATTTTTCACTATTCCATTGAACCCTTCCAATATGGCGGCGTAAAGAAATAAAAAATGTAAACACCTTTTAGGTCGAGCGGCCATAAAGGTGCCCACACACGGGCTAATGAGCCGCTGGAGATTTATCGGCAATAAATAATGTTAGTTACGTGTAATGACCATATGCGTAGTGGTACACGACTTGTGAATAGAGCCGATGTCAGTGTTGCCAGCTTAGCACTATCTAGGCTAGATCTATCTCTTTTTTCACTTTCCTGTTTAAATTCTAATTTAGTCTCTAGACTTATAATTAGTCTTAAATTAAGTTATATTAACAATATATGCCTCTAAAAATGGCATAAAAGGGTTAAGTTCTAGAGCTGTAAACAATATCTATGCCCAAATAATGTATTTTTTTTAAACGAGCATGTACCTCACTTGATGGTAAGTGACTACCGCCGTCCATAATCACCCACAACACCAACGGCATTGCAGGTATGCTGCCGGCCTTTTAAAAAGGCTCTTTTTCTCTTTGCTCTTTTCTTGAAGGTTATATTGTCGTATCGGTTCGGAAATACTGCTGCTGGAACTTGATACCAAAGAGAGGTTGTGCGTTGAAGAAAATGCCTTGAAAAACGCACGACGGAAGACCGCCACTCGTCCAGATGATTGGGATGAAACTTTAGTTTATGGCGGGTTGTACGGTGGTGAAAATCAGCAGTTTTCATTGTTCAACATTTTTTTTAACATTTCAACACGTTTTGTAAATTTTGCATATAAAGTAACATTACATTTAAGGCTTTTTATTTTATTTGATAACTACAGTTAAACTAAATCGCATCTAAATAGTGATTTAGCCGATTACAACTTTTTTTAAACCTATCTATCCCTTTTTCTGTATTTGATTTAGTCGGAAAATCCGACACGAAGATGGCAACACTGGCGGCTGTAAACAGTATGGAGTTGGGCCGAGACGGTCGCAGAATAGTAATGACAGAGGACGTTTCGAAATCTCTGCGAGATACAGAAAGCGGAACAATACTCTTTGTACGAGATCTCTTTTATTGTCATGTTATGTGTTACGGTCTCATAACCATTTATGGTTACGTTTTTCCATGTTTTTCGATTAAGTAAAACAATAATCAAGTACCTAGATAGAGAGACAGATACTCTTTATTGTTCCCTCCAAAAGATTGTAGTAGCAATAAACAAAAAAAAAATCGAGTAATATAAATGAGAAAACATTATGTTTGTTTTTGTTCTGGATGATGTATCTTTGTACAAAAGTCGTTTGCTTGGGTACCTCTGTCCCATTCGTGTTTCAACCGTAAAGCAGTTGTGTTAGCATGACTGTGTTTCGGTTTAAAGGGTGGGATATAGCGTAAATTTACAGGGTACAGAGGAATAATACCTGAGTCCTCAGGAATGGCAACGCATGGGGGGTATCATGGGCGCAACAGTATACTCTTTTATGTCCATGGTATTGCTCATGTCTATAGGCAACGGTTACCATTTTCCATCAGGTGGACCGTCAGCTTGTTTGCCATTCTAAGTTGTATAAAAAAAAATGATGGTGTATGGAGGTCACTTGTCATGCTATTAATAAAAAAAAATATGCATTTTATGTGCGTCTGGTATGCAACGAGATGGTCAAATGGACAATATACTTGAAGCTAGTTATTAATTAATATATTATATTCAAACAAGGTCGTGTGGCTCCGGTATAGAATGGGCCACTCCTTTTCTTTCTATGGGTGTCGTAAAATACAATTAAGGGAACTTCATGGTCGAGGGATTTGTAGCAGCATTCTTCTTGAAACGTCACCAATATCTAACTGCGGTTGCCAACCCGCTTGACAAAGGTGGCAACTATTGGCAAACTCCC
Source organism: Galleria mellonella (assembly GCF_026898425.1). Lineage (NCBI taxonomy): Eukaryota > Metazoa > Arthropoda > Insecta > Lepidoptera > Pyralidae > Galleria > Galleria mellonella. The sequence continues at coordinate 5,291,629 of NW_026442176.1, forward strand.
TTATGGGACAGGCATATGTTCAGGAGTGGGCAGTTAATAGCTAATATGACAATAATGGTAAAGAAAATAAACAAAAATTGTTTTTAACGAAATATAAAGAATTTCGGTTTGCTCAATGGTTGACTGGTAGAGAACATCGTGGGGTGTTAAGCCCGCCATATGTAAATAATTTCACTGTAAATAAAATTTTATATAAATTAAAAAAAAAATGAGTTCAATACAGTAAATATAGTGTAGTAAATTTTGTCGGTTAATCTACAACTTATCGATATCGGTTCAAAATTAACAGAGATATGTACAAAAAATATATGCGATATTACAATTTCCTTCTTTGTGAACGCGTTTAAATTTACCGAACTTCACAGTCATAGTTGTCGTTATTTTAACGCTCACAGCTAATTGTCGAGATAAAACTAACTAATAACTAATGTGCGAATTAAAGAAGCACAATCAAAGAGTACTTACTTATGATTTATTGTTCTAGTGAGGGTATTGCCCTCTAGTGACAAGTTTCTAGACTGCTTTTATACAATAATACTTACAGTTTACAGAGGATGTACCACACTCTATTGGTAAGCATAAATAAAGTTTTTTTTTTTTTAATGGATGATAATGGAATGGTAACCCCGCCTGCGCTAACGGTGTACGCTGGCGGGGCACCAGTGAGGGATGATAGGTGAGAATGAGAAGGCAGGTCAGTTAGCCCATCGTGCTGAATACATCTGGAACTCAACACGATGGTTTCCAGGATGGGACCACGTGGAGCTCGACCTAATAGGGTATATTGTATATGTGACTGGTAGTTCGCATTACTAATATTTTTTTTTATACAACTTAGAATGGCAAACAAGCTGACGGCCCACCTGATGGAAAGTGGTAACCGTCGCCTATAGACATGAGCAGTACCGTGGACATAACAGAGTATACTGTTTCGCCCATGATAATAATATCTATAATAAGGAATGATAATATCTTAAATTATAATCAAAATATATATTAAACCTATATTAAATACAATGGAAATCGTCACGAAAATTAATTATGGTAAAGCTCAAATGTAACTCTTTCTAAATTAAAAACAAAACGGAGAAAATTCACTTAATATGTTACAAATTAGGTCATTTTAGCCCGTAATAATAAAGATCATTGTTATTATAAATGTTTAGTAGGTACTCATAAAAAAATACGTAAAAAAGGTACGTGTTGAGCATATTCGTATAACATCTTCTTTTGCAGGTGGTTAAAGCATAAAATCCAAGGTCATTGGAAGGCCTTCGAATGTCAATTCGACTTGAACAATTATACACACATATGTCCACAAGTTTCTAGACGAGATTGAGGGGCATCGAACTTCAATACCAAATCACTTTACAGCCGTATGTCCAAATTAATTCGCGGTACCCAACTGTGAATAACACGACAATGACTCATTATATGTTTTTTTTTATATAAATATTTCCTTAATTTTAAAGTTGGATATCCAAAAGACGTAAGATCTAAACTCGTATGTTTTTTTTAATGTTTAACTTATGCAATTACGTGGCTAGTTTTTAATCGATTATCAATTTTCTTTTTAATTTATTTAATTTATATTTCTTAGATTCAGAACATGTTGTGGCTGCGTTTAAATGCCTTAATCCACTAGTGAATTGTATTGAAATGCTTCGCTGTATCCTTATATTGGCGATCCCATAAATTTAAACATAGTATATTTAAATAAATACATACAATGTCAATAAAGATTTAAAAGAGTAACTGTTCAGTTTCTTGCGGGCTCTTTTCAAGAGATAACAACTTTTTGAATGTTGCAGTAGGTTTAAATTAAATTACGCCTGTACAAGGTTACCACTAGAGAATCTTCATATATATATATATATATATATATATATATATATATATATATATATATATATATATATATATATATATATATATATATATATATATATATATATATATATATATATATATGTATATATATATGTAATATATATATATATATATATATATATATATATATGTAATATATATATATATATTAAAATTACTCGTAAATAAATATTGTTTATGTTAAATCAATAAACGTTACATGCATTTAGTTTATCTCTCTCTTGCTCTGTTATTATCTGTGGGGCATTAAAAAGGTAAAGAATAGGTACACGTTTAGAATTATAGTAATGATCTTGGATTCGAGTAATACTTAACAGGATTTATTTAATTTATAATCTATACTTAATGTTGATTCCGAGCATTGAATAATGTATACATACATACATAAAATTTAATTACATTTCTATTTATTTTTATATCTCATTAAAATGTATTCTAAGTTCAACTTTAATTAACTTCAAAGCAGCGGAGTTAAATGTGTCGTGGCGTAATGACTACAAAATGAACGAACACGCCTGTCTGAGTGCTCCGTAACAGACGAGCCGAGCCGGGGACCGAACTAGTATTTATACACAGTGCTTACACGACTATAAAAAAAAGGCATGACCGTGTACAGGGTTAATGTTTGTTAGGTTTACTGTATTTGTTTTTGGTACTTTTCTTGTCATCTAAACGATTATCTGAATGTTGCATGTGTGCTATTAAGTACTTGGATGTGTATGTTTATTAGTGTCCGACCGAACTTTCGGTTTCGGTTTCGGCTAGTTTCGGCCAGAATTTGTACTTTCGGCCTTAGTTTCGGTTTCGGCTGCGCTGAAATTTTGTGTGTGTGTTTGTGTTGTTGTATGTGTGTCTTACTGAAAGTTGTTTTTTTTTTAAGTTTACTTCCAAGAGTAAGTCATATTTTTAACATGTTTTTACATATAAATATTATTTTAGATATAACGTGTTTTTACATATAATACATATATGACATATTTGTTACATATTTTAATTAGTTTATTATTACCCTTTAACTATATGTGTGTTTGTTAAAATAATTGTGTAAAAAATAAACTACATTTCAGTATGGAAGAGAAATTTTAAATATATTTCTTATAATTCCACTATAATTAACCACGATGGTTTCCAGGGGGAACCGTGTGGAGGTCGAACTGATTAGGTGTATTGCTGACAATAGGTCAGTTAGATCCCATTACTAACAATCCCTTTCCCCCCAGCAGTGGACAGTTAACGGCTGAAATGACGGTGATGATGAATTAATAAACAATAATTGATAAATTACGGCTGCAAAGGGGAGAGCGGAAGGGGGGGACTGTCCGGGGGAAAGTCGAGGAGTCCGTTCCGTGCGTACTCACCATACTGTTCGGGTGTTTCCGAAATCTTGTTCGGATACTTCGTACGCAACGGGATCGTGCGTGCATGTTTTTTTGTTCATACGTTTGAATTTGTTCTTGGAAAGTCGACTCTTTCGAAATGAAATAAGAATGATTTTAGAACGTCGTAACAGCCTAACTGGCCGGTGGGACGCTAAAAATAATTAAAAAGGGAAAACGTAAAATCCTCGCAGTTGTGTGCGTGCGTTAATAAAATATGTGAGCGACAAAAGAAATCAGGAATGGAAATTGTAAAATAAACGTAAAATATACGAATGAATGAATGAAAATTCTTTATTGTTCCCTTCACAGACTAATACATTAACAGCATGCCATTATGTGTCCACTGTTGGACATAGGCCTCCTCCATAGACTGCTATAAGGAGCGGTTCTGACCCACCGGCATCCACTGACTTTCTGCAATGCATTAGAAATCGTCACTCCATCTAGTGGAAGGTCGTCCTACACTGCGTTTGCCCGTTCGGGGTCTCCAATCAAGAATCTATCTTCCTCATTGATTGTCTGTTCTTGGAGTTATTTCAATATTTTCAAATTTGATTAAATTTGAATGTTCTTAAAGCTTTACTTACTAAGATGTGCTAGTTACTATTCCTTTTTAAAAGGCCGGCAGCACACCTGCAATGCCGTAGGTGTTGTGGGTGACCATGGGCGGCGGTAGTCACTTACCATCAGGTGAGCCGCATGCTCGTTTGCCCCCTGTTTTTTAAAAAAAAAAAAAAAAAAAAAAACGAGGTTCTTCAAAAGGGGGGTAAAGAGTTCTTTAGGGTAAGCAACGCACACGTAATACCCCTGGCATTGCACTCGTTCATAGGCTACGGTAACTGATTACTGTCAGATACGCCGTATGATTGTTTTCCACCTCAGTGGTATAAAAAAAAAAAACTTTCCTTTAAATCTGAAACTATTAAAACAATACTAATGAAAAAGTTTGTACCTATATTACATATCTTGATGAAACTGATCCCTATAGTGCATTGTAAAGAACTTGTTTCAATTATTGAATTATTGTAATAATTTATTGTTTTGCTCTTTTAAGGGCAAAACAATAAACTGAGTTGTGACCATTTTGTGTTACTGTGGCACACGCATGAAGGAAGGGAAATTGTTGTTTTATATATTTTACTTTTTTTTTTTGTTGCTTTTTTTTTGTTTTTTTCATTCTTTTATCTCTTTTTTTTTAATTTATTTCAAGTTAGTAACAGTTACATAGACAGTATATATACTTAGTGCTGCGAAACTGCATTGCAGTTTGTGTGCAGCTTTACGCTCATTGTACATACAGCTTTTTAAACAATTATACACTTATATCCTAATCCTATATACTAAACTTATATCTTTATACATACATATACACAGATATGCATATATACACATACATATACATACAGACACATATACATACAGACACACATGCATATACTAAGTGTACACACATACCAGTAACATCCACTTTTTCCATTCCATATTCTTTTACATTATGTGTATGTTTGTGTTGTAATTTGTGTGCTTTAAGTAATGAAAATTAATTGTCTATGTATCTATCTATCTATCTATTCTCAGTTTGCAATGATATTTATAAACCCATAAATAACGGACCAAGTTTAATACGTCAGAGTATAAAATGCACAGAATTTATTGCGAGTTATACAGTTTCAACTATTTTAAGTACTTTTGCATTTTTATTGTGGCATAAAACGTGAAATTACGGCAGGTGTGGCAAGTGGCGAATTATTTTTAGGATGCATAAATCTAATTGAGAATAAATAAAAGCACATCCAACTGTTGTTGGTGTTTAGTTCAATATGAATTATTCATGGCGGCTATTGAAATGGTTCGCGTTTCGTACCAATGTTGGTGGTGGCGACCAATGTTTGTACTATTTATTGGTGGACATATTAAATGGCTATATTTTTAAGGTCTTATCTCTTTAAATATTGCCAAAGTGTAACAGCGGCTGTCAATTCGTTTACCAGGTGTGGCAACTACTGACAAAAATCTCCCTTTATGGGGGAGGCCTATGTTCAGCAGAAGACAGTTATCGGCTGATATGATTTCGATTTTACTGCATGTAAAAAAATTAATTTATTCCATATATTTTTTTGTAATTACATTTATGTCAAAAATACCTATTTAAAAATATATATTATGATAATTGAAAATGTATATATTGTAGATTGAATTAAGAGATTCCATTGTTTCTGCCCACCCTAATGGGAGGCAGGCGTGACAGATATGTATGTATGTATGCATTAACAGTTGAAAGTCATAGTTTAATGTTCATATTCAGCTTTTTGTCCGTTTTTCATTAAGTTTTTGACATAATTTTGTATTAAAAATTGCAATAATTATTCAATTCCATTGCATTTATTACAACACATTTATTATTATTAAATAAATTATTAATATTAATATAAGTTAAATTACTCAAACATCGTTTCGAATTCAAATGAAAACATTAGACATTATTAATTACAATCATAATTAATAATGCATAAATTTTACATGCATTTACATATAAATTAACATGTGAACGTAAGCTGCCAAATGTTGGTCCAATGTTGGTCCAATGTTGGTCCTAATGATGAACGAATTAAATATATTTGGCGAACACAATAGAAAGTCGTACATTCGTTTCGGACAGGAAATATATTAAATATTATAATATAAATGCCGTATGTCTGTGTGCGTACAATTTTTATTCAAATTTTAGATTCAAATGATGTAAATCGAGAAGCGTCTGTGAACGTTTATTGGGTTTACCGTTACATCTATCTTTGTAAACTCGTGTTGCTATGGAAATTAATACTTGGCATAGATTAGGTAAGAAGGATACATTAAAAGAACACGTGTTGCCTAGTAACTGAGTTTAATTTAATTTTATTCAACTTAAAATTGCAAATAACGTGATGGCCTATTAAATGGTAACCCTGCCCGCGCTATCGATATACACTGGCGGGGCACCAGTGAGGGTGTTTTGATGGATGAAAATGGTATGGTAACCTCGCCTGCCAGCCCATCGTGACGAATTCAACGATTAATTAGTCACAATAGTTTCCAGGGGGAACCGCGTGGAGGTCGACCTGATAGAGTATATTGATAGCAATAATGACTAACCTCCCTATTACTAACAATCCCTTCCCCCTGAGAGAGATCAGTTGTGAATCATAGGTAGGCGTATAGCCGTGTGGTCGTAAGATCTGTACAAATGGATATATTCGTAATACTTTTTTAAACTTATTTTATACTAGCCGCCCCGCCCCGGCTTCGTACGGCTGTATTTTCCGCCTCGCGTCTCTGTAATCTGACTTCAGGCTGCAGCTGAAAATCAGTGGGTTGCTTTTAAGCAAAACTATCACTGAACTGTGACTATTTTATTTTATTTAATTTTTTTTTTGTGTATTATTTTATATTTATATAACTAACTTATTTGATTCTAAGAATTCAGTAAATTTTGTTGTTAATTTACATGTATCATATATGAATCAAATAAAGTGTTTATCTATCTATCTATTTACTTCTATTACAATAATAAAGTTGCAGCCATTTTATGTTACTTTGGTACACACGAAAGAAAAAAAGAACTAATCTATGCCACTGTTTTTATGTATTTTTCTTTTTATATGTTTCTTGTTCTCATATTTTTGTAGATTTTATCTGTATTTTGTGCTATTTACAAATAAATTATCTATTTATCTATCTATTATTATTATTATAATTTTTACAAAAATTTACATCTCTCCTTTTAATGAGAGGAAATGGCAAAATAACGCTATTATTATAAACTATTATTATTTATTTATTTATTATTTATTGCACAATAAAACTTTGTACAATTGGCGAGCTTAATACCATATTGCATTCTCTATTAGCTAACTGTTAGGTAAAAGGGGGGAAAGGGATTGTTAGTGATGGAGACTGAGAATCCTATTACTAGCAATATACCCAACCAAAGTTCCCCCTGGAAATATCATTATAAACTCATTATATATATTTATTTATTATTTATTAGCGCAGGCGGGGCATTTTCAATCAAAAAAAAAAACAAAAAAAAAACTATTAGGTAAAAACAAAAAGCGTATGAAGGGCAGATGTGGTGAAAAATTTCAAATACAAATGTCTTTATTGTGGATCATAGGTCAAATTAAGGTATTATTACATCTAAATATTCCAGCTATATAACTATATATGGAACAATTATAAATATAAATTATAGGGGGGAAAGGGATTGTTAGTGATGGAGACTGAGAATCCTATTACTAGCAATATACCCAACCAGGTTGACTCCTCGCGGTTCCCCCTGGAAACTATCATGGTTAATTCCTGATGAATTCATCATGATGGGCTAACTGGCCTGTTTTCATTCTCATCTATCACCCTTCACTGGTGCTCCGCCAGCGTATCCCGTTAGCGCAGGCGGGGTTACCATACCATTTACACCCATCAAGAAAAAATATAAATTATAAATCTATTTATCTAATACATAATATAAAAAAAAACCCTTTATAAATGACACCAATAAAACACGCTAATATATCTTAGAGTCGCACCTAGCACCAATAAAAGTTTTAACACGCCGTAAGCTTAAATACGACGTAATGGCTCACTAAAACAGCTCGTGTAATGCTTTTCACACGGGATTAGCTGCAACTGTTGTAAAACTTAATAGAATACGGTACCCCTGTGAACAGTAGCGTAGGTATAACAAAATTGGTTGCGATTTTTGAGCGAATTTTTATTTAGCATTAAAATACCTCACGATTAATATCACCTTTTTTGGAAAGGGATTATTGGCAATGGAGTTTGACAGCCCCATTGCCAGCAATATGCCCTATTAGGTCGACTTCCACGTGGTTCCTTCTAGAAACCATCGTGAACAATTCTTGTTGAATTCGTCACGATGGGCTAACTGACCTGCTTCATCCTCACCTATCATCCTTCACTGGTGCCTCGCCGGTGTATACCGATAGCGCGGATGGGGTTACCATTCCATTATCACCCATTAAAAAAATTACCTTTTATTTTTTTTATTATTTAATTAGTATGCAAATACATTTAAAAAAATATGGATTTTTTAGTACCACTTAAACATCTTGGGCTTGTGTGTGATACCCGATGGGAAGTGATTTCTTTTTAAAGAATAATGATCAGATGGTAACTCCGCCTGTGCTATCGGTATACGCTGGCGGGGCACCAGTGGGGAGTGACTGGAGAGAACAAAAGTAAGTCAGTTAGCAGAGGGAGACTTTGTACAAAAGTCGATTGCTTGGGTACCTCTGTCCCATTCGTGTTTCTACCGTGAAGCAACTGTGTTTGCATGACTGTGTTTCGGTTTGAAGGGTGGGATATGGCGTGAATTTACAGGGTACAGAGGAATAACATCTGAGTTCACAGGAATGGCAACGCATGGGGGGTATCATGGGCGAAACAGTATACTCTGTTATGTCCATTGTACTGCTCATGTCTATAGGCGACGGTTACCAATTTCCATTAGGTGGGCCAATTTCCATTGGATGTAGCTTGTTGAAACAACGGCTCGTTGAAACACAGCCATGCAAACACAACTGCTTCACGGTTGAAACATGAATGGGACAGAGGTACCCAAGCAATCGACTTTTGTACAAAGTCTCCCTCTGGTAATAATAATAATTTATCTAATAATAATTTATCGTTTATTCGTCGCCATTATTAAAAACTTAGGTATTATAACTCCGATAAAATATTTCATACATAAATTATTTTTTTACATACATTATTAGATTTATTTATTTATTTGTAAGAATATATATATATATATATATATATATATATATATATATATATACATATATATACATATATATTGGATCTATCAATTGTCAATACAAAACTACGTGCTTCAAATAAGAAGGTGTGAAAGGTACTAATCAAATCAAGATTCAGTATATCAGCACGCAATACCTGTTTACGGTAAGCCGATATCTCTCATAATGAACCGTGTGAATGAATGAATATTTATGAGGCAGCCGATGGAGCCCTGCCGCTGCCCACGCTGCAGTAATCCAATCTTTATTATCGGCTTGTGTCTGTATCATCGAAATGGGAGAGTGCTCTATACATATATTGGGCGATGGTATCTGCCAAGTATACTGTGTGAAACCTAAATTTTGTTGTACAGAACACTAGAAATCTTTGTTATAGGATCATCATCATCATTAGTTCAGCTGTCTAGAGGTTTACAGGGTACAGACGAATAACACCTGAGTCCTCAGGAATGACAACGCATGGGGGGTATCATGGGCGAAACAGTATACTCTGTTATGTACATGGTACTGCTCATGTCTATAGGCGACGGTTACCACTTTCCATCAGGTGGGCCGTCAGCTTGTTTGCCATTCTAAGTTGTATAAAAAAAATACTTGCCACGCGGGGGAAAGGGATTGTTAGTAAAGGGAAATTTAGTCCCCATTAGTATCAATATACCCTATCGAGTCAACCTCCACGCGGTTCCCCCTGGAAACTATCGTGACTAATTTATCGTGGAATTCGTCACGATGGGCTCACTGTCTGCCCTTTCATCCTTAGTCATCTTTTTTCATCTCTCACTGGTGCCATGCCAATGTATACCGATAGCGCAGGCGGGGTTACCATTTCATTATCATCCATTAAAAAAAAGCACTTGCCACGCTTGGTAGGTGAATTAGCAACCGCAGGTTTTCGTGATTTTTAAAGAGGAACGCCGCTTCCAATTTCTGTATTCTAAGCGGGGATGAATTTTGATTAAGAAATGATACAAAAGGCGGCCTTACAAGCATATCTATAAGCAGACCCTTCCAGATAATGTTTGGGTAGTGGATAATAGTCTACCTATCTGTCTATTTGTTCTAACAACGTACAAAAACTAACTTATCTAAGTGATGTATGTAATCTAGAAGCAGTCTACTTCATTGTGTCTTCTGCTTCGGAAATACTACACGCTTACGAAACAGAGAGAGAAAAACTAGAGCGGTTATAAAATTACGAAAGACGCCAAATTAAACATCGAACACCGTTGAAGCGATCTTCCTGCTGATAAAACGAAAAGGACAAAAAAGCGCTCCATATGTTCCCGACACGTGCTCGCGCGCCGAAGCCTTGCCGGGAAGTGGGTCATGGCGTCCTTGACTTTGAACCGGCTGCGCTTGCGCAGCGTTGCTGAAACAAAACAACCACGACGGCTGCCCGCCGCCTCCTGACCTTGGGCTTGGGCAGCTTATTACAATTGCAATTTTTATAATGTTGCCAGCATTGAAAATGGAATTTTATACTATTTTGTGTTCAAATTAATATATTTCGTTAGTTTCTTTGTATGTAATATGTATGAAAAATATATTAATATGAAAATTGCGATATTACTTTAATTTAGTTTTCAGATTTTTTTTTAGAAAGTTTTTTATACCTGCTAGATTTATGCCGAAACATTGACAGCGTAAATTTGTTTATAAAGTAGGCATCTAATGCGTTAATTAATAGAAATACCATATCCTAATATCTAATGTACAAAGTTTAACAGTTTAGTTACTTTAACAATAAATGTAAAGCAAAATTTCATGAAAGATTAAAGAAAATATGTAATCCTATATTGTTAAGACAGTATTTCACGCAGCGTGACTGATGACCAAGGAATTTATAATAAAATTATGTTAATTGATATTTCATTAATTAATGTTTTTTTAATGTAATGTAAAAATTGATATTAATTAAAAATAAATTATTATAGTAATGAATGTAAAAATTTGGTATATACCTGAAATATAGAAACATAAAGAGATTTATCGTTATTTATCTATGTATTTAACTCTTTATTGCACCATTATTTACTGGGTACAGAGGAATAACACCTGAGTCCTCAGGAATGGCAACGCATGGGGGGTATCATGGGCGAAACAGTATACTCTGTTATGTCCATGGTACTGCTCATGTCTATAGGCGACGGTGACCACTTTCCATCAGGTGGGCCGTCAGCTTGTTTGCCATTCTAAGTTGTATAAAAAAAAACAGAATAATAAAAATAAACAATGACTTATAAACAATTCAAGTGAAATACAATACGAAGTACATATCAAAATACATACATAAAGGTACAAAAGGCGGTCTTATCGCTAGTCTTATCTCTTACAGACAAACTTTGGTTAGAGAAGAACATATATATTACTATTATTATTATTAAATAATTACATAAATGTATGTATAAAAAGTTTAGTTATAACCAAATGGTATCACTTTATTGAGTTATTCTAACGACTATAATGTGCCTCTAGTGAGAAAGGGTTCAATTCAAAATGGTCACTTTTCAGGAGAGCCAAAAAACTATTTTAAATAAAGAAAAAAAAATTCCTGCTTTTATTATTGCTAATTGAATAAGTCAATGAATTTAAGTTTTAGTGTTGGAAAGATTTGTACAGAGCGGCGTACTGGCAACACTAGTCATCCCGGGGTCACCTTCCGTCAGGCGCGGGCGCCCGTGATAATTGTTATTATTAGCCCATCAAAGTGCACGCCGAATGCATAGATGAAATGTGAACAGAGGCGACACTTTGTAACAGAATAAACGGTATAATCCAATAATTACCAGAGGGAGACTTTGTACAAAAGTCGATTGCTTGGGTACCTCTGTCCCATTCGTGTTTCAACCGTGAAGCAGTTGCGTTTGCATGGCTGTGTTTCGGTTTGAAGGGTGGGATATAGCGTGAATTTACAGGGTCCATGGTACTGCTCATGTCTATAGACGACGGTTACCACCTTCCATCAGGTGAGCTGTCAGCTTGTTTGCCATTCTAAGTTGTATAAAAAAAAATTAACACTTTTTTTATGAGTGAAGATGAAATGGTAACCCCGCACAACCCCCGACAGCATTGGCGGTGTACGTTGACGGGTCACCAGTGAAGGGTGACAGGTGAGGACGATGACAGGTCAGCTGGCCCATAGTGACCACTTGAACAAAAAATTACCACTATGATTTCCAGGGGGAACAGCGTGGTGGTTGACCTGATAGGGTGTATTCCTAGCAATGAGGTTGTTAAATCTAAATAAATAAATAAAATAAATATATACGGACAAATCACACAGATTGAGCTAGCCCCAAAGTAAGTTCGAGACTTGTGTTATGGGATACTAACTCAACGGTACTATATTTATTTAACACATATATTAAACACCAATGTTAAAGGACTTTTCCAAGAATTCAATAAGTATACGTCGCAGGCAGTTATAGCTCGGAGGACGACGAATCAACAATCCCTTTGACCTATTTAAACTTTATTGCACCAATATTGAAGGGCTTGGTGAAGAATTTTCAATAAGTAAACGCGATATATGACGACCGACCCGACGGGGAAGATGGAGTGGTGACTTACGGGCAAATGCATTATAGGACGATATATCAGTGGATGCACTAGTGACTAATTGAATAAAAATTAACCACTATGGTTTACAGGGGAATTGCGTGGAGGTTGATCTGATAAGGCGTATTGCTAGCAATAGGCCTGTTGATTCTCATTACTAACAAGGGGTAAATTTTGCAAAGCAAGATGCATTTGTTTTGATGTTTTTTTAAATTGATTGGACTACGCGTCCAGATATAGCAATTAGTTTTTTTTTTGTTGGCGATTATCATATTTATTTTATTCACTTCATTTATTCACTATGTCATTTAATAGTCGGCACTGCCCTTATTATATAAAATTGAAAAATGAATCTATGCAACCACATAGAAGTATCAACACTAAAGTCTATTAATATTCATAGTGTTATACCGCTACCAACCTCTGTTAAAAATATCAATATTTATGGGCGTCATAAAAGGCCTAGCTGTTTTATTTCATACTAGTTATGTGGCCCGGCTTCGCACGAGTAGATAGAATTTTCGATAACAATAAAATAAAGTCTATGTTTTTTTTTTGATGGGTGAAAATGGTATGGTAACCCCGCCTGCGCTAACGGGATACGCTGGCGGAGCACCAGTGAAGGGTGATAGATGAGAATGAAAACAGGCCAGTTAGCCCATCAGGATGAATCATTAGGAATTAACTATGATAGTTTCCAGGGAGAACTGCGAGGAGGTCAACCTGGTTGGGTATATTGCTAGCAATGGGATTCTCAGTCTCCATTACTAACAATCCCTTTACCCCCAATAAAGTCTATGTTACGCGCAGAATTTAAAAATCGGTTAATAGTTTTTGAGTTTAATAAACAAACAATCAAATCTTTCCTCTTTATAATTTTAGTATAGATATTTTCATACAAATACAGGTTGTATGAAATGCCATGTGGTCCGGCATAGAATGGACCACTCCTTCTTATTCCGTAGGTGTCGTAAGAAGGGGCTTAATGGTCGAGAGATGGACAGCAGCGTCTCTATTAAAAGACCACCAAAGACTAACTGCGGTTACTGATTCGCTTATGGAGGAGGGCTATACTCAGCAGTAGATAGTTAATACGTTAAAAGGTTACATATATTTTATACAAACATTTATTTGTTCGAAGTGACACGGGCCTGGTGGTTACGAGATCGGTGCAGTGCACTGTCTGTCGTAGGCGTTCCTATTGTTCTATGGCGCAGGTGCGCCGCGCATGCGCGCACAGATTTATGCGTGGCTCATGCGCAGGCGTCCCGCCGCCAGCACCCCACCACGCGGTTTGTTTTTATTACCCGGCAAAGAGGTTTTACGAGTGTTTTGCGCACTTTTTATTGCCCTTGTACACCAGAATTTCGATTTTAATAACAATATCTCCGCTTTTTTATTGTTTGTTATTATTGTATGGAGGTGATACAAAAAATTACGACTTTTATCCTAACAAAGTACATCGATAAATAATAGATTATTTCGTAAATATATTTGGTTAAAAGTAGCTTTGTAAAAAACGATAACAGCTTCAATTTTAGAAGTAGCTTTTCAAAGAACGAGAACAGCTTCAATTGTAATTAAATTAATAAGCGATCAACGCGAAGTAAAAGCAAAAATTTAAATATATATATATGTATATTTATTTATGTATGTGTATATGATTATGCTGTCACAGATTTTTGTACAGTCTCATTATTAAAATATGTTTTAAAAGTATTTGTAAACATGCCTATTTGAATATAGTTTCAACAAAGATAAAATTAAGTTCACCAAACGCTCTTCTTACCTAAATAGCGATCGTTGTAAACAATTTCAGAGCTTAAAGCTCACATGTCGAGCTTTATTTTTCCACAAAAAAAAAAATGAGTATACTTTAATAAGTTAATCCCAAAGCTCTAATGACGCGTCGCGACTGTGATGGAGTAACCCTGTCGCTCGTGCAAATGTAAACAACACGTAATAACACCCTAACCGCTACATAATAAGGTTTATTATCGTTTGCTTTTAATGTAGCAATGAATTTGTGTAGTGTGAAGGGAATAAACAATTCGGGACTAAAGATGGCGCGATAAGCGCTCGGCTAGTATGACACAGGGCTGTCTATTAATCAAGATTTAAGTTTCAAAAGTAATATTATCATTTGTTAATATTTTGAATAATTCAAAATTCTTTTCTGTTGCATTAATATGCAATACGATAAGCAGTCATCAAATGATTTGGTATCCAAATAAATGTAAATTTATTTCGGTCAATCAATATATTCCGGTCGTGTGGACGAAATAGCGGGAAAAGACTAGTTACAAATAATGATTTCTTATAAAAAAATAAAAACATTATCAATTAAAATAATTAACAGTTCCGACCTCATCTATTAAAAACTAAAGTATATATCCTATCAGACGAAAAATATATATTTAAGTATGTATTCTGTCAAATAAGAAAATAATTTTCCAAATCGGTTTATAACAGACGAAGTTATGAGGCGACAAACATAAAAAAATACAACGAATTTAGAGTCTCCTTTTTTTAAGTCGGTTAAAAATTAAAAGCGCTCTTTCAGTAATATTTTGATTATTTGATTGATTTATTCAAACACAAACTAAGGAATCTGTGATAGAAATACTAAGAATAAAAAGTCAGACTATTTTTGGTCTAGAGAGAAATAATGTACCTACATGTATTCTATAATCTATGGTACCTACTTAGTGCCATGTGGTCCCGGCATAGAATAGGCCACCCTTTTCTTTCCCGTGGGTGTCGTAAGAGGCGACTAGAGGAACTTAGTGGTCGAGGGATGAACACCAGCTTCCCTCTTAAAACATCGTCAAAACAAGTGCGGTTGCCAATCTGTCTACTACTAGTACTATTGGCAAAGTAGTTGCCACGTTTGACAGGCCTCCTCCTTATGAGGGAGGCCAATGTTCAGCTGTGGACTGTTAACGGCTGAAATAAGAATAATAGTACATTACTGCAGCGGCCAGCAACTGAGGCATTGGTGGACGAACGTGCAAATGTGGGCCGAGGCGCAGTCGAGGCGCACATACGTGAGTCCATCAATGCCTAGTTGTGGCCAAGGCTTGTATAGTACTTTTCTCAAACAATGCGCGGAAATCAAAAACACAATTTTACTTTTTAAGTTTAATGACGAACAATAATAATTTTTCGCGCGCCATAATGTTCCTATGTTTTTTTTTTTCAATAAACAGCTTTCTATTTGCAAGCCAGTTCGAAATTTAAATAAAACCTTTTATTAGTTACCTCCTTGGTAGCCATGTTTCGAAGTAAAAGGTCATTCCATTTTTAAATTACAGGACAGATATGAGTTTACATAGTAATTTATCTGGCCGCAAAACATGACTGATATGAATTTTCATACAACTTTTGCCGGCCGCTGCCCGCACCAGTACGGCAATTTTGATTTATATCGAAAAAGATTGTCAAAATAATGCTCACATTTCCAAGCATGTTTGAGAAAAAATATATATATAATCATTTACTTAAATATAAATTTAACAACAGTATGCATAAAAAAAGCTGTACTCTACAATGTATACATATTAAAAATGTCCCCTAACTGTTGTGTAGATGTAAAAAATGAAAAATCACACGTCGACCCGGCCGCGTATTCTCACGTATTACGTCGTGTTGCCTCCATAAATTATCGATATGGCTATATTTTGCAGCGATATGCTAACAAAAGTATGACAATGCGTTGCGTTCCGGAATCCATCTGACTACCCGCTGTACCCCGCCCCTGAACCCTCGCCGACCCCGCACCCCCTGCGCCCCCTACAACCCCGAGCCGGGTTCACAAAAAATCATATCACATCTCGTTACCAAATCTACCTTTTGTTGCAACGAGATACGACGATGTTAAATATTTTGGATGTGGCATTTTAATTTTGATCGGCTATTTACCAATTACTGTAATAGTATGTAGAATGTTTTTGTGAGATAGCTTATTTTTATTTATTTATTTAAACTACTGGCAAAATCTCCCAAGAGGGAAGCTTGTGTTCAACAGTGGGCATTTAAACTCTGATACTAATAAGACGGTGGACTGATGATATAACAGAATATATAGGAAAAGACTGGTTTATGATAGGCAGAAACAGAGAGTTGTGGAGAAAGATGTAGGAGGCCTTCACCCAAAGAGGGGCCCATGTCCAAAAATCTAAGAAAGAATTACACTAACAATTAGTTATTAAGAAAAATTATAAATAGATTAGATACTAACAATACTGTAAATATATTAGGAATATGGAAATAAATAAAAGGTTTTATTATTATTTTTTAAATTTCACAAAAATTTTTTCCCTCTTAAGGAGAAATGGCAAGTAAAGAAGCACAGTCGGCCGGGGTTCAGGGCCCCAGGGAGAGAAACCGGCGTATAATGCGGGCAGAATCTAAGAGCACCGCTTTCTGCATCTTTCCCGGGAGTGAGCCGCCTCGGAATCCCAACCGTCTGAGATGTTGTTCCAGACTGGTTGGGATATGACCGTTCACCGACATAACGATTGGAATGATTTCGGTGGATGTCACCCCCCACATTTCGGTCACCTCGTGACCTCGCCAGGTCGAGATTATTATTATATGATAATGATGATTCAAAATTTTGAAAACATGATTTTTTTATTTTCTAAAAAATTTTGTATTAGTTAATAAAATTTATGTTGATTAATTTTTTTTCCCACACAATATATATATTTTTCTGAATCATTTTTGGAAAATAATTTTACCACATCCAAACACAGCCAGTTTATCACTGAATGTTTCAATACAACATTAGATGCACTTTCGTTTTTATGCACGCCGGCCATCCACTTAAATTGAACATCACCAGCGTGGATCGTTTTTTTAACGCCATATTCCATCTATCTCAGTATAGTCATGATTCGATGCATTGTGCTCGGCGTAAATATGCCAAAAAAAAACGTTTGCCCAAAACTGATACTTGCTTGAAAAAAGTGTAGCTTTTCGAATTCACGTTTTTATGATAAGATCGTGGTTTTACGGCCCGGTATTATTGTTCGGGGTATTGTTTTTTAGTTTACGTTTTTACCATACGTATTATTATGTTAGGTATTGGTATAGGAGTGTAAGACTTACCAGAGGGAGACTTTGTATAAAAGTCGATTGCTTGGGTACCTCTGTCCCATTCGTGTTTCTACCGTGAAGCAGCTGTGTTTGCATGGCTGTGTTTCGGTTCGAAGGGTGGGATATGGCGTGAATTTACTGGGAACAGAGGAATAACACCTGAGTCCTCAGGAATGGCAACGCATGGGGGGTATCATGAGCGAAACAGTATACTCTGTTATGTCCATGGTAAAAAAAATCACATTATTCAAGTTGTATAAAAAAATAATAATCCAAGATTGACTACTATTATTATTACCAGAAGTTCTACAACCATTGCATATTAACCATGAACCTCCGACCGCCATGCCATCCATGCACATTTTGCAACACGTGTTTCTACACAAGGTATCTTCATGCAAATTAAAAGATTTATCTAACTCTATTTATTTAGAGGTTTCTGTATATAAAATGCGACATCATTCCCTTTGTACTTTATTTTAAACTAAATGACCTGGTGAATTACGTATCACCTGTTTTTTTTTTATGTTCACAGCTTCATCAGTTCTAAACCGATTTAGTAAATTCTTTTTTTATCTAATAGGATATACTTACAGATTGGTCCTATAAAAGTTTTATCAAAATCAGTTCAGTAATTTAGTTTTTAGATCAAAATAACTGGTTTTGTCAGAATTGAAGTCAGTTTTTTTTTAGCAAGCAAGAATATTTTATTGTAATGACTACAGGTTGATATAGACTTCCGTAAAATTAGATCAGAGGGCCTAGCATAAAATGTTTTTTTTGAAATTTCGGAGCCAAACAAAACAGAAATTTGATGTTAAAATTACATAATACATGCCGTTTGGAAATATTAAAAATGTTAAAATATCGTTCCTTTGGACTTTTATGATAGGATGTACGACGAACGAAATGTTAAACTCCATTTATTGGTCCGATTTTGGTATATACAAAAACACGAAATTGACTACGAAATTTCAGAATTTCATTTCATGGTAGACCCGCTGATTCAGTAAAATAGAGAGAAAATGTTTAGTTTTAAAATAACGTAACATTTTTTTTTATTACGATTTTTTTATACTACTATAGCGGCAAATAAGCATACGGCCCGTCTGCTGAGAAACTGAGTTACCGTCGTCTATGTTGTAAAAACTCTATAGTCGTTTTTATTAATGTTCTATAATCAAAATATTAAATACAAAAATATAACAATATAATAATTTATGACAGTTAGCTATTCTCTTCAAAACTTCACATAATACATACATTTTTATTATTCATCAAACTGAGCTTATTATTTTCAACATTCGTTATCAGCACGAAGGTAAGGAATTTATTTAAAAGAAATTCTATCATTTATAATTGGGATGAATTTGAATTGTATAAAAATGTTGGTGAAACGTGAAGATTATACGGCATGGAAATTCAAAATGAGAATGCTGTTGGTGCACGAAGAGTTGTGTAATACAATAGATGGTTATGAATCGTCTGACGATACACCTTCCCATGTAAAAGCACGTAATGACCAGAAAGCATTGTCAAAAATTTGTCTTTCTGTGGATGGTGCAAAAATCAGCAACGTCAGCGAAAGAGGCATGGTATGCATTACAAAAGGCATATGAAGACCAAAGTCTTCTCGGAAGTTGTCATTACGTCGTGTTGCCTCCATCAGATTTTATCGATATTGGTCGTACATTAATTTTGCCCAGAATTTGGCAGATATTGGCAAAACAATTGAAGATAGCTCTCTTGCTGCGATTTTATTAGGTGGACTAACATCTCGTTATGATCCACTGGTAATGGCTCTAGAACATTCAAACCTCGAAGTAACATCAGAAATGGTCAAGACGAAGTTATTGAGTGAAATGTCAAAGATGGCTCAAAATGATGATGTTGCAGCGTTTCGTACTTCACAATTAAAAGCGAAGACGAAGAAACCTATTATATGTTTTAAATGTAGAAAACCTGGACATAAGAGCCCTGATTGCCCTATTAAAAAGGTAAAAAAGGCAAATATGTCGAAAATTGAACAAAACGTAGAAGATACAACAGATTGCTTGTCAAGTGGCGATGTCATAAATAACCAGAATGATAAATGGATAATTTGGAGCATCGGGACATATTTAATTTTGAATGGCTAAAAAATTATCGTTCTATAGATAGTAACATAACTGTAGCAAACGGACAAAAATTGCCAGCTGTTTTGGTGAGGTATCAATTATTTTTATCAAAAATAAATAATGTTATTTAAACTAGTTTAAAATGTAATTTCTTTCCGTAAAGAAAGTTGTCGAAAAAGATTTTTCTGTTGTTTTTGATAAAAATGGTTGTAACTTTTATAAATCTTGTGATGTATCTTTTGCTAATAACCCTATTTTGCACGGTTCTTTTAGTGGTGGAATGTATAATTTAATTGTTCTATTAACTTGCCACAAAATATAACAGGAACTCTCAAACTTTAAAATTTGGCATAAGAGATTAGGACATCTCTGTGATAGTATGGATCAGAAACAGAGAGTTGTGGAGACAAGGAGGTTGACAAGGAACCATGCATACCCTGCGTGGAGGGTAAGCAAGCAAGAAAACCTTTTAAACGGTTGAAAAGTAAGAAAGACGTCAGTACTAGAATTAATTCACACAGATTTATTAATTTCAAAAATTTTCAAGGTAATAAATACTTTATTACTTTTATAACGATTTTACCAGGTTTATATATATTATTTTATATCTTCTAAGACAGAAGTCAAATCAAAGTTTTATTTTTATCTATTGTTATGAAACTGCTCAAAAATAAAAATGATGATTCTGATAATTCTGAAAACATGAATTTTGATTATTTGGCTTCAAATGGTATCAAAAAACTACGATTTAGTCAGCAAAATTAGTGAAATAAAATTTATGGAGATTGCATGTTTTTTTCACCACTTACAAGATATATATATTTTTCTGAAAAAATCGCCACACTTTTGGAAAACTCCTTTTAGATATGGTACGGATCTAAACTAACTTATCTCATCTTAAAGTTTCGGATGCAGAGCTTTAGTTCATGTTCCTTCTTGCCAAAGAACAACATATGAAAGCAACTGAACATATTTTTATAGGATATTCAGATGATCCTAGAAGTTACTATTTCCGAAGTGCGAAAATACCTAGAAAGTTAGTAAAATCGAGAGATGTAACTTTTTTTGAAGATAAGTTTACAGGACTAACAATTGAAAAGGCAGACGATGTAAACTGTGATACAAGTTACTTATTTTCAAAGACCTCATCCTCAGAAGAAGCTTCATTATCTTCTCCTTCAATTGGCGGAGGTGGTGATATAGCAATTGAGGAACAAGATCACAATTCAGTCAGTACTGAAGAGGTACGCAATCAAGGAATGGAGACTGTACATTCAGGTAATATAATTAATTCTTCATCTCAAATCGGGTTCTTCAATAATTCTAATGATGATAGATCTGGAAGAAGGTACCCTGAAAGAATACGTAAACCTCCAAACTATTTTTCTTATAATACTCTTAGCGATGATCTGCTGTGCGGTGATCCTTTGACTTATCGTGACGCAATTACAAGAGATGATAAAAATGACTGGATCACTGCGATGAATAATGAGTATGATGCTTTATTAAAAAGGAAAGCTTGGGTATTGGTGGAAAAACCAAGCTTTAAATCTTGTATTCCATCTAAGTGGGTTTACAAATTGAAAAGAGATGCTGAAGGAAATATAGTCAAATATAAAGCTCGTTTAGTAGCTAAAGGTTTTACACAAATAGAAGGTGTAGACTATTATGCGACTTTTTCTCGTTGTACGCTCCTCATCGTTCGTGTTTCAAGCAGTGAAGATACAAAATACGTCATATGGATGTTTATATGGTGATTTGGAAGAAGAAGTCTATATGGATCAGCCAGAAGGGTTTGTCCAGAGAAAGGAAGATGAAAATGTATGCTTATTGAAAAATTTATGGTTTGAAACAAGAACGAGAGCTTGGAATATAAAGTTAAAACAAACTTTGTCAACTAGGATTCACTCAAACACCATCAGAACCTTGCGTGTTTACTAAAAATATTTCGAATACAGACTCCTTGGTTATAGCCATATATGTTGATGATCTTTTAATTATGTATAAAAATGAAGTAACATTTGACAACTTCAAATGTGAGTTGGAAAATTATTTTTCATAAAGATCTTGGTATTATTAATTATTTCATAGGCATAAATATATCTTGTGAGAGAATATTATTAAAATATGTCAAAGTACGTATATTGAAAGTTTGTTAAAAAGGTTTGAAATGCAAAAAAATCGGTTTCAAATGCTCAAAAGAAATTGAACCTACAGGTGATTATTATTATCAGGCATTAATTGGCTGTCTTAACCATTGCATAAATACAACCATGATACTTACGCAGTGAGTTACTTAAGCCAATTTAACTCCAATAATGATCAATCTCATTGGAATGCTGCTAAGCGATGTCTTCGATTTTACAACTAAGCATGTTGGTATTTCATACAGAAAAACTGAAACTCCTCTATACTGCGTATCTTCAGATGCTGAATTAAACTGATGTTATCGTAACTCATATACAGGATTTATTCGCAAGAGGCCCTATTTCTTGGGAATAAAATGCGACATCATTGTCCCTGCGGAATCGAATACATTATTTTAAATTAAAGGTTGTTTCTTAAAACGTTTT
This sequence comes from Galleria mellonella, assembly GCF_026898425.1. Taxonomy (NCBI): domain Eukaryota; kingdom Metazoa; phylum Arthropoda; class Insecta; order Lepidoptera; family Pyralidae; genus Galleria; species Galleria mellonella. The sequence goes on from NW_026442176.1 coordinate 5,314,065, forward strand.
GTGGCAGAAATAACGTAAAACCTAAATGTTGTTTTTTTTGATAGTTCCCAGAAACTTCGTTGAATCCAGTCCATCAATAGAACTAAACATATTAGTAAAGTTTCATTTTATTAGAGAAAAGAAATGACAAAATTATAGATTGGTATATGCCCACTGATTCACTACCAGCGGATGTTTTGACAAAACCTTCAGGTCATGTTAGCATTTACGATTTTGACGATCAAAATAACTTGTTATTTTTGTCAGTATTTTTGTTAAGTAATATTTTTGTTATATATATATTTTGAACAAGCAAAAATATTTTTTTATTAATGTTCTATAATCAAAATATTGATACAAAAATATAACAATATAATATTATGACAGTTAGCTATTCTCTTCAAAACTTCACATAATACATACATTTTTATTATTCATCAAACTGAGCTTATTATTTTCAACAGTCTAACACCAGAGATTTCACACAAAACTCACGAAATTTAAAAAAAATATATATGTATATAAAGTTTTATGCACAAAATGCTAACAAAAACACAGCAGTCTTCTTTACGTTTGAATCGAACAAAAACCCATAACTGGTGTGAAACATCGAACCAGCTAGAGTAGCATGACATTCCAACGTTTTATCTAGAGAATTATTAGAAATATATTTACAGTTAGAAAAAGTACATAAATGTCACAAATTTACTGCAGTCACTGTAATCGTAAGCACCTACATATACACATACACACACACATACACATCCACATACACACACACACACACACACATACGCATACACATACACACACATAGATATTTTGATAGCATTATGCTAATAAGTCTGGGTGTTGTACATTTAATGTTTGAATTAAGATTCATGTAAAGATACAGAAAATTATGGTATTTGTAGGGCCAATTATATTTAAAAAAATAATTAAAAAGCAAATTATAATTGTAAATATAATAAAAATAAATCCTAAAAGTCTGCAATTAAAAGATTCATATAATTTGACGTCTTCGCAAAATTTGTTAATTAGAGGGCTATTTTTAAAAAGTTTGCATGTAGTGACTGAGACTGTAGTGATTTTAGAGACTTTATTAATCTAAAATTTAGTTATGTTGAGTAATTTTATACAACTTATGTACCTAAATTATATTTTAAATAAAATTTGGGTTACGCTAAATTGATAGCTCCAAATTTAAACAAGTTTAAATTTTTTAACACGTACTTAAATATATTTCCAAATTTAAAAATCTATTACGCGGCACATTCGAAATTTAAAAAAGCTTACCAATGCCTATACGTTCTCTTCTAATTAACGTCACCTTTTGTGTTCTTTTTTTAAATTCGTAGAAATAATAATATACAGCGTCGTTTATTCGAATACCAGTAGCATTATCTAGCCGGTGTAACTGGCCATATCGACCAGACTCTCCGTAATATATATTATAAAAAGCACATAATATCTTTCCATTTCGGACGCTAGTTGTTATAATGTATGCGTACATTAACACAGATAGTTGGCTCAAGTAGAGATGATACTCGCTTATGTCCGCCGTTGCCATAAATTACGGATATTCAAATGGTTTCGATACGAATTCGGTACCGCAATTAACACGCGAACTGGTTTCTTACTAGTGATGTGCTGGAGCAATTGATGCGACCATATGTCGATAGGAAACTGTATACGGAATGCATTAAAAGTTGATCTAAATTCAAATTTATCTACATACGAAGTGGTAAAGAAGCACAAGCAAAAAGCTGCTAACCTGATGGTAAGCGGTTACCGTAGCCAATGAACGCCTGCAGCACCAGGGACATTACGCGCGCGTTGCCGACTTGAAGGAACTGTTCGTCCTTTTTTTGAGAATTCCATGTTGTAGTCTTTTGAAAAATCTTCCACAGCGAGCTTATTATAATACCTGATAGTTCGTAGGAGGAATCGTGCCTGAAACCGCGCTGTACGTGATCATCTAGACTCTAGGATATAGAGGGTAAACTCTCTGTCGAATACGATAGAAATAATTACAAGTTACTTAGCGATAAGGCCGCCAATTTTTGCCTCTTTATCTCGTTTTTATGTCATTAAGTTTATGTAATTAATTATCCATTTTTTTGAACACATATTGTTATTTTTTATAATCTATATAATTTTTTTAAGGGAACAATAAAGAGTTTTCATTTATTCATTCATATAGATTTTATTTAAATTGTCTATGGTAAATGGCAAACAAAATATAGGTATCATATTATTTTATTACTACTTTTTACTATGGTTCGGTTAATGATTTTATATTTTTTAAAAACTTTTAACACCAGTTCGCGACACGTCATATTAGTAATGCGAGTTGCAATTTCTAGAAGTATAGCGATGTAATATTATAAATATATATAATTTTGACAACTTTTTTTCTTACTTACAGTTAGTCGTCTATACAATATCTCCACATTGTATCGATAAAAGATTAAAGCTCGTTTCTTATTTACAAATTTTTAGTATGCATATAGTATTTTATAGACAAGAATATCGACACCTTTCCCATCACTAGGGACACACAAAAATGGTTTTTATTCGCTCTCTAGCCAATAAGTGTGTAATGAATCTTATGAGTACATATGGAATGAGATAATAACCAATTCGCCTAAGTGTGGGCATGGCCCGTTTTTTAAGTAAATTTATATACATTTAATACCGGTTCTATCGTGTCACCACGGCGGTGTCGTGCTGTATTCTATTCTGTTGTACATGATTCACTTATAATGTTAACATGTTTCTATCGAGTTCATTATACATTGTCTATGGTTATAAATTAAGTTTTCTATTGCTTTTTTTTGTAATTTTGTAATTCGAATTTTAAAATTTATTATATTTTTTTTTTGTAATTTTGTAATTCGAATTTTAAAATTTATTATATTTTTTTTTTGTAATTTCGTAATTCGAATCTTTTATGATTTAGAATAGAAAAACAAGTTCGTCTGTTTAAGTCAACCGTCGCCTGTAGACACGAACAGCAACTTGGATTTTATAAAGTACACCATGATACCCATGATACGTTTTATTTGTTGCCATTTCTAAGGACTAAATTTTTTTTTTAGAAGTAACCCCGTCTGCGTAGTCGGTATATGCTGGCGAGGCTATATCATTGAGAGATGATAGAGGAAGATGGAAGAGGACCAGTTAACCCATCGTGAAGAATTTCATAAGAATTAACCAGGGTTGTTTCCAGAGGGAACCGCGCGGAGGTGGCAGATCCACCTAGGGTATATTGCTAGCAATAGAGCTATGAGACTCCATTATTAACAATACCTTTACTTATGGGGTTATGTTTCCATACCCTATAATTTCACTGCCATATCTGTTTTGAAGTGGAAAGAGGCATGTAATGCACAGCTCCCGTTGTTTAGTGGTGGAAAAATTCACCACATTCCATCAGGTGGGCCGTCAGCTTGTTTGCCATTCTATGTTGTATAAAAAAAAACCTGCATCCACTAACTGTCTGCAACGCATTTCAGGTCGTCACTCCATCTAGTGGGGGATAGTTCTACACTAAGTTTTACCGTACTGGGTCGCCACACAAGAACCTTTCTTCCCCATCGGTTGTCGGTTCTTCGAGCTATGTAACCACTCTATTGCCACTTCCATTTGCTTATCCTTATATGAATATAATAATATATTATTCATTTCATCATCATCATCATCATCATCATCATCATCATCATCATCATCATTTCAGCCATTATCCGTCCACTGCTGGACATGAGCTTCCCCCATAGACTGCCATAAAGAACGGTCCCGAGCCACTTGCATCCACTGACTGTCTGTAATGCATTTGAGGTTGTCGCTCCATTTATTATAATCAATATATTATTTAATGTTTTTTTTTTTTTTATACAACTTAGAATGGCAAACAAGCTGACGGCCCACCTGATCGAAAGTGGTAACCGTCGCCTATAGACACGAGCAGTACCATGGACATAACAGAGTATACTGTTTTGCCCATGATACACCCCATGCGTCGCCATTCTTGAGGACTCAGATGTTATTCCTCTGTACCCAGTAAATTCACGCCATATCCCACCCTTCAAACCGAAACACAGCCATGTAAACACAACTGTTTCACGGTTGAAACACGAATGGGACAGAGGTACCCAGGCAATAATGTAATGTATAATATATATGATACAATAAGGTATAATGAACATAAATAGAATAATTAAGTATTGTCATGTCATTTAACGATATTTAAAAGACGAAACTCATTTTTTTTTTATATATTTTTAATAAGTGATAATGGAATGGTAACCCCACCCGCGCTATCGGTGTACACCGGCCCCGCCGGTGTACACCAGTGAAGGATGATAGGTGAGGATGAAGCAGGTCAGTTAGCCCATCGTGACGAATTCAATAAGAATTGTTCACGATGGTTTCAGGGGGAACCACGTGAAGGTCGACCTAATAGGGCAAATTGCTAACAATGGGACTGTCAAACTCTATTGCTAACAATCCCTTTCCTCCCGACGAAACTCAATTGGAAGCGCATATTCAAACGCAAAGAGCATATTCCTTTTTAAAAGGCCGGCAGCACACCTGCAATGCCGTTGGTGTTGTGGGTGATCATGGGCGGCGGTAGTCACTTACCATCAGGTGACCGCATGCTCGTTTGCCCTCTGTGTTGTAAAAAAAATTAACAATCGGAAGGACTAGGAATAAATTGAATGTTTTCTAATCAAACTTGCCAGAGAGGGATTTATTGTTGTATTTCTCGATAATTACGCATGTTGACAGAGAATTACAAATTTACACTTTGTATTTTTTTTTTATATTGAACAAAATTGAATTGTTGATTTAATCCCGTGGGGGTTCATTTCCATTTAAGAGTTTCCTCTTGTCGGTGCAACCAATCCATGCATCTTCCTCCAGCCAGCTCTATCCCAGGCCATATCCTTTATCTCCCTATACGACATGACGCCTAGTGTTTCCTTTATCTGTCCCATGTAGTTAATCCTCGGTCTTCCTCTTCCTCTTTTGCCCTCTATCTTTCCTTCTATTATGCTCTTAAAAAAATCGTCATGTCGTATAAGGTGGCCCAGCATTTTGCCTCTTCTACTCTTTATTATTTCAATCAACGCTCTCCTACATATTGATTACAATATTTTGATTATTGTAACCCCCCGTGGGGGTTACAATAATCAAAATATGATAATCGAATATGTTGAATTGCATATTCGATATAAAACCATGTAAAAGTAAATATATTTATGACCATTTATTTTAATGACACTTTTAAATTATTGTCCGATTTTCGATCGATTATGTGACGCTCGTAAAAATACGTAAACGCGTATTAATCTTCGTTCGTCGATGCGTATTTCTCGCCGTGAATGTGATCGGTAATAACTTTGTAACGTGTGTTTAAATTACAATATTATTAAAATAAATGCATTAGAATAATATATTAATTTGATACATCAATGGATATGTTAAATGAAAGTTCGATAATTCACGTCAAATGCGCTTACCTGTAGTGAAGTAAAATTTTCCAACGTTATGTAACGAGTGTGTTTAGTGTCTCCATATTCACTATTCAAGTTTCTTAATATATAATAAATAAAATAGACAGATAGATAGATACCCTTTATTGTTTCCTCCAAAAGATTACAATAGTAAACTTATTATAAATATAAATAATTACAAGAAATAATCACAATTAGAAAACAATGGGCGACCTTATTGCTAAGAGCGATCTCTTCCAGGCAACCTTTGGATGGAGAGGAGTAATTATAAACAATTTGGTGGGAGGCACGATGATTTAATATAGTTTATTGAACCAATACACGTTTCAGCACAAGACTTTTTTGTGTGTATTTGTGAATGACAAACAATACAATATTGCCATTTAGAAAAAAAAATATTCTATACATAATAACAAAAAAAAAAAAAAATTAACATTGCCAGAACAAAAAATACAAACAATTTTTTTAAATATTAAAATTGTATGTTCTTTATTGAACAAAACATATTAATAGTATCGCCGTGTAGTCCCAGCATAGAATAGGCTACTCCTACCTTCCTGGGGCATTGCCCTACATTAAAAGGCCCAATGTCCTTACATTAAAAGGCCCATTGCCTTACATTAAAAGGCTATGCCCTATATATATATATATACAAACAAATACTTAATAGCACACATATAACAGAAGAAAATGATGGAAGAAAATAAAGAGAGAACACAGGAAAATAGTAGTGTAGTTCTTGCACAATCTGTAACTATCTGACAATCAATGACATTAGCATTGCCAAAAGGAATTCGCCATAGTCGCTACGCCCACACAGGCATCACCAAATTTCCCATACCGGAAATGTTGGTTGTTAAATGAATCACTATACATTATGGCCGCGATTTATTTTATTTAAATTACTAGTAATGTCCCCGGTGATCACTGTTATTATTATAATCGATATATATTTATCATCGATATTATGACGTTTACAAGGCTTTTTAATTATTATTTTTTTAGTCGGATCGTAAAGTGGCACAAGTTTTTGGCGAGCCTTTAAAGTTTCGTAAATTTATTATTATAATGTAACTGTTTCTATTCTGTTATATATATATATATATATATATATATATATATATATATATATATATATATATATATATATATATATATATTTGATCAACTGGGTGAGTTCTACAGTCTCCCAACACGCTTACCCTGGAAAGCTTTAGTACAATAACAAATACTGTATATTTTAATGTAATAACTACCGGTTTAATTTACGTATAATTAGATTGAAAAAGCTCGACTAGTTTCGGAGTCAATTCGTTGATCTTTAGTCATGAGTGGCTATGACTCGAGCACGAGTCTGACTGCACGTCTCGGACCGCTGAGCGCGAGCTGTAGACGCTCGTGGCACCGTCACAGATAAGAGAGATGAATGGATGTATTCAGAATCCATCCACTGATCTAAATCACTGAAGAAAAATTTCTCAAAAAAAAATTTCCATAAAACATTCTTTTAAATTCGATGCTTCAGAAAATTATTAATTGATTTTTCTAATTAAATTTACAATTTTTAAATACTGCAATAAAAATGTGCTAAAAGCCGAGAATTTAGGTTTTCATTTTTTAAAGATCATGAGCTTTTTGGTACGAAAAATGTGATCCTTCAACTTTTTCAAATATTTGATCGAGTAAAACAAAGAATTGGCTGAATGGATAAAATTGAAACTTTGTGGGATTTTTGTGGGTAGTTATATTGAATTGTAAAAGGTACACTTAGACTTACAGGTAATTGTAAAAGGTAAGGCACACTTATCTTTTACAATTAAACATAAGGGGTTTCCTCAATATTTTCGATTTAGCGCTTTACTTTAAAATAAACCTTCAAAAGTCCTGTTTTTGTTGCATTTTCAAAAACATGTCAAGAACGAAAAAAATTGTTTTTAATAAAACAATGACTTATCTTCATAGAAATTTATCCAAGATTTCGGAAACCACCTTCAACTTTCTGTGCGATCATTAGTTGCAGAGATATTGTTAATTAAAAATAAAATGCTCCTTTTTCATTCAACTTCGTATCGAGGATTTAAAAAAAAAAAAAGGAATTTGAAGCTGAATAAACAAGTAATCTGGTCCATATAGTGATAATGTCAAAAAAAAAAATTAATGACCATAGACGTAAAAATAAAAACAAAAAAAAATTAACAGAAAAAAAATAAGTTGATAAAATGTAACTATTAACTTGGAAGCTTTACCAAATAGACTGTTAAAATTCATAACCTTTTGTTAGAATAATTAACATTCTATAAAATTTAGTACTTCTCACAATTTCAGTTTACAATTTGCGTGTGCACACAAAATCGGACGCTATATGTACTATAAATAGAGTACATTTACGTACCTGACAGCAACAATAAGTGGAGAAGAGAGCCCGAAATGTGTTTTTATGGGCAGTAAAACGAAGGGCAGCCCTAAACCGTCTTCTAAGCGGAGATTTACTGCGCCTGTAGTGCCGAGAAACAAACGTTTACTGGAAATCTATAGGATCAAGTAGCCCGAATGCGTTGTCTTAAACATTCGCTGTTTACTATCAATGAATAAGAAATACGGCCATTTAACGTACGTTGGCAATTCTGTATTGAATTTTTTTTTTAAATAAGAAACATTCGCCAAGGAGTCACGGTATTTATGAGCGGTACTTTTAGAACTCTATACTAATATAATAATACGGAAGTATTTGTTTGTTTAAATTAGCTAAATTTCTTTAAATATTTGCTAGACGGATATGAAAAATCATTTTTGCATTAAATAGCTCGTTTCTTGAGGATGGTAATAGGTCAAAAAATTCACAATTACGAATCACGATACGACCACGGATAAAACTGCGGTATATCGCTAGTTTTTTTATATAAATTCATAATAATATTGCAACAACCTGATGATGATGATCACTGGGTCTTGTTAAAAGAACTGTTTTTTAGTTAAACAGTTAATTCATTTAAAAATATTGGTCGAAAATATGACTCCGTTTGCAGGAAATGTTGCGACTGTGAAAATTAATATTGCTATATATATTTCTTTGGTAATTTATAACGTATAATATTTATAATAGGGTCAGTAACGTGCACGTGACACCGCTTGTGTTGCAGGCATTCATAGACTACAGTGACCGTTTACCATCAGACGGGCTGTATGCTTGTTCACTAGCTTCATGGTATAATAAAAAAAAAAAATTCTGTCATAAAATTGTTCGTATACACAAATTATCTTTTTGAAGACTAGGCAGCATGGTCTCCGACCTTAGCCTGTTCCAAACGGAACAAACGTATTAAAAAAAAAATGTTCGTATACATACGTTATGTTACAGCCCATTTAACTCTAAGGAGTTTATTTAAAAAAAAAGTTGAATTTTTAAGGCTTTATATATATAATATATAAAATTTTGTCAAAATCGTTTCAGTTGCTTAACTGTGCAACCAAGAAGATGAAAAAGTTATTTTAGAATAGAATAGAAACATTTATTGCCATACAATTACAATATAAAATATAAATAACATATACAAAAAATGTCCCATACTCGGCAAAAGGAGCCGGCTCAGCTGATGCTGTGAGTGACCCAGTGCAATGTGAACAGCTGCACCGCGCTGGTTTTCAGCCAGTTCCATTAACTAATTTCAGCTTCCCCGTGTTTATAAATTTATTTGGTATTTTCTTACGAATCTTAATAATGGCAAACATTCTTAATTATAAGATGCTAACTCTATTTATTTTAATATATCGATTGTTATCGAAGACTTTACTATAATATACTTCGATAATAATCATTCTAAATATATTTAATGAATATTAGTACATTTAAATGCATAATTATAAAGAAAATTGGACATTTCTCGTTATATTTATATGTTTTTGTTGAATTATTGGGATTTTAATCTACTTATGGTGTCTATTATGCATTTAAATGTTTTTAATAATAGTGCAAATAGTAATAATAATAATAAAAAAAATAACGACACTGTCTACGTTAATTCAATACCAATTTTTTTATATATATAAGTTATATTATTGATAAAGTGCAGTGTGAAATTATTAATTCTTAGCAACGAAATATGCGTTGAAATAGAATTATTTTGAGTCCCTCATACTAACACGCGTTCAGCTGTTGAGTTTTTTTTTATGGTATATAATGGAATGGTAACCCCATCCACGCTATCGGTAGACACCGGCGGGGCACCAGTGAAGGATGATAGGTGAGGATGAAGCAGGTCAGTTACCCTATCGTGACGAATTCAACAAGAATTGTTCACGATGGTTTCCAGGGGGAACCACGTGGAGGGCGACCTAATAGGGCATATTGCTAGCAATGGGGATGTCAAACTCCATTGCTAACAATCCCTTTCCCCCTTCAGCTCTTGCGTTAACATAGGAGACTCAAAATGTTTATTTTGGAACGTTTTATTAACAAAATTTTCCTTCTAATTATGTCCGGAAGCGTGGGTTAATTCTCAGCTTTACTATTTTGCTATTGATTTTAATTTCACCCTGTCCAGGTATTCACCTAGGTAAGTACTTCTGGAATGACCAGAAGTTTGTACGATACAACTGTAGAAGTGTCGTTACCTTTAACTTCTGTATATATTTGTCATTATTGCTATAACTAAACTAGTTATTATGTATAGATCTAGATGCTTTTAGTCGCTACACGATCACACATCTCGATGCTTCACTTTGGGCACTATACGGTGGCAGATACTATCATCCATTCTGTTTACTTCTTCGCATGCAAATGGCACTATCATTTCGACTAACTTGGCTTGAATTGTAGTAGATATTAGATATACCTAACGTCGTTTTGGTCATTACAAATATATATATGTATTTTGTGTTGCCATACGCCATTTTGTGTATGCCATCACATGTAATACATTTTACAGATCATTAATGTTTTTAATAGTTATTTAAAAAAAAAAAAAAGATATTACCTTCTTTTAATTTTATTGACCAAAACACCGTTTGCAATTAGAGATGTAGAAATGACTCTTTCGTATGTAATTCAAATCTCCTTATCTTTATTATAATAATTAACACTCGATATATGACAATTGACGCTCGAAACACGTCCAAATGTTAATTAAGAAAAAAAAGACACGATTTGTCGCTGTACAATATTAAGCGATAAAAGGTCCCAATTCAATTTCGATTGCATTCAAATAGTCATAGGAGTGTTCGAAAATCGGTATCCAATTTATGATCCTGTTAATTTTGTTTTAAACGCCGCCGGTCATAATTTATCAAGCGAGAACAACACGAGGGTGACTCAGTACACGATCTGGTTCATCTATCTGACACTTTTTCATATTAATTTAAAAATATAATTTATTTAACGCGAAGCACGTGCTTCCAAACTGATTTTGATAGATTCATTAAATATTTTACAACGTTTGATTTAGTACTTAGTAATTATTGATTTTTGAGTTGTAAGTTGTAAAAAAAAAAACAGATACCGATTTTAAACGAGCGTGACGATGTTAATTATATGTGCAAAATAAATAAATCAAATCCAATACCTATTTAACGGCATTTTGAATCGATTCGAATGAATGAATTAGTCATTCATTCATACATTCCTTTTTATTTTGTTACCAGCACGTCCACACCATACTACCCGTAATCAACATTGTTTTGTAATTTATTTTCCTCAACCTTTAAAGTCGTACATAAATCCCGCCCCTAAGTCCGTCACTGTCATCGTCAAGTGCATAGGGGGATTATTTTTTTCAGGAGTTTCCGTAGGGTTGTCAACGCATAGTGCTTAAAATATGGGGTCAAGGTCGTTATGCCATTCCAAGGTCGAAATGTGTGATCGGTGCGGGGGTGTGACTGGACGTGGTGCGCAGGGCGGGGGCGGTGGCGAGAGGCGCGCGGGGCGCGGCAAGCGGCCCTCCGGCAGCTCCTCCGCGTCGGGCTCTCTCGGCCGGGGGGCCCTCTCCGACCCTGACCTCCAGAGCCGGCTGCAGCCAAATCTCACAGCTTTCTGGGTTCGTACACACGACACTGTTATACCAGTAGACGAACTTTGGATATTGTATTTTTTTTTTTATTTCGTCCCTATATATGATTATTCTATATAAGCTTAACTAATTTAATGTCTTATAACTTGAGTCGTAAAATATATATTAGGTATAACAGTTTATATGAAGAAAAGAAAATATTGTTGATTTAATTTTTATTTATTTAAAAAAAAAAAGAATTTAGTAATATTCATTTTAAATTTCAAAACAAAGTACTTAAATATTTTTAGATTTAATTAAAAAGTTTTTTAAACATATGTAATTTTTTATAAAATTAAAAGAAAAAAAATATTTGGCTACTGACATAAAATAGGAGAAAAATACAATAGAAACCTTATTATTATTGTAATATGTGATATTTTTCATAATAAAATCGAGAAAAATATTAATAAAATTTATTTAATAAGTCCACGTTCGTCTACCAAACAAGCCACAGTATCAGCACCATATTCATTGTCTTCGCACTTCTCTTTAACTCTAAAGAAATGCACTGAAAAAATATCTCGACTAACACACCACCATTATTCAGCTTTTGTAGATAGATAGATACTCTTTATTGTTTCCTCCAAAAGATTAAAATAGTAAACTTATTATAAATATAAATAATTACAAGAAATAATCACAATGAGAAAACAATGGGTGACCTTATCGCTAAGAGCGATCTCTTCCAGACAACCTTTGGATGGAGAGGAGTAATTATGAACAGTTTGATCGGAGGCACGATGAAAACTCTGTTTTTGTCTTGATCTCTTATACTGTAAAAAAAGTTTTTAGAGGTAATATAATTGGGTCATTATTTTTTATATAGTTTTTTTTTTAAGTTTTCGTCATAATCATTGCACCAAAGCATATCAGTAAAAATACATTTGATTAAAAATTTAAATTTATTTATTACCTAACATTGACTTTCAACTAGTATGGTTCCGACGTAGATTAGGGCACTACTTCCTTTCCCGTGGTTGTAGTAAAAGGCGACTAAGGGATGGCGAGGGATGGGCAGCAGCGTCGCTCTTAAAACATCTCCAAACCCTAACTGCAGTTGCCAATCCGCTTGGTAACCCACGGTTGGCAAGTGCACACTGGCAAAACCCCCCTAAGATTGTTGCCCGTAGTTGCCACGCTAAGTAGGCGGGCTGGCAACCGAAGTTAGGCTTTGGTGATATTTAAGGAGGGATGCTGTTTCTCATTTCTCGACCATTAAGTTCGCTTAGTTGCCTCTTACAACATCCACAAGGAAAGGAAGCGGTGGCTCATTCTATGCCGGGACCACACGGCACTTAGTTAGATAGTATTTTTCTTTAATAGATAATATCCTTATAACCTCACATGCACTATCGGTAAACACTGACGGGGCACTAGTGAAGGATGATACCATAGGTAAGGATGAATGCATGTCTGATGACCAATCGTAATGAATTCATCAAGAACCACGATGGTTTCCAGTAGGACACGTAAATTTCGACCTTATAAGGTATATTGATATGGGGCTGCTAGTCCCCATTCCTAACAATTAATTACCTCTCTTTACTATAGTATTAGTCAACTCAACAGACAATATTTGACAAGCTTAACCAGCTAAGTGCATTTCCATTGACGCTATGGAGAGACGCAAATCTTTTAATGCGTTGATACAATGAAAGATATATAATTTATTTGAATTACTTACAGAGAATTAAAAAGAGATAAAAAATAAAAGAAACATATACAAAAAAAAAGGAGTATATATAAAAGAAGAACCATAATTTTGCTTTGGTGTGTGTGCCATAGAAATATTTTTTCAATTAGTTCCTAATCATATTGACTGCTAAGGCTTCACTAGTTGGCTACTCAAATAGTTGCACTGCACTGTGGTTGTACAAACGTCTTCATTTTTGCTTTATATGTGTTTTTTTTTAATATAAATGTAAACTGGACTCTTTTCCGCGCTAAGGCTCTCATTTGGGCCGTTGTGCGTATGAGTCGTGGCTAGTGCAGCCAGCTCAGAAGTATAGAAGCTTCCTAGAAACTTCACAGGCCTGATGGGGAGCTGTTACTGTTCTGAGGATTTCTAAACGTTAAGGGATCACAGCTTCACACTTCAGGATTACGTGAACAGCCGTTTCTTTTTTATATACACAAAATATTATTTTAAGAACGAATTCTTTTCAAAAATTGTCTAAAATGCCAACTATAAATTAGATTATAAATAATAAATTAATGTATCTAGATTAATTTATGGAGACAACTAAAATTTTTTTAATATTTGAATTTTTTAAGTAGTAATTGTTGGATATAAAACAGGCTGATTTGTCCTTAAACTTTGAGTCACGATCCGCGCCTTGTCGTGTTTTCAAGTGACATATTATTATGGCTTCGTACCTGCATCTTTTAGAAATTGACTTACATAACATTGATATAATTTACGACATTTTTATTCAAAATTATCTATATAAATAAAAATTCACTGCTAAATATGTTGCTAAGCGCAAAACTCAAGTACAGCCGAGTTAATGCGGCTTTTTTTAAATATTCGTTGAAGACTAAAGAAGGTTTTTATGAAGAGAAAAATTGGAAAAATTGCAATGAATAAAATAAATAAATATTATTTTCCTTTATCCCTTTTATTTTGGCTTCACTAGATGCTCTGACAGTGTATATACAGCATCTAAAAATCGATCTTTTATTTCACATCCGTTATAGTCTCTATCCAGAAAAAAATATTTATATGGCAGAACAACGTTTGCCGGGTCAAATAGTTATATATATAAAATGCATAATTTTATTCCACGTTTTATATGTTTAGGAATTTATTTAAAAATTTAAGAGAAAGCATTACAACCCTGTAGTTTTATAGTCCAGATTAAAAAAAAACTTTAGTCAGGTTGTGAGTTTAAATTTCGAATTCGAAAGACATTTTTTCAAGGATGAAATAGCGTAGTAAGCTTCCTGGCGGTATTTAGCAGTGATCTGTCGTGACGAATTCACTAGGAAATAGCTATGATCGCTTCTAAAAGGAGTCGTGTGGAGGTCGACCTGATACGAGAGATAATAGTGGGGGTAACCTACTCACCCTTTAAGAAACTTAACTATTTCTTTTACATTATACCAATCACAGCTCAGCCTGTCAGCCTATGGAATGAGCTCCCTGTCGAGGTTATAATATGCGAGGTAAGACTACAGTATGGGGTTTTTCAAAAAGGGTATATTAAGCTTTCTTCAAAGTTGGCAACGCGTACGTGACACACCTAGTGTTGCAGGCGCCCGTACGTTACAGTAACCGTTTACCATCAGACGGGCTGTATGCTTGTTTAACACCTTCGTGGTGTAAAAAAAAAAACATATAATTAGTGTACTTTTAATAATACATCTCTCTTACAATTATGTCGATATCTATGTTGGAATTTTCAATTCTTCGGTGAACGGCATAGACAAAAATTAACAATAATTATTGGACATTGGTAAGGATGTCACAGATTAAAAAAATGCTGATTAGAAAAATTAAAAAAAAAACTTTCTCTAACAACAATCTAATGTTACATTCGAAAATGATCTTTAAGCGTATACGAATAAGAGTCAGTGATCGGTGTGTGCATGTGCGTGTGTGTGTGTGTGAGTTATTTATTGCACATTGCGCACAAAGCCGTTCTCAGACGTTATTATAATATATTTCGTATATCGAATGCCGAATGATTTTAATAAAAATTACTGACATTGTTTATGTTCGAGTACCGTGTTCCATATGGTTTTCAAACTTTATATATATATATATATATATATATATATATATATATATATATATATATATATATATATATATATATATATATATATATATATATGTATTGCTAACAGATATGTGTGAAAAAAATTGCCAATTTTATTGTTGATTGAATTGAAATTTTTGTAAGTACACATCGACTAGTTTCGAGACCATCCGGGACCCTTAGTCATGAGCGACTATGACGCGAACGCGAGCATAACATTGGAAATTGGAAAGCTGTCATATTAGTCAATCATGACATGAATTAATCAGTCGCGTCAACGAAGGCTGGCTACGAGAGGCTACGCAACCGCTACGTCTCCCGCGTAGCGTAGAACAACTGCACTTTGAGAAGCGTCGTGCGCCACACCGCGACTCGTGTTTTATGGCGCATTATGCTATAATAATATTTTTTACTTAGCACATTTGTTTACGCTGCGCGCGTCTGTGTGTGTGCGTGTGAGACGCGCGCGTGTGCGTGGATGCGCGGGCGCAGGCCGTTCACTTAAAAATATAAAAATGTCGTTGTATCGGTACCTACGCCGCGGAATCTAATAGCCAACCGAATTTTATGTTCTTTCGCGGTACAAGATTGTGTTACACGGTGGGCCTTGGTTTTTTCGTTTCTTTGTCGAGGGAATTGACTTTTGTGCTTCCAAAATGGCCGCCCGTTTTATGGTGACGCCCAATTAGCGGTGGAGTTCGCGATCGCCTTTTGTTACACCATGATTTATGTCTATGAGCGTTTACGGCCGGCGTCGTGAGTTTCATTTATATTCTGAACGGACTAATTGTAAAATATTATAATTATATGCATTATTATCGGTGGCGCGACAAACAGACGTTTGTCTGTCTGTGGATATATGATTTTGAAACACTTTCTGTGTTGCATTGTGTTTGCGTAATCGGTTAATGCAAATGAAACTAAAATGAGTCATGTTGTTAATTTTTTATACATCTTAAAAAGGTAAATAAGTTAAATAAACAGCACCGCATAGAACTGTAGATATGAACAGTACCATAGAGGTCAGGAGGAAAAGGGATTGCTAGTAATGGTATTGACAATCCTGTTCCTGATCTGATGTTAGATCCCGTGATCTAGGAGCTGAGGGGGGATAGGGATTATCGGTAATGGGATCTAATAGCCCTACTATTAGAAATTAATAGCCCTACTGTTAGAAATATACTCTATCAGGTCGACCTCCACGCGGTTAATTCTTATTAAATTCGTAACGATCGGCTAATTGATCGGCTTTCCTCCTCGCCTATCATCAGTTTCTGATGCGTGTACCGAAAGTGCAAGCAGTGTTACCATTCAATATTCACCCATTAAAAAATCTTAGAGATCATAAGATATACTATGATCATAAATGTGAAATAGGAATAAATCTGAAGATTGTAAACCGATATGCTTAGACAAGATATTTATTACGTGAAATTACATTTTATGCATACGGAAGTAAACCCATGTGATTTATAAAATATATAAATCCTCAAATTAAATATACCATTAATTTGATAACCTTTTTGAAGTCGGTTAAAAGGACATTTTTTTTTATACAACTTTGAATGGTGAACAAACTGACGGCTCACCTGATGAAAAGTGGTAACCGTCGCCTATAGACATGAGCAGTACCATGGACTAGACAGACATAACAGAGTATACTGTTTCGCTCATGATACCCCCCATGCGTTGCCATTCCTGAGTACTCAGGTGTTATTCCTCTGTACCCAGTAAATTCACGCCATATCTCACCCTTCAAACCGAAACACAGCCATGCAAACACAACTGCTTCACGGTTGAAACACGAATGGGACAGAGGTACCCAAGCAATCGACTTTATGTTTATGTTATGTCCATGGTACTGCTCATGTCTGTAGGCGACGGTTACCACTTTCCATCAGGTGGGCCGACAGCTTGTTTGCCATTCTAAGTTGTATAAAAAATAAAACTTATCTGATCAAAGTCTACTGTCAACCCATGTAATATTCAAATATTAATTCATAGTAAATCAATAAAATGATAAAATCTCTATTCCCCATGTATTTTTATGAGCATTAAACATATCCGAACATCAAATAGAACGCCGCGGCATTACATTGTGGTATTGGAAACAAAAGTATTTCTATTAATTACAAAATGGATAATGGAACAAATATTACACAGATAAATTACCAGATAATACGTTGGGCTTCGGCATAAATTAGAGGTGCATTTTAATTGGTGGACCACACCGGCGCGGCGCTCCTTCCAGTGGCGGCGTTTTGTGACGAATGTCGTCTCTTAATCCCAGCTTACTCTTTCTTATGTTTTGAATTTGGAATTGTGCTTCAATTTGCTAATCTTCATTTTCGACCAGTGTTTCGTATTCGGCCAGTGTTTTAATGAATAAATATTTATAATATATAGGAATTATTTCATTGTTCTTTTTTTTTGTTATGGATAAATTTAAAAACTACTCTACATTTATCGGCGCGTAACATAGGCTATACCATATATTACAGGGGGGAAAGGAATTGTTAGTAATGGGGTCTAACTGACCCATTGCCAGCAATACACAATACCCAGTAAATTCACGCCGTATCCCACCCTTCAAACCAAAACACAGCCATGCAAACACAACTGCTTCACGGTTGAAACACGAATGATTACATATAGAATCAAATTACATTAACTTTAAGCCGCAATTTAAAAAAAAAATTGTCTAGAAATATATATTCAGGTAGTTCTGTTGAAGCTAAAACGGATTAAAATTTGAATTTAGAATGTATTGATTATATTGACAGCGTACTATACCTACCGTCGTTATATAAATCCGTAAATTAATAATTTATCATTAAAAGTAATGGGTTGTGAAATTGACTATTTATGTTTGTACATTCTTGTATTTTAAAATGTCTTTAATTTATTAATTATGACATTTCATGAAAAGTTTTTGGATTAAGTAGCTGTTTTATAATTATAATTTCAGCCATTATCCGTCCACTGCTGGACATAAGCCTCTCTCCCATAGACTGCCATAAAGAACGGTCCTGAGCCACCTGCATCCACTGACACCCTGCAACGTATTTCAGGTCGTCACTCCACCTAGTGGGGGGTCGTACTATTTTCGTCGTACTGCATTTACCCGTACGCGATCGCCACTCAAGAACCTTTCTTACTCATCGGTAGTCGGTTCTTCGTGCTATGTAACCTTGTAAATAATGTAGGTACGAATTCATTTGTACATTTGGATCAGTTTTTTTTTATGGGTGAAAATGGAATGGTAACCCCGCCTGCGCTAACGGGGTACGCTGGCGGAGTACCAGTGAAGGGTGATAGATGAGAATGAAGACAGGCCAGTTAGCCCATCATGATGAATTCATCAGGAATTAACCACGATAGTTTCCAGGGAGAACCGCGAGGAGGTCGACCTGGTTGGGTATATTGCTAGCAATGGGTTTCTCAGTCTCCATTACTAACAATTCCTTTCCCCCCATTTGGATCAGTTTTGAACATCTGTGTCTGAACTAGGTTATAAAACCTGTATCTCAGACAACAGCGCTCAATCCTCGTTAAATACTATAATATTAGCTCAGCGAAGTTTTTAGTGCTACTACATACAGAATGTTGATTTTACATACATACATACATACATATCTGTCACGCCTGTCTCCCATTAGGGTAGGCAGAAACAATGGAAAATGGTGGTTAATTCCTGATGAATTCATCATGATGAGCTAACTGGCCTGTTTTCATTCTCATCTTTTAGTCCGCCAGCGCTGCGGGGTTACCATTCCATTTTCACACATAAAAAAAAGATCCAAATGTACAAATGATTTCGTACCTACATTATTTAAAGGTTACATTAATTCATCGATTTTATATAGTTATTTCATCTAATTATAATATGTATTAGTAATGAAAATTGTGAAAAAAAATATGCTCCCTGTGTGTAGAGTTAAAATAGATAGAGAGGGATGCGTTTAAGTTACGATAGAAAAACATGTAATAAATCGACAAAATTATGGGCTTCAAACTAATTCGATTTGCAATATAAAATCCCAGACAACTATCCTCCGTTTGTCCCCGCAACAGATTGACGATGTAACTTTTTACACTTCACAATAAAAAGTTTGTTAAACTATCCAAGTTGAATTATTTAGGACAACTATACCTGTATTAATATCAGATTTATGGGGACTTTACTAAGTTTTTTATTGTACATTTTAACGAGTCCGCTTTACTATCGGAGTTTTAGAGCAAGCTCGTTCGGTTAATTAGTTGGGTCGATTAAACCGCTACGATCCATACGTCGATAGGTTGAATCTTACGATGTACCTTCTATTGGCTGCGTGTATTGTTCAGTACAGGCAATGGGTTCAGTGTATAATTTTTCAATTACTTTTTTATAATACATTCGTGGTAAACAATTGCTTGGGTACCTCTGTCCCTTTCGTGTTTCAACCGTGAAGCAGTTGTGTTTGCATGGCTGTGTTTCGGTTTGAAGGGTGGGATATGGCGTGAATTTACAGGGTACAGAGAAATAACATCTGAGTCCTCAGGAATGGCAACGCATGGGGGGTATCATGAGCGAAATAGTATACTCTGTTATGTCCATGGTACTGCTCATGTCTATAGGCGACGGTTACCACTTTCCATCAGGTGAGCCGTCAGCTTGTTCGCCATTCTAAGTTGTATAAAAAAATAAAAACAAGCATACCGCCCGTTTGGTGGGTAAACGGTTACTGTAGTCGCGTGCGAGTTGTTGACCCTTAAGAAATCCTTTTTAAAGGACCCCCTTTTGGGAAAACTTTGGCAGCGAGCTCAATCCACAACCTGAGTTTTCGCAGTAGAAAACTCCTGTAATGTATAAATAAACAGTAAGTAAATATATTGAATACAAAAAACTACGATACAAATACTATATTTTTTATCCGCGTAACTGTTGCAAAGACGTCATTAAACGCTTATTTTAAAAAGTTCACACTGCATATAGTCTTTTGGGAGAACTTCGCACGTGTATATAAATAATATACAAAATTAAGTAAATTAGGTGGTTCTAAAAAGCTATAAATAAAATTGTAACGTTGACAAATCGGGTCGAGTCAAAATATCGCGTGTATTTCAGCACAAGGGACAACTAGGCGCCAAATTTAGACGACACATACAGAGTAATTGAGGTAAATGGATACGCGGCGTTCGCAGCGCGCCCGCGGAACCCTGCCCACATAAAAATACCTCTATACTTATACGGTGGCCAACTCTATCTCACAGTAAACAATTTTTATTCGAACGTAAGTCTATTATCAGATTGTCTAGCAATCCTCGTAAACTTATACACGTCCACAGATGTTTATTAGAGCATAATAACCGATATAAAGTACGATTTTATTCGGTTTTGATGCGATATCTGTTTATCTTTTGATCGGAATAGTTCGGTTTATGTACGCCGAAGTGCTCGCTAGATGGGCGCCAATGCTGTGACGTCACACCGTCATCTGCAGGCGTGTGTGTTCAATTATAGTTTACAGTAGTTCAAGCCCGTGACATTGCCTATGTGGATTTGTCCCGGCGTCGCACGGGTGGACATTTTTACATTTAAAAAAGTGGCCATTAAGGCTGCACACGCGACGGAAGCTTAAAAATGGAGTAACTTCTCCCGTTTTCCCAACATTTCCCTTCACTGCTCTGCTCCTATTGGTCGTAGCGTGATGAAAAGTATACTATAATCTGCCCAGCAGTATGAAGAATAATTGTACCAAATTTTGTTAAATTCCGTCAAATAGTTTTTGTTCTATAGTCAAATAGTATTTTTTCTGTCTATATGTTCATTATAGAAAATAATGAACATACTCGTATAGACAGACAGACAAAAATTTTACTGATTGCGTTTTTAGCATCAGTATCGATCACTAATCACCCGCTGATAGTTATTTTGGAAATATATTTCATATACAGAATTCACCTCTCTACAGATTTATTATAAGTATAGATTTGTATAGGTATTGTAAGGAACGAATTGTTTTGATAACAATTGGACTACGAGTGGTAGTTTTAAATAAATATATATTTTCCTGAACTAGGTGTTATTTTTTTTTATGCAACTTAGTATGGCAAACAAGCTGACGATACACCTGATGGAAAGTGGTAACCGTCATCTATAGTTATGAGCAGTACCATGGACATAGCAGAGTATACTGTTTTGCCCATGATACTCCCCATGCGTTGTCATTTCTGAGGACTCAGGTGTTATACCTCTGTACCCTGTAAATTCACTGTCATATCCCACTCTTCAAACCGTAACACAGCCATGCAAACACAACTGCTTTACGGTTGTTTGTTACCTTATAGCACCTTAATAGCTTAAACCAATCACTATGAAGTTTGATTAGCTCATGTCTATAGGCGACGGTTACCATTTTACATCAGGTGGGCCGTCAGCTTGTTTGCCATTCTAAGTTGTATAAATAAAAAAAAAACAAATTCACTTTCACATTTATAATATGAGTAAGGATGTACGCACTACAGAGAATGTATGACTTATCTCTCTATGAATCAGTCTCCGGTATCATTTGGGTTAATAAGATCTATGACGCAAACTGCGGTGAATTGTGTACATATAAATGTAGTAACTGCGCAAGTTACTTGTGCATAATCATTTACTGCATTACCAGTTGGAATTCCCAATTCACTATAGAGTTGGCGGTGAAATCAAGGTTGTGACGAAGTATTGAAGTCATAGGTAAATGTGATTAAATCTATCTTTTGAATATTATGTTTGATATTAAAACCGAATATATATATATATATATATATATATATATATATATATATATATATATATATATATATATATATATATATATATATAAATTAATGTATCGAACCCTTAACCATCATATGGCTCACCGTCGACAGGGAGTTCATCCTCATATCCTACAGCCTCAATGGCCGCGTACAGCGCGGTTTCAGGGATGTTTTCTCTCACGAACACTCAGGTTATGGAATGAGCTCCCTGCCGAGGTTTTCCCAAGAGACTACAGCATGGGGTTCTTCTAAAGGGGGCTAATGACGTTTCTTCAGGGCCGGCAACGCGTGCGTTGTACCCCTGGTGTTGCAGGTGTTCATAGGCTACGGTAACCACTTACTATCAGGCGGGCCGTATGCTTGATATATGTATGCTTGATAGTGTTCCAAAAAAAAGCTTGATTTTAAAACTGAACTACCAATTTTGATAAAATGACCAATGTTATATAAAAAAAAACACTTACTTCATATAAGTATACTATCAGTCATCTACGAAAGTCGATTGCGTGGGTACCTCTGTCCCATTCGTGTTTCAACCGTGAAGCAGTTGTGTTTGCATGGCTGTGTTTCGGTTTGAAGGGTGGGATATGGCGTGAATTTACTGGGTATAGAGGAATAACACCTGAGTCCTCAGGAATGGCAACGCATGGGGGTATCATGGGCGAAACAGTATACTCTGTTATGTCCATGGTACTGCTCATGTCTATAGGCGACGGTTACCACTTTCCATCAGGTGGGCCGTCAGCTTCTTTGCCATTCTAAGTTGTATAAAAAAAAAAACTATCAAAAGCTAAAATACGCGACATCCGATACCGCAATGAGATGACGGAATATTTCCTTACCAATACAAAGAATGGTACCAAAAATAAAACAACAGGAAACTGAACTAGTTTACAACGATAATTTCATTAAAAATAATTTGCAAATATACTCTGTTATTTTGATCACATAGAAAAAATAAATATTTGTATACAAAGCTAACGTTATTTATCTAAAAGCACACGTGACAGAGGAAGTGTCGATAGAAACAACAATTATACGAGAGCCCCCTCATTAGAAGTAGTCCATCCGTAACGTCTACTTTCCTAAAACATGTTTGTACCACGCGTGTCTCCACAGCACGCGGCTTGTTTTGGGCACATCTCGTTATTTCTACTTTATTGTATGAATACATAATGTAGCGACGGCGTTGCGACACCGCCAATTGCTGAACTTAGAGTTTAGTACGGTAAAATTGGCATAGATCAAGTAGAAATTTTAACAGACAGGTCATGTTATAGTATACATTTCGTATGGCAGCCGTGTGGTCCCGGCATAGAATTGCCCACCCCTTTCTTGCTCGTAGGTGTCGAAAGAGGCGAATAAAGGAACTTAATGGTCAATGGATGGGCAGCAGTGTCCCTATTAAAATATTTCTACAAGCTTAACTGCTGTTACCAAACCGCTTGCTAAGTATAGCAACTACTGGATAAACTCCCAGCAGTGGACAGTTAATGGCTGAAATGATGATGATGATATATTTCGTATGATTCACCGATAAAGGTAATCTCTAAATTACACCCGTTTCCTTTCCATACATATATGTAAAATTTTCCGAAATAAAATTATATAATTCTTTTGGAAAGACATTGATTTCTTACTAATAATATTTGGGATGATGTTTGAATTAAATTGGTTATTATTTTTTTAAATACGCGTTTTAATATGCGTTTAAAATTACAATAGGAAAGTTTAAACGATTTGTATTACATTTCTTTCATTCAATAATGACAAAGTATGCACTTTATTTACTTATACCTCGTTAGTTTTCTTAATATACCAAGAGTATCAAATAAAAAAATATATATTTTATCTCGTCTTTGTATAACGAATATTTTGGCACAAACTACAAACAAATCGTCGAAAATCTTAATTAATTAATTAAACAATTCACAATAACATCTAGAAGAATTTTGAAATCAATTGTTTAAATACGTTTTTCAAAGGGAGGTGCCTCTATGAGACATACATTTATAGGCAGAAAACACACTTGTCCGCTCGCCGCGTCCTCTTTGCGATCCGCCTAATCTTTATCACCATTAGAATTGAATTTGATAAGTAGGTATGTGGCATATGCTTGTTTATGAGGATCCCATATCTTTATTATTCAAATTTCTTGCTCGGACCGGTCGACGTTAAACTTTATTGCGTTACATACTTCGACATACAAGAATTATATTTTGGAATCGCCGTTAATGCCGCCAGTGTGTACGTTGTTTTTTAATCATTCCTCAGTATTCGGGTTTGCGCAATATATGCTATGACATTTAATAGTAATTTATTATAATTGTTGAAATGTTATCTTTTCACACGGTGGCCGGGTACCGCTGTGTACTGTAGGAGCTACAAATAATCTCGCCTTGCGAATTTGATTGGGCCAATGAATTGTTGATCATACGCGGTGTTCAGTGAGGTTTCTCACGCTCTTCTGTGTTTATACCCTGAGGGGTAAGCAAAAGTTGTTTCTCTCTTAATGTGGTATCTATAATTACAGTTATAGCTTCTGTTGGATATGTTTTTATTCGTAGAGAAATCTTCGTTATAAATGTTTTAAATACTTTACAATTGTACATACTAATTGTTATTGTCCTTTGTAATACAATACCAGAGGGGAAAAGGGATTGTTAGTAATGGAGACTGAGAATCCCATTGCTAGCAATATACCCAATCAGGTCGACCTCTTCGCGGTTCCACCTAGAAACTATCATGGTTAATTCCTGATGAATTCATCATGATGGGCTAACTGGCCTGTTTTCATTCTCATCTATCCCCCTTCACTGGTGCTCCGCCGGCGTATCCCGTTAGCGCAGGCGGGGCTACCATACCATTTTCACTCGTCAAAAAAAAAAATTCTATATGATCTGTCAGAGCATAGTAATTGTACAAAAGTCGTTTGCTTGGATACCTCTATCTTATTTGTGTTTCAACCGTGAAGCAGTTGTGTTTGCATGGCTGTGTTTCGGTTTGAAGGGTGGGATATGGCGTGAATTTACAGGGTACGGAAGAATAACACCCGAGTCCTCAGGAATGGCAACGCATGGGTGGTATAATGGACGAAACAGTAAACTCTGTTATGTCTATGGTACTGCTCATGTCTATAGGCGACGGTCACCACTTTCCACCAGGTGGGCCGTCAGCTTGTTTGCCATTCTAAGTTGTATAAAAAAAGTCCGGAAACTATAATTTTAACCGATTTTAGAAAAAGGTGATTCTCAATGCTTTTTATCTATATATTACGTGATGTCTTTGCAAATTTTGCATCAAATTAAATAACTTTTTTGCAGCTCATCGTATTTACTTACGTGTTGACCATTTTCGTCATTTCAACCGTTAACTGTCCGCTGCTGAACATAAGCCTTCCCCATAAGGGGAGTTTTGCCAGTAGTTGCCACGCTTGGCAGGCGGGTTGGCAACCGCAGTTAGGCTTTTAGAGATGTTTTAAGAGGGACGTTTCTGCCCATTCCTCCATCATTAAGTTAGTTTAGTCGTCCCTTACGACAAGGCTACGGCAACCACTTACCATCAGGTGGGCCGTATGCTTATTTGCCACCACAGTGGTATAAAAAAAATATCCACAGGAAAAAAAGGGATGGCTTATCCTATGCCGGGACTACACGGACAATAACTTAGTATTTTTCGTTTTTTTTTTATACTTATATATGTAATAAAAAAATAAAATTTATTGTTTATTCTAAATTTTGCTTTAATCTTTGTATTTAAATATTTTTAGTAGAAGGATTATAATGTGAATTAATATTATTTTAATAAAAACAAGATATCCTTCATTGTCAAAAATTAATGAATCACAAAAGAATCATGAAATTTTAAAATCATTAATTCAACTGTGAACTAAAATATATGTTTGCAAATATATATATATTTTCCTGCTGTTACCAAACACAGCGATGATATCAGCTTTTGTTGTAATTTAATATGTACAATATTTGATTCACATTTACCGTCCAAGAACTATATATGTAACACTATATGTATTTTATATATTTACTAGTGTATTTGTACTGGAATGTCATTTCAAATCTTTGTAGCTGTAGTCATATTTTTTTTTTACTAGAAGAAGACTTTGTACAAATGTCGTTTTCTGGGGTACCTCTGTCCCATTCGTGTTTCTACTGTGAAGCAGTTGTGTTTGCACGGCTATGTTTCGCTTTGTAGGATGGCATAAGGCAATGAAATTTCAGGTTACAGAGGCATAACACCTGAGTCCTCAAGAATTATGCAACATACAATGACAAATAAGCTGACGGCTCACCTAATAGAAAGTGGTAACCGTCGCCTATAGACATGAACAGTACTATGGACATAACAGAGTATACTGTTTCGCTCATGATACCAGCCATGCGTTGCCATTCCTGAGAACTCAGGTGTTATTCCTCTGTACCCTGTAAATTCACGCCATATCCCACCCTTCAAACCGAAACACAGCCATGCAAACACAACTGCTTCACGGCAGAAACACAAATAGGACAGAGGTGCCCAAGCAAACGACTTTTGTACAAAGTCTGCCTTTGGTAGACTGGTTTACATATTACGTACTAATTCTATCATCCTAATGAGATGCAACTATAAATAATGTGTACCCATCTGCAGTGTCGGTTCAAGTCGATCTATAAATTGGTAAACGTGTTTCCGACATCTTTATTGCTGGAATGTTCTTGATATTTCTACAATAATTGAACATGTTCTTAATATGAATATTATTAAAAATGTTGTAATTAAATCGTTATATCTGTATGTTGATTATCATAATTAATTAGAATAAAATTTGTTTTAAAGACGAAATAAAGTTTTTAATAAGGTAATAAAATATATTTTTAATATATTTTGAATTATATTAAGTATATAATCATGAAAAAGTCGAAGTTACTTTAACTTTATAATATATTTTTTTTTAAGTTTGGAACATAACTGTAAACAGTAATGTAAATGTATATAAAAGCGTTATAAAGTTTCCTTCTAACTTACTGCCAAATGATTTTTTCAATGTAAGGTTGGCAAACTGCGTATCGATAGATTTTTGTATTGTTTTTTTTTTTCTTTTTATACTACTTAGAACAAACAAGCTGACGGCCCACCTGATGGAAAGTGGTAACCGTCGCCTATAGACATGAACAGTACTATGGACATAACAGAGTATACTGTTTCGCCCATGATACCCCCCATGCGTTGCCATTCCTGAGGACTCAGGTGTTATTCCTCTGTACCCTGTAAATTCACGCCATATCCCACCCTCCAAACTGAAACACAGCCATGCAAACACAACTGCTTCACGTTTGAAACACGAATGGTATGGTAAATGGTATGCTCATTTCTGTTTGCAAACTGTTATTGTAACTTGTAACAAATAAATAAATAAATATTATATTTTAATTAATTGTATTATAATTCTATAGTTTTGTTTTTTTTTGTTTTATTTTTATTTTGTGTGCTACTGTATGAGTTGTATGTTTCTTTGATTAAATTCTTTCTTTCTTTCTTCTTTATTAAATAGAATAATAATAGATCTTTTATTGAAGTAGGAGTTATCATGCTGAAGGCAGTACCGCGTTATTAGATCAGAATTATTTTGGATAATTCTACTATTATTACTACACATACAACGGAAGCTTAAAAATGGACTAACTTCTCCCGTTTTCCTAATATTTCCTTTAACCGCTTTGCTCCTGTTGATCGTAGCGTGATGAAAAGTATACTATAACCTGCCCAGGAGTATGAAGAATAATTGTACTAAGTTTCATTAAAATCTGTCGTGTAGTTTTTATTTCTATAACGAACATACAGACAGACAGACAAAAATTTTACTGATTCCATTTTTGGCATCAGTATCGATCACTAATCACCGCCTGATAGTTATTTTGGAAATATATTTCATGTACAGAATTGACCTCTCTATAGATTTATTATAAGTATAGATCAGGTTTAATGGAATTTATTATATTGTATGCAGCGCCATTTTTATGTGACGTACACATACATGCGTCAAATTCAAAACCCACACAATTGTAAAACACTATTAGTAATTTTATCGGTTACAGAACCACTTTTTAGGGATCCTAACAATACTACTCGCATCTGGCCATTTGACTTAATAAAAGTAAGTCACGGCACCGTCATAACCTCTTTATCAAATTGTAAAAAATTGTAGAATTCTCACAAGGAAATTTAAAAGAGAAACTAATAATTATTTTTTTTTATTTTTACCTATATTTCAAATGGGAGACTGAAATAAGAAACTTGCTAATTTTTTTAAGACTTTCCCATACTTTAATTGTTTGAAAAAATTATCGTATCTCTTCAAATAACGTGCCTTCGAATAAGCTGATTTAAAATTCCAAAATTTTATTAAAGTACTAGCTGACTCGGCAAACGTTGTTTTACCATATACATTATTTGTAGAACTATACATGAAAATGTATCGTACTACAATTATTATATTCGATTGTCATCTTGTAACCCCATTGCGGCATATAAGAATCGCGATTAAAAAACAGAGGTTGATCGTAAAAGCGTGAAAATTTGAATTTGTATGTATTTTTCAATGATTAATCATAAAAATTTGTTAAAAAATAAATAAAAATTTTAGGGGTGGGTCACCCTTATCATTGTAGGGTATGAAAAATAGATGTTGGCCGATTCTCAAACCTACCCGATATGCCAATAAAATTTCATAAAAATCGGTAAAGACGTTTCGGAGGAGTTTGGTAACAAACACCGCGACACGAGAATTTTATATATTAGTTTGTCTATTTTCAAAAGACTTCAAAAGGATGACAGTTCGCAATTCGAATGTATGTTTTTGTTTATATTTCTTACTTCATAACTTAGTCTGTTATAAAATGATTTTGGATTTTTTTTATTCAAAACGATATACCTACAGATTGATAGCATATAAATTTTATCGAAATCGGTTAAGTAGTTTAGTTTTTAATAAAAAAAAACTGGTTTTGTCACAAATGAAATCTTTTGAAAGAGAGCCAATCTTTAATTATTATATATCTTGCATATATAAGTATTTTACTTATATTATATTATAAATCTGTAATAGATTTCTCGATTGTTTGTTTGTTACGTGACATTTTAACTGTTCAACTAATTGTCATGAAGTTTGCTGAAGATGTTGGAGGACATATTTATTTATTTATATAAAGGAACACCAACAGCATATTGCGTTATAACACATATAACAAACATTAAATACAATATAATTTTAATCTATATTTATCCAGTCATGGCTCATAGTAGTGGAGAAGCGATATTAATAAAAAAAATATAGAGATTAACGAGTTCAAACCAAAATGCATGCATACGGAACTCTATAGATGCGTGCCCGATACGTACTTGGCCGGATTTTATAGTCTTTTTTACTATTTTCCTATAATATTTTACAATTTATGCTAAACGTGAGTCAGAATCGAATTGTCTGTGGGTTCGGTTATTGCTGGAATGGTAATTCTCAATACAAATAGGTTTTAAATAAAGAACTAGTTGTATTTTGTAGAATTATTGTATGTATGTATGTTTATACATGTATGTACCAGTGTTTTGGTATGGGTAAGATCATAATTTTCATATCAGTCTTTAACTGTCCACTGCTGAACATAAGCCGCCCCCAAGGGGGATTTTGCCAGTAGTTGCCACGCTTGGCAGGCGGATTGGCAACCGCAGTTAGGCTTTAGAGATGTTTAAAGAGGGACGCTGCTGCCCATACCTCGCCCTCCCTTAGTCGCCTCTTACGACACCCATGGGAAAGGATGGGATGGTCTATTCTATGCCGGGACCACACGGTTTATGAGTGGGTTATGGCAATGAAATTACAGAAAACAAAGGCATATTCATCCTCAGAAATGGTAATCCATGAGGAGTGACGTCTGCGTCACAGTATATTTTATGATATCCATAGAGCTCTTCATGTCTATATTCTACCGTATCATATCAGCCGTTTTTTTTTATACCACTGAGGTGGCAAACAAGCATACGGCCCACCTGATGGTAAGCGATCACTGTAGCCTATGAACGCCTGCAATACGCGCGCGTTGCCGACCCTGAAGAAACCTCTTTACCCTCCCCCCCCCCCCCCCCATTAAGAACCCCCTGCTGTAGTCTCTTGCCGTTTATTGCCCACAGTTAAACATAGGCCTCTCCCATAAAGGGGAGTTTGACCAGTAGTTGTCACGTTTGGCATGCGGATTAGCATCTGCAGTTAGGCTTTGGTGATGTTTTAAGAAGGAAACTACTGTTCATCTTTCGATTATTAAGTTCCCTTAATCGCCTTTTACGATACAGATGGGGAAGGCAAGGGATGGTTCTTTCTAAGCCGGGTTCAAAGAATTTATTCTCAAAGTGGGCAGTAGACAAAATAAGTTTGGGAACCCCTGATATACAATGATAAAATTTTATCATATTTTTTTATATTTCTTTTCGTTTATACAATTTGTGGTTGCGGACTCACAGTAATAGTTCTACACGCGACGTTACACCCACTTGCTGACCATTTAGTTGTACCATAAATGGCGGTACGATGATAAGTCAATGAGATCGTGCACTTGAATAGGAATCTATTGTTATTTTTTTATTTTTTATTTTTATTATAATAAACGTTATCGTTTTTGGGAGAATTATTTACAGAATGACATAAATTGTACTCTATTATTAATTAGCACTTATATGTATGTATTTAATGTATCTTGTACCCAATAATAATTTTGCATGCTTTAGACTATAAGGCGAACATTTGTACTCCACAATGGATCAATATCTGTAAAAAAACAATGTTCTCGCAAATAAACAAATCTAAATCTTTGACTAAAAAAAAAACATAAAATAATGTAACATTATCTAATCGTTTTATGTACGTTTTTTAATAGGTACCTATAGACGTGTATATGTACTGTAGTAATACAAAAAAGGTCATAAAATAGCGAGGAATATTGCTAAGTCAAAATCATTGTAAAATGCAAGAATAATTCGGAGATATACAACCTTTATTGAATGGGGGGAAAGTGGATTGTTAGTAATGTGTGAGACTGAGAATCCCATTGCTAGCAATATACCCAACCAGGTTGACCTCCTCGCGGTTCCCCCTGGAAACTATCATTGTTAATTCCTGATGAATTCATAATGATAGGCTAACTGGCCTGTTTTCATTCTCATCTATCACCCTTCACTGGTGCTCCGTCAGCGTATCCCGTTATCGCGGGCGGGGTTTCCATACCATTTTCATCCATAAAAAAAAACCTTTATTGAATAAACAGGTGACTAGACATCATAAGCACCCTTTAGAAAAAGTGGTCGACAGCACACCTGCAATGCCGTTGGTGTTGTGGGTGATCATGGGCGGCGGTAGTCACTTACCATCAGGTGAGCCACATGCTCGTTTGCCCCCTGTGTTGTAAAAAAAACCGAATTGAAAACCTCGTTCTTTAGAAGTTTGTTGAAAAGACTATTCTACTAATGATTACTTAATACAGTAAGTTTTTCTCTAAGGAAACATGACTCATGTTTCCTTAATAAATAATAACATACATACATACATATCTGTCACGCCTGTCTCCCATTAGGGTAGGCAGAAACAATGGAACGCGAAATGCTTCGATTCAAACAAACCTCTTTCGCTTCTTCCACATTGATCAATCTTTTCATACGCGCTCGCCGGTTACGGGTACTTTTAATTTGGCCCTTCTTCAGCACGTCGCCTATTTGGTCAACATACGTCCGTCTAGGGCGGCCCGTACCGACATCTCCATTCATTATTGCTCGATAAATATCTTATCTTAAATCATATATATATATATATATATATATATTATTGCTTCATCCATAAGATTACAATAGTAGACTTATTATAAATAGAAACAATTACATGTTCGACCGGAGGCACGAAACTCTATATAAAACATTTTTTAAAAATAAACAATCTTTTATGATGAACTATTAAATTGGACGTTCGAAAAACTCACGTCAACTAAATAAATGCATACACTAAATGTTCTGATGAAATGAGTGAATACTGATAGATTTACGATTCTAATTATCTATGTAACACGAAATATACAGCATTCGTTGTAAAATTTTAATAAACGATTTGATTATACATTTGAACAAAGTGGATCATACGACCAATATATCACGGTGCTCTCTTGCGATTATTACCGATTCAGGGCCGTATTTAGACCCAGGTTTAAGGTAGGACAAAAAAAAAACTTTATAATAGGGCAGAAGCCTTAATTAGGTGACATCGAAAAAGTGTATCAGTCTAATTTTCTTGAGGCCTTTCATTTTAAGATAGGCCACTGAGTCTTTTAAGGTAAGTTAGTGCCCCACAATGCCCCCCTAGCTACGGCCACGTACTGATTCATTTACGTGGTACATTATAAAAACCAATTTGTTATTTAAAATAAAACAATATATCTAGCAGCCTTTCACCAAAACTTTCCTATTTTATTGTCTGGTACACACTTCCATAACGAGCTATAAAACATCTTGTAAAATATCGTATCTACATTCTATATTGACCCTTTATTGATTTTCGAACGATTTAGAGCCTTAAGCTTATGAGCTTAGATGTCAACTTGTGAGCGAACGAGGAAGGATGACCAGTCCATAAATTAATCACTAGGTTGTTAGTGATTTATTAGGTTTTAACACTTCAATGGCCGCCGGTGCTCGCGGACGGTCACATTGGCCAAAATTATGCGTAGTCTAGTTAACATGACCCTTCGGACTGTCGAGTTAAGATTCAAAATGTGATAAGGAAAATTCGCCAGCAGAAATGTTATTTATATGATTCCATATCTATCTTGTGATTATCTAACTGTCGCATTGTAGGCACTTGAATATTCAACAGCTGTCTCGGAACTAGATTGAACGGGAATTTACGCATTAAAAAAAAAAAAAGAAATTGACGTGAATATGTAATAATTATTAGTGGACGCAGATGTTTTATAGTTTTTTATAATGGATATTCACAGCTTTTTTGTCCTGCCGTGATAAGACGCTCCGAGCTGATTGGTGAGATTAGATTTCTCTCTTTTCCTGCTTGTCTCAATAACTTGACTGGCATTTGTTTTATTAAAAAATTATAATTATAAAAAACCACAGGAATGGCAACGCATGGGAGGTATCATGGGCGAAACAGTATACTCTGTTATGTCCATGGTACTGCTCGTGTTAATAGGCGACGGTTACCACTTTACATCAGGTGAGCCGTCAGCTTGTTTGCCATTCTAAGTTGTATAAAAAAAAATTATAAACCGATTTGGAAAATGTATTTTTTTTTTGAAAGAATAAAAAATGAATAACTTCCAGACTTATAGATTAATCCCGTATAAATTCAGACTTAAATTGTGGTAAAACCAGTTATTTTAATTAAAAAAAAACTAAATTACTGAACCGATTTTGATGCAACTTCTATAGGACCAATTTGTGAGTATGATAAAAAAATTCATATAAAAAATTAATTTTTCAAATCGGTTTAGACCAAACGGAGTTATGAGGTTACAAAAAATAAAAAAAATACAATCGAATTCAGAACATCCATTTCGAAGTCAGTTGACGATATTGTAATAACAATAATAGATATAAAAAATTGTTATAACGCCTCTCACATCCCAATTAGTAATATAGTAATTTATAAACACGTATTAAATTGTACAATAAATATGAAAATTCAATAGAATTTCTCTTTATAGCGTATTTCGGTAGTTAAACTCCATTCCGGTCCAATGTTGTACTTTCCAATTTGATATCGAACATTACCGTAGTAAATTATATACATATAATTTATATGCTGATTTCATAGATAACATTTCTCGTAGCGGAAACACTCGGATAATACGGCCACATTACCACTATAACGCCGAGCACCGCTCTGTTAACACACGGCTGGTCATTATGTGCGGGCCAGCTGTGTGGGGCCAAAAAGGTATTTTTATTTTAGCCGTTAATTGTCCACTAGAAATAAGCATTCCTCATAAGGAGGATTTTGCCAGGAGTTGCCACGCTTGGCAGACGGGTTGGAAACCTCAGGCTTTTAGAAATGTTTTGTAATGACTAATAATGCACGTCAGTAATGACAAAATGTGTGACACCATTGTAATACCTTTGTAACACCATTGTAATATGACCTTATGGTACCATATTTTTAGCAATAAAATTCATTCATTCATTCATTCAAGAGGGACGCTACTGTCCATCCCTCGACCATAAGTTCTCTTAGTCGCCTCTTACGAAACACACAGGAAAGAAAGGAGTAGCCTATGCCGGGATATACACGGCGATAGTTTTTTCTTAATGGGTGAAGATGGAATGGTAACCTTGCCTGCGCTATCAGTATACACCGGCGGGGTACCAGTGAAGGGTGACAAACTTTTTTTTATAGAACTTAGAATGACAAACAAGCTGACGGCCCACCTGATGGAAAGTGGTAACCGTCGCCTATAGACATGAGCAGTATGGACATAACAAAGTATACTGTTTCGCCCATGATACCCCCATGCGTTGCCATTCCTGAGGACTCAGGTGTTATTCCTCTATACCCAGTAAATTCACGCTATATCCCACCCTTCAAACCGAAACACAGCCATGCAAACATAACTGCTTCACGGTTGAAACATGAATGGGACAGAGGTACCCAAGCAATCGAGTTTTGTACAAAGTCTCCCTCTGGAGAATAAAGCGAGGATGAAGGCAGATCAGTTGGCTCATAATAACCAATTGAACAAGAATTTACCACTATGGTTTCTAGGGGGAACCGGGTAAAGGAAAAGGTGTATTGCTAGCAATAGGGCTGTTAAATCTCATCATTAACAATCCTTTCCCCCATAATCAAGTATGTTTTTATTAAACTACAGTTATGCATCCAACAATAAATTATAATATTGGAAATTTGGCACACGTTCCTAAACATAATATCGTCTCATATATTTTCACAAAACTGTGGCCTATCAACCGCGCTTCGGTATAATATATTTAGATTGCAGATTAAATGATTTTAATTAAACAAAACGACAGATTTATTTATGTTGGTTGCTTCAGTTTTTATACTTTTCTCGATTGGTATTGGTAACGGTACGGCTCCCTCAAATTTATGAAGTTCAGGTCAATGTGTCAAAAGATTTAATGGAAAATGGATATAATTTGCAAAGAAACTAGTTCAGTCTTGTTAAGATCCAATATTGTTGGTTAACGTTCTCTCATATCATGTAGCCTGCGGCTGTAGCCTCAATGGTCGCGTACAGCGCGGCTTCAGAGATGTTTCCACCCACGAACACTCAGGTTATGGAATGAGCTCCCTGCCGAGGTTTTCCCAAGAGACTACAGCATGGGGTTCTTCAAAAGGGGGGTAAAGAGGTTTCTTCAGGGTCGGCAACGCGCATGTAATACCTCTGGTATTGCAGGTGTTCATAGGCCACGGTAACCACTTACCATTAGGTGGGCCGTATGCTTGTTTGCCATGCGTGAACAATGTGAATTTTGTGTAAAGAAGCACTGATTAGTGTGGCGTTGCAACGCGGCGGTCCGTTCCGCGCTCTTCTTCCATCATCTTTCATACTGTGCCTGTGAATTTCACATTTTTGTAAAATAAATAAACTAATTAAAACAATTTCAGCGCACTTGATTCCACCAAGTATTTTTTTTTTCTAATGGGTGATAATGGAATGGTAACTGCTTACGCTATCGGTATACGCTGGCGAGGCACCGGTGGAAGATGATAGGTGAAGATGAATGCAGGTCAGTCGGCTCATCCTGAAGAAATTAACAAGAATTAACCACGATGGTTTCCAGGGGGACCACTTGGAGGTCGACCTGGTTTTATTTAATCATTGGCTACGTGGTTTGTATGAAAAATACGTACGTACAGATTTCTTAGAAATTTTGAATGCAACATGAGCAAATAAGTTGAATGATTGTTTTTGTTATGAAGCGGATATTTTTTGTGACAGACAGATGGACGACATTACCGCGCTGCATACATGTGCCAAATGTGCGCCGCTTGCTACAAGTGTAGCGTTTGTTCATACACTTCGCACCAAGTTAGGGTTCCGTCCGTAATCTGTGATCTTAATAAGCCCAATAGCAAATATAGGGGGGAAAGGGATTGTTAGTAATGGGGTCAAATAGCCCAATTACTAACAATATACCCTGTCAGGTCGACCTCCACGTGGGGGAACCACGATGGAAACCTGGAAACCATCGTGACTAATTCTAGTTTAATTCGTCAGGATGGGCTAACTGACCTACTTTCATCTTCATCTGTCATCCCTCACTGGTACCCCGCCAGTGTATACCAATAGCGCAGACTGGGTTACCATACCATTATCACCCATTAAAAAAAATAGCAAATATAGTGAAAGCTTTGCCTTGTTTGGGGGTAGATGGCGTTGTGTGATCTAGGGCCTAACCTATTTTAAATTTTTAAATTTTGAGGGATTATACAATTCTTATTTTAAATAATTCAATTCAACTCTTATTTGTGAAGTAGGGCTAATTTGTTAGTATTATATAAAAATTCCGTGGCATGATGCACATTCACGTTACTCATTACATTGATTTAAATTAAATTTTGAAAAGTTTAATTCTTTATTATAAATATTTTTTTATGAATCCAGCAAATGGTGGTAGGGGGCAAAACAACCCGGTATCGTGTCAGTTATAAATTTGACGGATTTTAGTAAATTACTTAATAAATACTCCTCTTCAACCAAATATTGTCTAAAAGAGAACTTTTCAGAGACAATATTGTCCATTATTTTTTTTATAAAGTATATTTCTCATAACTTTTATTTCTGCTATGTATAACTGTAATATTTTAAAGGGAACAATAAAGAGTATCTATATAAAATCTATTGTTAAATTTTGCATGCTCTCGACAGTTTATGGCGGCCATATTTCATATATCATCATGTAGCCTACAGCACTTCTAATTAAGAAGAGTATAATGTAAACCGCTACCATGTAAACATGGTACCGCTCATGTCTATAGGCGACTGTTACCACTTTCCATCAGGTGGGCCGTCAGCTTGTTTGCCATTCTATGTTGTATATAAAAAAAAATTTAATTTATCCATAAAGTAGTTAATCCACTGCGTGAAACATTTGAACGTAAACGTGTATATGTAAAATATAGATTCTGATTAAGGTTTTTTTTATACAACTTAGAATGGCAAACAAGCTGACGGCCCACCTGATGGAAAGTGGTAATCGTCGCCTATAGACATAAGTAGTACTATTGACATAACAGAGTATACTGTTTCGCACATGATACCCCCATGCGTTGCCATTCCTGAGGACTCAGGTGTTATTCCTCTGTACCCTGTAAATTCACTGCCATATCCCACCCTTCAGACTGAAACACAGCCATGCAAACACAACTGCTTCACGGTTGAAACACGAATGGAATAGAGGTACCCAATCAGTCGACTTTGGTACAAATTCTCCCTCTCTCAGGAGATTCTGCCAGTAGTCAGCCAGACTCTGCCAGTGTCACGCTTGGCAGGCGAATTGGTTACTGTAGTTAATCTTTAGTTATTTTTCAATAGGTTTACTGATGTCCATCCCTGGACCCTTAAGTTCTTTTTGTCGACTTAAAAACAAAAATGCTCGTAGATTTTTTCTACCAAATATCCTTGGCATAATTGTATAATTAAACAAGTAAATTGTTATATATCACGTACATGTATAATTCATTTGTAATACTGCTTAAAAGATGCAATTCTGATAACGTTAGGTCGAAGAAAACAAGCCAAGGGTTGGGTTTTATGACACCATAACCAATAACGTACGCAATATGTAAGTGCGACATGGTTGTAAAAGGCGTTACACGAACACGCACTTAGAAACTTAATTGAGTAAGCAGCTTTGCGTCGTTTGAACAATCGCTGCAGCAAACAATTATGTATGTGTTTTGACTTGTATTCCATTGTATTTCTATTTATTAATTAGATCAGGAATAGAAGAATCAAAAATTCCACCAAAAATAAACGTCGACTTCAAATGTGAGGTTGTGTTGTCAAAATCGTTCCATTTTTATATAAAATCTTTGGGTCTAAACTAAAAAAAAAATTCAAATCAGTTTATAAACGTTCTGAGTTATGCGGTAATAACAATAAAGAAAAAATACAACGGGATTGAGAAACTTTTCCTTTTTTGAAATCAGTTAAAAGTACTGGGAAAAGTAATATATTTTTTTGAATAATCAAATAACTATAATTCTATTAATTCTATTGTAATAATTTAATTCTATTCTAATATTTTTTAAATACAAAGCATGCTGTGGTTGCCTATAAATGTAAGAACAGCTAGCTGTAATCCACTAGTGTATTGTATTGAAATGTTTCGCTGTATCTTATGTTGTTGATCCTAAATAAATAAATAAATAAACTATAATAAAAAAATTACAATAAAACCTAAAGTGGATTAATATAAATTGTTGTAAATGATGTGTTTTTTTTATACGACTTACAATGGCAAACAAGCTGACGGCCCACCTGATGGAAAGTGGTAGCTGTCGCCTATAGACATGAGCAGTACCATGGATATAACACAGACATAACACGGACAGTGGGCCGTCAGCTTGTTTGCCATTCTAAGTCGTATAAAAAAAAAACATATCATTTACAACAATTTATATTAATCCACTTTTATTCTATGTAATTTATTTTTTGATTCTCGTACTTATTCTACGGAACCATCGACGGATCCATGTTCAGAAATCTACACTGCGGCGTGCTTACCTAGTTTTTTCTTAACTACGCTAGTTTTTTTTTTAATTTTCGGAAGTGTACAGGGCGTGCCATCTGTCGACTCAAATTACTTGCCTACGACCTTTACTGAATCGTTTATGAGTCCTTCTGTCCTTCGTACGCTGAACACAAATCTTAATATTAATAATATTAATTTAAAAATATTTATTTATTTTTATCTATTTATTTATTGTACAGAGAGAATAGAATAGTTGTTTATTTTGTAAATAAGCTACTCTTAATTTACAAATATTTATTTTTACGAAACAT
This sequence comes from Galleria mellonella, assembly GCF_026898425.1. Lineage (NCBI taxonomy): Eukaryota > Metazoa > Arthropoda > Insecta > Lepidoptera > Pyralidae > Galleria > Galleria mellonella. Next base: position 5,353,220 of record NW_026442176.1, read on the forward strand.
AGCTACGTGAACGTGTATGAAAAGATTGATGAATGCGGAAGAAGCGAAAGAGGTTTGTTTGAATCAAAGCATTTGGCGTTCCATTGTTTCTGCCTACCCTAATGGGAGACAGGCGTGACAGATATGTATGTATGTATGTATAGCTAAATAAACAGCAATAAAAATTACACAGACAAACATGATTATAAACTAAGGTACCCTACCTTGGTTACTATTGGGGGAAAGACATTGTTAGTAATGGGGTCTAATTGACCCATTGCTAGCAATACATCCTATCAGGTCGACCTCCACGTGGTTCCTCCTGGAAACTCTCGTGGTTAATTCTAGTGGAATTCATCACGATGGGGTAACTGACCTGCCTTTTTATCCTCACCTGTCATCCGTCACTGGTGCTCTGCCAGCGTATCCCGATAGCGCAGGCAGGGTCATCATTCCATTATCATCCATTAAAAAAAGGTAGGGTTATTATTATATTACATGTCTACTAGAGGGAGACTTTGTACAAAAGTCGATTGCTTGGGTACCTCTGTCCCATTCATGTTTCTACCGTTAAACAATTGTGTTTGCATGGCTGTGTTTCTGTTTGAAGGGTGGAATATGGCGTGAATTTACTGGGTACAGAGGAATAATATCTGAGACCTCAGGAATGGCAACGCGTGGGGGGGGGGGGGTATCATGGGCGAAACAGTATATTCTGTTATGTCCATGGTACTGCTCGTGTCTATAGGCGACAGTTACCACTTTCCATCAGGTGGGCCGTCAGCTTGTTTGCCATTCTAAGTCGTATAAAAAAAAACATAACATTATATATAAAAATAGATTTAAATTAACAAAAAAAAAAAACATTTTTAGCGGCAATTAAACATTCAATTTGGACAGTACAATTTAATGGTCAATAACTGACCAACACTGTAATTACTCAAAATCGACACAACAACATCAAAGAAACACGTTGAACAACAATAAAAATTGGCTATATGAAGCGTCAATTACGCTATTGCGAATTTAAACACGAATCGAGTACAAAAACTCATGTATTTAAAATGCTAGAGCTCACGACAGTAAACAAAAAAAGGGGGGCAATAAAAATACGATGTACGTTTATAACGAATATATGGTAATTACATCTTATATACCAATAAGCTTCGGAGGATATGTTGTAAAATTTTACAATTGCCATCCATTCGTACTCAGATTGTAAACATTTATAATCCTCTATCTTCGAGTCCGGAGATGTGATTTAAATAGATGACGCGCTTATTGTCTGTTTTATATATTTTTATTTATAATACTTAGAATAGCAAACAAGCTGACGGCTCGCCTAATTGGAAGTGGTAAGCAGTACCATGGACATAACAGGGTATACTGTTTCGCCCATGATACCCCTCATGCGTTGTCATTCCTGAGGACTCAGGTGTTATTCCTCTGTACCCAGTAAATTCACGCCATATTCCACCCTTCACATAAATTATAACATACACTTGCATACCTTAAAAATAAAATACACTTGTCTATGGTAACGTTATGAGTTGCCATTCTTAACGACTCGTATTATACCCTGTTATCCAGGCATAGATTGGGTTATTCCTTTCTTTCTCGTGGGTATTAATTGCATGGCTGTGTTTCGGTTTGAAGGGTGAGATATGGCAGTGAATTTACAAGCTACAGAGGAATAACACCTGAGTCCTCAGGAATGGCAACGCATGGGGGGTGTCTTGGGCGAAACAGTATACTCTGTTATGTCCATGGTACTGCACATATCTATAGGCGACGGTTACAGCTTTCCATCAAGTGGGCCGTCAGTTTGTTTGTCATTCTAAGTTGCATAAAAACAAAACATTTAAAATAGACAAAACATTCTAACTGAGGCATTTTTCAACATTTATTAAATAAATACTGTATATATATTTTTTTTTGTTACAGGTAATTAATCTGTTATAGTATTATTAGATTTGGTAAGTATTTAAGAACGTTATCATTATAATATGCTCGAATAAAAGACATTCTAACTGTTTCTATTACATTTGATTTTTTATTACATTCCAATCGTCATTGTTTTAGCGTCAAAATGACGCAATTCAACTGAATAATCGTAACATTAAATAATTAGGGTTGCCAGTTACAGAATCTTACTTCCTACTAATATTTATTTTTTAATAACTTTTTATTGGAATTAATTTAATTATAAGTTCTAATATTTATCTATACTGTGTTTGTCACCACTGTATTGTGGTAGTGGATAAAAATATTTAAATTTGAAATTCAGGATCGTGTGTTTGTAAATAAATTTTTCTTCGCAACAATCGATTTTTTTTTTGGAGGCAAAAATGAAAGCATAAATTAAACTCTATTGCAAAAAGAATTATAAAAATATATTATGCAAAGGTGACCCAATTGTGTAACATGTGATAAAAAACACTATTTGAGAACCTACTTATTTTGGAAGCCAATTGAACGCTTAAAATTTTATAGTGCAGATTTTTGTTACTTGTCATATCTACGTGAGTACGATATATTATGTCCATGGTCATGATCATATCTATGTTTCTAATTAAATTTACAACCTCCTTGGTACAGGGATAGGTGTGGTGCTTTACGCAAATGAGATCCTAGTTCGATTCTTGGTCGATTTATGAAATAAACTTTTCTATATTGACTCGGGTCTGGGTATTTTGGGCTGTTTCCTCAGACGATCGTTGCTTGATTCTACATAACACTATTTTGAGGACAAGGAGATTCCTGTGTTTTTGCTGCACTAATTGGTATTCATATTTTAATTTTTTTCCGTTTATTATTATATATTTATTTTTTATTTCAAATATAGGTCTACGAAATATGGGTATCTCGAGTTATATTTACTAACTACAACAATGATACCTTATGTATGATTATCAAGAAATGCAAATGTGATAATATATATTCATTGTTAGACTATTTTTTTTACAATAAAAAAAAAGTACAAGTACATTAAACAATATTGTAAGTCAATGGAACTGAGCTATACAGCCTCAAATTCAGTAGGTAAATTTATTTATTTTTTAAAATTGCATTTACCTGTACAGATGAGCCACAATAGATATCCAAAGTGCCATACATTTGCAAAGGTATAATTATCACGATTTTAATAGCCAAAAATTGTACGCCACACAATGTTGTGCCACGGCGACAATAGTTAAAAAATCGCCACTTTACCCGGTTACCTGGGCTGAAATTATTTAATTCTACCTTCATTAATCATATTTTTTGTGGGAAAGTCAGGTACGGTCGGCACAGTATTGCGAGCAATGCTTTTAAGGTTTTTTACTGCGCCCCGTGAATCACGTACCTCTAAATAATAAAAAAAAAAAGTATCTATGGCAGATAGCGTTTGAGAACAGTTATGGCCACCAGCGAAAACCTTTTAATAAAAACGTATCTTATTGTCTATGGTTTTTATATCAAGTCGCATGCACAATATTCGGTTACACGTCGCTTCGGAGTCGTGCATATGTTAGATATTTAAAATCTTATTTCAGACGATTTTGTATTTTGTGTACTTTAGCAATAAAATTGAGAATTGTATGTGAATGTTTAAATGTTAATAGGCATTGTTATCTTAACAATAAGGTTGTATTTTTATGTTTACTACAAACGAACTCTTACATTTGATATATGGTCACTTTTATATCACATTTTATATTTACGTTCAAAATTCTATTCTGTATTCTTGTAAGATATCAATTATAATACCTATTTATTATTATTATTGGCTTAATTAAGAATATTTTTAGTAAAAATAATAGAGAGGTGGCAAATCAGTGGGACAAGGCTTGGCCGCGGTCCCGTGAAGTCCTAAGATCGAATCCCAGTCTAAATTTCTGAATTTTTTAATTTTATTTGAATCATTTAGTACATTGTGTTCTACTTTATGTGTTGATAATATTCCTATAGGAGAAATCTGTAAATATATCTTTTTAGATAAAAAAAAAGTTAATTTTCTAAATCGGTTTACAATGATTGTCACTTGCATCATGTTTCGAAGTCACGTAAAACTGTCGTCCGGTGAGCCGCATCAAATATATTTGTGTGTATTGAAAGCGGCCTGGAAACTCTTGAACTTCGAAGGTGCTACCATAACACGAGTAGAAATATTTGTACTATATATACTTATATTTATTTGGAGAGACTAAGAGAAAGAGAAATACGCAACGCTACTGGAAAAAGAGAAGGTGCAGGAGAACTACCATATGTGCGTGGAGAGAAGTTACGGGCGCTAGTGGTTCCGCTGGGTCCTCGCATGAGGATATTGAAAGAGGCCGGCATACATCAAGACTTGCGGAGGAACGATCCTCACAAATCACCACAACTTTATTGTATAAACTAATTAATTAGAATTAGTTGCTCTTACTCTTAAATGAGAAGAAGAAGAAGATTTAGATTTTTATAATCTAAAAAGATATAAACTGAAAAAAAAAAAATGTAATATGTACATAGACTTATGCAAAGCTGTGCCTTTTCACATCGCTCCGTGTACATTAGCATAGCTTTCTAGGCGTTTGCGTAATGGCCCAGGTTAGATTTGCAATTTTTTTTTCCACGATTTTACAATCGTCGTTCATTGAACTTGTTTAACTTCTTAGCGTATTACTATGTTAGCTATTTTTATTTATTATTTTTAAATTAAAGTTCCAGTGTCAAGAAGAAAATAATTTTAACTTTCGTGCTGCAAAAAAAACGACTTCAATGTTGGAGAAAGCTTAATAAAATAATATATAATAGGAAAACGACATCATGACTTTATTTTTCAGCCGTTATCCGTCCACTGCTGGACATAAGCCTCCCCCATAGACTGCCATAAAGAACGGTCCTGAGCTACCTGCATCCACTGACTCCCTGTAATGCATTTCAAGTCGTCACTTCATCTAGTGGGGAGTCGTTCTACACTGCGTTTGCCCGTACGCGGTCGCCGATCAAGAACCATTTTTCCGCATCGGTTGTCGGTTCTTCGACCTATGTGACCAGCCCATTGCCACTTCAGCTTGCTTAACCATCGGGCTATGTCGGTTATTTTGGTTCTTTTGCGCATATCCTCGTTTCGGATTCTATCACGCAAAGACTCCGAGCATAGTCCTCTCCATAGTTGAGTAACTTAAAACTTACTACAATAGAATGTCAAAAATAAAAAAAAAAGAATTAATATTTTACCGTTGAGGTTATCTACTCTAATATTTAATTATGGTAAAGGCAGTGATCTTGATTTAAAAACTAAACTACTTGAGAGTAATCTGCAAGTATACCCTTTCAAATAAAAGAAGAATTTTGCGAATAGGTTTACAACAGATGGAGTTATGAGGTAATAGACGAAAAGAAATACAAACCAGTTGAAAAACTCTTCCTTTCTGAAGCGGTCGAAAACATTGTTATTGCAACTAGTTGCCGATAAACAATAAGGAATCCTGTTACGCAATTAGTCTCGCAACACAATTGCGATTCCGGCCCAAAGCGGCGGAAATCGATCGAGCACCGGAAAAAAAGAAAAACATATCGATTTATTTATACGCATTAGTTCATTGATCTTTTTTCTTTATCCGTCCATTTAAACCATAAAACTTAGTTGTCAGGTTCAAAAGTTCACTAAACTATGTATCACGTCTATTTAAATCTTTTTCGAAACTTGTTTTCATCCGAACAAGATATTGTCGGTTCGTTATTGCGACTTGGCGCCACTATCAAAATATGTACATAAACAATTCAAATATACGTGCTTACAAATAATATATTACGTATTTTTAATTAGATACTAATGTTAGGTACTAATTGTGTCCTGTATTATGCGGAAATGGATAGTGTATCGAGATTGTTCTCTGTCTATAAAATCTTGCCAAGAATTTTCTCGGAGATTCACTAAAGACATAATTACACGATGAAAAGAGTTTTTAATGAATTTATAGCAGGTAACAAAACAAATACAATTTACAAATATAATAATTTTTTTTTTATTTATTAGGGATAATCATAGAGATAAAGAGCAAAGACACAAAGTAGTTGTGTGACAGATAGCACACAGAGTAGTGATACTGTCTAAGAGACAATGCTGATAGCTACATTCCAATACTAATATTCCTATGAATATATTCAATATGCATAATGTCTAATATAATAATTACATTGGAAAGATATCATTCATCAAGAGATTAAGATTTCAAATATAATAATAAAAAATAAAATGATATGGGATCAATATGACTTACCTATTGGTTGCAGAGAACATTATAAAATTATTTAAAAATGCCAAAGATATAGTGTAAGGTACATTAGAAAATAGAATAAGAATGGTGTATGTGGTCCATTAAAAATGCAAACGAATTAAAAACTGTCTTTTTTTTGTAATAATGATTTTTTTTATATGAGCTCATAAAAATCTACAATCAGTGGGCATAATTATTAATTACCATCAACTTGATCTTTTCAATAACGATTTAATTACAAAATTATTTACTGCACATTCATTGTCTATGGTTTTGTTTTATATTTAGTTTATATAGATGTTGTGTGCAAAGAACTGTCCTCACCAGTAAATGTGCAATTCTATAACAACAGTTGAGGGTGGTACGGATGCGGGGGAGCCGATTCGCATCGCTCACAAACGATAAATCACGCACCGCTTTTTATACGAATGTTCGGACGTGAGAAGGTAACGTGTAACGCGATCGCATACAAGATCTATGCACGTGAAGGAAACATGTGGACATTCGTATTTGGACATGCATGTTCATATGTGTTTTTATAGACTTTTATTTATTATAATTTTTTGATCTGTTGTGTTGAGAATAACTTTAGATATAGCTGTTTGCACGTTATGCATTGGTGCAATTAGAATGATGAAGAAAATAAACAAAAAGTTTTTGGCGCGTAACAAATTTTTTATTTATTTTTAATTGTATCGTTGTTTTTGTTGCATTATTTGTTGATAAGTGAGTTGAGTTATTGATTTATACTCTAAAATTAATACAATAAGAATGATATTACTAGTCAGATATAAACCAGGGAATAATAATTTTAATGTTAGAAATTCACAATCCCGCGAGAGTGTCACCGTCAAACCGCCTTAGGGTTTGTTTATTTAGGACCCTCCCGACCTGCTGCCAATAGTCAACTATTTGCTCCAATTATATCCCCTTGTATTACTATTATATGTATGATAATTTAGAAAAGAAAAAACTTAAATAGCGAGCAAATGCTACATACATTGTGAAGCAGGTAAGATTTCGTATATTCACATATTTTTATTCGAAACTAAGAGCAAATATCGAAATCTGTAGCAAGGTTCTAAACGTCTGTGTTTAATTAAATAGCCGTATATTTGTATTTATAAGTACCAAAATTCCTTTAGTTACTTATATCTTCGGCTACTAAATAATTTTATATGTATGTAGTATTACCGATTTCAAAAAAAGAGGTTCTCAATTCGGTTGTATGTTTTTTAAATTTTTTACCATATAATTTCGTCAGTTGTAAATCAATTTGGAAAATTCTTTTTTTATCGGAAAGGACATATTTATAGATTTTTTATTATTATATCAATCGTTGACTGTCCACTGCTGAATATAGGTTTTTCCCATAATATTGGTAATGTTTTAAGAGGGACGCTGCTGTCTGTCCCTCGACGATTTAGTGCCCTTAGTCGCCTCTTACAACACCTACGGGAAAAGAAGGGGTGCCAGCCCATTCTTTGCCAAAATCACACGGCATAGAATGGGCCACCCCTTTCTTAGCCAATTTGATGTTTCACTGACTAAAAATTGACATGTTTTTACACTCGGCGCTCTATCTGTTAATCTATATAAAGTATTTAGGTAAAGAGATTTATAATTATAAAACTTGATTATGAATCCTTACTAATATGAGAATTATAAATGGAAAAGTGTGTTTGTTTATAACTTCTTACCACCTTAATGTCTGAACCAATTTCTATAAAATTTGATATACACGTACCATATGGGACGGAAAAGGCCATAGACTATTTGTTATTCAACATATTCCGGTCACGCAGAAGACATTGATACTTATTTACTAGATACTAAAGAATAAAATTTCTCATCGTGCCTATAAACTGAACTAGGCGTTAGCAAAGTCAAGAGATTTTACCTAAATGAGCTGTCATAGATAAACAGGTCTTTAATAAGACAATGGTGCTTGTAGTGCGAACTCGTCTGGCGACTGCCTACTTGTGTGAAGTGTGCCTATGCGACCTAGTTTCGCACAAAAGGGTTCACTGTGCGCACATCTCAGCATTGCAGCTGTTCTGGGTGCATATAAAATTGTAGATTAAGTAATGTACTATTCAAGACTGTTATTCCTTTTGATTAATCTATTATAAATAGAATACAAAACGATTTATTCATATATGTTTTGTCATATATCTCTTTTTTAAGTTAATAGTTTCCTCTTGTCGGTGCAACTAATTCATGCATTTTCTTCTAGCCATCCATATTTCATGCCATATTTTTGATCTTTCTATACGTATTTTTTGACATATAACATTTGATATTAGAGCTTCTGTAAATAATAACTATATAAATACTATTGACAATACTGAGTTTCTTGATATAACAATAGATCAGTATTGTAACTGGAAACCGTGAAGTAGTTGTGTTTGCATGGCTGTGTTTCGGTTTGAAGGGTGGGATATGGCGTGAATTTACAGGGTACAGAGGAATAACACCCGAGTCCTCAGGAATGGCAACGCATGGGGGGTATCATTGGCGAAACAGCATACTCTGTTATGTCCATGGTACTGCTCATGTCTATAGGCGACGGTTACCACTTTCCATCAGGTGGGCCATCAGCTTGTTTGCCATTCTAAGTAGTATAAAAAAATCTCATATTAAAAAATTAAGTACTAAACTTAACAAATTTGTGTTCGTAATAAATTATTTATGGAAAACCGCTGGCAATGAATTAGCATTATTAGCTTACCATGGTTAAGATATGGTATAATACTGTGGAATAATTCAGTTGACACTGATATTGTATTTAATACACATTTCCGAGTTAATTGTAAACCATTGTTTAAAATTAATAAAGTACTACCTTTACCTTCTCTTTACCTGTTCTAAATGTGTATTTTTGTTAAAACAAAACACTCACAATTATTTAAGAAATAAACAGACAATATAAACTGCAGTAATTGACAAAAATACATTATATGTACGTATACAATAACTAAATGTATTGAGTACTAACGCTTACTGCATGGCAATACGGATATATAGGAGGGAAAGGGATTGTTAGTAATGGAGACTAAAAATCCCATTGCTAGCAATATACCCAACCAGGTCGATTTCCACGCGGTTCCCCCCTGGAAACTATCATGGTTAATTCCTGATGAATCCATCATGATAGGCTAACTGGCCTGTTTTCATTCTCATCGATCACCCTTCACTGGTGTCCAGCGTATCCCGTTAGCGCGGGCGGAGGTGCCAATCCATTTTCATCCAAGAAAAAAATACGGATATATAATCATTTACCTGAAAATATCAGCAATTGTAATAATATATCCTATTTCAAAATATTGTTCTTCAAGCTATTTTTGTATAAATGTTATTACGCAGTAAATGAGTTCTTAAATGACAAAAAAAATATAAATGATAATTACATACGTGTCCAATTTTTGCAGCCTTTATAATTGTGTATATTTTTAATGAATTCATATTATAATTAATTGAAATGACTAGATAAGTAATATGTAAATATACAAAAAGTGACAAAATATTATTGCAATATGTATGTGTTATTACGGTGAGATTATTTTTTATTTTTTGTATAAGCGGTTTTATATATTATATTATATTTATATTTGCACGCCTACAATGTAGCAAAATAAGATTGGACTAATTTTCTTCTAATGTAACACCTATAAAAATGTACCTTATTCCAGCAAATAATACCACGAGGGAGACTTTGTACAAAAGTCGATTACTTGGGTACCTTTGTCCATTTCGTGTTTCAACCGTGAAGCAGTTGTGTTTGCATGGCTGTGTTTCGGTTTGAAGGGTGGGATATGGCGTGAATTTACAGGGTACAGAGGAGTAACACCTGAGTCCTCAGGAATGGCAACGCATTGGGGGTATCATGGGTGAAACAGTATACTCGGTTATGTCCATGGTACTGCTCATGTCTATAGGCAACGGTTACCACTTTCCATCAGGTGGGCCATCAGCTTGTTTGCTATTCTAAGTTGTATAAAAAAAAATCTAATTCCAAAATTGAATACCAAATTTCAAGTTTCAACAATCTCTGGCATGAATCGAAATTTAACTGTTTCACTTAACTATGTATATTATTTGCCACTATCTACAAATATTTATATACAGAAATTGGACATACTTTAGTTACGTAATAGAAAGAAATTTGCAAAAAAATATTCGCTTTAAAACACCGTCGAGAAAATTCTTTGTACCGATTTCATTTCTCCAACTCTCAATGTCTTTGACCCGTGTTGTCCAATACAAGTCTTTATACAATTCAAGTTCATATTGGATTAAAATTGAGCATTTACTATTTTAATGCCTGATAAATATTCCGCGCTTTTCATAGAAATGCACATTTCATAAATATATTACATCGTTATATTCATGAGCTTGCTAGCAATGACAATATTATTTGGTGTTGATGTAATTCCCTTTTCTATGTTCCTTACAAGCAAAACTTCACAGTTGACGTCAACTTTGTACAATTTTACATTTCTATTAGTGTTTATATTTAGGTATTGAACATGTTTTTGAATTATTTTAATGAAATTGTTAATTCTCTTAAGAATGATTTACCGACCGCTCTACCTGTTGATATTGATACTCCTTTCCACTTTGGGTTCGCTGGAAGAGAACTCTTGCAGAATTAAGCTCGCCTTTGTACATTTGCTTTCCATTATCATATTTCTTTATTGTGTGTATGATAAAGTAGAAATAAATAAATGAGTAAATGATTTAGTACTCTATTCTTTTAATTAATAAAGTACAAATAATCTTTTGACGAAATAAGATTTTTTTAAATATTTCTATGTTATTTTAGAACTAGTTTAATGAATGTCTTTCCTTCAATGAATTAACATATTTTAATGACATTTTATAAGGAATAAAAAGTAAAATAAAATTCTTGGATATAGAAAATGAATAAATATTGATTATATTTTTGGTTACTATAGTTACTATTGACTAATATTAAAAGAATTGAAAAATGTTTTTGGAAAGACTACACTAGAAAGTCATAAATAGAATTAATTACATAACTAGAGGAGACTTAGTACAAAAGTCGATTGCTTAGGTATCTCTGTCCCATTCGTGTTTCTACCGTGAAGCAGTTGTGTTTGCATGGCTGTGTTTCGGTTTGAAGGGTGGGATATGGCGTGAATTTACAGGGTACAGAGGAATAACATCTGAGTCCTCAGGAATGGCAACGCATGGGGGGTATCATGGGCGAAACAGTATACTCTGTTATGTCTATGGTACTGCTCATGTCTATAGGCGACGGTTACCACATTCCATCAGGTGGGCCGTCAGCTTGTTTGTCATTCTAAGTTGTATAAAAAAAAAAAAACTAAAACTCTTAGTATTTCAATAACCAACATCATTATGATAGAAATAGCTCGTATTATATAGCATTCAAAGTGTTACATTGACAATGAATTTTAACGAGGTCTTACACGTTCTGTATTTTTAGCGATATGCCAATATGACCGCGCCAAAGTATACGTTTAAATTCAAAATATTGTTCATGATCACCAAAAGACTTGTCACTGAACTCTCCGGCTGTGGCTAGGTTGTCATCCAAGCATTCTTTGACTCGCAAATAAGGGTACACCGGTTAACGCACCCAATTGTAATAACAAATCCGAATTGTACATTATCATAGATCCCGCTGTATATTTCTACAGCTGATCGGAATAAGCATTTCAAATCTGTGGACCCGGGACGTGCGGTGGGAATGTGCTGAACAGTGAATTTTAAAAAGACACCATTTTTTTTTATATTTCATGAAAGGTCGTGACAGTTCGTTGGCCTTTAAAATTTCGTGTACATTGTAATGAAATTGAGAAATTAAAAGAAAAAGAAAGCTTAATTGTTGTACAGGAGTTTAATAGTTTTCCAGATTTGGCCACAGAAGCTTCACTTCATTTATTTTTGGTTTTCTCTCTAAAATTGATTACAGTCCATAATTTTGCTTTCAAATAGTCGATATAGTCTTTAATTGGTATTAGTATATTTATATTTATTTATAGAATTACCAACTTGAGATACAGCTAAACATATCAATACAATACACTGGTAGATTAGATCTAACTGTTCTTACATATATAGGCAACCACAGCATGCCTTGTGTTTGATAAACATTAAAATAGAATTAATTATATACTATGTGATATCAATGGATCTGTTTATATCTGTAGGCAGGTTACCAACTTCTATAACAGAAGCCTTCAGTTTCTTCTGTTTGCCATCTTTCATTTATAGATTGTCAACGTTGATATGGCAAACACCTTCAACTTTTAATTTAATATGTGTGACTATACAAAGACGTGATGCTTTGTTTATGTTTACGAGGAAACCTTTTCAGCAACGGTCCAGTCAGAGGAGTATTATATTCCTCGGTCGAAACCTTGTAAATATTTAAAGTCGAACATTTTTAATTTATTGGATTTTGGAAGGGCGTGTCATGTTATCGTAGAACATTTATATCTACATTAAAAAGTATGCAATTAATTTTAAAATTCATTTCAGGATATTGTTCCTTTATATCATTATCTCCAACTGTTATAGCATGTGCATGTGATGTATCATTTACAATACCATTACTTTTAAGTTAAGTTATTGTATGTGTAAAAAACGATTTTTTTTTTATCATGAATAAGTATAGAATACATTTTATATTCCCTGTATGACTTTTTCTATTTATAATTGTACTATTTAATACGTTCAATCACAAATAAAAAAAAAAGTATTTTCAACGTATTTTAAATAAAATACAACAGAATTTACAACGCGGTAGCAATTGCACAATGCGACAATGCATCTGCAACCCGTCGCGCATTATGACATTACCTGTATTGGATCGACGTAATCGGTTTATATATTGTCGTGTTGGTCAATTTTGAACTCTATACGAACTGCGTAAGGTTGTGCGTTTATGCTATACATATTTTTAATCGCGTTACTTTTTTCCAGCGTTTAGTCGTTAAACCGACTGTGAAGTCAATGGATGTATAACGCGTTCGTATTTTTTGTCTAAAGTTCAACCATGCAGGAATTAGACGATATTTCTTCTGTTTTGAGATTGTTTTTGAAAACTTTAAAATATAACATGACTAACTTTTACCACCGACTTTGTCTGCGTACAGGGGTATGTTTATTGACCAGGATAGAAAGTAGCCCATGTCTTTCTGCATCCTATATACCAAAATTCATAGTAATTGGTTGAGCCGTTAAGACGTCAAGATGTAAAAAACAAACTCACTTTCACACTTTAATTAACTGTTATTTGAAATCTTGTTTTTATGACTGCATCTTTAGGTACTTACTAATAAAAACAAACTTATTAATGTTATTTCGACTCCTTAGATTATAAAGGTCTTTAGGATTAGAAATGAGTGTATATTTTTTTAATCTCTGATTATTCATCTAATTTGTAGAGGAGGCTAAGATTGGCGGTTTGGGGGTCTTTGCCATTTACAAAAAAAATAAAACATTAAATTGCCCTAAGAACAAGGAATTACATAGAAGGAATGAGAAAATAAAAAATGTAAATCATATGGTTGCTTCCTTTCTTTCTAATGCAAATATAATTAGTAAAAAGAGGACGAAAGATACACCATCAGTTGTCATTTTTCTCAATTCATAGCAGGCTAGAGTATAGAAAATGTTTGATATGTCAATTATTTGTCAATGACAAATTTTATGTTACTAGATTATATATTTGACACAGTTTATGTAGAAAGTATGCAAGCAGGTTGTATCTGAATTTGATAGGGTTATACGGCCGTATAACATTTTCTATACACTAGCCTGCTATGAATTGACAATTGTATCACTCCTTTTATGTAAATACTTATTTATAGAATTGCCCCGATGTAATGTTACTATTAAATTTGAAAATGGAACAATTTTCCAGTGACTCTCTAAGCATTGCGATTGAAATGCGCTAACACAAATAAACAAATCCTCAACCACGTACAGAAAATATAATTGTATAGTTTCTAGATTTTCCACAGAGCTCTAGACTGGATCAAAGTGATTGCCACGACGTGTTCCTTTTATGTCGATGGATAAAGTAATTTGCACGTCGTATTCAATGGAGTAGAACTGGGCTTTGATCGTGGCATTGCATAAATGTGCAGTGCACAGCCACTGTAAGCTGGTACACGAATGAACAAAGCTTGCATCTTCACTTCAAAGAGTATTGCAATAAGAAGCAAGAGAATCTATTATTTATCAATGTATACTGATTAAGAAGTTTTTATTGCGCAAATAAAATGGTGACTTTAAATTGTTAAATTTAGAACGCACATTCTTGTCTTCAAATGGATATTGGTATTTGTTGTTGGTTTACGCAATAAGAAATTATTGTAGGTTTCAATGATTACAAACTTAATAAATATCATCATATTTGCCGTTAACTGTCCATTGCTGAACTCCCCCACAAGGGTTTTGCCACGCTTTACAAAATTCACGCCATATCCCACCCTTCAAACTGAAACACAGCCATGCAAACACAACTGCTTAACGGTTGAAACACGAATGGGACAGAGGTACCCAAGGAATCGACTTTTGTACAAAGTCTCCCTCTAGTAAGTAAGTTTGTTTGTTTATCACCTTAAAGCGCTTTAACGACTTCACTAATCACTATTAAATTTGGTATACACGTAATATATGGGATAGAGAAGAATATAGGCTACTTTTTATGGGGATAAAAAGTACCGATCGAAGTTAGCAAACATATTTCGTTTACGCGAACGAAGTCGCAGGAAAAAGTAATAAAAGACGATTTATTTCGTAGTATCCACACGTTTACAGTACAGTTATAGTTTACAGTACAGTTATAGTTGTAGTATTTGTGTAAACACAGTCAAATAGATAGATAAATACGATGTTTATAAGATTGTTTTGAAGGTTTTGAGTTTGGAATTTTGAGTTCATGTTATTGTAAAAACACTTGTAAAATTCCATAATTTTATTTATACGAGTATATGTATAAGTACGTGACCGGTTTTTTATTATGGCATTCTTAAAGGTCCACAACATTATATACATTGCAATTATGACGCGCCATCTTCTGATATGTTAAATAAATATAAAAATGTAGAATAGTATAAATATTTTACATTCATTAGGTAGGTACGTTTTACCAGTGGGAGACTTTGTACAAAAGTCGATTGCTTGGGTACCTCTGTCCCATTCGTGTTTCAACCGTTAAGCAGTTGTGTTTGCATGGCTGTGTTTTGCTTTGAAGAGTGGGATATGGCGTGAATTTACAGAGTACAGAGGAATCACACCTGAGTCCTCAGGAATGGCAACGCATGGGGGGTATCATGGGTGAAACAGTATACTTTGCTATGTCCATGGTACTGCTCATGTCTATAGGCGACGGTTACCACTTTCCATTAGGTGGGGCGTCAGCTTGTTTGCCTTTCTAAGTTGTATAAAAAAAGACATACTAATAGTAATGACTTGTTTTGATAGTTCGATATTTGTTGTATTATGCTTATGGTCGTAATATTTGATATACAATTAATTATACAATTTAAAATCGTTTATAAATCATGTACCTACCCAATAATATCTATGTATTAATTTATTAAATCATGCGATAGTCGACCACGCCTTGGAATCAATTTCCAGTAGAAGTATTTCCGAATCGACGCGACATCGTAACGTTATTTTGTTTATCAATAATAAAAAATATCAAAAATGGAATATATTTCTTTTTAAATAACCAGTAGCACATTCGCGAATCTTCCTGTGTTGCGAGTGCTCATGGACAGCGGTAGTCACTTATCATCAGGTAAGACGCGTGCTTGTTTGTCCCTTTTGCTATAAAAAAAAATATCTTAACTTTTTTTCTATTTTTTTCTTCCACTGTTTTAACTTTCAAACTTGTAACAGTCGTATTACGAATCGATGTTAATAATTTTTATTTAAATTTATAAGGCTTTTAAAAGGAGGAAAATATTCAGTTTAATGTGCAAGCATGAATGAGCTTCCGAGCTCTTCGTACTCCAACAAAAATTAAACGTAACCTGTTTTAAAACGCAAAAATGCATGCTGCTCACCGACCCACTGCCCGAATGAATCGTGGGAAGCTATATTATCTGCACTTATTTTTTTTTTACAATTGACAAGTGGTCGCATATTTATAAATGTTGCTTCAAATACATGCCTATTAATATTTTTTTATTTTTTATTTTGGTGCATTCGTTTCAAAGACAAAAAGGTCTCGGTAATATTACGATTAAATACTATTATATATTGTATAGTAACATTATTATATTTGCATATAATTTACCTACTTAGATACATTTAAAAAAGTACGCGCAAAAAACTTAGACAAATCATATATGTATTCAAAAGTAATGTAGTGATAACCTGGCTATTACGTCGTGACACTTTCAAATACTTGATATATTGATTATAGAACGACCATAGAGTATGATTGATGCATCTCAAACTCCATCATTATCTAATAGTCATGTCCAAATAAATTACTCTGACGACAAGCTAAGTGATCTCTCGAGTACACACATTACTCTTTGCCGTCGATACGTATTTCTTATAGTCGTATGATCACCGCAATTAACTCCACACACAAAGGTATTTGAATTTAAAACGATAAATAAAAGCAATGATTTAACACTGGCCGGTTTCTTTACCCTTTTCAATCACTATTGCCCCTAATCGTAGCCGATTTAGTTTAGACAGCCCGCCATATGTAAATCTACCACGCGTCCTTCCGAGAAGACGCCATGTTTGCGCTCCCTAATTATTTTTAATTGCCGTAAGCGCACAGACAAGACGCTGTACGGCCTTCGACACATTGAGTTTTTGGATTTTTTTCGCGTCTAGTCACTGAATCACGTCGATTACACTATAAATGACTCATGTCGGCAATAACAGCCAACGGCTGCACGCGATATTAAAACAAGTAGGTTTTTTTACCTGACCCGTTTGTTTCGTGTTCTTAGAATAACAGGCAATCGTAAATCAGTGATGGCGCCCTATTATTTGGTTGTACTGTTCGCATAAATTTGTGGATAGGACCTGGTAATTGCATTTGAGGGTGTATCGTCTTGGCCGGTGCGTACGCGCCGCGGGTGGTACGGTTTTGTCCGAGATTGCGGTAATGGCATTGGAGATTGGTTTTATTTTAACATATTGAATAATAGTTTGCGGCTCATTTGGTAATGAAAGAGGAGTCGTTTATAATATCCATGTGTCTGTAAGACGTGTTCATTATAAAATTTTTATGATATTAAAATATCTGCAATATATCGTAATAAACATTGGACTTTTTTTTATTTTGTAGCCAGTATGTAATAAAATGTTTACATTAATTAGTTTTGTATGATCTAATATACTTTCTACGAAAATATATTTGAGATATAGTCTCTTATTTTCATAAAGAATTACAGCGATTATAAGATCATAGATTTGGTAATGTAGTTGAAGTTTTTTTTTTATTACTTCTATTTCATTTAATTATGTGTTATGCACCAGATAATATTGTAGTTAACCTAAATAAAATAGATAATTATAAAGGGCTTAATGTTCTAATTTATTATTTAAAATTCAAGTGTACTCATTATTTAGTTCAAGATAATCTACCTCATTTTTATATTAAGGAGGTACATAAAATGCCCTGACTAAGTACTAATTAAAATTTATTAAAAAAATTTAAGTCAATAAAAAAAGATAACATTGAATTGATGACCTTTCAAATTTAGAATTATCTACGAGTCTCAGCACTTAGCGCCAACTAACATCATCTGTCTTACAGAAAAAAAAACTAAATGCAAGCACATGTCGAAGACAATACAGCCATGCGGTGTTGCTCCGCTACCGTGTTTTTGTGCTATTTATTGCATTTTTTGCCATTTCCTTTGACCATTTTTTGCTTGGAGCACGATGTCCATTGTAAACAAGTGATAGCACTTTCATCCGCACAATTTGGCATTCATATTTAAATTCATTTATTGTTAATTTACATTTCATTTGCTTTAAATAGAGGTGATAGAGTGAAAGATATTTGTAAATGTAAAATGTAGATTTATACTTTTTTTATAAGTTCGGCCTTTTCAATGAAAATTGTATTAGATAAGTAGGGATATTTTTTAAAAGCCTATCTTTGTGCATAAGATGTTAAGGTATATGTATAAAAATATATATACTACGTAGTAGTATAAAATTTTTATATACATCTCGTATGAAAAAAATTATCAATATAAATATAAAAACGGTCGGAATTTATAGCCAGCCAATTGGCTTGCCGCTTATTATAAAACTGTTAGACTATGCAAGCGACTGTGTTTTATTATCTGAACCGATTTTGATAATTCTTTTTTTTATATCGATAGAATTTATCCTTTTGTTAGTTTTATATTACTTTTGATACAATTGGAGTGACCGATTTTTATGTGGATTTTCGAAGAGCCTTATTTTTAGCAGTCTTATATTACTGGAATTTTGGTTTGTTCTGGTCCATATACCAATTTTAATTGTACCAAGTTATTAGGTGATCCATTTCTACACAGTAAGCCAGTGTATCGGGGAGCTGGTCTGATTCCCAGACACCTAATGTTCCTCCCAACACTCTATCTAACTCTGTATTAAAGCGATTAAACCTAAATATTATTGACAGGGAATAATATTCTAAAATGCATACATATTATTTATGTGTACATAGTTGTTCTAAGCATTACTAATCACAGAGCCGCGTACCGCTTAATGCCGACTTAACGCAATAAAAAATTGTTCGGGCCCAAACATAAATTCCGAATTCCATTAAACCACAACGATTTATCTTGGAACCCTAGAGTTGTACGCATGAGACCTTACACCCCCGTGTGTTTGCGCAAGTGTACCGCGCACACATGCACACTGTATGTGTGTGCGCACACATGTGCACCGTGCGTGTGTGCGCACGCGCATGCACCCGAGCAGGTACCAAAAGTTAATTGGCTTCGTATGTTCAATGTTCATAAAGTTTCTACCTGCATTTGAGAGTTAGGTGGGTTGGACGCGGAATACCGAATTTATATTACAGTTTTATTTGTACTTTAAATCTTAAGGGTTCTCGGAACGTTGATTTGTTGAAAGGGATGTGTTAAAATAAATATTTTAGCGTGCACCTATATATGCTTGCATGTTGCATTCGTCCGGATGCAATCTGGGAATGAGCTAAGAATTTCAAATTGAATTACTGCTCAATTTTTTATCTTCATTAAAATGCGTGTCACAAAATGGGCGTAAACTTAATAAAGGTTTTTTTTATACAACTTAGAATGGCAAACAAGCTGACGGCCCACCTGATGAAAAGTGGTAACCGTCGCCTATAAACATGAGCAGTACCATGGACATAACAGAGTATATGTAGAGAGTTGCATAAAAAAAAATGTGTGATATTACCTTATAGCGCCTTAACAATTTAACCAATCACTATGAAGTTCAATATATACGTATTATAAGGGATGGAAAAGCGTATAATCTATTTTCTATTCCGATCAGTAAACGAATTCTGGTTATGTGGACAAAGTCGAAGGTAAATACCAGTATTTACCTTCGACTTTGTCCATTATATTTATTTTATTATATTTATTTTAGTTTTTTATTTAATAAACATATTTAAGCTTATAAATCAGACATTCACAGCAGCCCTTGAAGCTTGAATTAGCTTCTTTATGTATCTATGACCCATCGCAGTGTCTGATTCACTTGTTATTTACATTATGTTATAAAAAGTGTATGAATCAAGTGGTCAAACATTACGCTTTGCACCAGTGACTTCGAGTTAGATTCTTTTTGGGCAATTACATTACTTTGTTCTGTAATTCAACGGCAGATGGTAGAAAAAAAATTATAAGTACTAAAAATAAAAATATTTTTTATTCGAGCAAACTTTATGGTAAGCAAATTACAATTTTTTTTTTATAAATCTGTCACTTAGTTCGGAATGCAAATTGAGCTAAAAAGAATAGGCAACGTAGTTAGTTTTTGCTTATAAAACTTAAGTTTATAAATAATAAGAAAATTTATAAATTTCATATTAAAAAAAAATATATATTTATAATATGTAACTTATTACTTGTGTCACAAAATCAAATATTTATTGACTTTATATGATTTGAACTTATGTGCCGAAAACAGGTTGTAAAGTAAATATTATGGAAGTATAATATTTACTAGTATGCGATATCTAGAAGGACAATTATGTTTTTAATGAGTTTTATTAATGGCAAATAGAAATAATGAGCATGCATAATGGAAATGCAGTTCGTGTCTATGGACGACGAGTAGTTGAGTAGTTTATTGGATAATTCTAGTAGAAGAATAAAATTAAAATAGGTACCTAATTTGACTATTAAAAAATACTTAAATTTACTCAAATTTTCTTTTTAACTAGATGTGGTATTTCTCGAACGAGGTAAATATATGCCACATCCAAATTATTATATGCCTTGTTTTAACTCCGAACTCACTAAATCCTCCCTCGATTCTAATGTACCAGATTCAAATACGAAAACGCACCCATCTTTATCTAGTAATATAGAATCAGAGAGGGACAGCTGCTCGTGTATTATTGGTACATGGTCAGTATTAAAGAGTACCTGCTCGGTCCCTTCGGTAATTTTTAATTGACAAAAAAACATGACCCATCCGAATTTATAAGTGGAATTTATTTTATTACGAGTAACAAGTCACCTCAACTCGTGTATGCCTGTGTGGGTGGGTTTATTATTATTTTTGGATAACTTCGACAGAGAACAAAAAGGGTTGTTTGATTATATAGTTAGTAGGTGAGCATTGTGAATTTTGGATTTGCATAATATGCATCTTATGCAGTTATGTTACGATATTATTATTTTGAATAAGGTATTTGAAATGATGGTTGCTGAATTAGTAACTATTTGATAATACCATCCTATCATATAACTTTACGTTTGGATAATCCATTAATGGGTGTACTGTAAATTCACTGTCATACTGTAAATATTCTTAGACAACTTAAAATAGCAATAAAATCGTTACACTGTAATCTATAATCCATATTATTTCAATCTTTAACTGTCCATTGTTGAACATAAGCCTTCCTCCAATTTAGGTGTTTTACCACTAGTTACCACACTTGGTAGGCGAATTCGCAACCGCAGTTAGACTTTCAGAGGTGTTTTGAGAGCTGCTGCCTACCCCTTGACCCTTACGATACCCACGAGAAAAAGGAGTAGCCAATTCTATGCCTGAACTACACAGCTATACTGTCTTACTGTAAATATTTTTATACAACTTGAAATGATAAATAAATTGTGACACTGTAATCTATGCTTGAATTGATGATTGGCCACTAATCATTAATTTAAATATCCACGGTGAAATTCATGTTTAAAGGCGATTATCACTTTTCATTAAATGTGCCATATTGTCTTTCCAGTAGTGGATTTAACTAGTTAATAATAGCTAAAATAAAGTATCCATTCTGCTAAGTTAGAATATAACCTATGTGTGTATTAAATTTCATTCATATCTGTTCAGTAGTTTTTGCGTTAAACAGTAACAAATATCTATTCGTCCATCGTTAGAAACTTTTACATTTATAATATTATATAATTAATAGAATTTGTCCACGATAAGAAGGGCAAAGAAATTAATCCATACAGCCTAATTTTTAATAGAGAAATTAATTTTCCATATTGTTACAAAGTGGAGTTTCCATGTCTTGATCAAGATTCTTGTCTTTCCAGCGAATAATATTTTGAATCCCACGTTACCGTAGGATACCATCTTTATTATATAAAAAAAAATACAATTGTATTTTTTTATATAACAAAGTTACAATAGTATACAGCCCGTCTAATAGTGATAACCGTAGACTGTGAACGCCTGTAACACTCCAAAACTACATCTTAAAAGTGTTTAAATTAGATTTAAATAAAGATTATTTCTATTCTATTCAGTAATGTCAATGCCAGTTGGCTTAATTGTCACTCCTAATATAGAACACTAATTATAAAAAAAAAAACTTTTAAAACCTAATTACTTTCAAGCAATTGTAAGACCTCCCTGCTTAGTCTTTATTATTTAATTATTTATTTTTATTCATTAATTTATTTTATATTTTTATTTAACAGTTATTACTATTATTAGTATAATACTAAAAATAAAAAAAATAGATGTAGAATAAAACTTTATAATTCCATATCTAACTACGCCAGCCCTTTTTATACAAAAAGAGACATATGGGATGTCGAAAAAAAAAATCATAAACACATTATCCGTTTTAAGTTTGATACAGCGATAGGCTCAGGTAGGCGATTGCGAACAATGCTGCCGAGACGGGATCGTAAGCGAAAAAAGCGGTAATGAGCGCACTGTCACGGGATAATGGCCGCCCATTGTCTATGACCGCTGTTGCTTCTGGCGGGAAAAAAACTTTATGGTCTCACTTTTTTTTTTATTAGTTGGCTCTGGCAAGTGAACTGAAAAAGCACGTCTTTGAAATAATATTTTTAATGGATAGGTTTTTAAATTGAATAAATTGGAATCAGAATATCGTATTCAGAAAATTAAAATGCCTATTATCATAAATTTATGTCAAGTTAATTAACATAATAACGAAAGTTATTCTAAATATAACTATGTGTGATTTGATAGACGTTTAATCGTTCACTAGAGGGAGTTTTTGTGCAATATGTGTCGACTGCATTAGTGCGTCTAACTCACATCCTTGGAACTTACACATATATCCTGAAGGAATTTTAGCAATTAAATGATGCGATACTCTCAGATTACCGATTGATATTCGCTTATTAATCTAATATGCTGTCACAGTTATTTATTTTTACAGATCTATTTTTTTAACGCGCCACCAACCTATTTATGTTTTAATTCCTTCTACCCAAAGGTTGTCTGGAAGAAATTGCTTAGCAATAAGACCGCCTTTTGTACTACACTATACGTATTGAAAATTGTTTAACAAATCCTGTTATGTTGGTGCAATAAAGTGTTAAATAAATAAATAAATAAAAATAAATAATATCTATCTGGTTCTAGATTTTTTTTATGGATTATAATGGAATGGTAATCCCGCCTGCGCAAACGGTATACACTGGCGGGGCAGCAGTGAGAGATGAGTGAGGTGAGGATGAAAAGGAAAGTCAGTTAGCCCATCGAGACGAGTACACATGGAACTCAACACGATGGTTTCCAGGAGAGGCATGTGAACGACTTAATAGGGTATATTGCTGGCAATGGATTCATGTCTCAAGGATTGTTAACGCTTGAGTTTTGCTTGGTTATTGCAAGCATTCGGAGAGGTTATGGCCGTGTACTCTGCTATTATTTAGAAAAAAAAACTATGTTATAAACAAAATACAAAAGTACCTAGTAATAGATATACATGCCACATTATGCATATAAATTACAAATCTTTACAATCTCGGATTAAGCACAAACTTTTTAAATGTGTCTGCGTTCTCTGACCTCTAAGCGATTAAACTGCGCATTATCATTTTTAGATGTGGCCATAATTTTTAACTATTTATTTCTCATATTGTATTCTATTTATGTACGTCATCCGAATACAGAATGGCTCGACACCGTTTTTAATTTAAAGTAAATGTTTCAATAAATTCGTTTCTTTGAAATTGCCACATTATGATAATGAGCAATCGTGTAATAATCAAAGAATGAGAATTAATGAGGAAATTGATACTGCTCCGACGGTGACGGTACAAATCTAGGACTGTACGCTCAACTGGTCCAATGTAGATGTATTTACAGATGTAAACGTTTATAATACGAGGTCTGTCCGGAAAGTTCGTATAAAAGTGTTCTGGAATGCGAGAAAGAGGAGTGGGGAGGCCAGGTAAGCGCAGGACCCCTTCCTTATGTCCCTAACAATGCTTCAGTTCTGGTCTGACCGCCGTGCGGTGCGAACTGGCTTGTCACGCCATCTGTGAAGTTACCTCTTAACGAAACCCCGTCGGCATGGAGCCCGCTTCCGTTGAAGAGCAGCGCGTCGTAATCAAGTTTCTCTCGAAACTCGGCAAGAATGGCCGTGAAATTTTTGCCGATCTCAGAACAGTTTATGGGGATGATGCTGTGAAGGAACCAACCGTCCACAAGTGGCTAAAAAGATTCAGAGAGGGCCGAGAAAGAGTTCGATGTTCGGGGGATTGTCCATCAAGAATTCGTCCCTCCAGGCCAGACAGTTGATGGAAAATTCTACGTCGATGTGCTCAGACGCCTCAAAGCTCGTGTGGCACGAGTTCGTCCAGAATTGGCGCGAGAGGGGCGTTGGATTCTTCACCACGACAATGCCCCTGCCCACACCTCTCTTGTTGTCCGTGAGTTTTTGAGTAAAAATTCCATTACGGTGACCGAACACCCCCCTATTCGCCGGATTTGGCCCCGTGTGACTTCTTCTTGTTCCCAAAAACCAAATTGGTACTTCGGGGGCGGCATTTGGGGGACATAAATGAGATAAAAAAAGCTACGACGGGGCAGCTGAGAAACCTACAACCAGAGGACTTTCAAGGAGCCTTCTCACAGTGGAAACGGCGTTGGCACAAGTGCATAATGTCACAGGGGGAGTACTTTGAAGGGGATAAAATTGATTTACCTGAATAATTGTAAAATAAAATTTTTAAAAAACTTTTATACGTACTTTCCGGACAAACCTCGTACTTGTAATAGCCCTTACGTTTGATACTCACAACATTCTCACTTGATAACTCGATGACGAATTTTGTATTATATAAATATATTTGCATTTTAATATTGTAATATATAATGTTAAAATGCAAAAGGTTGTAATGATAGATGGATAGATGGATGGATATTTGTTACTCTTTTGTAATCTTTTGGAGGAAACAATAAAGAGTAACTATCTATCTATGTCTTTTACGAAAAAAATGTAAAACGGATACTAAACGGATTTGAATGTAACTTAGTACACCGGTAGGTTATATCTTAACTTAGCATATATAGTCTTTTATACTGATTCAGGCGGTTAAAAACGCAAGATACAGTTAAGTTATCGTTAATTTTGAATTTATTTTAATGATTGTGAGAATGAAAATGGTCGTGTAAGGTCCGATTTCAGAGGAGTTTTCTCCCGAGAACGCTCAGGCTGTGAAATGAGCTCCCTACCGAGGTTTACCTTAGAGATTACGGTATGGGGCCCTCATTCCATAGCCTAGAGCAACCGTTTCCTATCATCTGGACTGTACACTTGTTAGCCGCCATCGTGGTATAAAAAAAATAATAGTAGGATATACAAAAAGTCTTTTAAAAATGACGACCATAGTAAGGGATACACTCCACTTACGTAAATGCACTCGATATTGTACGAGCGGGTATGCAAATCTGTCCGGTTGAAAAAGTTAGATTTTTAATTAAAAATAAATTTAATAAAGCACCGGAAACCAGACGCAGTTTTAATGAAATGACATAAAACTTGCGTTAGAGTGACACACATGATGAGATTGTCACTTGATACAGTATCCAATTACATTTCTCTGGTCGTGTGATGTTGATTCTAATAAGATCTACGTTGAAAGTGCTTTGGACAAATAAGAATTTATTCATCAATAATAACATGAATTTAGTTATTTATGAACTTAATAAAACAATAGCTAATCATATAATATATATATATATATATATATATATATATATATATATATATATATATATATATATATATATATATATATAAACTATTAATTTTGCATCTTGCATGTTACACTTTATGCTTTAACTTAACTCTATAAATACTTTCTCCTTTTGGATTCTCGAGGTTGACACTCTTTAAGGGATAAGTGCGCCTGTGTACATTTTGATATAACCTAATATCTATATTGTAAATAAATGTATTATTATATATATTCTTTATTGCACTAAAACATACAGTAACAACAATAAGTTAATAACAATGTTAGCAAAGGAGAACTTATCTCTAAAAGAGATTTCTTCCAGTCAGCCTAACACAGTGGCATAGGAAGTAGTACTGTATAATGTACATAATCATATAAATGTATATATACTACTAAATATATATATATATAAAGTATAAATAAATAAAATATTATGATTAGCTATTGTTTTATTAAGTTCATAAATAACTAAATTCATGTTATTATTGATGAATAAATTCTTATTTGTCCAAAGCACTTTCAACGTAGATCTTATTAGAATCAACATCACACGACCAGAGAAATGTAATTGGATACTGTATCAAGTGACAATCTCATCATGTGTGTCACTCTAACGCAAGTTTTATGTCATTTCATTAAAACTGCGTCTGGTTTCCGGTGCTTTATTAAATTTATTTTTAATTAAAAATCTAACTTTTTCAACCGGACAGATTTGCATACCCGCTCGTACAATATCGAGTGCATTTACGTAAGTGGAGTGTATCCCTTACTATGGTCGTCATTTTTAAAAGACTTTTTGTATATCCTACTATTATTTTTTTTATACCACGATGGCGGCTAACAAGTGTACAGTCCAGATGATAGGAAACGGTTGCTCTAGGCTATGGAATGAGGGCCCCATACCGTAATCTCTAAGGTAAACCTCGGTAGGGAGCTCATTTCACAGCCTGAGCGTTCTCGGGAGAAAACTCCTCTGAAATCGGACCTTACACGACCATTTTCATTCTCACAATCATTAAAATAAATTCAAAATTAACGATAACTTAACTGTATCTTGCGTTTTTAACCGCCTGAATCAGTATAAAAGACTATATATGCTAAGTTAAGATATAACCTACCGGTGTACTAAGTTACATTCAAATCCGTTTAGTATCCGTTTTACATTTTTTTCGTAAAAGACATAGATAGATAGTTACTCTTTATTGTTTCCTCCAAAAGATTACAAAAGAGTAACAAATATCCATCCATCTATCCATCTATCATTACAACCTTTTGCATTTTAACATTATATATTACAATATTAAAATGCAAATATATTTATATAATACAAAATTCGTCATCGAGTTATCAAGTGAGAATGTTGTGAGTATCAAACGTAAGGGCTATTACAAGTATTATAAACGTTTACATCTGTAAATACATCTACATTGGACCAGTTGAGCGTACAGTCCTAGATTTGTACCGTCACCGTCGGAGCAGTATCAATTTCCTCATTAATTCTCATTCTTTGATTATTACACGATTGCTCATTATCATAATGTGGCAATTTCAAAGAAACGAATTTATTGAAACATTTACTTTAAATTAAAAACGGTGTCGAGCCATTCTGTATTCGGATGACGTACATAAATAGAATACAATATGAGAAATAAATAGTTAAAAATTATGGCCACATCTAAAAATGATAATGCGCAGTTTAATCGCTTAGAGGTCAGAGAACGCAGACACATTTAAAAAGTTTGTGCTTAATCCGAGATTGTAAAGATTTGTAATTTATATGCATAATGTGGCATGTATATCTATTACTAGGTACTTTTGTATTTTGTTTATAACATAGTTTTTTTTTCTAAATAATAGCAGAGTACACGGCCATAACCTCTCCGAATGCTTGCAATAACCAAGCAAAACTCAAGCGTTAACAATCCTTGAGACATGAATCCATTGCCAGCAATATACCCTATTAAGTCGTTCACATGCCTCTCCTGGAAACCATCGTGTTGAGTTCCATGTGTACTCGTCTCG
Source organism: Galleria mellonella (assembly GCF_026898425.1). Taxonomy (NCBI): domain Eukaryota; kingdom Metazoa; phylum Arthropoda; class Insecta; order Lepidoptera; family Pyralidae; genus Galleria; species Galleria mellonella. The sequence continues at coordinate 5,381,139 of NW_026442176.1, forward strand.
ATGGGCTAACTGACTTTCCTTTTCATCCTCACCTCACTCATCTCTCACTGCTGCCCCGCCAGTGTATACCGTTTGCGCAGGCGGGATTACCATTCCATTATAATCCATAAAAAAAATCTAGAACCAGATAGATATTATTTATTTTTATTTATTTATTTATTTAACACTTTATTGCACCAACATAACAGGATTTGTTAAACAATTTTCAATACGTATAGTGTAGTACAAAAGGCGGTCTTATTGCTAAGCAATTTCTTCCAGACAACCTTTGGGTAGAAGGAATTAAAACATAAATAGGTTGGTGGCGCGTTAAAAAAATAGATCTGTAAAAATAAATAACTGTGACAGCATATTAGATTAATAAGCGAATATCAATCGGTAATCTGAGAGTATCGCATCATTTAATTGCTAAAATTCCTTCAGGATATATGTGTAAGTTCCAAGGATGTGAGTTAGACGCACTAATGCAGTCGACACATATCGCACAGTCTCCCTCTAGTGAACGATTAAACGTCTATCAAATCGCACATAGTTATATTTAGAATAACTTTCTTTATACACACTTCTTTTCTACTTCACTTCATTTCTTTGTACACAGGCGCACTTATCCCTTAAAGAGTGTCAACCTCGAGAATCCAAAAGGAGAAAGTATTTATAGAGTTAAGTTAAAGCATAAAGTGTAATAGTGTTTTTACTTATATATATATATATATATATATATATATAAGTAAAAATATTTTTTTATGTAATTACTACTGGTTTACCTTACATGTAGTCAGGCCTAAGCTTGCGTCTCAACTACTCATGATTAAGGATCACGAATTGATCCCGAAATTAGTAGAGCTTTCTCGATCTAATTACACGTAAGTTAAACGGGTTAAAAATTACATTAAAATATAATGTGTACTTAAGATATTAACTACTAATTTATTAATTTCATATAAATTAATTTTTACAATAAAAACTGTTATAATTTATATTAGTCCATAAAACAGAAATTTCGTGAAATTATCAAATTATAATTTTTAATTATAGAGACAGAGTTAGATAAATAGGCTTCAGAATTGGCTCGAATCTCATATGATCCGCTATCTCGATTGGGGGGGTTTTGCCAGTAGTTGCCACGCTTGACAGGCGGGTTGGTAACCGCAGTCAGGACTTTGGAGATATTTTAAGAGGGACGCTGCTGCCCATTTTTTACCCTTTTTTAGTCGCCTCTTACGACCCACGGGAAAGGAAGGCCTATTCTAGGCCGGTTTACACACAATACTCCTAATAATAATAATAATAATTAATAAAAATTTCTTTATTATATATTACTAAGATGCATTTTTGTTAGTAACAATTGACTTAAACTATGTTAGTAGAAAAAAAAAATACAAAAATCACTTTATGGCCCCTATAATAATTTTGACCCACACTGAGAGGAAATGGGTCACCGAATATCGTAAGATTTTATTATTATTAATAAGTATTTATAATTATAATTAATATGTATTTGGTTTGATACATTCCGCACCTAATCCGGTCATGCGCCGGAGCATATCAGTGATACGGCTGAGACATATAATTAATCAAGTATTCAAATATCCATATCTGGACCTCTTTCACACGCTTTCGCTCGACATCTGTTCACCCATTATTTCGTCATTCATTCACTAATCATCCTTCATTTATATTAATTAATTAAGTCAAATTTCATTCATTCGGATCTTGTTTCTTTTTTCGGGCCCATATAAAGCCTTTAATGACTTCTATTCAAGTTGTATTTGAATATGTATGAAGTTTAACAGTTATTGTTGTATATAATTATGTTATAGACTGCTCTGGGGTAGGCAGAGACTATAAACTGTCATTGGCTCTTATTCTAACAAGATAGAAAGAATTTTGAGATTTTTCCAAGAGACTACAGCATTAAGTTCTCCAAAAGAGACATAAAGAAATTTTTTCAAGGTTGACCAAGCGCGCGTAGTGCCCTTAGGTAATCCAGGCGTTTATAGGCTACGGTAACCGCTTACCATCAGGTGGGCCGTATGCTTGTTAACATTTTTACATTTCCTACATACCTACAAAAACGTCAATATCAGTTACTAATTTAAACTTAAAATATCTATTTATATTCACGCCAAGTTTGTTGCGGGGTAAGCAGAAAAAACTAAATGTCAAAGATTTGTCAAAAATATATACATCTTTGTATTTATAATAAGTTTACTAATTAATTTTTTTAAAGGAAATAAAAAAAAGATTATCTATTTATCTATCTACATCTCTTGCTTCCTAAACTTTCTTAACATACGTGCGCAGGGAGGAGGGATTGTTAGTAATATGTAAAATTCTAAATAACCAGTGATATGGAATTTTACAAAATAATACCTAATTCAATAAAATATTTAATTGCTCCATTGTTTTTTTTTTATACAACTTAGAATGGCAAACAAGCTAACGGCCCACCTGATGAAAAGTGATAACCGTCGCTTATAGACATGAGCAGTACCATGGACATAACAGAGTATACTGTTTCGCCCATGATACCCCCCATGCGTTGCCATTCCTGAGGACTCAGATGTTATTCCTCTGTATCCTGTAAATTCACGCCATATCCCATCCATCAAACCGAAACACAGCCATGTAAACACAACTGCTTCACGGTTGAAACACGAATAGGACAGAGGTACCCAAGCAATCAACTTTTGTACAAAGTCGCCCTGTGATATTGTTTAGTTTTAGCGATAAATTAACATCATAACCTTCAAGAAAAGAGCCAAATTCCTTTTTAAAAGGCCGGCAGCACACCTGCAATATCTTTGGTGCTGTGGGTGATCATGGGCGGCGGTAGTCACTTACCATCAGGTGAACCGCATGTTCGTTTGCCGTCGGTGTTGTGAAAAAAAAAACGTGAACTTAGCATATATGGTGGTGATGCATCTATCTGAAGATAGCTATAGTTGTCGTGCCATACACAAATCGCTCAATACAGTGTTTATAATTACTCCTCTCCATCCAAAGGTTGCCTGGAAGAGATCGCTTTTAGCGATAAGGTCGCCCATTGTTTTCTCATTGTGATCATTCCTTGTAATTATTTATGTCTATAATAAGTTTACTATTGTAATCTTTTGGGGGAAACATTAAAGAATATCTGTCTATCTATCTATCTACAGTTACACAGAACTGGTATTTTTACATAAATAGAGCTATACGTGAATGTAATAATTAGTTATTAAGATGCATCTTAGTAATCCCACAAGCGTTTTTTTTTATTTCGTCGTACCAGATTGTAGATAAAAATGTAATTAATTGGAATAATTTATAGTTATACATATTATGTTACGTTATTCTAAACTATTTTATAGGAAAGATAATTATAAAATCAGTTGATTACTTAGAAATATTAAATCATGTACTTTTTGTAGAAACTAGTCAATAAAAAAAATATAGAAAAATTGATCATACCTCACCTAATGGGAAGAAGGTGGGGGGAAGGGATTGTTAGTGATGCGGGCTATTCCTATTACTAGTCCTATTGCTAGCAATATACCCTGTCAGGTTGACCTCCACGTGGCTCCCCCTGGAAACCATCGTGCTGAATTCCAGATGTATTCATCATGATGGGCTAACTGACCTGCTTTTTCATTATCACCTATCATCCCTCAATGGTATCCCGTCAGCATATACTGTTAGTGTAAGCGGAGGTACCATCCTATTATCATGAATTAAAAATAAATGGAAAGCAGATAATATGGTTCAAATGTTAGGATTGCCATCACAGCAATTTGTGCTACGTTGGCAATCATTATCTTGACTAGACTTGTTCTTATGTATTTTTTTTTATATAACTTAGAATGGCAAACAAGCTGACGGTCCACCTGATGGAAAGTGGTAACCGTCGCCTATAGACATGAGCGGTACCATGAACATAACAGAGTATACTGTTTCGCCCATGATACCCTCCATACGTTGCCATTCCTGAGGACTCAGGTATTATTCCTCTGTACCCAGTAAATTCACGCCATATCCCACCCTTCAAATCGAAATAGCCATGCAAACACAACTGCTTCACGGTAGAAACACGAATGGGACAGAGGTGCTCAAGCAATCGACTTTTGTACAAAGTCTCCCTCTGGAATTGTATATATTTATTTATATAATATTGAAAGTATTGATATAATTTTCTATTTTATATGCGGTATGCATTCAGGAATACTTTTATATTAGTTAAGGATGTCATTCTAACATGTTTGTTTCCGTAAAATTGGCTCACTAATCTATATTTGTTCATCACTGTGTCTTGGTAATCTCTTATGGACTGTCGCGATACAGTTTTTTTTTTTTTTTACAACACAGGGGGCAAACGAGCATGCGGCTCACCTGATGGTAAGTGACTACCGCCGCCCATGGTCAGCCACAACACCTACGGCATTGCAGGTGTGCTGCCGGCCTTTTAAAAAGGAAAATGCTCTTTTCTTGAAGGTTATGTTGTCGTTTCGCCTAGTGCGGGCTCCAATGTACTCACAATATAAATTTCTTGTGTTTAATAAATAAATAAAAGACCGAAATGCTTTGTATAAATGGACGGAATATAATAGTTTTGTTAGCCGCCTGCATGTCACATACTCGCATCATCCTCCCACGTCGCTTACGCAATTCAATGTATCTATGACATTTTAAACACATTATGCTAAAAATATTGAACTGGATATGTTTTGTAATATTTTATTTACAGGCTCATTTGAATTTGGTCATATGATAAATTTTCAATAAATAATACCGCCAACATACTTGATTTGACATAAAATGTCATGCATCAACATAAACTTAACGAATTGTATGTGGTTATATCTTCCGCCGTGTGGTCCCGGCATAGGATGGACCTCTAAATTATTTGATCACTGATCGATTGACCCTTCCTTTCCTGTGGGTGTCGTAAACTGACTCCCAAGGGAATGTTCGAGGGATGGACAGCAGCGTTTCTCTTAAAACATTATCAAAGCTTAACTGCGGTTGCCAATCCACCTGCCAAGAGTGGAAATTACTGGCAAAATTCCCTCTTATTCCCCTCCTATATTATTTAATCCCCTCTTATGGAGGACGTTTGTATTGATTGTAGACGTTCATAGGCTAGTAATCAGTTACAATCAGGTGGGCCGTATGCTTGATTGCCACCTCTGTGGTATAAAAAAAAAATAGTGAATAATATGAATTTCTTTATATTTTGTAATTTAACAATAAATTGTGGATATATTTTAATAAATTACATTTAAATAAGATTGGCAATTTATTTACAAACACAACATTTATATTTGGCCTATGTTTTATCATTCAGATAACTGTGAATGTCATAATAGATTTTATTAAGAAGAAATTTTTTAAATTTATTTTAAATGTTGCTATATTGTCTGTGTTAAATAAGAAGTTACTATTATTTCTTATGTACAGTGGAATCTCGATTATTCGAATCAAATAAAGCCAGGGGTAATCCGTATAATCGAAAATCCGGATAATAGATTTCAAAGTGAAATGAAACATAATTAAATTTTAATATGTATATTTTTTTATTATGTAAAGGGTCTCACATACGTTATTTAGACAATACGATATAAAAAAAATACAAGCTATAAAGACATAGAGATAGATTACATAATATCTGTTTACCTAACTGATACATAATTAAATTACATAATAAATTGCTAATTAAAGCCGTGAAGAATAAGTCCGGATAATCGAATATTCGGGTAATCGACGTTCGGATAATCGAGATTTTACTGTATATTAACAATTGTTACCAGAGTAAGACTTTGTACAAAAGTCGATTGCTTGGGTACTTCTGTCCTATTCGTGTTTCAAGCGTGAAGCAGTTGTGTTTGCATGGCTGTGTTTCGGTTTGAAGGGTGGGATATGGCGTGAATTTACTAGGTACAGAGGAATAACACCTGAGTCCTCAGGAATGGCAACACTTGGGGGCTATCATGGGCGAAACGGTATACTCTGTTATGTACATGGTACTGCTCATGTCTATAGGCGACGGTTACCACTTTCCATCAGGTGGGCCGTCAGCTTGTTTGCCATTCTAAATTGTATTAAAAAAGAAATTGTTTACGAAATTTTTACACTTATAATATTAACACAATATAAATATATATATATATATATATATATATATATATAAACTATATCATTGTCTAACACATAATAGAATACTGACTGTTTACCGTCAAATAGTTCATTTCATACGCCTTATTACGTATCCAATACGGCTAAACGCTCGGCGAACGCGTAAAATTTCCATATGTAGACATTTTGATTGCGTTGTCGTCGGCAATTGTGGTGTATTATAGTTATTTTATGGTAATACCAACATTTGGTCCCATTAGCCATAAGTTATGCGGAGGTGATGCGCGGGCAAAAATCTGTACTGTCTCTCGATTTGGTAACGGTAACCGCTGGCGCAGTGCTTGTGGTAAATATAAAGATGTCGCATTATAATATCTAACGAAATATTTTTATTTGGGTGAGTCTGTTTAATGTGATTAAGTGCGTTCATACCGAACTGTACCTTTTTTTTTTAATACAACTTAGAATGGCAAACAAGCTGACGGCCCACCTGATGGAAAGTGGTAATTGTCGCCTATAGACATGAGCAGTATCATGGATATAACAGAGCCCATGATACCTCCCATGCGTTGCCATTCCTGAGGACTCAAGTGTTATTCTTCTGTACCCTGTAAATTCATGTTATATCCCACCTTTCAAAACGAAACACAGCCATGCAAACACAACTGCTTCACGGTAGAAACACGAATGGGACAGAGGTACCCAAGCAATCGACTTTTTTACAAAGTCTCCCTCTGACAGAGTTATGAGGTAACAAACAAAAAAATACAATCGAATTTAGAACCTGCTTTATTTTGAAGGCGGTTGAAAATTGTATCTAGACGATGTTTGTATAAGGGATATATTAAAGAAAAAATAACACGAGGGACTTAATAGGAATAACAATAGCCAAAACAATAATATTGAAAATCATTGTCAGTCTTTATATGTTTGTTCCAATATCACGCCAAAACTACTGCACCAAATTGGATATGGTTTTTACAGATATATTTCTGAACGTCTAACTTAATATCTGGTATATATTTTATCTGTATATAACGTATCACGCCATCTAGAAGTGGTAGGTATATTTTAATAAATTTCTTGCATATGAAACACTCGCTTGCGAAGTAGCAGGCGAAAAGCCCGTATAAAATAAATATGACTGTAATGTTATGTCACTGTGAACGTATAAGGCAGTTTACCTGGTTTCCTAGCTCTAAGATGCAAATTAAGAAATTTTTAGTACCAATCAGTCTGAGAGACTTCTGCGACGCGATTTCTCACAATTTAAAATTGCTCTAATTTCATATAAGATATTTAAATGACTTTGTTACGATTATGTAACTTTGATTTATATCAGCTATTAAGCCACTAAGTACATAAAAATATATTAATAAATTTAATACAAAGACTGCAAAATTGAGAAATAAGATTCATAAAACTTACAGCAACTACATCTTCGCCACCAGAATTTAAAATAAAATTTTAAATTCAAAAATCGAACGAGCCGAAGACAACGAACCGCGGAGCATCATCTGTCAAAACCGTTCAATGTTTTTAAAAGGTCTTTAGAGATCGACCGACCCGACTTGTTATTGTTATTTATATTAAAACTGGCCGAATTGCCGAGCCCTTCGCACTTGGCGTTAGAAAAAAATAAGTAACTTTTTTAATGCGTTTCAATTGCTTCTTATTTTGAATAGATATAAAGTTGAGTTTCGTTCAATCTTTTCCTGTATATACTTTGTGTTCAACAAGGGTAAGGAATGCAACTGATTGCGCGCCTTATTTTTTGTGGGTGTGCAAGTGAGAGGTAAGACGAGCATGGGTCTTTTGCGATGTGCACTAATGGGGATTAGGTACGTTTTATTGTTCGGTGACTTATATTTCACGCGCCAAGATCTGACATTTTTATCTCGTGTATGAAAACGTATGACCTCGGAAATCGGAATTGATATTCCGATAAGAGACGGTTGTTTCGTAGTTTTAATTCTTTTTATGCATTTATATATTACTAGTAACATAGTGCGACTTCTCACGGGGAGATAGAATTTTCGAAAATAGCATATAGCCTACGTTATTTGATGATTACGTAGATTTTTATAGGTACAAGAATTTTTGAAATTAGTTAAGTAGTTTTGAGTTTAAATTTATATAAATATAGAATCGAGCCTCAAAAACGGGTCAACTTTTTGTCGGCTTATTGTCAAAGTTGCTGCATCTTTCCTTTATTAGTGTTCTACGAGTATATACTTACGCCCACAATGAATCTTGAAATACCTATATTTAATTATTTAATAAATATTATAAGTTTTTGCTCATTAAAAAGATGCAAAAATTATAACAGAAAATAATAGAATCACTTATAACTATTTATCACGCAAAATTGTATGAAACAGTTGACCCGCTTTTCTCGAAGCATTTGTATGGAGACACTCTATCTATATAATCTAAGTTTTTAAGTATATCTATTACAAACAAACCATTAAGTCTTGTTTTTTATAATATTAAAATACAAGTGGACTGAGGCGCCAAGAAGTAACAAACGAACAGACATACTCTCATTAGAAGTATTCAGTAAGAATTTATGTCTAGTAATAATGCGTATTGTAATAAATATTCTAATTATTATCAATGTTCTAGAACTTTCCATAGTGCTATAAATAGACACAAAATCGACTTCCCAAAACAATACGGCATTCTGTAGGGTTAGAACTAGTGTTACCCTAATTAATTGAAAGAAAATCGGGACTGTTTTTGTGCAATAATGAATGATATTTTTTTATCAACCGACTTAAAAACAGAAGAAGCTTCTCAATTCGGTTATATTCGTTCTTTTACTTCCATTAGTAATAAAATATAAATGTGTAACTATAATTCTGTATTTTGCCCCAAATGAATTATTATCCACTAAATATAGATAAAATAAAACTAAAAAAGGAACAATCGGATTAAAAAAAAAGAAAATAAATCTATTATGTAATGTCTAGTTAGATAGACCACCATTACCATTACCAAAAGTTCCACAACCATTCATATTAGTCATCAACTTCTGACAGTCATTTCGTCCACGCACGTTTTGCGATACGCGATTCATCTATACACGAGGGATTTTCAGGTAAATTATAGATTATTAGATTGCTGCTCGGAACCTAGTGTTAACCGTTCGACACCCAAAATTTTCGCAGTTTGATGGTCAATCTTCGAGTGTTGGCAGTCACACACATACTAATGGTAGCGGAATTAAACAAAGTAATTCTATTCAAATAACCAATGATATGTTCTGTTTTATTTGTTCTCCTTTAACCAGAGGTTGTCTGTAAGAGATTGCCCTAGCGATAAGACCGCCTTTTGTACCTTTATGTGTATATTTTAGTCTGCATTTTACGTTTCTGTATTTCACTTGAATTGTTTAATTGTCATTGTATATTTTTATGTTTCTAGTGCAATAAAGAGTTAAACAAATAAACAAAATATGAAATTCTACAAAATAACATCTAGTGTAGTAAAATATTTATTGGTAAATGACAATAAAATTGTATTATATAATATGTAAATACATTCAATTAACAATAAACTTACTGCGTACGTGCTGTTCAAAATACTTTCGAACTCGCCTGTATTCTAGTGATATTCTAGAAGAGTCACATAATCTCGTATTAACCTAGAAGAGTTACATAGATATAAACTTAAGGATAAATCCCATATAATCTAGTAATATCCTAGAAGAATTACATAGATTTAAACTTAAGGATATGTCCCACATAATTTAGTAATAACCTAGAAGAATTAGATACATTTAAGCTTAAGGATATGTCCCATATAATCTAGTAAAATCCTGGAAGAGTTACAAAGATTTAAGCTTAAGAATATGTTCCATATATTCTAGTGATATCCTAGAAGAGTTACATAGATATAATCTTAAGGATATGTCCCATATAATCTAGTAATATCCTAGAAGAGGTACATAGATTTAATCTCCAGGATATGTCCCATATAATCTAGTAAAATCCTAGAAGAGTTACAAAGATTTAAGCTTAAGAATATGTCCCATATATTCTAGTAATATCCTAGAAGAGTTACATAAATATAATCTTAAGGATATGTCCCATATAATCTAGTAATAGCCTAGAAGAGGTACATAGATTTAATCTCCAGGATATGTTCCATATAATCTAGTAAAATCCTAGTAGAGTTATATAGATTTCAACTTAAGGATATGCCCCACATAATCTAGTAATATCCTAGAAGAGTTATAAAGATTTAAGCTCCAGGATATGTCCCACATAAATAGGAACACGTAGACACAATGTCGGGAACTGCGGCGCGGCGGCGCGGCGTAATGTAGCGCATTGGGTCACATTGAAACCGGCCGTCCTTGCAACACTTGGGACTTGGCGTGCGTGCTTGCGGCCGTTACTTCGCCCCGTTCCAGACGGCTTACTGGTTTTTGTTTTGTATTTTAAGAGTCAGAGCTGCACCCTTTATATTTATTGGATCCGTGTGCATTAAGACCTGGAGACGACACGAGTATGCCATTTATATGAATAAATTCTTTGTTGTAAAATAAGATGACTATTTTATATATGTAACTGGGGATTTTTTTGTAGTGCGTGAAAATGGAATGGCAACCCCGCATGCGCTATCGGTATACGCTGGCGAGGCACCAGTGGTAGATGATAGGTGAGGATGAAGGCAAGCCAGTCGGTCCATCGTGAAGAATTCGACAAGGATTAACCACGATGGTGTCCAGGGGGAACCGCGTGGAATTCGACCTGATAGGGTATATTGATAGCAATGGGGACTAACCTCCCCATTACTAACAATCCCGTCTCCCCTGTAACTGGGGATGTTAAGTAAATTGATTGCTCATTTGATAAATGGTGATAACCGTCGTTTAACATTAAGGAGTACCACGGACAGAGCGGGTAGGGGTTATTAGTAATACGGATTATCAGCTCTGTTGTTAGCGATATAACTTGTCAGGTTTTTTTATACAACTTAGAATGGCAAACAAGCTGACGGCCTACCTGTTGGTAAGTAGTAACCGTCGCCTATAGACATAAGCAGTACTATGGACATAACAGTACACACACTTACTGTTTCGCCCCCATGCATTGCCATTCCTGAGGACTCAGGTGTTATTCCTCTGTACCCACTAAATTCACGCCATATCCCACCCTTCAAACCGAAACACAGCCATGCAAACACAACTGCTTAACGGTAGAAACACGAATGGGACAGAGGTACCCAAGCAAGGTTAACTTACACACGGTCTCCCTTGGAAACCATCGTACTGAATTCCAGGTGTATTCATCACGATGGGTCAACTGACCTGCCTTTTCATCCTCACCTATCTTACCTCAATGGTGCCTCGTCAGCGTGTACCGTTATTATAAATACAAGACTATCATGCCAGTATCTTATATATCACAAAAATAGGAGCACTCAATTTCTTAAAGTTAAAAACAAAAATCTCACACATAAATAACGAGCGTAATAGTTACTCGTTGAAAGTGGTAATAAATCGTCCGTTAGTATTCGAATTTTAATTGTATTCGATCACTGACGATCTAAACTTGATTATCGATTTAAAAAAAAAAAAAAAAAAAAAAAAATAGCGAGTCTGGACATATGTCTTGTAAAATTATAAAAGTTATTATACAGCAATATGATCTGTGATTAATATTGGTTAAATTTATTACATTATCAATTATTAAAAAGAACTATACTTGTACATCTTTACATGGTATAAAACACAGTCGCTTCCCGCCGTTTGTACGCTTATATCTTTTAAACCACGTAACGGATTTTAAAGCGGTTTCCATCAATAGATAGAGCGATTCAAGAGGAAGGTTTATATGTATAGTTTAATATTTTTTTATGTTAATTTGTTGAAACATGGTTTAACATGGTTAAACATGGTATGAAACATTGTTCAAGATGCCACAAGAAATAAAGTCAACTGAGAGCTTTCAACGAAAATGTTGAAATGTAACAAAATAATGTATGATAGAATTGTTCCTATTTATTATTATTTTTTTATACCACTGAGGTGGCAAACAAGCATACGGCCCACCTGATGGTAAGTGGATACCGTAGCCTATGAACACCTGCAATACCAGAGCTATTACGCGCGCGTTGCCGACCCTGAAGAAACCTCTTTACCCCCCTTTTGAAGAACCCCATGCTGTAGTCTCTTATTAGGACTACAAACAAGTCAGCATTGGCATTCTATATTATACAGATAGCTTTCTATAATATAACCTTTTAAATTTTTAAAAGAATGTACTGAGTAGCCGTGTCAGTCCCGGTGTAAGTTCTTTTTATGGGTGAAAATGGAATGGCAACCCCGCCTGCGCTAACGGTATATTATATACTGACCGGGCACTAGTGAAAGGTGATCGATGAGAATGAAAACAGGCCAGTTAGCCCATCATGATGAATTTATCAGGAATTAACCATGATAGTTTCCAGGGGGAACCACGAGGATGTCGATCTGGTTGGGTATATTGCTAGCAATGGGAGTTTTAGTCTCCATTACTAACAATCCCTTTCCCCCTGTGTCCCGGTATAAGTTAGGCCATTCCATCCTTTCCCGTAAGTATCGTAAGAGGCGACTAAGGGAGCTTATGGTCGAGGAATGTGCCTGCCAAGTGCGGCAAAATTCTAAGAGGGTAGCTTATGTTCAGTAGTGGACAGTTGATGATGATGATGACGATGATGAAATAAATAAATAAACTTTCGTTTTCAATCACATTGGAGTTTGAAAAATAAGAGTGAAATAGACTTATCCAATTTTATGGGCGATGTTTGAAATCTCATTGCATGACTGCAAACAAACTGGCGACCACAAAATCCGGCCTACATGTTGTGTGACAGGTCGCGAATAACAAATGTTACATTGAAACTTTTATATAATCGTTCCACGGTCGTAAACACGAACTTTTGTGATATTACCTCTAATACTACTTATTTATTAGGAATCCGTAATAGTAGAATTCTAATGGTTGTACAATTTATTGAAAAAATTAAAAGGAAAGCAAAGAACAACTGTTCATAATTTATAAATTTATTTTACAAATAAAACAAAAATTGTTTACAAAAACAGTTATTGTTAAAAACTGAACTAATGAACCGATTCTGGTAAAATTTCTATATCCAAATTGAAGTTGATGGAGAAAGAGCGCGGAAACAGATCGCCGTGTTGCAATGCTACATTAATCAGTGTTTCCATATATAAAATTTACTATTTTTGTTTATGGTTTTACAATAAAAAATATTTTATGTTAAAAAATAATATTGGATCTTAACAGAAGTATATACTTTTATAAAAAAAGATTTTTTAATCTAAAATTAAGTAAAGACAAAAATCGACAAAATGTTCGACAATCGAACATTCGAATTGTTCACATTTCACGGTATATTCGAATGCAGCGCGTTAGGGGGTAAGCCCTACGACTATCTCGTATATATAACCAAGATTAATAACGGTATTTTTAAATACTAGAGAGTTAGTCGCATTTATATGCACTTTTTTAAATCAGCGGGTCTACTAAATGAAATTCCGAAATTTCGGATTCAATTTCGTGTTTTTGTTTATACCAAAATCTGACCAATAAATGGAGTTTAACATTTCGTTCGTCGTACATCCTATCATAAAAGTCCAAAGGAACGATATTTTAACATTTTTAATATATCCAAACGGTATGTATTATATAATTTTAACATCAAATTTCTGTTTCGCTTGGCTCCGAAATTTCGGAAAACGTTTCATGGTAGGCCCTTAGTATCTAGTGTATCTCAATTTTTTTTATACGATTTACAATGACGAGCATGTACGTAAATTATATTTAACTGTAAAGTGTTGAAGTTTAATCATCTATTAACTGCTGGTATACCAAATAAATATGTAAATGACGGCCCACCTGATAGAAAGTGCTTCCGTCGCCTGAACAGTGTCATATGTTATATGATGTAGTGGGCCGTCTGTAGTACTCCTTAGGAGTTGTCGTTCCTGTTCACTTAAATCTTATGCCTCTTTTCCTTTAATTTCACCGCCATATTCTGTCACATATCACTTTTTTACTTTATCCGAGCAGTAAGCACTTTATATTATTCTCAATTTCGTGTATAATATAGTATATGTCATATATGTGTAAGTATACTTGTTATTTATATATATTTATTCGTTTATATATGTAATTTTAGTATGTATGTATATCAAAAATTACTAGTACCCCATTCGAGTATTCTGACACTTCCCTATGGTTGACTGGGAGAGAATGCTTTTAGCACTAAGTCCGCCATGTACACATATTTGTACTAATGAATAAATAAAAATAAATTAATTAAATATCACCAAAAGTCAAACTGCGGTTGCCAATCCGCCTACCAGGCATGGCAACTACTGGCAAATTCCCCTAAAGAAAGAGGGTATGTTCAGCAGTGGACGATACACGGCTGATGGTGAAGTGGGACGAAGAATTCCACCTAAATGAGTTTTTATGTATCCCAGACTAATATTTACAAGTTATAATTGTTTCTACACATAATATTAAAGACAAAGAAAGCCGCGGACAAGAACTAGTTCATTTATAAAGTAGCAAGGCGGTTTTTTATCGTCCACTTCGCCCTTCTAACACTGCGCGTTAAAGTTTTAGAAGGCTGTAAACGAAGTTTTACGAGTGACGCCGGGTTGGGGGGAGGAAGGGAGGAAATGTTTCGGGCTTAACATAGTTTATATGGTACCGTAATGGCTTACGCACAGTTAAAAGCGTTATTAAAATCAATTGTTTGTTTATATCACTCAAATAGATTCATCATTAGTGCCATAAACGTTTCTTCCAAAGGTCTGCAGTAATATGAAGCTACCTTCTAGTATTTCGGGAGTCTAGGATTAGATCAGCAAAATGCTGAATAAACTAACTATAATATATAGACAGTAGTTATTTCACAATTTTATATAGGTTAGCATTTTACGTAAACGATATATATATATATATATATATATATATATATATATATATATATATATATATATATATATATATATATACCAGAATAAATACATGTTGAATGATTGCTTAGGCTCTGAAATGAGCTCATTTTCGAAGTTTCTATCAACTACAATATAGGATTCAAAACCGCGGTTCTTTCAGCATCAGAAACGCGCGCGAGACATCCCTGATATTGCAGGTATCCACAGGCTACAGTGACCTTTTACAATCAAATGGGTTTTACGCTTGTTTGCTACTTTTGCGATATAAAAGAAGTTAAGGTATATGGAGAATTAAATAGCTAAATTCGTATATATGTATTTTTGTGACAATCGTGATATATTATTTTTTTCATTTGTAATAATTAAGAATAAAGCCTATTATTATCATCACCAGAGGGTGACTTATCTATATCTTTTACCAGAGGGAGACTTTGTACAAAAGTCGATTGCTTGGGTACCTCTGTCCTATTCGTGTTTCTACCATAAAGCAGTTGTGTTTGCATGGCTGTGTTTGCATGGATATGGCGTGAATTTACAGGGTACAGAGGAATAACACCTGTGTTACCATTCCTGAGGACACCCTGGGGGGGTGTCATATGCGAAACAGTATACTCTGTTATGCCCATGGTACTGCTCATGTCTATAGGCGACAGTTACCACTTTCCATCAGGTGGGCCGTCAGCTTGTTTGACATTCTAAGGTGTATAAAAAAGAACATAAAAATATCTTCCAGTTGTTAAAAATAAGAAGTGATTTATGTATAAAAATCATTATCATTATCATCGTATATCATCAATGGTTAACTGTCTACTGCTAAACATAGGTCTCCATCGTAAGGTTTTTTTTTTTTTTTTTTTTTTTTTTTTTTTTTTATGCAACTTAGAATGACAAACAAGCTGACGGCCCACCTGATGGAAAGTGGTAACCGTCGCCTATAGACATGAGCAGTACCATGGACATAGCAGACTATACTGTTTCACCCATGATACCCCCATGCGTTGCCATTCCTGAGGACTCAGGTGTTATTCCTCTGTACCCTGTAAATTCACGCCATATCCCACCCTTCAAACCGAAACACAGTCATGCAAACACAACTGCTTCACGGTTGAAACACGAATGGGACAGAGGTACCCAAGCAATCGACTTTTGTACAAAGTCTCCCTCTGGTAAGGTGGTCGCCAAGTTTGGCAGGCGGATTGGTTACCGCAGTTAGGTTTTTAGTGATGTTTTAAGAGAGACGCTGCTGCCCAACTCTCCATCATTAGGCTCTCTTAAACGCCTCATATGACACCCATGGGAAAGGAATGGGTGGCCCATTCGACATAGGAATCATACGGTAAAACGGTGTACAAAAATCGTAAGTAAGAATTAGATAAAGAAAAGTATAAAGCTTTTTTTTTTATACGAGCAACGAAATAGGAACGTTGGTTTCTAACTGTACACAATAATACATGTGAAGGTGTTATAAACATATGTTTGCAAAATTTTATTTCTAAACTTTACCATGTACACGGTGATTACACGTGACCCCATAAAACAGCAGTTGAATGCCAGAACGTACGAAAAGCGTATAATCATGTGGGATCAACAAAAAGTGATTTATTCCGATTGCAAATCGCACCTGCCGAAGGTACTTTGTTATTAGCAGAATTAATTAGTGTTTATAGCAAATATGTTTGCAGCTGCCATAACAAATACAGGTTATTATCGATTGATATTGTTAACAATTTCGTTTGTTAGTTAATTAAATTTTTTTTTTTACAAAGAAATAGCATTTTAAATTGTGACAAATTTGATGTGGGGTTTTCATGGGAGTGAATTATATCGATTGTTGAAGAAATAATTATAAAAATGAAATCAGAATTTCTGAAGATATAGTGTAACATTCGTATAATAGAAAATACCAGAGGGAGACTTTGTATAAAAGTCGTTTGCTTGGGTACCTCTGTCCTCTTCGTGTTTCAACCGTGAAGCAGTTGTGTTTGCATGGCTGTGTTTCGGTTTGAAAGGTGGGATATGGCGTGAATTTACTGGGTACAGAGGAATAACACCTGAGTCCTCAGGAATGGCAACGCATGGGGGGTATCATGGGCGAGACAGTATACTCTGTTATGTCCATGCTACTGCTCGTGTTTATAGGCGACGGTTACCACTTTCCATCAGGTGGACCGTCAGCTTGTTTGCCATTCTAAGTTGTATAAAAAAAAGATAGATATATAATTTATTTGTATTACTTACAGCACACAAATAACAACAGACATAAAACAAAATCACTTCCCGTCTGTTTGTCCCTATGTATGCTTAGATTTTTAAAACTACGCAACGAATTTTGATGCGGTTTTTTAATAGATAGAGTGATTCGAGAGGAAGGTTTATATGCATAATATATTAGAGAAATACTGGTAATTTTATCATACTTGTAAGTACGTTACGATAAATTATATATATATATATAGATATATATATATATATATATATATATATATATATATATTCCACGCACAACCACTCTTTGGAATCAACTACCAGCAACAGTATTTCCGAACCGATACGACAACATAACCTTCAAGAAATGAGTATATTCCTTTTTAAAAGGCCGCAGCACACCTGCAATGCTTTTCGGGTCGTTTGCCCTCTGTATTATAAAAAAAACCCATGCGAAGCCAGGGTGAGTCGCTAGTGATGTACATAAGGTCGCTTAACAAATTGTTGTCTAAAAAAATACTCGTTCATACAACTCTTTTGAGAAAGATTGGAGTTAACAACGACTAAGCTAATTAAAAGTTATGCTCAAAGGAGTTCGAGAGGTGGTGTCTACCCTCAAAAAGGTTGCAGTATAGAGAGTTGAGTCTGTATATATAACTGTAATATTATACGGTTTGTATGTTCTAATTTAGCTTAAAAATAATGTATTGTAAACAAGTGAACGTGACTAGAGACCGGACTGTTAATTTTAATAATTTTTTAATTTTTTTCTCTGACACCCGGGTGGTACTATCCCATGCGATGCCATTTCCGAAAACAAAGGTGTTATTGTTTGTTGTATATGTATATATATATATATATATATATATATATATATATATATATATATATATATATATATATATATATATATACGAGGTCTGTCCGGAAAGTTCGTATAAAAGTGTTCTGGAATGCGAGAAAGAGGAGTGGGGAGGCCAGGTAAGCGCAGGACCCCTTCCTTATGTCCCTAACAATGCTTCAGTTCTGGTCTGACCGCCGTGCGGTGCGAACTGGCTTGTCACGCCATCTGTGAAGTTACCTCTTAACGAAACCCCGTCGGCATGGAGCCCGCTTCCGTTGAAGAGCAGCGCGTCGTAATCAAGTTTCTCTCGAAACTCGGCAAGAATGGCCGTGAAATTTTTGCCGATCTCAGAACAGTTTATGGGGATGATGCTGTGAAGGAACCAACCGTCCACAAGTGGCTAAAAAGATTCAGAGAGGGCCGAGACAATGTTGATTGTTTTTTTCGATGTTCGGGGGATTGTCCATCAAGAATTCGTCCCTCCAGGCCAGACAGTTGATGGAAAATTCTACGTCGATGTGCTCAGACGCCTCAAAGCTCGTGTGGCACGAGTTCGTCCAGAATTGGCGCGAGAGGGGCGTTGGATTCTTCACCACGACAATGCCCCTGCCCACACCTCTCTTGTTGTCCGTGAGTTTTTGAGTAAAAATTCCATTACGGTGACCGAACACCCCCCTAGTCGCCGGATTTGGCCCCGTGTGACTTCTTCTTGTTCCCAAAAACCAAATTGGTACTTCGGGGGCGGCATTTGGGGGACATAAATGAGATAAAAAAACTAGCACGCGACGGGGCAGCTGAGAAACCTACAACCAGAGGACTTTCAAGGAGCCTTCTCACAGTGGAAACGGCGTTGGCACAAGTGCATTATGTCACAGGGGGAGTACTTTGAAGGGGATAAAATTGATTTACCTGAATAATTGTAAAATAAAATTTTTAAAAAACTTTTATACGTACTTTCCGGACAAACCTCGTATGTATATATATATATATATATATATATATATATATATATATATATATATATAGACTCTATCGTTTCCTCCAAAAGATTACAGTAGTAAAATTATTATAAATACAAACGATTACAAGAAATGATCACAATGAGAAAACAATAGGCGGCCTTATCGCTAAAAGCGATCTCTTCCAGGCAACCTTTGGATGGAGAGAAGTAATAAACAATTTGATCGGAGGCATGATGAAAAATTTGTCTTTTTTCAATACATATGGAGATGTAATACATGCAATAGTATAAATATATATGATATATCATTACATTTATTATAAAAGTGAAATATATATAAATAAATCTTAGATTATATAGATAGTGCATCGAGCCTCAAAAACGGGTCAACTTTTTGTCAATTAATTGTCACATTAGCTGACTTATTTTTTTTTTATCAGTGTTTTATATACTTACGCATACAATGTATCTTGACGTGTATATATTTAATAAATAAAATGAGTGTTTACGCATTAAAAAGATGCAGAATTTATAAGACAAAATAAATATTGATATTATAAAGGAATCACTCATAACTATTTATAACGCAAAATTGTATGAAAATGTTGACCCGCTTTTCGAAGCATTTGTATGGAAACACTCTATCTATATAATCTAAGATTTAAATATAAACAAATTTGCAATATTTAGCTAACTTCAAAATAGAGGTGATGAACCATTA
The DNA here is from genome assembly GCF_026898425.1 of Galleria mellonella. Taxonomy (NCBI): domain Eukaryota; kingdom Metazoa; phylum Arthropoda; class Insecta; order Lepidoptera; family Pyralidae; genus Galleria; species Galleria mellonella. The sequence continues at coordinate 5,400,961 of NW_026442176.1, forward strand.
GCGAGGTAAACCGGCTATATTGGATTAAACCCCACCTCAATACCGTCAATCCAGGGATGGAACAAGGGAACGGTGCATTTTCCACGCTTTCCGTGGCAGTTTTCAGCGTTGATTGAAAGGCGGCGGATGCGCGCTCCCCTGAACTAGGTCAGTACCTCAGCGGCGCTGACTGCGACGATGGCTCCGCCCCACGGCTAGGGTTGCCACCTGTAGTTTATAATTGCATTGTATCTTATTTTGAGCAGCTTATACTCTATATTTAAAAAAAAATACGCGTGGAATACTTTATACGTAAAGTACTTTTTATATTTATGAATGTATTGAAGTAATAATATTTACTAATATAAAAAATGTGAAAGTAAATTTGTTTGTTTGTTACCCATTGGTGCTTTAAAGGTTTAATCAATCAACATGAAATTTGGTATACATATACTAAATGAAATATGGTCCCGGCATAGAATAAACCACCCCTTCCTTTCGCGTGGGTGTTGTAAGAGGCGACTATGGGAACTTAATGATCGAGGGTTGGATAAGCAGCGTCCCTCTTAAAGCATCTTTAAAGCCTAACAGCGGTTGTCAATCCGCCTGCCAAGTATGGCAACTTTTAGTAAAAATAGTAGTTTTATAGGAGAGGGCTATGTTCAACAGTGGACAGGTAACGTTTAATATAATAATACTACATGGAATGGAGCAGGACATAGATGTGTTTATCCTGAACTGTTTTACTCTGGACTTTGTCCCACTCGTATTTCGTGAAGAAGGTGCACTTGCATAGTTATGCTTCAGTTTGAAGGGTAAATACTAGGGTACCCATTTCTATCTGTTCTCCTTCAACCAAAGGTTGTCTGTAAGAGATTGCCCTAGCGATAAGACCGCCTTTTGTACCTTTATATGTATATTTCAATCTGTATTTATGTTACTGTATTTCACTTGTCATTGTATATTTTTGTTTATGGTGCAATAAAGAGTTAAATAAATAAATATGATAGTAAAATTACAAGGTACGGAATCACAACTCCTTGGTCCCCAGGTGTTCCTGAGCAACGCATGAAGGGCATCATGGTCGTCACAGTAGTTCTATTTAGCAAATGTGTGCGATTAAACAATATTTAATCGTAAAATATATAATTGTCAGTACTTTATTCTGATAAAAAGTCGCAACCCTATACACAGCACTTAGCCCTCTTTGTTTACTTCAAAGATGATAAAAGCGTAATAAAATCCTGTAAATAATAGTTTAAATAAAGAAGTAAATTATTTGAATTATGTTCGGAAGAAAACAAACTTAATGTATTTATATAATTAACGTAAAAAGTTGAAGAAATATTAAAAATTACATGTCAAAATTTTATATATATATATATATATATATATATATATATATATATATATATATATATATATATATATATATATATATATATGCCGGATATGGAACATTTGTAAGTTACCATTGGCTGTTACAACCTCAAGAGTAAGTATAAAGTAGTAACTATAAGGCGGAAATATAACAGTGAAATACAGGCCTTATAATTAATAACACCTTAGTTTCCGGGAATGGCATCGCATGGCATACCTATAAGCCTTATCAGCTAATAACAGAGGCTGTAGCTGAGGCAGTCTCTAGTAGTTTATAACTTAACTAAATCAGATTCAATTCATCTCATTTATTAAAGATTGTGTCCCACAAAAAAAACTACTTCAGTTGCGATAAAACCAGTTGTTTTGATCTAAAAATTAAGCTGCTACACCGATTTTGATAAAATTTTCATAGGACCAATCTGTAAGCATGTCCTTTCAGATAAAATAACTGATTGACTTTCCAAATAAGTTATTTTACCTGAAATCCTTTCAGATAAAATATTTTAACTGATTTGGAAAATAGAATTTTCCAAATCAGTTTAGAACTGACGGAGTTATGAGGTGGTACACATATATAAAAAAAATGCAGCCGAATTGAGAACCTCCTATTTTTTTTACAACACAGGCGACAAACGAGCATACGGCTCACCTGATGGCAACTGACTACCGCCGCCCATGATCACCCGCAACACCAGAGGCATTGCAGGTGTGCTAACTTCTTAAAGTCAATTGAAAAGACCTCTAAATTAAATATATAAGGATACAGTTATATATTGCCACAGTGCGGTTTCTCCAATACGCAAATACATACATTAATATTGTTATTAAACTTGCTTAATATTTACCTGTACGGACATATAGTGCTGATTCAAAATTCATAATTATACCTAAGAGTATAACCTTGTTGGTTTGGAAATTCAATGAGTCACTGGCTTTTTGTAAATGGAAAAATATATTTTTTTATTTTTTTATTTAACTCTTTATTGCACCATAAATAAAAATATACAATGACAAGTGAATAATTCAAGTGAAATACAGTAACATAAATATAGATTGAAATATACACATAAAGGTACAAACGGCGGTCTTATCGCTAGAACAATCTCTTGCAGACAACCTTTGGTTAAAGGAGAACAGATAGAAATGGGCAGGTGGTGCAAGAGTGAATTAATTAATGGATGAAAAATAAAAGTGTACTAGTCTAGAAATTCATTACGCAACCCACTCATGTGAGCCGTGTAGTGAAGGATGTTGCAACTGAACGTTGCTTTATTTGTAAATGTTTAAAGCCTAATTTCACCAGAGGGAGACTTTGCACAAAAGTCGATTGCTTGGGTACCTCTGTCCCATTCGTGTTTCAACCGTGGAGCAGTTGTGTTTGCATGGCTGTGTTTCGGTTTGAAGGGTGGGATATGGCGTGAATTTACAGGGTACAGAGGAATAACACCTGAGTCCTCAGTAATGGCAACGCATGGGGGGTATCATGGGCGAAACAGTATACTCTGTTATGTCCATGGTATTGCTCATGTCTATAGGCGACGGTTACCACTTTCCATCAGGTGGGCCGTGAGCTTGTTTGCCATTCTAAGTTGTATAAAATAATTTGAAATTTGGTACAAAAGTCGGTTGCTTGGCTTTACAGTTCAATGATTAAAATAAATATAGTTTTAATGAATAAAGGGGTCAGTCTTTAGCTTAACTTAGCTTTGTTTTGCTCTTTTTAAGGCAAAGCAATAAGTTGAGTTGTGACCATTTTGTGTTGCTGTGGCACACGCATGAGGAGAAGGACTGTATTTTTTTCTTTTTTCACTGTATACTTTATGTATTTTTGTTTGTGTGCTGTATGTAATGCAAATAAATTATCTATCTATCTATTTTGTCAATAGGTAAATATAATATAATATTATATATAGGACAAAAGAAATTATATACAAATAAAATTTTGTTGTTTCACAAACAATATCAAAGCGGCACTTACGGTTTAGGTAACTGACAAATAGCTCGCGTGAATCAGCGTTATTTACATCGGAAAGTGGTTACAATTCGTATCGATTACTCGTTTACCACCGCCCATTATCGTACCAATCGAGATTGTGCCTAATAATCGGGGTTTTTACCCCAACACTAATTCGGTATGATTCGTTCGAACTCAATAAAATGTTGCCGAACGCACCTGTCGCTTCGAGCTCATGTCAGACGTATTTTGGCATCGAATAGGCATGGGAACACGATATATCGATAAACTCGAAATCGATAGTTGCTAATGGATAATAATGAGATAGTAACCCTGCCTGTGGTATCGGTATACACTGACGGGGCACCAGTGAGAGATGATAAGTGAGAATGAAAAGGCATGTCAGTTGGCCCATCTTGACGAATTCAACGATAAATTAGTAACAATAGTTTCCAGGGCGAACCGTATGGAGGTCGTATAGGAGGTATATTAATAACAATGGGGACTTACCTCCCCATTACTAACAATTCCTTCCCCCGCCCCCGAGTTCGATAATTACGTAATAGTGATCTGTTAATGTAATCAATTTCGTATAACTTAAATTCGCGCAGAAATTAATGTTTAATTTTAAATATTACGTGTTCTATGTATATAAATATGAAGACGAGACTGTCTGGTGTAATAAAATCAATATATATAATAAAATCGTAACTAGTCGCTGTCTATACATGGAGGATATATAAGAAAAAGTATTATAGGGGGGCTTTATTAACGCAATAGAACCCAAAACAATGATTTGTATAATTCTTGTCTGTTTGTCTTTACGTTTGCGTACGCTAATCTCAGAAAAGGCTTAACCGATTTGAATCCAGTTTTCACTAATCGTTGCGGTTTGCTCTACTTAACATTTAGTGTATGTTTTATTTCAATTAGTTCATAAATAAAAAAGTTATATCAATCTAAAGAATCACATATAAAATGCTATAAAATAACCGATCAGTTGTTGGCTGAAACTTTATGAATGTATTAGATACGTAATTATTATTAAGGTATATAATACAATACAAGACTCATCTATAATACAATACAGATTCATGAAGACTTCCAATAGAATGATATACAGGAACTATATAGTTAAAAGCGAGCAACGCCGCGGGAAACGTCCAGTTCTAACTAAAATTGTATTAAACACTTTATAGATGACTGGTTAGTCAGCTTTTACCTCGAATTAATTATAATTATGTATGTATATTGAGATATATCTCAAAAAATTATGTATGTATAGATGATATGTTTCGTGGATTGTCGTCTCATTAGCATCAAATGTAATAATTTAAATTTAAACAAATCATTAGTTGATTTCGAAATATTTTTAAATCTGTGTTACAAAGTATATTTGATTAAATACTCTAAGCATTGTCTGTAATCCAGTTGTTCATAGAAAACTATAATATATTATATTCAGAAATACTTGAAACGGTGAACATTCTAGAAGTTGAAGAATCCTTTTTACGAAAGTTTTAATAGAATGAAATTTCAATTGAATTACTTTTTTTTTATACGACTTAGAATGGCGAACAAGCTGACGGCCCACCTGATGGAAAGTGGTAACCGTCGCCTATAGTCATGAGCACTACCATGGACATAACAGAGTATACTGTTTCGCTCATGATACCCCCCATGCGTTGCCATTCCTGAGGACTCACGTGTTATTCCTCTGTACCCAGTAAATTCACGCCATATCCCACCCTTCAAACCGAAACACAGCCATGCAAACACAACTGCTTCACGGTAGAAACACGATTCACGGTTCCTATCTAGGTACTATAAAATGATTTAACATTAAGAGCCTTAATTGATAAATTAAATAGTATCGACATCGATAACGTAGCATGCATCCCTATTACGTATGGCGAATAACCATAATGGTCATTTCAGTAATAGCATGTCGGACAATGCATGCGAATGCATGGCACCCGCGGGATCGGCGCTGGAAAGAGGGGAGGGGGGAGAGTGTAGGGTGCGCAAGGGCAGCCTCGTGCCCTTCACCGTGGGTCACCTTGCGCAGGTACATGCGCGTGCGCCTATTGTGCGCGCAACCTGACACCAAAATGTAACCTACAATTAAACGACTCCATATTTCTACCTTATACGTTACAAAATAAAGTACATATTCCTATTCCATTTTCATGTTACTTACACTGTATTGGATTGTAATTCTAACAAGTTCCAATTTCGGCTTTGAATTTTTAAAAACCAATTGCATTTTATAGGTGAGCGTGACAGGATAATTTAAGAAAGGAAGAATCGTATTGCCTTTTTTGTTGACGTTACTCATGCGAAGTGTCTGTTATTGTTTTTGCTGGCCGTACATTTTTTTGCGACGCTTTGTTTCGTTGCGATTTTAATACACGTAATAGGCAACGAGTAATAATTTAAGTGTTTGAGACTCGTTTCTGGTATAATTACGCGTCTGCGTTGTTAAAGATCGTACATGAATATTCTATTAATAGTGTTCGGTATTGATACGTGATCATAATCATCTAATTAAAACGATTGCATATATATATATATATATATATATATATATATATATATATATATATATATATATATGCGCAAATCTGATAATTATTTTATAGATAGATAGATAGATACTTTTTATTGTTTCCTCCAAAAGATTACAATAGTAAACTTATTATAGATATAAACAATTACAAGAAATAATCACAATGAGAAAACAATGGGCGGCCTTATCGCTAAGAGCGATCTCTTCCAGGCAACCTTTGGATGGAGAGGAGTAATTATAAACAGTTTGATGAATTTTAATGAATTAGAAAGAAATTATACGAGTTTGTTACTTTAATATTATATATATATATATATATATATATATATATATATATATATATATATATATATATATATATATATATATATATATATATATATATATATATATATATATATATATGGGATATTGGGATTTCCTTCAGGTGTCTGTGTAATTTTAAATTATTATAAAATTGAGTCACAGTGAAAACTATTCACGGTTCCACTGAATTAGTACCGACATATTTCGATGCAGTTTTCTAACAACATTGTTCCTTCACCTGGAATTGAATGCAAAAAGACAATATTTATTCCTCGGAACTGATGAGTCGTCGGCGCGTACGGTTTTCCTGCAGCAAGATCTTTCGCTTGGCTTTCTTCTTAGAATATTCTAAATGAGTCACGACTCACCCTTCATTTGGCGCAGTGCATATTATTATGTACTTATATTTATATATCTCGTAATTTTTAATGAATGAGTATACTTTATTTGTATTATACGAGTACATTATAGGGGAAAAACAAAACAATTTACAAACACAACGATACAATTGTATAAGTACAGTGAGGCGCTCTTATTGCTGAGAGCAATCTTTTCAAGACAACCTTAGGCTAATGGACTAATTGTTGTACAAGTAGGTATTGTATAATTAATGTGTGTTTCATTCGTTTTAAAATAAATACTCGTGCAGCCAGTGAAATTTCTAGGCAATAATATTAAATTTATAATGATGCCATTATCATTATATCAACCTTTGATTGTCTACTACTGAAGATAGGCTTCCTCCTTGGAGTGCTTTGCCGGTAGTTACCACTCTTCGCAGGTGGCAACTACAGTTAGGCTTTGGTGATGTTTTAAGAGGGATGCTGCTGTCCATCTCTCGACAATTAGATTCCCTTTGTCACCTCTTACGACACGTACGGAAATAGAAGGGATGGCCCATTCTATGCCGGGACTAAACAGCAAATTACAATGTTGTTATTTTTTTTTTTTATAAACAATTCACTTTCAAAATAGTCCCAGACTATTTTTATAATAGTTGATATATTTTTTTATTTTTGTACTCGGTTATTGTCTGACAAAATTACAGAAAAATAATTAAAAACAATACAATTAAAATCTTAAAAACGACTCCACCTATACTCGTTGATGCGTTTACTTTCTTTTCTTTATAAATACAATTAAAGCAGGATATTTATTGTTTGTTCCACAGGAATCCTCGCCTACATTGACGCTAATATCGTCGAAGGTAAGTCGAATGCCAAATAAAAAAAAAAAATAAAGCAGCATATCATGCTATCATTGCCATCGCTTTACTGGTAAAAACAATCAAATATCCTGCGCCATGTTGTTACGTTCCTTTTTTAATTTTTTTTGTCGTCAAAACGCATTGAGAGTATTGTGGAGTTATGAAATATTAAAAAAAATAGTGTTATACAAATTGCGAAATCTTTGCATGGATTTGTTTTTGTATAACATTAAATATGTTTTAAATGAAAACTTGTATCTAAATAATGCATGACTTAGAGCATACTTCATCATTCGACATCGCTATAAATGTGTAATTTGTAAGTATGTTAGTGTAAAATGGTATATTTATTTGCATAAGTGTTAAGTATCTTGAAGTAGTTTATTCTAAGTATTTGCGTACGTAAACTGGTATTTCTAAGTATGAATCTATATAACTTGGAAGTATCTTAAAGTAGTTTTAATATTATTAGTAAGTAAATTCCATGTTTTTAATGGACGTTAAAAGTAGAGAGTTCTAAATTATTTTTGTGTATTAATTTTGTTAATAATTTAAACTATACTCACTGTTTGTTTAAAACAATATAAAGAAGTGTTTTTGACATTTAAAACTGCCATTTTTCGCAGAATGATACCTTCAACTACCTTTATCATCGCACCGCTTGCTATCGTCAGGGAATTCATCCTCACACCTGACAACCTAAATGATCACGTACAATGCGGGTTCAAAGATGTTTTCTTCCGTGAACACTTAGGCTGTGGAGTGAGCTCCCTGCCGAGGTTTTCCCTAGATCAAGTTTACTACTCGTACAGTAAGGAGTTCTTAAAAAAGGGTGTATTACGATTTCTTCAGAGTTGGTAACATGTATGTGACGTTCCTAGTGTTGCAGGCATCCATAGGCTGCAGTGACCATTTATCATCAGATGGGCTGTTACAGGTTTCTTTGTCACTTTTGTGTTTTAAAAAAAGAATCCTGATTGTTTCAAAGTAAAATCTGCTTGAAAATATACCGTTCCGTGTTCCAAATTCAAATACATTTAATATGTAACGTAACATCTTATCGTATACCGATGCGTTTTAATTTTAAAATAAGAATATGCATAAAATACGTTTATTTAGTAACTTTTTAATATTGTTTCTGCATACCCTAATGGGAGACAGGCGTGACAGATATACATGATATATGACAGATATGTATGTATGTATGTTGTAACTTTTTTCAATAATTTCAGGTAGGCAAAATAGTAGTATATAATATAGTAGGCATAATTTCAAACGGCTTATAAAATTTTGTCACCATACTGTACTATACGTTTATTTATTTTATTATATGTTAAATATTTATTTAATTTACTCTCAAATAACTTATTCATCATCATCATCAATTCAGCCATTATCCGGCCATAACTAGACATAGGTCTCCCCCATAGATTACCATAAAAAACGTTCCTGAGTCAACTGCATCTATTGATCCTGCAATGTATTTGAGATCGTGTCTCCATCTCGTAAGGGGTTGTCGTACACTGCATTTGCCCGTACGGGGTCACCTAACAAGAACCATTCTTCCCCATCCGTTGTCGGTTCTTCGAGCTATATGGCCAGCCCATTGTCACTTCACTTGCTTATCTTTCGGGCTATGTCGATTATATCTTTTTTTTTTTTTTTTTGCGAATCCTCGTTTCTTAATAATAATAAATAACTTATTATTTAAAAGTATATAAAACTAGTAAAGATCTGTATACTGAGTCCATCGAATCGTTCAAAAACCCCTTGTTTATTTTTATATCCTGTTTAGAAGCTGTAATATATTATTATCTAAATGTAACGTGTCAGAATTGGCCGCTAAATGTCATTAAATACATGTCATTCTGAATTATTATGAGCGAAATATATCACTTTGGGTAACAGCTCTTATCTCAAAATCTGTAAGTCAAGTTTAATTAGAAATCCGCGTGTTATATATAAATAGGAGTTTATATATTTAAATATAACATCTAACAAAACGATACATAAAGTGGCTGGATTAATTGACTGTACAAAATATAGCTGTTTTTTTTCTTACAAAATTTATTATTTTTCTATTAGTCTTCTATTGTACCTGTGACTTTGTCTTTTTTTTTTTATACAACTTAGAATGGCAAGCAAGCTGATGGCCCACCTGATGGAAAGTGGTAACCGTCGCCTATAGACATGAGCAGTAGCATGGACATAACAGAGTATACTGTTTCGCCCATGATACCCCCCATTCGTTGCCATTCCTGAGGACTCAGGCGTTATTCCTCTGTACCCAGTAAATTCACGCCATATCCCACCCTTCAAACCGAAACACAGCTATGCAAACACAACTGCTTCACGGTTGAAACTCGAATGGGACAGAGGTACCCAAGCAATCGACTTTTGTACAAAGTCTCCCTCACGTATATTTGTATAAAAACAATTAAAACAGATTATCTATACATTTGTATTATATTTACATTTCTTTAAAAGATATATTTAAAATATTCCGGATTTAGGCTTATCAAACTTTTACTTTATAAATATTATAAATAATTATGTAAATTGTTTTTTAATAAAGCAAATAACAAGTTTAAAAAAATTTAAATACTTACCAACGGGTGCAAAAGTATAAATGTATATAGGTATACAAATTCTTCCATATAAAAATATTGAAAAAACGTAATTGAAATAAACGTATTAACAACAATTAATAATTAATGAACTAATTACTTAATAATTAGGAAATAAATAATAAATTATTGTTAAATAATAATTAATTTACTCTTAATTATATAATTTTAATAGATAATTATATTTAAAACAGACATTTTTATTTAAAATTAATAATAATATATTTTTTTTGTATAATAAAGTATAAACAAATAAAAATAATAATATGGTAATAGTGTGGGCGTGGGCTTTCAGCTTTATTTGCCATTTCACGTTCCATAAAAAATAAATAAATAAAATATAAAAAATGTAATAATTTATTGTTATATTAAACTAAAGACATTTTTTAACAATTTATTTTTTAAATTTTAATTTATAATTCTCTAATAGTATATAAATATAGGCTTCAAACATTTTGCGGTAAAGACCAAAAAAATTTTATTTTGTAGTACCTACTCTAACTAAGATCCTATTAATATCATAAAACAAACATACGGCCCACCTGAAGGTAAGCAGTTATTTTTGATGGGTGAAAATGGAATGGTTACCCCGCTTGCGCTAACGGGATATGCTGGCGGAGCATCAGTGAAGGGTGATCAATGAGAATGAAAACAGGCCAGGTAGCCCATCATGATGAATTCATCAGGAATTAACCATGATAGTTACCAGGGAGACCGCGAGGAGGTCGACCTGGTTGGGTATATTGCTAGCAATGGGATTCTCAGTCTACATTACTAACAATCCCGATGATAAGCGGTTACTTAACTTTAACTTAGCACATACGACACTATATGTACTAACTCAAGCGGGCGAAGTTGGAGGACATAGCTAATAAGAAATAATACTAATAATTAACATAAGGAACCCGTACAATAAAACTTTATACACTGGTCTAATGACATATGGCGTAAATGAGAGATGTATCTCTCCGATAGGTACAGTTAGCCGCGTATATCACAGGTGATGGTCCAAATTTTTTCTGTGTATCTGAACTGGTCCCCATGGTTTATGATCGTGGATCATCGTAGGCGTTAAAGTAGAAATCATTATTTTCCGCTATAAAATATTATCTTTACATTATCAACCGACTTCAAAAAGAAGGCGGTATTTTTATGTGTTACGTTGTATATGCTATTAAATAAAAGGAAACATTCTTTTACTTATCACCATCATCGTCATCATCATCTCGGACATTATCTGTCCAATGTTTTTTTTTTTTTTTTTTTTCTTTTTTTGTGGCGTTCACCCTGTCCAATGTTGAACATTAACTGAACAACAACGTGACGTATACCAATTAAAAATTAATTTCGAAACTGACAATGTATGCTTCTGTCTGTATATCCGTTTTTTTTGCGGAGCAAATCTGATAATTATTTTACTGAAATAGCAAGAAATTGCCTCACTCGGCGTGTTCTACCGCCTGTACAATGGATTGTGCTCAGAGGAATTGTTCAATATGATGCCCACAGCCACTTTCTACCATCGTACGGCTCGCCATCGACAGGGAGTTCATCCTCATGTCCTACAGCCTCAATGGTCGCGCGGTTTCAGAGATGTTTCCTCCCACGAACATTCAGGTTGTGGAATGAGCTCCCTGCCGAGGTTTTCCCAAGAGACTACAGTATGGGGTTCTTCAAAAGGGGGGTAAAGAGGTTTCTTCAGAGTCGGCAACGCACGCGTAATACCTCTGGTGTTGCAGGTGTTCATAGGCTACGGTAACCGCTTACCATCAAGTGGGCCGTATGCTTGTTTGCCACATCAGTGGTATAAAAAAAATTATACGAGTTCATTTCTTATTTTAATACTAAATAAATACGTAGTTAACCAGAGTCCTCAAGAATGGCAACGCATCCGGGGTATCATGGACGAAACACTATACTCTGTTATGTCCATGGTACTGCTCATGTCTATAGGCGACGGTTACCACTTTCCATCAGGTGGACCGTCAGCTTGTTTGCCATTCTAAGTTGCATAAAAAAAAGATGTTAATCAATTCTTGAAGGAACTGATAGACAAGATATGATTTCCATATTTATTAATCAATTTGATTGGTTGTTCCTTTTATATTTTTCTCAATAGCTTCTCTGTATCAATATCTCATGATGAATTGATGTAATTTTATATAAATTCTACCGTTTATTATGTATTTAATTACTTAATTAATATTTTAAAGTTAATTAGTGTGGCGCGCCATATATATATATATATATATATATATATATATATATATATATATATATATATATATATATATATATATATATATATATATATATATATATATATATATTATGATTTATATGTCCACAGTACTGCTCTTGTCTATAGGCGACGGTTATCACTTCCCATCAGGTGGGCCGTCAGCTTGTTTGCCATTCTACGTTGCATAAAAAAATATTTTATTCCTTTATTTCAAACCGTTCAGGCAGCGCACGCCATATTATAGATTTTTCGCCGATTTAAATTACATTTATTGTGATCAAGTATTGAAAATATATATTTACAAAAATAAAAAGTAGTTTATAGTAACTCAGGGATAATATCCTTTTCTAACAGAGAATGATTTATCAAAATCGGATCGAAGTATTACCGGAGATTACCCCGAACATTCAAACGAACAAATTTATCTCTTTATAATATTAGTATAGATGAGAAAGTGAGTTTGTCTGTCACCTTTAGCGCCTTAACAGTAATCACTTCGAAATTTGGTATACACTTCTTTTTATCCCAGAGAGCAAACACATGCCTGTTACCCGGACGAAGACGCGGGTAAAAGCTAGTATCAAGTATGTACGTAGCCGTGTGGTTCCGGCATAGAACAGGCCACCCCATCCTTTCGTGTGGGTGTCGTAAGAGCCGACTAAGGGAGAAACATCCCTCTTAAAACATCTCCAAAGCCTAACTGCGGTTACCAATCCGCCTGCCAAGCAAGGCAACTACTGGCAAAACCCCTCAAATGTGAGCCTTATGTTCAACAGTGGAAAGGCTGATATATTACATGTATTACATCTCCATATTTAGAAATAATAGGATCTTCATCGTGCCTCCAAACTGTTTATAATTACTCCTCTCCATCCAAAGGTTGCCTGGAAGAGATCGCTCTTAGCGATAAGGCCGCCCATTGTTTTCTCATTGTGATTATTTCTTGTAATTGTTTTATATATAGAATAAGTTTACTGTCGTAATCTTTTGGAGGAAACAATAAAGAGTGTCTATATATCTATCTATGTGTGTATAAATATATAAGTAATACTACATTTCAACGCGTAAATTAAATAAATAAATAAAGATCCTTATCGAGCGTCCACACTGCAAACGATTATGTAAATCAGTTAATTAACGTTACATATAAGCCGGTCCTCTTCATTTGATTATTAATCAAAACTACATTTAATATGTTTAGTTAATTAATACACAGCCATGCTTGTTACTGACCTGATTTGTTGACATTCTTATAGTTTGAAATCGTGTGATTTATCAGTCGTTCTGTGTTACCAGAGAAGTTCGTGCATTTAAATTTATGGACCAATCTATTTGAACTAGTAAAAGCGACTGTGTTCCGATTTGAAAAGTGGGATATGGCAGTGAAATTACATGGCACGGGGGCGTAATAACATTTTTTTATAATCACATTAATATGCCTATGCATATCTTTATATGTATTTTAAAAAATGAACAGAGTTTCGTGTCTCTTGCCAAACTGTTTATGATTACTCTTCTCCATCCAAAGGTTGCCTGCAAGAGATCGCTCTTAGCGGTAAGGCCGCCCATTGTTTTCTCAGTGTCAACATTTCTTGTAATTGTTTGTATCTATAATAATATAAAGGAGTATATATTTATATAAGTATCTATCTATCTATGGCCATGGTGTTGTTCATATCTATAGGTGACGGTCGTCACTTTCCTTTTTAAGTATCATAGATAAGTAGACTGCCACTCTAAAAACTATGAAATTGATTGTAACAAAATTAATACTGATTAGTAATCTCAGTATTCTTATTTTAAATAAATAAATGATAATTTTATTTCCTTGAATACAGGTTATTTTTTTTAGAAGCATTTAATGTTAAAAACGGTATTTCTATATTCAAAAAATAAAAAATAAAATGCACTACTAACGCGGGAAACAGATGTCATGATTTGAAAATATTTAAATTTAGAACGCAAATTTATGTTTCAAATATGGAAGTGTGCATACAACAATAAGAATTTTGTTCTACATAACAGCTGCTTCATTCGTGTAAACGAATGTGGCTATTTTTATAATTTAAACCAGCAGTTACGCTATTATATTGTTTTTCACTCTCCTGTTATATCGTGACTGTAAAAATGTACGATATTTTGCCGTTTTACGGTAAATAGAGGACCTATACGTGAGTGTTATATTATATAAATAAAGGGTCTCCATAGAAATGCTTCGAGAAAAATGGGTCATTTTTTTCATAAAATTTTACGTTATTTTGCGTTTTGGGTATCTCTGTCCCATTCGTGTTTCAACCGTGAAGCAGTTGTGTTTGCATGGCTGTGTTTCGGTTTGAAGGGTGAGATATGGCGTTTACTGGGTACAGAGGAATAACATCTGAGTGCTCAGGAATGACAACGCATGGGGGTATCATGGGCGAAACAGTATACTCTGTTATGTCCATGGTACTGCTCATGTCTATAGGCGACGGTTACCACTTTCCATCAGGTGGGCCGTCAGCTTGTTTGTCATTCTAAGTTGTATAAAAAAAAAATATATATAAAAAAAACGTAGCTATCGTGATACAATTTCAATGACTGGATAATATTGTAACAGATCCTTAGACTATTTTTAAAGTGAAAAAAGTGTCGTCCTCCTCTCTCGTACTCGCTGTGCCCAACACGGTCCATAATTGAAATGTTATCTACTAATTATATTATGGAATGCAATAAGAAATAAATAAATAAATAAATATGAAGATGCATATGCATAAAACTGATATAATTTGAAGTCGGTTGATAAATTTTATTACAAAACAAAATTTGAGGAAAATCTTTCTCGTACCCACGATCTCGGTGCGGAGGCTGTGACGTGAGCGTACAAAAATCCCAATTATAATTACTCACCGCACCGGCCGTGGATCGTGTCCATATCACACGGAATGTAACGACGCTAAGTAAACGCTAGCTCCAGTATCCGGATTGAACGCTGCCAGTGAAGTTACTCATGCGCTGCTGGAAAACATACGTGACCATATGTGGCACGGCAATGCCTGATTGATTCTGAGATTGGCTGTGAAAGAGAGTGAGAAATGACTAATTTAATACTATAATTAATTCTTTAATGTAATAATTGTCGGTTTAACGTGAACGCTTAAGATAAATATTAAATGTCCCGAATATTCCCGAAACTAGTCGAACTTTATCGATCAAATTACACGTAAGTTAAAGTTTAATCGGTATAAATTAAAATATAATTCAAATTATAAAGTCAAAAATCTTTTAGCAATAAAACTATAAATTGTTGATTACGCCTGTTTTTATGGAGTATTTTAAAATTATATGTATGTATGTATTAATTATTTATTTATTCTTTATTGGCCACAATACAAAAAATATCTGGTGGACTTAATGCTATATTGACTTACATTATTATTTATCTATTTTCTAACGAATATTAATAACTTTTAAATATAACCTTCGTCGTTTTAAGTTCACTAACGTCATTTTAACTTAAAAGTGTCAAATTGCATATCTAACTTACCAAATAAAATTATCGTATTGAGATTATTAATTCGATTCGATAAAAGCAGTAAACTCTTCACTTAACCTTTAAGTTCTTTGAGATGGAATCGTACTTTATAGTTCGTAATAGCGATTTTTATCTTTCCTTAGAATTTTTAACTGGGCTACTGCCAAGTGTATATTATATTATATGTGTTATTAGAAACATAAAAAAATATCACTAGACAAGCTTATTAAAATGAAATGCTTACCAACTACTATAATTCATATAGATTTATGTATTATTTTAATCAATGATATAATAATGTTTATCTATTAGATTGAACCGCGACATAACCGGCCACAAAATGCACCCGTATGGTTTCCAAAAAGTAACGAGTAAAGTCAATGCCGGTACACGTCATTGGTGTATCTCTTATAATGGTTTCTGAAGAATCACATGTGGCTCTCGTAATATTAATATTATTTTATAATACGATATGTATATATATATATCTTCCTTTCAACATACACTCCCTTTCAACATTCATTTTCTTCTCTTTTCTTCTCAACCGCTTACTGTCCACTGCTGGACATAGGTCTGTCTTGTAAGAGGGATTTTGCCAGTAGTTGCCACGCTTGGCAGGCGGGTTGGCAACCGTAGTTAGGCTTTAATGATGCTTTAAGTGGGACGCTACTGCTCATTCCTAGACTATTAAGTTACCTTTGTCGCCTCTTACGACATCCACGGGAAAAGAAGGTGTGGCCTATTCTATTCCGGGAACACACAGTAGGTATGATTATGTAATATTTTAATCTAAATTAATAAATAACAGAATAATACTGACTTTTTTTAAAAGCAACTTAGAATAGCAAACAAGCTGACGGCCCACTTGATGGAAAGTGGTAACCGTCGCCTATAGACATGAGCAGTGCCATGGACATGACAGAGTATACTGTTTCGCCCATCATACCCCTACTCATGTTTGAATACAAATGAAAAAGGGACAGTCAGAGCCCATTTTTGGCCCCTTCCAAGCAATCAAGCAACTATGTACTAAAATCTACTATTATTATATCTAATATTTGTTTTTTGACCATACCTAGAGGCGAATGTGACAGATAGCATACCTGCTACGTATAGAAGGAAAGTGGGTTGAGACCTTGAGACCCAAGGCCAGGCGCTCGTGACGTCATCGCGAATCCAACAGCGAACACTCAAGATGCGCATTCTTTTCAAATGACTTCAACTTTTTGAAAAAAGGTTCTTATTTCGGTTGTATTACCTTGTTTCATCGCAACCATCTGGACGAGTGGCGGTCTTCCACCGTGCGTTTTTCAAGGCACTTTCTTCCACGCACAACCACTTTCTGGAATCAACTTCCAGCAGCAGTATTTCCGAACCGATACGACAGCATAACCTTCAAGAAAAGAGCATATTCCCTTTTAAAAGGCCGGCAGCACGCCTGCAATGCCGTTGGTGTTGTGGGTGATCGTAGGCGGCGGTAGACACTTACCATCAGGTGAGCCGCATGCTCGTTTGCCCTCTGTGTTGTAAAAAAAAAATGTTTGTTACCTCATAACTCCGTCAGTAGTAAACCGATTTGGAAAATCCTTTTTTTTGTCTAAAAAGATATATGTTACTTGCAGATTCGCAAAGTCGCATTTTTTAATGGAACACAACCTTAACGATGTACGGGACTTTAATAGTAAAAGTATATATACCAGTATACACAAATAGTATATTACTACAGCGGCCAGCAACTGAGGCATTGATGGACGAACGTGCAAATGTGGGCTGAGGTGTAGCCGAGGTACACATACGTGAGTCCATCGATGCCTAGTTGTGGCCAAGGCTTGTATAGTACTTTTCTCAAACAATGCGCGGAAATCAAGAACACAATTTTACTTTTTAAGTTCAATGACGAATAACGAACCATAATAATTTTTCACGCGCCATAATGTTCCTTGTTTCTATTTTTTCAATAAACAGCTTTCTACTTCCAAGCCAGTTCGAAATTTAAATAAAACTTTTTATTAGTTACCTCCTTGGTAGCCATGTTAAGAAGTAAAAGGTCATTCCATTATTAAATCACAGGACAGATATGAGTTTACATAGTAATTTATCTGGCCGCAAAACACGACAGATATGGATTTTCATACTACTTTTGCCGGCCGCTGCTCGCATGTATCTGGCCAGTACGGCAATTTTGATTTAACTCGAAGAAGGTTGTCAAAATAATGCTCACATTTCCAAGCATGTTTGAGAAAAGTATATATACGTCAACGTACACCGATAGCGCAAGCAGGGTTACCATTCTATTATCACCCATTAAAAAAACACCTGAGTCCTCAGAAATGGCAACGTATGGGGATATAACGCAACGCAAATATCATAGGCGAAACAGTTTGTTATGTCCATGGTACTGCTCGTATCTATAGTTGACGGTTACCACTTTACATCAGGTGAGCCGTCAGCTTGTTTGCCATTCTAAGTTGCATAAAAATAGAAAGGAGTAACATATAGACAAGAACGAATTAAGAAACTCGTCCGTTTTGGAGCCGCTTAAAATGTCTGCATTTGTAGATACAGTTAAATAAACTCTAACCAGAGAATCCTACTCAGAGAACATTAAAATAACAGGCGTACTGTTTACATTTGTTGGCAAAAGGAATTAAGGTTTATAGTGTAAATACTAAATAATATTATCTTTAATCATATATATATTATGGGCTTAATTATTGCAAATAAAGAGATTGGATCGCTGCGAGTCAGGTGGAGGGCGCGTGGCGCGGCCGGATGCGCGTGCGACGCCTGCCAGCGCATCGGGCCTTTAGAATATACTAGACACGTAATTTGTTTTATTTTCTATCAACTTTATTTTTATATATAACGTTTTATAACTAATAATAAAATGAAGCCTCAAGAATGGCAACGCATGGGGGGGGGGGGGTATCATAGACGAAACAGTATACTCTGTTATGTCCATGGCATTGCTCATCTGTATAGGCGACGTTTACCACTTTCCATCAAGTGGACCGTCAGTTTGTTTGCCATTCTAAATTGCATAAAAAAATATTTATAGCTGTTGTAAAAATTTATCATTTTGTGAACTAAATCTGAAATAATGTGACGAAAGTCACTAATACGAGAAGTAAAAATAGTTTATTTATTTATTTATTATTCACTTGAAACATGAGATACAAAGTGTTACACATAAAAAAAATATAAGTACATGTTTCGCCATATATAAGTATATAAATGTTGGGCCCTTAATACTAATTTTATTTACAATAATTTGTTATATTTTATAGGAAGATTTGGTTTTTAAATTATGTGGAAAACTATATAATATACTGTGTGACGAATGGCAGTTGCAGGGATTGCTACTTCTGTCTATTGGGAAACCTATACCTCTTATGTCAGAAATTTTACCTGCTGTCTTATTTTCACCAAAACGCAGTAAAGAAAGCGATACAGTTTTACTAATCTAGCCCTTAAAATTTAAAGAAATATTTGTACGTCAGTAATTTATTGATTATTTAAAACAAGAAGTCAAATTAAAATGCGTTTACTGTCTACTGGGATTTCTACTATTACACCATGGAATATTTAAATAAACGTACTAATAATATTCGTAGTTACCTATTATTATACTATAATTAATCTTCTCGAATTTTAACTATAATTTTTGAGAGTGGTTTTTTAAAAAAATTATTATGCTACTAAAAAAGCGCCCGTATCTGTTTAATTCCTTACTCTACAGACAAGGAAAGTCATATCAAAACATCCAGTAAAGTACAAGTGAAGTGTCTCTGCTGTCGCTACCAGAAATATCTGGTAGTAGACCGCGGGGCGAGGGAGGAGGGCGTGCAGAGGGGCGAGGGGGGGGAGCGACGCCATTATACGCTTCCGTCGCGGGAAGCACGTGGCGATCGCGTTTTTTTTTCTCCATGATTGTATCTTTCACGCTATGGGTTTATTATATTGAATTCTTAATGTTTTTTAAAAAACATACGTTATTATTGCTGCTCAGGCTTCGCACGGTTTCTTAAAAATAGAATCAAGTCTACGTTCCTCGCTATATAGTGTAGCTTTCTATAGGTGATTTGTTTTTTTTTCCCACAGGTTATGTTTTTTGAGATTGTTCATTTCAAACCAAAAATCAAATCTTTCATCTTTATAGATTAGTTTAGATTATTATAAGTATAGATAAGTATTTAGTTTCTGAAAGTAATTTCGCATGTTTTAAATACGTACCAGAGGGAGACTTTGTACAAAAGTCGTTTGCTTGGTTACCTCGGTCCCATTCGTGTTTCAACCGTGGAGCAGTTGTTTGCATGGCTGTGTTTCAGTTTAAAGGGCGTGAATTTACAGGGTACAGAGGAATAACACCTGAGTCCTCAGGAATGGCAACGCATTTGGGGTATCATGGGCGAAACAGTATATTCTGTTATGTCCATGGTACTGCTCATATCTATAGGCGACGATTACCACTTTCCATCAGGTGGGCCGTCAGCTTGTTTGCCATTCTAAGTTGTATAAAAAAAATAAGCTGTTAATTCCAGATGTAATATTAAAATGAAAATAAAATAAAAATCACTGGACCAATATACTCCTCTTATAATGGGAACAAAGTTGTGCCCACCGCTGGGACTATAATAAGTTACCACGGTGCCGCAACATAGAAACCTATTAACGACTTATAATCTCATTACATAAAACATCTTTATATCAATTAAATATTCCAAAGATCGGTGACCGAACGTCAATTTACATGTTTACACACACGATACGACGCTGGCCAGTTGCGACATGTTCCCATGTTCTTAAATTAATAAGAAACGTCATTGAGCAACCCACGTGGCTTACAGTTACTATAATCTTTATAAACTCGGGGAACAGTAAGTGTGCTGGACATAATTCACTGTGTGGCAACGCGCCGCGACACTACTGGCCTACGAAAATAATTTCAAATGAACGTAGGCGATGCACTCGCGTTGCACGTTGCCCAATGAAAGGTTTGTTTTGGATGCGGCTGTT
This sequence comes from Galleria mellonella, assembly GCF_026898425.1. Taxonomy (NCBI): domain Eukaryota; kingdom Metazoa; phylum Arthropoda; class Insecta; order Lepidoptera; family Pyralidae; genus Galleria; species Galleria mellonella. Next base: position 5,421,755 of record NW_026442176.1, read on the forward strand.
TTTCTATTGTAGTATTTGAATCGGCCGTTAACTGCCCATTACTGGACGTAACTTCTCCTATATGAGAGGTTATGACAGTAGATGCCACGCTTGGAAAGTGCGTTGGTAACCGTGGTTTAGTTTTTGGTAATGTTTTAAGAGGGACGCTGCTGTCCAATTCTCCACCATAAGCTCCCTTAGTCGTCTCTTTCGACACTTACGGAAAAGGAAAGAGTGGCTAATTCTATGTCGGGATTTATACGGTTAATTATTATGTATTTGTAGTGTTTTAAATGTTTTAAGGCAAATGTGAATAGGCTGCTCGTGGGCCTTGGAATTCCATCTTATTCCCATTCTCCCTTTTCATCAGGTAAAGTGAGAAGGGTCCCGCGATTGATCACAATGAATCGCGGACTCGTACAGGATTGCAAACCCTTCAACAATAAAAAAAATACGCACATACATACATATCTATCATGCCTGTCTTCCATTAGAGTAGGTAGAGAGAATGGAACGACAAATTCTTCGATACAAATAGGAAAAAAATAGATATAAATGAAATAATAACTCGACTTGCCCTATTTTACTTTCGTATCTGCAGCGAAGTTATAAAATCAAGTAAGTTGGATCATCGTGACAAATCCACAAGGAATTAACTACGACAATTTACAGTATTTGGATCTAGAAGTAAATGGGAAAGATGGGAAATTTCGTAGAATAGAATAGAAAAACATTTATTCGCCATTCTGCATAGGTATAGAAATAAAATAATATTTTTCTAAATATGCACCCATAGTTCTACACATAGGTGTGTGTGAAATCTAGTCAGATTATAAATGCTGTCATCCTTTATTGTTAGTCTTTGCAGACTTTTACTGCTTAAGGCCGATCTGAACATATATTACAACTCAGGTCAACTATCGTAAATTTCACTTTACTCCTCTGTTCCTTCCTTGTCTATTACTCGTACATTTTGTTCTCCTAATAGTTGAATTAAGTCTTAGGAGAGATTTTGCCTCACTCTGCGTGTTCTACCACTTGTACAACGGATTGTGCTCAGAGGAATTATTCAATATGATGCCTACAGCCACTTTCTATCATCGTACGGCTCGCTATCAACAGGGAGTTCACGCTCATACCCTACAGCCTAAATGGTTGCGTACAACGCGGTTTCAGAGATGTTTTCTCCCACGAACACTCAGGTTATGGAATGAGCTCCCTGCCGAGGTTTTCCCAAGAGACTACAGCATGGGGTTCTTCAAAATGGGGGTAAAGAGGTTTCTTCAGGGTTGGCAACGCGCGCGTAATACCTCTGGTATTGCAGGCGTTCATAGGCTACGGTAACCGCTTACCAATAGGTGGGCCGTATGATTGTTTGCCACCTCAGTGATATAAAACAAAAACAAGTAACAATTCAATATAGTGGAAATAAAGAGGAGTATTATTAGGGGCATATTGTATTTTTACCTTCTCGCTGTACAGACAACTGCCGTATCCAAAAACCGGCGCCCTTTATCTTCGTACATCGCTGTAACTTCATATATCGCAGTAGGACTTTTATCTCGGCTCTAAGATTATTCACAAGTCCGTTGAACGATATATTTACACTTTTCACTTTATCTATCTCTCTTTTCACTTTAATAATCGCTGTTACTTTGATTTACGGTTAAATATTAGCTCTAATAAGAATTTTTAAAGTAAACTGAAGTGAATATTCTAGATTTGTATGAATTATCGACACTTTTTTTTTTGTATTATCATTATTACCAGAGAGAGACTTTGTATAAAAGTCGTTTGCTTGGGTACCTCTGTCCCACTCGTGTTTCTACCGTAAAATAGTTGTATTTGCATGACTGTGTTTCGGTACCGCGAGTTCATTGTGATTTCACACAGTTCATGCTTGAGCTCGGTTGGCAACGAACCCAGTGTCACAGTCTCTTCATGTTCATTCATTCACCATGCTTTATATTTTATCACAGGGATATTTTGTACAAAAGTCGTTTGTTGGGCACCTCTGTCCCATTCGTGTTTCTACCGTGAAGCAGTTGTTTGCATAGCTGTGTTTAGGTTTGAAAGGTAGGATATGGCGTGAATTTACTGGGAACAGAGGAATAACACCTGAGCCTGAGAATGACAACGCTATGCGTTGTCATTCCTGAGGACTAGGGTATCATGGGCGAAACAGTATACTCTGTTATGTCCATGGTACTGCTTATGCCTATAGGCGACAGTTACCACTTTCCATCAGGCGGGCCGTCAGCTTGTTTGCCATTCTAAATTGTATAAAGAAGTTAAATTAACATAAATGAGACATGATATGATGGGACGTTCGATATACTGGTAATATCATGCAATTTCATACATAAACATACATGACTGTCCGACTGAAAGAATTCACATAGGTAATTAAATGCCTTCGAATGGACGCTTTTATTTTTATCGTAGCACGACACGATATTCCATTATAATATGTATCATGGACGTTCACACAATTGCATATATTTTATTTTTTTTAAATTAAATAATCAAGATATAATTGTGTGTGTGTGTGTGTGTGTGTATGTGAGTGTGTGCGTGTATGTGTGTGTGTGTGTGTTGCACTAAATCATAACGTTGCCCAATGTAGATTCTGTTTTCAAAAATTCAAATTTCGAACAATATTCGAATCAAATGGCGCGCTATAATAATACACAAATACTAACAACATAAACTTCTTCATTACGCGCACGTAATTCGAAGTAAACAGTTTATTTTTACAGTAAAGTGTCGCGCTTGCGTCGCGGCGCGCTTATTTCTGTAATACGACCGTAATCTATGGACAACACCTACCATCACGTATGCGTGTGATTCCAACGTATTTTCAGATAAGCCAACGGTTATACCTTCACTGGTGTGGTGGATTCAGCTAGTACTATGTTCGTTACTAGCGACCTGCCCAGGATTCGCGCGGGTTTTTTTATGAATAAAATACAGACCATGTTACTGGAAATTAAAAATGGGGAATTTTTTAGAGCAGGATAGAAAAACATGGCGTGAATTTACTGGGTACAGAGGAACAACACCTGAGTCCTCAGGAATGGCAACGCATGGGGGGTATCATGGGCGAAACAGTATACTCTGTTATGTCCATGGTACTGCTCATGTCTATAGGCGACGGTTACCACTTTACATCAGATGGGCCGTCAGCTTGTTTGCCATTCTAAGTTGCATAAAAAAAAAGATATTAACGAGAGCACATCCTACACTTCAGTGCCACCTTAGTAAATTCTGTGGTGCTGTTCAGGTTTTTGAAACAACAGTTGCCACTTTCCATCAGGTAGGACGTAAGCTTGTTTACCATTTTATAATACATAAAAAAAATTACTAAGTGCAAAACCCTCGTCGACCTGTGAGTACCATGTTGCGTGGACGTAAATGCATAATATTTCACTATGTCATAAAAATGGCAGTTTACAAGAGTGATTCGACTCGTTTTACAAAGTTTGGAAAATGACATAATGCACAAAAACTTTAAACGACTTCGACACTCATTTTCAAGTGGTTACAAAAAGAAGCAAGTTTCTAAATCACCTGTGTATTTTCGTGTGCATATTGTGAATCTATTTTGATGATTCCTTTTAAACGAAAGTCTTTGGCGGGTTGGCGAGGCTCGTGCTGAAAATCAGCGCTGTAGTGTCCCTGACATTACAGCATAATGCTGAGTACGGACCTCATTTTGCAGGTATTGCGACGCACGCACACATTTTCGATGAAACTGTTATAATACGAACTGTTTGTTTCTTCTTTAATTTTATATTCTTTGTATATATATATATATATATATATATATATATATATATATATATATATATATATATATATATATATATATATATATATATATATATATATATATATATATATATATATATATATATATATATATATATATATATATATATATATATATATATATATATATATATATATAACCTATGTTACATGTCTATACGCGACGGTTACCACTTTCCATCAGGTGGGCCGTCAGCTAGTTTGCCATTCTAAGTTGTATACAACCATTCTTTCATGTCAGCCTTTAACTGTCCACTGCTGAACATAAGCCTCTCTTTAATGGGATTGTGCCAGTAGTTGCCACGCTTGGCAGGCGGATTGGCAATCGCAATTAAGTTTTGGAGATGTTTTAAAATGAATACTGCTGCCCATCCCTCGCCTTCTCTTAGTCGCCTCTTACGACACTGACGGGAAAGGAAGGGATGGCCTATTCTATGCCGGGACCGTACGACAACCCATGCACTAGACAAAATCCAGTAAGACGATGACTGTAACCATATGTCTAAAATCTATTCGCAGTTTCATGATTAATATAGCGTCTACTAAATTTATTAATACCTCTCGTACGGTGCAAGAGGTGCTTTGTCTTAAAAAAAAAAAAACTTAATAATTAATAACATAAAAAAAACCGGCGCCGGCGTCGCCACGTGCGCACACGTCGGCACGTCCGGTGTGTGAGTAAAGAGAAAAAATTGTGACAAATGTGAATTACAAGAAATGTGCGCAAACGAATATATATAGAACACTGGATGTGTACTCAGTAATTCAATCTTGCTGTCGGTGCTTGAGTGCAGGGCGAATTAAGGCCCTTCTCACATTATACGGCCGCTTTGTACAATTGCTTTAGTTTTATTTAACTTGGAATGGGGAGTAAAAATTGTGACAAATGTGAATTACAAGAAATGTGCGCAAACGAATATATATAGAACACTGGATGTGTACTCAGTAATTCAATCTTGCTGTCGGTGCTTGAGTGCAGGGCGGATTAAGGCCCTTCTCACATTATACGGCCGCTTTGTACAATTGCTTTAGTTTTATTTAACTTGGAATGGGGAGTAAAAATTGTGACAAATGTGAATTACAAGAAATGTGCGCAAACGAATATATATAGAACATTGGATGTGTACTTGCTGGTGGTGCTTGAGTGCACCGTGGATTAAGGCCCTTCTCACATTATACGGCCGCTTTGTACAATTGCTTTAGTTTTATGTAGCTTGGAATGGGGAGTAAACTAATGGTTCTCTTAAAGGAAACTAGCGCTATAAGTCTGTTTAAAGCAATATTTACTACCTTTTTGCCCGTTCCTTTGTATGTATGAATTTCAGAAGTAGGAAAACGAATTAAATAAACCGCTTCTAAATATTAAAATAAAATATATAACAGATTTTAAATCAAACTTTAAGAAATATAACTGTGGAAATCGCATCTAATTTGGGGTAGTTTTTCTAAATATGACCCCTCTTATTATTTCATGTTAAATATCTCCCATGTATAAACGTCATACAATTTTATTATATTGATAACATTATATATTTTTTGTTATTATAATTATAATACAATACAAATAATACATAAAAACACAGGCTGTTACAAAAATAAATAAAACAATGACAAAAATAAAAAAAAAAAACAATTTCCGCGTTCTAAATTCAAATATTATTCGTCTATCGGTATAAAATATTTTATTCCTTTTAAAATAAGAACAATGAAATTACCAACGATTAAAGTAGCTATTTTTCTTTGATTTTTTTTTATTTAAAAATATAAACTACGTTTTTAAGTACATAAATCGATTTTGCTTAGTGAAGACTATAGTAATCGAATAATTTACAGAGTACCTGACCAACTGTCTGAATATGAAAACCGCAGCGTGTGGGTGGACCAAAAATATAAATTATAGTACGAATGGTTCGTGTTTACTCGACGACATTCTTATGTGATTCCACAACATGTGAGATACAATAATTCATTTATTTAAACGATAAAAAAACGCTAACACGACCCAGAAGATGGTAAACTGGGTTAAAGATATTTGCCAAATGGATAACGTTGGCTAGGCAATGATAGGTGGAAATAAAGGTGAGGATGAAGTCAAGTTACTTGGTCCGTCGGGATTTTTTTTTTATACCACTAACGTGTCAAACAAGCATACGGCCCACATGATTGTAAATGAATGTACAAGTAATGTGAATGTATGGCAATGAATTACAGGGTATAGAGGAATAACACCTGAGTCCTCAGGAATGGCAGCGCATGGGGGGTATTATGCACGAAACAGTATACTCTGTTATGTCCACGGTACTGCTCATGTCTATAGGCGACGGTTACCGCTTTCCATCAGGTGGGCCGTCAACTTGTATGCCATTCTAAGTTGCATAAAAATTCATCAAAATTATTACAAATTTCACGCAGCATACACTTATTAGGTAAGTACACTATTATTCAGAGCCTCCTAATTTTTAAAATCGATTAAAAATAATCATTTCAAATAGTAATTTGTATTCGAGTACGATCGTTTGCAATGTATTTAATAACTCGATTTGTCTCGGTAAACCCATTGTGTACAACTCGTGTAATAGAAAAAGTAATAACGATCGATTATCCTTATTCGAGATGTTATTAGAATCGATTAAATAACATCCGTATTATTTTAATCCGATTCGTTACAATCGAATGGTATTTGTTAATATTTCGCATGAGCTAATAGAGAAGTATACGTCAGATAGTAAACAGCGTAATAAAAAGACGTAACGCCAAGAGTAAAATTTGGAACCGTTCATTTTTTTATACAATGGTAAACAAGTCAATGACCGTGATAGAAAGTGATCATCACACTATGAAGCTAGTGGTATCCATCATGGTTAGCCATTCCTGAGAAGTATGGTATTTTGGATCGCGTTTATAGACATGAAGATCATGGAATACACTATAAAGTCAATGGTGTTATTAAGGTGTTATACCTCCGTATCCTGTAATTTCACAGCCATATCTCACTGTTCGAACCGTCTACTTAATCATACCCTGGATTTATTTTTTAAGCAATTTGATGTCTTAATACTCACTAAAGTATATATTTTTTTCTTTCCCGTGGATGTCGTCTATTTATTTATTTCTACTTAGGCACACCAACAGTATACATATTATACATAAATTAAATAACATTTTTTGTGTAGCATGCTGATATGCATACCCATAGCAGGCGTACACAACATTGACTACAGATTACATGCATATAAATGTCATAATATAATTAATATAATAAATTAAATTTATAATTCTTTCTTAAAGCTTCACCAAAGCCTGACTGCGGTTGCCAAACTGCCTGCTAAGAGTGGCAACTCTTGGCAAAATCCCCTCAATCCCATTGGCCCTTGGTCTCAAAGGCCTTCCCTTTGAGGGGTTCCTAAGAACTCCTTAAAGGGGAGGGATTTTGGCCCTTGAGGGATTTTGTCTTTGGGAACTGTCTACTGTCTGTCTGTCTGTCTACAGTTAGGGACTGATATGATAATGACGATCAAATTTTTAAACAGGAATATTGAGAAAGTGAGACAACTTCTTGATTGCAATTATATTTTTTATTTATTTTATTTATTTAACACTTTATTGCACCAACATTACAGGATTTGTTAAACAATTTTCAATACGTATAGTGTAGTACAAAAGGCGGTCTTATTGCTAAGCAATCTTTTCCAGACAACCTTTGGGTAGAAATAATTATCCGATAATTTCTTTTATTTTCTGTCATTCTTAATCAATAAACTGGACGTCTGTACGAAGGATTTTTAGAAGATTGTTAGTAACTTAGTCTATCCCGCGTCTTTGCCCGCGTGAACCAGTACTTCTTTTTATGCAAATTAGAATGGCAAACAATCTGACGGCCCACCTGATGGAAAGTGGTTACCGTCGCCTATAGACATGAGCAGTACCATGGACATAACAGAGTACACAATTTCGCCCATGATACCCCCCATGCGTTGCCATTCCTGAGGACTCAGGTGTTATACATCTGTACCCTGTAAATTCACTGCCATATCCCACTCTTCAAACCGAAACATAGCTATGCAAACACAACTGCTTCACGGTGAGAAACACGAATGGGATAAAGTATTCTATGTACTACGTTGATACATAACCTATCTCTGTAACAAATTTCATTAAAATCCGTTTAGTAGTTTTGTTATAAAAGACTAATAAACATCCATCCATCGTTACAAAACTTTCGCATTTATAATATTAACAGCCCAACATTATCTTGTTTTTTTTTTATGGCTGAAAAAAAAAGCAGGCGGGATACGCTAACGGGATACGCTGGCGGAGCACCAGTGAAGGGTGATAGATGAGAATGAAAACAGGCCAGTTAGCCCATCATGATGAATTCATCAGGAATTAACCATGATAGTTTCCAGGGGAAGCCGCTAGTAGGTCGACCTGGTTGGGTATATTGTTAGCAATGGGATTCTTAGTCTCCATTACTAACAATCTCTTTCCTCCTACATTATCTTGTTTATAAAAAAAAATCAACCAGATAAAGCTAGTCTACATGTACGCCATACTAAATCTAATTTCTGGTACATAAATACAGATATCAATAAGCAATTTGAACACTTCCACGGCACGTGAGTGTACATTAGGGCGGCCGAGACATCGCCACCTCGCGTGCTATTCTAATTGCCGTGCGTTACACTTGGTGGCTTGGTGTACGCACTAAGACAGTTTGTTACGATCAAGTCGCTCGTACCAGTTGATGGGATAGTTTTTTTAGCAAATAAAATACAGTAATTGAGCTGTTTGATATTTCTAAGTATTTTGTACTGTTTGGTATAAGATACAAGTGGAAGGATTATCCGATTAAATGTAATTTTTATTTTTCTCATAGCTGGTGGTAACGCCACCTGTGCTAATGGTAAACGCAGGGCAGAAAGGAAATGTTAGTAATGAGATTTAACAGCCCCATCCCTTTTCACCCCTCTATATTTTATATGTATTTGTCGAGTCACTAAATTAGTTTAAAGTACAACAAAAGAAGGTAATCAAGTAGTTTAGTGCACAGGCAAGTGAGAGATTGAAGGAAGAGCAATTCTGAGAACGCGAAGGGTGGTTGTGCGTGTGCGTGGCGCCCCCTATGTAGGCGGTAGTGTGGGCTTGTGTGAACAGATACTGTTTTTCAAAACTACGCACCGTTTCCAGGAATAAGTACATATAACCTTTAATAAAAGTTTATTTATGTACTTATGTGTTGGCGATTGAATCCGTGACTAGGATATGTCTATTGCCCGGAATTAAAAAGTGGTCTGTGACGGCCTACCTGATGGAAAATGGTAACCGTCCCATATAGATATGAGCAGTACTATGCACATAACAGAGTATACTGTTTCGCCCATGATACTCCCCATGCGTTGCCATTCCTGAGGACTCACGTGTTATTCCTCCGTACCCAGTAAATTCACGCCATATCCCACCCTTCAAACCGAAACACAGCCATACAATTGCTAATTTACAACAACTACGTCTGGACAAAGTCGCGCTTATTGTCTTGTACATAAAACTATTTACAACTAAAAATATATAGTAACCATACATACATATATAAATATATATATATATATAACGTCGAAAACAGTTGGAATCGCTGATGACTGGCAATTATTTAGCGGAAATAAGTTCTGAGGCACTGTGAAAACTTACTATTGCGTGCTTTGAGTTTTCACGCCACCCACCCCACGCGCGGCCCGGCCCTGCGACGCTGCTCCTGCTCACTACTCGTATCTTCCAACATTTACAGCTGAGTTATTAACTTCGCCAGCAATGTATATGCCGCTAGGTGATAACTTCGACTTTTTCACGGCACAATTTAACACAGCGAGGGGCTACGTTTGACAGGAAGACAGGTGTTAAATTTATATGATACGGAGGGAAGCTCTAGCGTGTTTATGTTGTAGCGAGCGATTATATCGCTTGTTAAGTATCGCCGAAGCGCTTCCCCGGCTGTTAGTTGGAGCCTCGAATTTTACGATAGTCATAAATGTTAATTTTATGAAAATTTGGATTTTGTGCCGTTAATATGTTGGGACGATTCGGCAAACAACTTTTCTTTTATTACTTTTGTTTGCGAAAGTTCGCTCGGTGTTGTCTATGGTTTAAAATTCAAGGATATAGCGGTGAATAATGGTGTATTGTAACTATTATCGCCGTGTGGTCCCAGCATAGAATAGGCCACCCCTTCCTTTCCCGTGGATGGCGTAAGAGGCGAATAAGGGAGGGCTAGGGATATGCAGCAGCGTCTTTTTTAAAACGTGGCAATTACTGACCTAGTTTGGGGGTTGAAGGTAATGCAGACTTTTTTCTCGTCCAATATTAATTGTAAAAATTGTAAATTGTACTTTACGCAACTGTATCTCACTTCAATTATTTAATTATCATTGTACATTTTTATGTTTGTGGTGCAATAAAGAATGATTATTATTATTATTATAAATAAATTCTAATAACTTTTTAAATTTTGAAATGTTTTCATTTTAAGTGAATATAGTCTTTTACAGTGAAATGTGCTGTACCTAAATATAACACAAATTAGAAAAATAAACAACAAAATTGCACATTTTTCATGTAATTACGTTGTAAATATTTATATCTTTAAACGCAATATTTTAGAATAATCAGAAATACCAGAGGGAGACTTTATGCAAAAGTCGATTGCTTGGGTACCTCTGTCCTATTCGTGTTTCAACCGTAAAGCAGTTGTGTTTGCATAGCTGTGTTTCGGTTTGAAGGGTGGGATATGGCGTGAATTTACAGGGTACAGAGGAATAACACCTGAGTCCGCATGGGGGGTATCATGGGCGAAACAGTATACTCTGTTATGTCCATGCTACTGCTCATGTATTTAGGCGACGATTACCACTTTCCATCAGGTGGGCCGTCAGCTTGTTTGCCATTCTAAGTTGTATAAAAAAAATTGTACAAGAATTGGTAGAAAAGAAATAATTAATCCAAATAAAATTCAGAAATGAAAATTACAGGAGGGATCGCGGGGCGGTCGATCTGACAGGGTATATGCTAACAACTGGCAGTCTGCATTACTAATAATCCCTTCCCCTCTTATTTCTTGTACTTGCGATAGTTTATGATAAAATTCTATTATTAAAATAGAAATATGTTGTGTTTTATTTCCCAACAATAAGAATATATTTAGTAAACAGTAGTATTCAAAAAGGAAGTTGCTCAGAACTGAATCTTTTACTATTTAATTTCCAAAATTGATATATTTGAGAATACTGTCTCGTAAATATAAACATTAGAACTCTATATATTTATAAAGCTACATTAATTTGATTTCCCACAACTAGCCGCGTAGATCTCAGAGAGGCACTCGAAGGGAAGCATTCACGGAAACTCGTGTCGCACGTTCCTTTCTAGCGACATATCCCATGAGGTGAATGCACTCTCATTAAAGGGCGGACGATTTTAACTAAATACCTTGTCCATTACCTCACCGCCACACCGAAGAGCCTCGCACCATCCAACTTACGCGTCGATGTAGCGCGAATACCGAAACGGGTGTCGCGTTACGCTCTCTCCGGCCCTTAGTTTTATTTTGTCAAATTGTAACTGAAATAAAACGGGCGCGCAATAAAAATACCATTGGTACTGTTATTGCGGAGTGGTGGTAGTACAGAAATAGATGCGATGGGGCACTCATGTCACGCACGCGGCAATAGGAACTGCGCTCGCGACATGTAGGAAATTGACGCATTAGAAATAGTGTGGGGGCAATCTACGCCTTCTGTCCGAGACCGTCGTAAACAACTGTTTACAATGATCCGAGATATTTTGGTTGGATTGTAATAAAATTGGCGATTCTAATGTTGTTTATTTTATCGACGATTTGAATGAATATAATGAACGAAATATTGTAATACTGGTGCTTTCCTGGTTTCCTGGAGTGTATTAGGAGACTGTAAAACTTGTTGATTAAATCTATACATATAATAAATCTGTAGAGAGGTCAGTTCTGTACATGAAATATATTTTTAAAATAACTATCAGCGGTTGATTAGTGATCGGTACTGATGCCAAAAATGCAATCAAGTAAAATTTTTGTCTGTCTGTCTGTGTGTTCGATATAGAAACAAAAACTACTCGACGGATTTAAAAAAACTTGGTATAATTATTTTTCATACTCCTCGGCAGGTTATAGTTTACTTTTCATCACGCTACGATCAATAGGAGCAGAGTAGTGAAGGGAAATGTTAGGAAAACGGGAGAAGTTACTCCATTTTTAAGCTTCCGTTGCGTGTGCAGCCTTAATGGTCACTTTTTAAACTGTAAAAATGTCCACCCGTGCGAAGCCGGGACGGGGCGCTAGTAAATAAATAAAGTAGCAGTGGAAAAAAGAAAACTCAAAATATAAACTCTACACCAAACTGCCTGATTCATATGACAATAGTAGACTTATACCAACATACATTTATCGCATTGTGGTCCCGGCTTAGAATGGGCCACACCTTTCTTTCCCGTGGATATCGTAAGGGGCGATTAAGGAAAACTTAATGGACGAGGAATCGGCAGCAGCGTCCCTCTTCAAATACCGCCTACCTGATTGCGGTTGCCAATTCGCCTGTCAAGTGTGACAACTACTGGTAAAATAACGGTATATACTGGCGGGGCACCAAGAAAGATGGTGATTTGATGATAACGTGGGGATGAAACAGATCAGTATAATGTCCATTTCATATAGAAAGTATTAACTAAGATGGTTTTCAGGGGACACTGCGTAGAGGTCCTTCACGTTCACCTCATAGGGTATTTTTTATAAACTGAGGTGACAAACAAGCATACAGCCCACCGGATGGTAAGCGGTTACCGTATATACTCACAGGGTATATAGTCAGCAATGGGCCTGTAAGATCCCCATTTCTAACAATCCCTTCCCCCTCTTCCTGAACTATAATATCATTAATGAAAGTGTAAATAAATTGCGCGCAGAAAGTACGTTGGTTATATTAATAAAGAGTAGGCATCGGAATTTTACAACAACAACATTATCAATCTTTCCGACCGGTCGGAATTCTGGGCACATTATTTTCTGTAGTATAGTTACAGTACTACATATGTAGTTGTTTACTGCAAATCCGCCCGAACGCGCGAACTCATTACCTCTTTATTCCCGGTGGAATTTCAGGGAATGTTTTGGCGGGATACGATCGTTGACATTTAACAGACCATTTGCTAGCAATATATCCCAGGACGGCCTCCACACGGTCGCCTATAGACGTAAACAATAAAACATAGGCATTTCAGATTAAACTGTGATTATCTTAATATTACTTTATGCTATTTCTGAGAATTAAGGTCGAAAGTTATGATCATTTCCTCTATTTTTTTTTTACGATTTTTTTATACAACTTAGAATGGCAAACAAACTGACGGCCCACCTGATGGAAAGTGGTAACTGTCGCCTATAGACATGAATGAACAGTACCATGGACATAACAGAGTATGCTTTGTCGCCCATGATACCCCCCATGCGTTGTACATTCCTAAGGATTAAATTGTTATTCCTCTGTACCCTGTAAATTTACTGTCATATCCCCACCCTTCGAACTGAAACAGCCATGCAAACATAACTGCTTCACGGCAGAAACACAAATGGGACAGAAGTAAAAATGGATAAAGAGGTTTCTTCGGGGTAGCAATACGCGTATAATGCCCCTGGTATTACAGATATTCAAAGATTACGGTGATTGCTCACCATCAGGTGGGTCGTATGCTTGTTTACTACCTCAATGGTATAAAATAAGAGATAAAAAAACGGACGACTTTTGTACAGTCTCCCTCTGGTAATCTATCATCACTCACATGAATTTCGCCAGCGTTTCTTGACAACGCAGGCGGAGTTACTGTTCTATTTGTAACCCATAAAAAACACTTCATAAAAGGAAAGTCATTCAAAGTTTTGACGTTTTGACCCTAGTGGTTACCTTATTAAAGATGCTTTAGGTATATTCAAAACTCGAAGACCGTGTTCATCTGATTAAAAGAACCAAAGGGACACCTTTTACAAAAAGCCTTCTGATTGGGGACCTTTTAAAAGTAAAAACGTGTGTGGTAAAATTTTTACATTACTGTATTTCAGTTTGGATGGACATGGATTAAAAATAATAAGAATGTATGAGAAGTAACATGAACTTCAGAGTATTCCTGTTTTGTGATATGTAGGATACTATTTATGTCTATAGACGACGGTAAACACTTTCCATCAGATACTTTGCTATACTATGTTGCATAGTGTTTTGTTTTCACAAAACCCATGTTTCTTGGGTGTATTGCATTGCATCCTGTTTTTTACTTCGTACATCTAAGTTGTAAAATGAGCTCTCGTCTTCAGTTTTCCCTTTACAATATAATATGGGGAATTTAAAAAAAAACATCTACAAACATTTATAAGTTCGGTAAAGCATAAGCAACTCCTCTTGTACTGCAGGTGTTCATTGGCAACGCTAGCCACTTTCCATCAGATGGATCGTCTGCTCGTTTGACTCTCTAACAATAAAAAAAACATTCAGTCTCGTGCTAATTTAGAAAAATTCATCTCCCAAATTCGTCCCGAGAATGAAATCTGGGAATTGAAAAGCAACGTACCGAGCCAGAAGTCAGTCTGGCGTCTCTGCTTTTAAACTTCTATGTCAAAGACAAGTTTACAAGTGGCACTTGCGAGTTAAAATCAGAGTTAACCAAACATGTCGCAGGGTGAACGACTCCAATCTATTTCAGTTTCTCAATAATTTAAATACAGCAAAAGGAACGGTTTGTCCACCCGTCCGGTACTTGCAGCCGTTCCATTTCACTTTTGAACATTTCAAACTATTTTTATTATCAGTTATCTATGATTACAACATTATCCGGATATGATTTAGAAGTTTCTTCCTTGTTTATTTTAACTACTATACTACTAGAGGGAAAGGGATTGTTAGCAATGGAGTGTGACATTGCTAGCAATATGCCCTATCAGGTCAACCTGGTTTCCCTGGAAACCATCGTGAACAATTCGTGTTGAATTTGCCACGATGGGCTAACTGACCTGCTTCATCCTTACCTATCATCCCTCACTGATGCCCCGCCGGTGTATAGCGATAGCGCAGGTGAGGTTACCATTTCATTATCACCCATTAAAAAAAAACTACTATACTACTATTACTACTATTATCATGATCATCATCATCATATCAGACGTTAACTGTCCACTGTTGAACATAGGCATCCGCCATAAGGGGTGTTTTGCCAGTAGTTGCCACACTTGATAGGATGGTTAACAGCTTTTTTTTGAATGGGTGAAAATGAAATGGTAACCCCGCTTTCGCTAACGGGATACGCTGGCGGGACACCAGTGAAGGGTGATCGATGAGAATAAAAACAGGCCAGTTAGCCCATCATGATGAATTCATCAGGAATTAACCATGATAGTTTCCAGGGGAACCGCGTCAGGGTCGATCTGGTTGGGTATATTGCTAACAATCGGATTCTTAGTCTCCATTACTAACAATTCCTTTCCCCCCTAACAGCCGCAGTTATGTGGTGTTTTAACAGTCGTCTATATACCCATACAAACAACGATCCTACTTATATTTTTGCCCCCAAATAATGTGCTCGCTTAGCTGTAGCTATGAACAGGGGTACTCATAGTGTATTAAAGTCATTATATGGGTACCTTTGTTTTAAAATTATTTCTCCATGAAGCAGTATGTTTTAGTTTGATAAGAGGGATATGGCAGCAAATTCCAGGGTATCGAGATATAAGACCCTACTCTTTATTACCCATACTTACCCTTAACCATCTTAGACTATTCCAAATGTAAATCTTCCAGCATAAAAAAATATATTTGTTGAAAAATTTGTAATAATGAGTCGAACTCGCAAACACGCCATTTCTTACAACAAATAATATCGCAATAATAGTTTGAAATAAATGTATGTATGAAAATATCAGGAGCTTATTAATAATGATCAAGTTGGGCGAACCGCCAGATCATACAAAATTTTATTGTCTTTACGTACATGTACTATTGTTTTTAATGAAAAATACGTCTAAATAAAATTAGATATTGCGTTATACACAAACGGGCAACGTCATGTCTACCTGATATATTTTTTTAATGGATGATAATGGAATCGTAACTTCGTTCGCGCTTTTGGGTTACGCTGGCAGAATTCCAGTAAGGGACAATAGGTTCTCACATAATGATAGCAGTATACCATGCCAAGATGACTTCCACCCGGTTGTTTATAGATATAAAACAGTCCCCTGGCATTTTAAATGCGTTGCTATTCCTGAGGTCTAAGGTGTTATTCCTCTGTACCCTGTAATTTCACTGTCAAATTCCACTCTACAAATCGAAACACAAATAATTAACGACAGAACCATTAATAGAACAGACCTATGCTATGACTTTTGTACAGTCTCCCTCTGGCGTCGCTAATTGTCAATCTTCATAATATTTAATTCAGTACAATTTATTTATTTTTATTTATATAGGCACCTACTTACCTTCGTTGCGTAAATCTGTGACACATCGCAAGCTCTCCGTATGACTAGTTCACACATTATTAATTTGGATAAACGCCAATAAACCGAGGAAAGTATTCAGAAGTGGTTTCATAAGATATTTCATTCATACTCGCAACAACATTGTAGCATTCGACGCTATTATGACTAACTGTCCCCGCTACATAGTTCGCGTGACCGATATATATTGGCCGGTATAAGACGTAGCCTACATCCATTTCAAATAGTACGTGTATGCCAAATTTTATGGCTATCGGTTGAGGTTGAACAAACAAACTCACTTACACATTTATAATATTAATAAAGACTTTATACCATACTATACCATATCAGCCGTTAACTCTTCACTGCTGAACATAGGCTTCCCCCACAAGCGAGAGTTGCAAGCAGTTGCCACGCTTGGCAAATGGGTTGGCAGTCGCAAGTACTTTAATGATAACTTAACTAGTAATTAGTAACTTTGATGATGTATTAAGATGGGGCGTTGCTGCCCATCTCCCTCATCAATCATTATGTTCTCCTAATCACATTAAAATCTCAAATCACATGGGAAAGAAAGGAAGTCTCTTAAGGAAGAAATCTTATTTCTATGGTAAAAAATTAAGATTTTATCCTAATTTTAAAAAGTTTGATAACTTTATATTCAATTTTTTTACTAAAATTTGAAACTTATTCTTTCTTCAATCGTAACAGAATTGTTAAGAGACTATCAATTGCCAAAATAATTATGAATGATGATTCAGAATTTGTGAATATTTCGTATATATTCGTATGTATACATGTATAAAGATTGGTACTGAGACACTAAGATTATCTTAAAAAGAGTGCCTTCTGCGGTAAGATCGCCATATTGTATTATTATTATCATACGAATATCAGCTTTTAACTGTCCACTGCTAAACATAAGCTTCCCCTTTTTGCCAGTAGTTGCCATGCTTGGCAGACGGATTTGCAACCGCACTTAGACTTTGGAGATGTTTTAAGAGAGACACTGCTGTCCATCCCTCGTTGTCCCTTAGTCGCGTCTTACGACCTTCACGAGAAAGGAAGGGGTGGCCTATTCTATGCCGGGACTTGTACGGGAATATTGTATATACAAGTGTATCTATTGCTTGTGTTCTTTTATTCTTGTATGTTGTATAATGCAAATAAAACTATCAACTATACTCATTCATCCACAAAATAATTATTTATTTTATATTAAATGGATTTTATTCAAAGACGATTTTGATTAAAAATAAAATGCATGTTTTTCTGTTTTCTTCTGTTTACCTATCTAGGGAGCGCATCCCTTGCAGTTCTGCACCCTCTTCCTGTTATCTAAGTACGTGTAGAGACTTCATATCTCTAATTTGTATTTTATTATAGATATTTTTCATTATATTATAGATGTATTTATCAAAACTGTTTTAGTTTATTGAGACAAGCAGCGCCATCTACAACTAGAGACCGCAACTGGAATGAATTCTTGCAAACTTCGATGAAGCGTCTGCTTGAATCAGTGTCTTGTGACTCTTTAATACTAAACTATTACGACAGATGGCGCTAATCTGGAACAACGGAAAAGTTCAATGTTTTCCGAGCTTTAGTAAAGCTACTTACCTAGTTCAATATTTGGCTACAGTACTTAGAGGGCGCTTCATAAAACCTTGACTTCGTAATCGGGCACTGACACTCACTGAAGTTATTTTGGTCTGAACTGAAATTAATGAACATAGATTGTACAGTAAATCTATTATTTTAAACGGTTACTTTTTCACTATTAAATTAAATATCCTCTTATGGGTAGACAGAGAAAACCCAGAGTCAAAGTCAAAGAACTATATATCTACGTAATCTTGTTTCATACTTTTTCATAAATTATATTATGAGATAGTCGATTCAGGAGATTCTTGATATCTTTAAACAATATTGTTTAAAGATATCAAGCCACCATTTGTCTCATTAATAGGTCAGTCTAGCCTTTTCTAGCTCAATCTGACGATGTTTCGACCCATGTTGATGGTGGTGGTGGAGTTCGATTTTGCTCTTCCAGCCATGTAACTTCACGGAAGCCTTTATTTAAATTCCACGTAGTCTCGAGCCTAGTGCTTGCCAGTCAATATATTAATTTAATCTAATTATTAGAACTGTTTAGTTGCCAACCGAGACAGACATCAATGTCGAAGCACGCGGAACCGCTGCCTTCACAAATCTACTATCTCACACGCTTCATTTGAATACTAACAACTTGAATTATACACTTTGTGCCGAAAGGAATAAGGATTATATTCGGTGTTTTAAAAACTTTGTTGGATAGTAACTCTGTAATGCGAAATATTTTTCAAGTTCGTACCTATCGGAACGTTTTGTATCCATTGCTTCTTTTGTTCATTATAAACATGTTTATTGAACATTTTCGACGTTCGATAGGATCTTACCAAACTTTTTTACGAATATTTTTGATATACAATTCTTTAATGAGAGGATCTGGAGGTTCATGTCTTGTCTAAGGCTTCCTCAAGACAAGGAAAACGTTTTTCACCATAAACGCAAAGGATGGTCTCCTGCAAAACCACAAAAAAACTCGTAATTTAAGGTATGGAACTAACTTCCAGCAGATCAATATTGCAGATCAGATACGGCAACACACCTGCAATTTTTCTGATGATGCAAGTGCCTTTGGGCGGTGATTATCACTTTACCATCGGGTGGGCCGCATGCTCGTTTGCTCCAGCTGAGATCTATAGAGACTTTGTACGAACGTTGTCTCCGCGAATTACTACTTCTATCCTGCCCCTGTTTCTGCAACGTCAAGCAAGATATAGTTCCGAGACTATATTTTAATTTAGGGTGGAATAACATAACACATCAGAAAGAACGACGTTTGAAGAGTTAGATAAATGCCATAATATATTATGGAATGTGTGTAGTGCTGTTCATGTCTATATGCGATGGTTACACCTTTTCTTTAAGGTTTCTTCTTAGGGGTCCGTAGCATGTGTATCAGGGGTCCGCAGTAGCTCTGTTAACTGTAAAAATATTTATTAGAAAATTGTAGTAAACTCGACGAGACGTATTCACGTCAGTCGGCGAATTCAATAAAATCTATTGAAATTACCAATAAAAGTTTGTTTTAAATATAAAATGTCTTTTTTCCTAAATTTAGGACCTTACTAAAGTGTCCGTGTAGTCCGTGGGATAGTTTAAACTGTCAAAGTGGTATGTGACTGCGAAAAGTTTAAAAAATGCCTGCATTAGTTGAATCACCAATTTATTTGCTATTTCAAATGACGTCAAAAACTATTGCTCAACAAGTCGCATCGTAGCCCTCAGTTGGAGTATTACCTGTCTATGTCTATCTATAGGGAAAACCGTAGTACCCGGATCCCGTAGTTTTCTAAGGAAAAAATAAATAGTGGTGGTACATTCTATGCCAAGACCGCATGACAAAACATTATTATATGCTTTTTAAACTATTTCGTCCAATAAACGCGAAACAATAAATAATTCAATAAAAAACACGGTAGATCGACAACGTCCAATTGAGAAACACGTGGCCACCTCGCCTAATCTTTTCTTAGGTACCGAGTCATATATTTTTAGCGCGTAGCAAACGGCCGCGCGCGACGTACGCGCCCCGCGGTTACAACAAAAAAAACAGTGTAATGCACAATTAGTTAGTAATATTAGTGCTAAGTGTCAGGTGCTAAGTGTCAAATAGTGAGATGTGTGCTTTATGACAAAGGCTGTATCACAATGGATCGATTCAGACGGCAGCGGTACAGGCAGCGGCGGCGGGTACGTTCCCTGTATGTTTCTATCGTGAAATCTGGGTCGCATTTTGACAGATACACACGTCTGGCTGTACAAACGTCTAGTGGAGTGTGCTGTGTTTTATTGTACTAGTATTCTAGCATCTAGTGGATATGCCTGACTTAATTGAAATGGATAGTATAACTACGAATAGTATAACTTAATACAGGTTACGACCCGTCTACGTGGCAAATTACATTTAAATACATACAACCGTTTACGTATTGATTGATTGAAACACATTGTAACTTTTCACTCTTTACAAGCTTACGTATTTTGGAATAATAAGAAAATGATCTTATAATATGTGTTTTAATTGATCATATGACCAGTCAAGGTTTTGAATTTCATATTTGGTTATTGGATCGCATTTAATTCGCGCGAATTTTCAATCCATTCGATGTTTATTCATCAGTAAATGAACTTGTGCCCTATATTCGTTGATTATCATATGTGAATGCAAAAAACTATATATTATTATAGTTATATTGACTCGATTCGTTTTTTTTTTTAATGGATGATAATGGAATGGTAACCCCACCCGCGCTATCGGTATACACCGGCGGGGCACCAGTAAAGGATAATAGGTGAGGATGAAATAGGTCAGTTAGCCCATCGTGACGAATTCCACAAGAATTGTTCACGATGGTTTCCAGGGGGAACCACGTGGAGGTCGACCTAATAAGGCATATTGCTAGCAATGGGGCTGTCAAACTCCAATGCTAACAATCCCTTTCCCCCCGACTCGATTCGGTTATCATTGGTAATATAAAGGCAATTTGTGTAATTGTGTTTACATTGCACGTGTATGCCTGTACGTATGCACTCAATAATAAGCTTTGACGAAAGCCGTTTATCTGCCTCATTTATTTTCTAACAAAAGAAACTAAAATATATTTTTATTGTTATTATTTCACATAACTGTCCGCTGCTGAATATAATCCCATAAGCGGAGTTTTGCCAGTAGTTGTCACGCTTGGCAGGCAGGTTGGCAACCGCAGTTAGGCTTTTAGAGATGTTTTAAGAGGGACGCTGCTTCTCATCCCTCGCCGTCCCTTAGTCGACTCTTACGACACCCACGTTAAAGGAAGGGATGGCCTATTCTATGCCGAGATCACACGGCGAAAATACATTTAGTTAAGTACTACTTATAACCCGCGGCTTCACCTCTGTGAATCAGTATGTAAAGTAAGTGCTAATTTAGGACATAACCTATCCCCAAACAAAATTTCATTCAAATACATTCAGTAGTTTTGGCGTGGCATATATATATATATATATATATATATATATATATATATATATATATATATATATATATATATATATATATATATATATATATATATATATATATATATATATATATATATATATATATATATATATATGGTCGTGTGCTTCCAGCATAGAATAAGCTACCCCTTCCTTTTTTTATACAACTTAGAATGGCAAACAAGCTGACGGCCCACCTGATGGAAAGTGGTAACCGTCGCCTATAGACATGTGCAATACCATGGACATAACAGAGTATACTGTTTGTACTTCCTATCCCATGGGTGTCGTAAGAGGCGACTAAGGGAATGATAACCCCGCCTGCACTATCGGTAAACACTGCGGCGACTAAGGAAGGGCAAGAGATGGACAGCAGCGTCCTTCGTAAAACATCTCAAAAAGCCTAACTGCTGTTGTCAACCCGCCTGCCAAGCGTGGCAACTATTGGCAAAATTCCCCTTATAGAGAAATCTTATGTTCAGCAGTGAACTCCATGACTTTTATTACTGTTTTTTACATTAAACTTGATAATCTATCAATTTTCAACTTAGAAATATAATAGGTAATAGAATTAGTGATGGGACATTGCTAGCAGGCGATCGCAATTGACTAGTGATGTGCCTGAACAATAATCCTTTTAGCTTTTACCCGCAACTTTGTCTGTATTACTTAGACATGTTGATTGACCTGGATTAAAAGCAGCCTGTATGTCCTTTTCTAACACATGTAGGCCACTACTATAATATGCCAAACAAACAAGAGATTGTTTTTTTTTTTAATAGACGCAATGGAATGGTAATTCGCCTGCGTTAACGGTTTACGCTGGCGGGGCACCAGTGTTAGATGGGTGAGGAATAACGGGTCAGTTATTTGTGACGTATGCCACAAGAATTAACCACGATGGTTTCCAAGCGGAATCGCGTAGAGGTCAACCTGATAGGGTATGTTGCTAGCTCCCCCCCCCCCCCCCCCACAGTGATTATTTTAATCCGTTAAGGCGTCAAGACAAACAAACAAACTCACTTTCACATCACAAACACTCAGGTTATGGAATGATCTCCCTGCTGAGGTTTTCCCAAGAGACTACAGCATGGGGTTCTTCAAACGGGGGGTAAAGAGGTTTCTTCAGAGTAATACCTCTGGTATTGCAGGCGTTCACAGGCTACGATAACCGTTTACCATCAGGTGGGCCGTATGTTTGTTTGCCACCTCAGTGGTATAAAAAAAATTGTAATATTAGTAAGAATCAGTAAGGATTAATGAAAAAATGTATTTAATTATGTCAAGTAGTGTCTCTTAATTAAAAAAAAAAAGCTCTGTTTAGTATGGGGCAAAA
This sequence comes from Galleria mellonella, assembly GCF_026898425.1. Lineage (NCBI taxonomy): Eukaryota > Metazoa > Arthropoda > Insecta > Lepidoptera > Pyralidae > Galleria > Galleria mellonella. Next base: position 5,444,533 of record NW_026442176.1, read on the forward strand.
TGATATTGGGTCATTCATGCCTCGAATTTTTACTGTTAATTCAATGCATTACAAATCATAGAACGACCATAGAACGACTCACTAAAATGACCATTTTAGTTCTCAGAGTGGCAGGTTTACTCATAGCAGCAAGCGTGGCAATTTCTCGCTGCTTTGTCACGTTTCTCAAGAAGTGAGAAATTTGTCTTCACGTTAGTGTGCGGTGATTAAAAATCCTAAATTAGATGTGACGGCGGGATAATAATATTTATATGCGCGATCATATAATGGACCGGAAAATTCGTTCGTCGTACTTGATGCAGTTACGAAATTAAGATAAAGTTTTATAGAAAATAGTTGGCCGTACGGTCCCGGCGTAGAATAGGCCAACCCCTCCTTTCCCGTGGGTGTCGTAAAAGACGACTAAGTGAGGGCGAGGGATGGGCAGCAGCGTCCCTCTTAAAACATCTCTAAAGCCTAACTGCAGTTGCCAATCCGCCTGCCAAGCGTGACAACTACTGGCAAAATTGTAATTTGGCAATTTACAGCAGTACCCTGTACTTTGGTTATATTTTGTTAGGAGAGGGACTGGCTGAACACCAGCGCTGTGCAGCTGTTCACATTGCGCTGGGACACTTACAGCATCAACTGAGCAGGTTCCTTTTGCCTACTATGGGACATTTTTTGTATATGTTATCTATTATTTTATATTGTAATTGTGTGTTTACTGGCAATAAATGTTTTCTATTCTATTTTATCCAACTAGCTTTTACTTTTTTTTTTGACGGGTGAAAATGGTATGGTAACCCCGCCCGCGCTAACGGGATACGCTGGCGGAGCACCAGTGAAGGGTGATAGATGAGAATGAAAACAGGCCCGTTAGCCCATTATGATGAATTCATCAGGAATTAACCATGATAGTTTCCAGGGAGAACCGCGAGGAGGTCGACCTGGTTGGGTATATTGCTAGCAATAGGATTCTCAGTCTCCATTACTAACAATCCCTTTCCCCCCTACTTATAATATTTGTTAGTTTACATTTTTATTAAGTTCTAATCACATATAATACAGTAGTAACCTATATATTGCAAGAAAAACAGTGCAAAGTGAAAGACGTGACGGTCTCATCAATGTGGAAAGCCCTCGAGCCTCCGAGCTCTGGGTCTGAAGTGCTCTCGAGGGACAACCGCTGAGCCAACCACGCCAGTCGGAAGTTTATGGTAGATTGTCAGGCGTCGGTGCGAGCGGGACAGTTGAGCGTATTTATTTTAAAAATGTATTATTGCATTTATAGGCCTCTTCCATTCTCTATATCCTTAAATGGATACCCAAACAAAGGAAAAGATATAATAATAATAATAATATATATATAAAAAAAAACAATAATGAAGAATTTATGTAATCGATTGAATATTTTTTTATAAATTTATTTTATTAAGAAACTATTAATAACTGAATGAAATTGCACGTATTATTTTTTTTCTTTTCTTTATAATGGAAAATAAAAGGCTTTTTTATTTTAATTTTTTATTTTATTATTGCATTTATAATTAACATTGTCTTCCATAGAAAAAAAACCAGACTTCAAATTACAGAAAAACTGGTTTTATTTCATTTAAAAAACTAAACAACTGAAGCGATTTTGTTAAAACTTCTATGGGATCAATCTGTAAGTACGAGTATGTCCTAATCCGTATCCTTTTAGATAAAAAAATCCAAATTAATTTAGATTTAATTTAATATAATTATGAGGGAACAAACATAAAAAAAATACATCCGAATTGAGAACCTCTTTCATTTTGAAGTCGGATAAAAATAGGCAACTTTAACACATCAGTAGTGTAGTGGTTTAACACTGACTTGTCTTTCGATAGATGCAGGTACGTTCCCCGCAAAAACACATTCAATTATATTTAACCAATCAAGTGGCTTTGCTTATATAAAATATACTCTATGCTAAGATGTATGTGTACCAAATCGATTCAAAATCCGTTCAGTAGTTTTTACGTGAAAGAGTAACAAACATACATTCATTTCTCCATCGTTACAAACTTTGACATTTATGATAAAATAATAGGATTATAATAAAAAAAAATATATATATATATATATATATATATATATATATATATATATATATATATATATATATATATATATATATATATTATAGTTTTGTATTACTATTAGTAAGAGGGAAGACCAGAGGGAGACTTTGTACAAAAGTCGATTGCTTGGGTATCCCTGTCCCATTCGTGTTTCTATCGTGAAGCATTTGTGTTTGCATGGCTGTGTTTCGGTTTGAAGGGTGGGATATGGCGTGAATTCACAGGGTACAGAGGAATAACACCTGAGTCCTCAGGAATGGCAACGCATGGGGGGTACCATGGACGAAATAGTATACTCTGTTGTATTCATAGTACTACTCATGTCTATAGGCGACGGTTACCACTTTCCATCAGGTGGGAAAGCTTGTTTGCCATTCTAAGTTAAATAAAAAAAAATATCATCAATAAACTCGTTGTCTATTCATGCATCACCATATCATCCGTTAACTGTCCACTGCTGAACATAGATCTCCTTCAAATGGAGTGATTTGCCGGTAGTTGTCACGCATGGCAAACTATTCGTATATATGTATTTGTATTGCCAACTATAGCCGCTATAATGTAGCCACTTGATATTTATTTAAATAACATATCATTTTAAATAGGAAATTTTTAAATGCTTCAAAAAATACACGATAAATAAAATTACTTTTAAACCGCTAGCAGTGCGACCACGCACAGCTGATCTGCACCCCTCGAGTTATGGATCTCGATCGCGCCCTCTGTCAAGATTAGAATGCTATTTTCTTTACCACCCTTGGACTAGATATTATATTTTTATCTTTAATTTAACCTATTTACTTAAGAGGACCCACTGCTCGTAATTTCACCTTTCTCTTAAATTTAAGTTTAAGCTGTATGGTATAGAATAGGCCACCCCTTCCTTTGTGGGGAGAGGGATTGTTAGTAATGGAGACTGAGAATCCCATTGCTAGCAATATACCCAACCAGGTCGACCTCCTCGCGGTTCCCCCTGGAAACTATCATGGTTAATTCCTGATGAATTCATCATGATGGGCTAACTGGCCTGTTTTCATTCTCATCTATCACCCTTCACTGGTGCTCTGCCAGCGTATTCCGTTAGCGCAGGCGGGGCTACCATACCATTTTCACCCATAAAAAAAACTCCTTCCTTTTCCGTGGGTGTCGTAAGAAACAACTAAGGGAACTTAAAACCCGAGGGATGAACTACAGCGTCCCTCTTAAAACATCACCAAAGTTTAACTGCGGTTGCCAACCCACCTGCCAATCGTGGTAATTACTGGCAAAACTCCCCTTATGGGGAAGACCTATGTTCAGGCCTCTCCCATAATTTCTGTTGCCAGTTGTTTTGCAAGTTGGCAACCGCAGTTAGGCCTTTGCTAATTGTTTTAAGGATGCTGCTGCCCATCCCTCGACTATAAGTTCCCTTACAGTCGAGGGATTTCAATATTTTATGTTTATGCCAGCTGATTAAGTGCTTTTTCATGTTTGAACAAGCTGAGGTTCCGTACCAAAATGAGATAAACCATTCTTTGTTTTTTGCCATTGTTGCCGTCTATATGTTTTTTTTAATGGACTGGAAATCCAGTCTATGCTAACGATGTACGCTGGCTTAGCACCAGTGAGGGATGATAGGTGTGAATGAAAAAGCAGGTCAGTTAGCCCATCGTGATGAGTACACCTGGGATTTAATACGATGGTTTCCAGGGGGGACCACGTGGAGATCGACCTGACAGTGTATATTGCTAGCAATGTGACTGGCCGCATTACTGTGGCCCTTCCCCCCGCCGTCTATATCTTAGACCGACTCCTATGGGTGTTGCCATGGGCAGCACAGTAATAATTTGTCATATGTTATTTATTTGTTTACTTTAATACGATTGAAGCATAGCAAACAAGCATACGGCCTGTCAGTTATAAGAGGTAATAATATAAGAAATAATACCAGAGGGAGACTTTGTACAAAAGTCGTTTGCTTGGGTACCTCTATCCTATTTGTGTTTCAACCGTGCAGTTGTGTTTGCATGGCTGTGTTTCGGTTTGAAGGGTGGGATATAGCGTGAATTTACTGGGTACAGAGGAATAACATCTGAGTCCTCAGGAATGGCAACGCATGGGGGGTATCATAGGTGTAATAGTATACTTTGTTATGTCCATAGTACTGCTCATGTCTATAGGCGACGGTTATCACTTTTCATTAGGTGGGCCTTCAGCTTGTTTGCCATTCTAAGTTGTATAGAAATATAATTTTACTGTGCATTAAAGTTTAAATAAATACAGAAATTGGTTTTCTTTTTAAAAAACTATCCATCTTCTGCCTATAGTCATGATCAGTCTCATGTTTTATTATTAATACTATAATTATGTTTCCAGTTTGAGTTATTTTTCTTAATTAGTATAGGAGACCTTTCAACACGGTGACACGTTAATGGTCACACAGTAGTTGGTCGAACATCAAACCCGCACCGTCTCGGCGCCGTAACTGGGTCACCGCCGTCGCCGGCGCGGCGTCCATCGATCCGCCCTGCACGCACGCGCTCGTCTCACTAACCACACACAAACAAAACCCAATCCTATTACCCCACAATTAGATCCATATTCGCTTAAATCCAACAATGGACTACCGCATGCCGATTATATATTCAATAACACGTGTGTTTAGCTCTTATTTCTATGTGTTAAAGTTCATTCTCCTTTAGCCTCTCAATGATTAAATTTCTTTGCTTTTTGATATCTTATCACTAGGTATTAGAGTTGATATTCATTTGATTTGTGTTGTTAAAATTATTTACAGAGCTCGCGTATGGACTGTTGATGTTTGATACTATGAACGATTTGCAATTAACATCAAAATCGTGGCTTTACGAGTTAGTTAAGGAAAATTTTAAGCTCCAAATGGAAATCTTTCAAAGTTATTTTCCGTTTTGTCTTTATGGAGTTTTATTTATATATAATTGTATGATTTTGTACAATCAATTTTATTATAGATATTTAATAATATAATAATAATAATAATTTCTTTATTATTTACAAAGATCCATTTTTGTTAGTAACAATTGACTTAAACTATGTTATGAAAAAAAAAATACAAAATTAATTTTTAACAAAAATGTGGACTAGAAAATGTAGAAATTGAAAGGATTCTTTGCAGTTAATCATTCAATTGTTTTAATGTAATAATTAAGCTACCTGAATATTTAATTAAAACTTTACCCACGTTAATCTACTAACGTCCCACCGGTTATGGGATGGGCGTAGATTTCAGGGTGTTTTGAAATTTTATTATGGCAACAACAAAGATGACATTTCAGTACAGGATAGATTGCAATAGGGCCTAAACTGCGTTTACCTGTACGCGGTCGCCACTCAAGAGCCTTTCTTCCCAATGTGTTGTCGGTTCTTCAAGCTATGTGACCAGCTTGTTGCCACTTCAGCTTGCTTATCATTCAGGTTATGTCGATTACTTTGGTTCTTTTGCGGATATCCTCATTTCGGATTCTTTCACGCAAAGAGAGTCCGAGCATAGCCCTCTCCAAACCCCCCAATGGTAAAATAACTATACATAATATATATATTAATATAACAAATATATAAATCATAGCTAATCATATAATAGATTAAGCGATTTAAGACTATGTAACGTGTCATTAAGAGATTGCCCTCGCGATAAGACCGCCTTTTGTACCTTTATGTGTATATTTCAATCTGTATTTATGTTACTGTATTTCACTTGAATTATTCACTTGTCATTTTATATTTTTATTTATGGTGCAATAAAGAGTTAAATAAATAAATAGTATAATTTGGAACTCTTCGTTATTGTAATAATTTGAAGTAATGTTCACGAAAATACTCTTTGATATCAATAGGTAGTGCATTCCAAAGGTTGATGGCTTAGATTTACCATCGATTGAGAACAGAAGATTGATCGGTTTGTTTTTGTATACTGAATTAAGTGTTTTTTTTAATGGGTGAAAATGGATAGGTAACCCCGCCCGCGCTATCGGTATACAACGACGAGGCACCAGTGGATGTTGATAGGTGAGAATGAATGCAGGTTAGTTGGCCCTATAATTCATCATGGTGGGGCCCACCATGATGAATTCTATAAGAATTAAAAATAATGGTTTCCAAGGGGAACCGCGTGGAGGTCAACCTGAGAGAGTATATTGCTAGTAATGGGGCTATTTTTTTTTATTGGATGAAAATGGAGTGGTAACCCCGCCTACGCTGATGGGATACGCTGGAGGGGCACCATTGAAGGGTGATCGATGAGGATGAAAACAGGCTGGTTAGCTCATCATGATGAATTTATCAGGAATTAATCATGATAGTTTCCAGGGGGAACCGCGAGGAGGTCGACCTGGTTGAATATATATTGCTAGCAATGGGATTCTTAGTCTCCATTATTAACAATCCCTTTTCCCCCCCTAATGGGGCTATTAGACACCATTACTAACAATCCCTTTCCCCCCTTACCTAAACTAAGTGTTATCTTGCAGAAGTCCATATCACTGGTTATTTGATCCAAATTATTTTATTTAATTCCGCTACCATTAGTATGTGTGTAACTCGAAAATTGATCGAATAAAATAATTTGCCTGAAGATACCGCATTCAGAGGTGAAACACGTGTCGCAAAACTTGCGTGAACAAAATGGCAGTCGGAGATTAATGACTAATATGGAAGGTTGAGGAACTTCTGTCATAGTGACACACTTCATTCCTATATATTTTGAAAAATAAAGACTTATTTATTTATTTGTGACTAGTTGTTTTCCATGGAATCGGTCTTACTTTTCGTTTACCAGAGGGAGACTTTGTACAAAAGTCGATTGCTTGGGTGCCTCTGTCCCATTCGTGTTTCTACCGTGAAACAGTTGTGTTTGCATGGCTGTGTTTCGGTTTGAAGGATGGGATATAGCGTGAATTTACTGGGTACAGAGGAATAACAACTGAGTCCTTAGGAATGGCAACGCATGGGGGGTATCATGGGCGAAACAGTATACTCTGTTATGTCCATGGTACTGTTTATGTCTATAGGCAACGGTTATCACTTTCTATCAGGTGGGCCGTCAGCTTGTCTGCCATTCTAAGTTGTATAAAAAAAAACCAAATACCTAAAATTCGTAGCCGTAGCAAACAAATACGGCGGGCGCTGCAGTGAAGCGCGTAGACTTGCTACGGTATTTCGTAGCATTAATTAAGTTTGTAAAATAATTAATTAAAGATAAATCCAATAATACTGTTTAATTATGTATTAACCACATACTAATTCGACCCGGATAAACCCGATTCTAATAGCACGCCGTCCGGTTATGAACGGGAGACCAGTGCCTCTAGACAAGTGGCAAGCGAATTCGTCGATGGAATCGACATCGCTAGCGAGTCTGTGGGATAGAATGAGATAGCAACGTCGGATGTCTCATTCCAACTCACGTACTCGCTAGCGATGTCGATTCCATCGACGAATTCGCTTGCCACTTGTCTAGAAGCGCTGGCGATGTTACGTTACATTCCCGGCGCGCCGCGTGACTCATCGGCCGCGAGTTAACGCATAACTCCCGACCTTGTCCGTGTTAATGCGCCCTAAAATTGTTCTGGTTGATCACAGGTTTATTACGTCTTGTATCGGCGGGCGGCCCCCATTCAATTGACTTACGCAAGCTGTCTCAATTGAGTGAATTATTATATAAATCACTAACTTTTAACCTGCGACTTTGTCCACGTGACAGGATATGTTTAAAGTTTCCATGCAAAATGTGTAAGAATCCTCATCGTGTCTCCGATCAAACTGTTTATAATTAATTAAATAAATAGCTACTCCTCTCCACTCAAAGGTTGCTTGGAAGAGATCGCTTTTAACAATAAGGCCGCCCATTGTTTGCTCATTGTGATCATTCCTTGTAATCGTTTGTATCTATAATAATTTTACTATTGTAATCTTTTGGAGGGAACAATAAAAAGTATCTATCTATTTATATACGTATCTATCTATGTACAAAACTCCTTGTGATCGATTTAGGTGCACGTTTTTCTTGATTTTTTTAGTTTGCTATTAAAGTACTTTTTAAATAAATAATCGATCAGAAATATCGATAACTGGGGGGAAAGGGATTGTTAGTAATGGAGACTGAGAATCTCATTGCTAGCAATATACCCAACCAGGTCGACCTCCTCGCGGTTCCCCCTGGAAACTGTCATGGTTAATTCCTAATGAATTCATCATGATGGGCTAACTGGCCTGTTTTCATTCTTATCTATCACCCTTCACGGGTGCTCCGCCGGCGTATCCCGTTAGCGCAGGCGGGGTTACCATACCATTTTCATCCCTAAACGGGATACGCTGGGCGGGGCACCAGTGAATGGTGATCGATGAGAATGAAAACAGCCCATTATGATTAATTCATCAGGAATTAACCATGATAGTTTCCAGGGGGAACCGCGTGGAGGTCGACCTGGTTGAGTATTTTGCTAGCAATAGGATTCTTAGTTTCCATTACTAACAATCCCTTTGCCCCCGGACTAAAGTGTTATGCCATTGTACCCTGTAATTTAATTGTCATATGCCAAAACCGAAACACAGCCGTGTAAACACAACTGCTTCACGGCAGAAATAACAATGGGACAAAACTACCTAAGCAGTCTCTCTCTGGTAAAAATATTATTCGTCCATAATGACGTAATACAATTAATGAAAAACAAAAACAAGCTAGCTACGACACTGCCTTGACCCTGAACAGGATATCATGTTCGGCAAGCGAAGCGAAATTTGTTAATCAAAACATTGCTGTCTGCGGAACTTCGTAAGACTTCGGCTCATCGACAGTGCTTTTGCATATAATGGGATATGTGAACGAACCATTCTTGAGGATTCTTCTTCGAAATGAATTCCTTTTGTTCATTGTAATCAGTCATTTAAATGTGATTGTTTGACAAACATACAAACATTTAAATCTTCAAAAATCAAGCATAAATACACTTCTTAATCTATTTAATACTAATTTTGACTCACTGAACGAATGTAGCCTATAATCTTATTTATTCCATGTAGTATATTGTATACCAAATTTCATAATAATTAGTTAAGTTATTAAAGAGTTATAAGGTAACAAACAAATTCACTTTTACACTTTATAATATAAGTAAGGATTACTTTTATGATATAAGAAGGATAGGATGTGTTGTCAGATTGTCATTGGCCCTGCTGATGTCGCCACCTCGCGTCACGTGATCCGCCCAAACATTTTCCCTCTCGAGCCGCCTTTAAACCGTTATCTGAGCTGACCCAGTTGTTAATCGCTCCCAAAGCCCACGGCTCGTCAGTACAGAGTGCAGCGAACGCTGCGCGCGCATCCCATTCACCCGGATACCGGGGGACCGGGGGGCACGGGCGGCCAGTGGGAACGCTCGGGGCCAATCGGGTTTATTCGCTTGTGGCCGTCGAGGGCACCGCGCGGCCCGATGTGTCGTCACCACGGCAGACCACGACGGGATCCCCCTGGTGGTCCGCAGCGGCCACCACCTACAGCCATGTCGTAACATGGTGGGCTACAGCCAAGGCCACGGGTACAACAAGTTGTTCACGCAGGTGCGCGCGCATTGTCATGTGATAACGATGTTGACGGGATTTGTTGTTGCGACGCGACGTTACCTTTTTTTTTTTTTGATGACGCGTGTGCTTCCCATTACCTGTTTGGTAATGAATGGTTTGTTGTCCGGTGTTCGGTATGTCTGTGCATCGATTAGGTACGTGTACAGTTCTCTTCTGGGTGGATTCTTTTAAAAATACGTTCCAGATGTTAAGGTAAATATTTAGACGGTCAGTTTAAGGTGTGAATAATACCTGCTACGATGTTGTCTATTGGCAACGAATTCATATACAAACGAATAAATGTTTTCAAAGCTTCTATGTCACTGTTTATGGCATGTATCTTGTGTATTTACTTATCTTTACTTACTATTTTTTTTTATACAACTTAGAATGGCAAACAAGCTGACGGCCCACATGATGGAAAGTGGTAACCGTCGCCTATAGACATGAGCAGTACCATGGACATAACAGAGTGTACTGTTTCGCCCATGATATCCCCCATGCGTTGCCATTCCTGAGGACTCGGGTGTTATTCCTCTGTACCCTGTAAATTCACGCTATATCCCACCCTTGAAACCGAAACACAGCCATACAAACACAACTGCTTCACGTTCGAAACACGAATGGGGCAGAGGTGCACAAGCAATCGACTTTTGTACAAAGTCTCCCTCTGCTTTTTATAGATTATAGAAAATTCTATTTCTGCTTCTGTTAGTTCACTTGGGGGTGTTGGTGTAGCAAGTATTTCTATCTACCGATGATATATTGCTGTCGGGAATTCTCAGAATACATACAAATATAGGAAGTAGGTATGTCTGAGTATCGAAACGATCTAAACTATATTTGAAATGGCCGTGTTTATTTGCAAAGTCGATTTGGTCTAGTTGAAACAAACTAGGTATTTGTCGAATGTATTGTATGACTAAGCGTTATTTCAAATACAGTTAGTGTACAAACGATTTTTGTATCCTTTTCTTCTGTGATTCTCATCATATCTACAATATTTTCAGGCGCATGTCAGCCTTTTTGCAATTCTAAACTATATTTTTTTTTATACAACTTAGAATGGCAATGGCAAAGCAAATGACTCAGGTGTTATTCCTCTGTACCCTGTAAATTCACGCCATATCCCACCCTTCAAACCGAAACGCAGCCGTGCAAACACAACTGCACATTTGTGTTTCACGGTAGAAACACAAATGGGATAGAGGTACCCAAGCAATCGACTTTTGTACATAGTCTTACTAACTTATAAAAAAGAAAATAAAATAAAAATAAATAAACATACAAATCTTAAGTGTAGCACATTAGAAAGATTTACTTTACCTATGGTTACATGCTACAGGCTAATAGCATATGTTTTATTAACATGAGCGTTCTTTTAGATACACTTCTTGCGCCAAATTGTTACTATCTTTTTCTTTTTTCCTCTACCCAAAGGTTGCCTGACAGAAATTGCTTTAACGATAAGACCGCCTTCCGCAATAATATAATATTTGTATTACTTTTTAAGTGATGCAATCAAAAGTAAATAAATATACTATTCATATAATGCGGGTTTTCCTCAAGAATAATATTAAAAAGAATCATATATCGAGTCATTATTGACCTACGTAGATATACTTAGGTTAATCTATACTTATAATAAATCTGTAGAGAGGTCAATTCTGTACATGAAATATATTTCCAAAATAACTATCAGGCGGTGATTAGTGATCGATATTGATGCCAAAAAACGCAGACAGTAAAATTTTTGTCTGTCTGTATGTCTGTCTGTATGTTCGTTATAGAAACAAAAACTACTCGACGGATTTTAACGAAACTTGGTACAATTATTCTTCATACTCCTGGGCAGGTTATAGTATACTTTTAATCACGCTTCGATCAATAGGAGCAGAGCAGTGAAGGGAAATGTTGGGAAAACGAGAGAAGTTACTCCATTTTTAAGCTTCCGTCGCGTGTGCAGCCTTAATGGCCACTTTTTAAAATGTAAAAATGTCCACCCGTGCAAAGCCGGGACGGGCCGCTAGTGTAAAATACTATTGTCGGAATATCGAGTGCCAGCACTTGGTACAAATAAAATTACCTAGTTCGTTCATAGAAGTAGGTAACGTGGAATACGTAGTTGCAGATTTATATATTAGAGTATCTATCGTCTGTCTGTACAGAGTACAACACTTCTTAACGTTACGTCGAGCCAGTCATCAAAATATGGCTTATTTTTTTTATCATTTTTGGACCCATGTTCCTTTTTTCAGAGTCCTTGCGAAAATCTCTCTTAAAAAATACGAGTATTAATGATTTCGCCTACATAATATGTAAATAAGGAATTTAAAATTGTACCGATTCAGAGTTATTAAAGTTTTGATATAAATATTCTTTATTTCTTTATTCTTTATTGTACACAAAACATACTATTAATTACAATACATTATAAACATAATGTACAAAGGCGAGCTTATCTCTAATAAGAGATTTCTTCCAGCAAAATCTTTCCATGTTAATTGTGTTATTTTAAAAATAAAAATAAATATATAGAAATCAAAGTCATATAGGGATAAACGGCGTAAGTTTATTAATATAAAATGGTTTATTCAAAATTCTTTCACACAGAGAATTTAATGCATAAAGGAAATACACAGTAGGAAAGTTAATAAGCAGACTTGCCTCAAACAGAGATGTCTTGCACTCAATGTTGCGAGTATTTGAAAGAATTCCGGATTAGGTTATGATTTGTGAACTAATCGTATTACAACTAAATCCCCAAAAATTCCCCCTAAAACTTTTAAATAAAGAAGTATGATGATTTAGAAGAACGGTAGTAAAAATAGTGGCAACACGACGCAGATATTAGATACGCTATCTATTATGAAATCTGAATCAAAGTTATATTTAAAAACATTCATACGCATGTGAATCAATGAATGAATTTGGATTAATATGTATTTAAAAAAAATATTCTATAACAGATAAATTAAAAAAATAAAATACGTGATTGAAAAAAAAAATTAGAACACTGTACATATTGTGTTGCTTTATTTCTAGATGTGGCAATAGCTTTTGATAAAGTGTGCGATGAACGCTTAAAAAGTTATATAAATTTCGACTTAAGCTATCTAGGAAGTATGCAGACATTCTTTCAGGAATTTTATATTATAAACAAAACAATTAGAATATGTAATAAAATATATTCTGGCCAGAAATAAAGGCTGGTGTACCTCAAGGAAGTGTACTAGGACCGTTTCTGTATCTCTTCTACACTTGTGTTATCCCAGACTTCGATGAATAAGCTATATAAAAAATATTAAGCCTTTCGTACTAAATCAACGCTTCTAAACTGCTATGTTATTATTAAAATTTATTGTCGTGTCTCTACTCATATTTCTTTGTCAATAATGTTCAGTTTTCAAGGTAGAACGCTCCTTTAAAAGGATCCTAATTATTTCGGTTTCATCATGTATATACAATTGTTGACCCAACTTGCTTGCGAAAATATTCAGTTTCTATGGTAGAACTCTCGCTTAACACATATTATGTTCAGTATCATTGAAAATTGTACTGTAAGTGTACGCCGTTATGGTCAGTTTTGTTACTTCAGTAAAAAATCTGTTGGTGAACGCCGGCACTTAGGTGGCCGTTGCGATGACGCCATTATTCTTTATTCATAAAAATGGCCGACCTTGAATAGGGAAAATAATGAATTCTTGGAAAATGTCGCGCCACTAAGGGACGCCATACTAACTGCTTGATATCATTCATTATAATTTATTGTGTTTCAAAAAAAAAAACTACGTACCAACTTCAATCATAATGAAATTAGTAAAGGACCGATATGGGTGTGAACGCTGACGTGTCAATTCTAGATATACTCATCAAAGTTGGCTCAAAATTATCGTAGATGTAGTGTAATAAATACACAAAAAAAAATCCTGTGAAGCCCCATTTTTTGGAGGTGATCAAAAACGATGTATTAGGTGCGTTGTCTTCTACTATTATAAAATTTTTACAAGTTTACGAAATTGTAATTAAGCCAAAACTACAGACAAAAATGTACGTTAACTCCCTTATTCATAAAAAAGTTAAACCTAATAAACCTATTTTAGATATTGAAATGTTTTCCTTTTCTTTAGCATAAATCTGATGATTTTTAAAAGTGCCTCCTTAAATTTGTACTAAATTCGTATATACAAAACCAAATAAACTATAATTAAAGATGGTGTCTCACAAAAAAAAAAACTTTCCTCAATTGTGACAAATCCAGTTGTTTTGATCTAAGAACTAAAACTATTAAATCAATTTTAATATAATTTCTACGGAATCAATCTGTAAATATGTGCTTTCAGATCAGAAAAGAAGGAAAATAAAGAGAAGAGAATATAACAAAATAGAATAATAAAAAAGAATTTTCTAAACCGTTTAAGAAGCGACAGAGTTATGAGGTAGCAAATATAAAAAATTTCAACCGATTTGAGAACTACCAATTTTCAACTGCCTTCAAATTCCTTTTGAAGTCATTTGAAAATATCCAAAATAATGTTATCACTCATTTCATGGTCGTAAATACCTATATAATAAATGTTTTTTTAATATATATGTAACATATTAAAAACCAGTTATTATAAAATAGCAATATCTTTAAACATTATTTAAAAATAAAAAAGTTTAAGTTATTATTATTTCACGATTAGGCAACGTTATTCTTTCACTTAAACACTTCGTAAACTACAGAAATAAAAAAAAAAAAATAAAAACTTCTTATATAAATACGCAATACTTTTTTCCCGCAGTAAGTAGCGCCACTCGAAACGGCTGTTTCTCAACGAAAACAGAAAATGACGTCGAAATTTCCCGCCATAACTTATACACCTTTTACGTCAGAGAGTCGTAAAGCGTATTCTTAATTTAAATGTATAAAGATAAGTAATCATTCCTATTTCGTGTAATAAAACAATTTATTTAATAATCGAAAAATCTGAAACCGCGGCAATAAAAAAAGTAGCCGAATAAACTGGCTCTGTCCCAAAAACAAGGGCGTAAAATATGCAGGCTGGCGATATCGAGCGGGGGCGGGTATGACGTCACTCTACGACCCCTGCCCGACAGTCTGCCGCCGAAAACTCCGTGCCTATGCCTCCAGTCCTATTCAAACCTCTTGATCAATCGTGCCTCAACAAAACCTCCCGGCTGGTTGAATGGATTAATCCTCCGTCAATCAGTGACATTTTAAAAAGTTACTCCGTTCTATTTTTGAATATCATTTAGGCTTGTCACTCCGTTTTGTTCTTTTTTTGTCGTTTCTCATTAGGTTGAATGAAAATGGTTGCCAGTGTGAAATATCTTTTTTTTTGTTCATATATTTTTGGAAGCTGTAGCTAAGGTGAGCTGCTTATGTAGTTAAAGTCTATAAAATTTATTGTAATAAATAGCTTGATAGTTTTAGCTAGTGGATATTTTGCATTATTCCATTATTTATTATAATATATATTGTTGTGTATATTACTTATATATTTAATGTAATTTCTAATGATAATTAAACCATTTTCCGGATACAAAATATATACCTTCTTTTTCTGTAAGTTTTTTTTTTAAATTTTGAATGTATTATATTCTTATATTCATATATATTTCGACAAAATGAACTCTATTTCAAATACTTAATCAATATAAATGAAATTAGGATATTTGGCATGTTATTTAATATTTAACTTATGGTGTCCCTAAGTTGTATAGTGCGCATTTGATTTTCGCATTCCCCAGTATTTTCAAGTATTGTGACGGCATGTTTGTCTGATTGTCTGTGTGTTGTGCCTTGCATGCAGTCGACACGCCTCGCCTGACTCGACCAATGACAAGCTACAAGCCCTTGGTAAGATCTGTATACCAATATTTTTCTTTTAATTAACTTTTATTTCTAATTTCTTCGACTTTTAATACTTTGTTTGATTAAATTTCATTATAAATTGAAATTAGATACATAAAATTATGTAAAAATATGTAAATTGACCTTTATTTGCTATAAAATAAACAAAACAGCATGGTAACCAGGAATACGACGGAGGCAGGAATTATAACTGGAACTAGAGAACCTATTACTGGCAATGCATCATGTCAGGTCGACCTCCTCTTGGACCCTCCTGAAATTATCATTGTTAGTTACCTGTGAATTAATCTTGATAAACCCAAATAATTTGACTTTATCCTCACCTATAAATTAATAAATTGTAAAATAAAAAACAAAATTATGTTACGTGAACTGTTTGGTCTGCAGTAGGCTGCCTAACCTTACTCATTAAGCGATAGGAAGAAAGAAAGAAAGAAAGAAAACATTTATTGACAACAACAAATAGTTACATAAATTATGAATTAAAAAAAAACATAGTTTGGGTTATCGTTTTTTACCGACTTCAGAAGGAAGGAGACATTCAATTCGGTTCCATTTTTTGAACGTCATTAACTTATAACTCCGTCACTTATAAATCAATTCGGAAAATTCTTTTTTATCTAAACTCGTTTGGAAAAAATTGGCTCCGTAGAAATTTTATCGAAATCGGTTCAGTATTTTATTAAAAAAAATAACGGCTGATTTTTTTTTTTTTTACAAAATAGGGGGCAAAGAGCATGCGGCTCACCTGATGGTAAGTGACTACCGCCGCCCATGATCACCCACAACACCAACGGCATTGCAGGTGTGCTGCCGGCCTTTTAAAAGGGAATATGCTCTTTTCTTGTGATTACGATATGTCAACAATTCTTTAAAGATTTCCTCAATTCATTTTACCATCAATAGGATTCGCTTCTGCATTAATTCTGTAACAATTGAAACTGTATCTAAGCGAAAATTGTCTAAACTTTGACTCCAAATATAGCAATTTTTATTTCGTTTCAAAATAATTTCTCGAATCAAGTCCTGGCTTCTATTCTCGATTGCACCTGTTATTTTATGGGTGAAGATGAAATGGTAACCCTGCCTGCGCTATCGGTATACGCTGGCAGGGTACCAGTGACGGGTGACAGGTGAGGATGAAGGCAAGTCAGTTGGCCCATAGTGATCAATTGAACATGAATTGACCACTCTGGTTTCCAGGGGGAACCGCGTGGAGGTCGACCTGATATAGGGTATATTGCTAGCAATGGGGTTGTTAAATCTCATTATTAACAATCCCTCCCCCCCCCCCCCCCGATTGGACCTGTTATATATGTATATTGCGAAAAAGGAAATGTTACGTGGCATGAAATAATGACGTTCTTTATGACCGGTAAGCATAGACTAAAAATGCGTTCTCTAATGTTTTATATTGCAGATGCGTTCATATCATAACAGGACCCATTTAGGAGACGAACTTATTATAATCCAGGCCAATGCCACACCCTTGATAGCTAAGTAATTGATGTGATTATGTGTGTGTGGTAATAATTTATTTATGTACAGTTTTTCTGTCACTTCCTCCATATTCTTATTTGACCTCAACAGCTGTTTTAGGAGCTTTCAATATATATAATATACATAATATATAATTTAAAATATAACCCCCTTATTTATAAAAACTAAAACCTTTTAAAAACCTATTTTGACTATTACACTGTTTTGTTATTTTCATTCAAATTGGGAATTTAATGTAAAAGAAAGAATTAAAGCAATTTAATAGCTAAAAACCTATTTTAGTGATATAAAAGGTTTGACGTTATATAAATATATATATATGATGACTTTTGACTACCTAGTTCTTTCATCGTCTGTTGAGACGTGTTGAAAGGAGATTTTCATATTTTCTATATTTTCGTCATAAAATCGATCTAAATGCTAATTTACTATAATCAAAATAAAATAAAAGGCACGTTGAGTGTATCGGTACAGGTGTTATCATTCTCTCACTCATTTATGCAAACGACGCGTTCCCGTGAGAACGTAAACGTAAACAATAACCTTAACGTACTGTTGCAAGTTACAATAAATTAATATTGTGAACACGACACTATGTACTTACTGGCAACACTTAGCGTTATTGGTATCTAAGAACAAGGAATTACATAGGAGGAATGATAAAATAAAAACTGTAAATCATAATATGGTTGCCTCCTTTCTTTTTATGCAAATATAATTTGTAAAAAGAGGACGAAAGATACACCATCCGTTGTTATTTTTCTCAATTCATAGCAGGATAGTGTACAGAAAATGTGTATGTAAAGTCTTTGTTCATTTACATTACTAGATTATATATTCGACACAGTTTATGTAGAAAGATGCAAGCAGGTTGCATCTGAATTTGGTAGGGTTATACAGCCGTATAACCCTACTAAATTCAGATACAACCTATCAAACATTTTCTATACACTAGCCTGTTATGGATTTAGAAAAATAGCAACTGATGGTGTATCTTTCGTTTTCTTTTTACTTATTTTATTTTCATAAGAATAAAGGAGGCAACCATATGTTTACAGTTTTTACTTTATCATTCCTTCTATGTAATTCCTTGTTCTGAAACTGGTGCAGAGGGTTGCTGAGGTGTGAGGTTGCGCGCGCATTGCGGAACAAACACGTGCCAGCTGTTTGCAGTAGATACCAGGCCCGCGTCACTTCAAACAAAAACAAGTTTATAAGAAATCTATGCAATCGGTTCATTGTATTTGAAAACTTTACACTATAAAGTTTTATTTTATATATTAATATTGATAATTGGAACTATCCCCCTTATTCATAAAAACTAAAACCTTCTAACCTATTTTAACTAGTGTACAGTTTTGCTACTTTCTTTCTAATTAAGAATTTAGTATAAAAGAAAGAGACAAAACTTTTTAAATAGAAAAATAGGTCTAGATTTGATTTTTTTGTGTTTATTTACTTGTTCGTAAACACAAAACTACTTAACTGAATTTAAAAACTCATTTACCTATAGAGAGCTACATTATCAACGAATAACATGGGCTATTATTTATCCTAAAAGACCCTTGCAGTGCTGGGGCAGGTCACTAGTTCATTAAAATAACTAAACTATACATTTAACATTACATTATTTTTAAAATTAATAACACGAATTCGAAAATTAAATAATATGATTTAACTTTTTTTTATTTATGAATAAGGGGGTATATAAATATTCATTTATTTTATTCTGTTGATACTTCTAGGTAGTTGCAAAAATTCATTTTCCAATTTCGTCAATATAAGGATAGTGCTGACTTTTGATGTAGTGATAGTAGTATAAGAACTTTTTCTGTTTTTTTTTAATAATATGTTTTACGGCTCTGGATGCTAGGCACTTAAATCATGGTACCATTTTTCCACTTAATTTCCTAAAGAAGGAAGAGTAATGATTTGTGGTGTGTGAATAAATATAATGTAATTATTTAGTATATTTCACAGCATTATTATTTTATATTAGTAGGTTGTAAGTAACTAGGTAACTATAATTCTCACTAACTGTAAGGATTTTTTACTTTTTTGTCTACAATACGAATCCTGGTTATCCCGTTTAGTAAACATATGTATATATATACATATATAATGCATGTATGTGTGTGTGTGTTAATAGGCACTGATCAACTTGTTTGTGTCCGTTACAGGGCTCAGCAGATTCCAACTACTCTCAACCATCATCGGAACTGTCGCTCGACGAAGACAAGGAGGCGCTGCGCCGCGAGAAAGAAGCGCAGGCACTCTCACAGCTCGACAAAGCACGGGTGAGACGGCGTTTTTATACATCTGAATATAACTACCGAACCCTACTACTAACAAACCCCAAACATACAAATCTGATCAAGAATTTGAAATTTATAATGAAATAAAGAAGCTCACATACATATTTATTTATAAATTTACCCTTTATTACGCACTTTATTCATTCAGATTATAAAATAAAAAAACATTATCAAGAAGCCAAGCTTTGGGTTTAATTTCAAATATATACTTATCTTGACATTTAACGTCTAAAGAAAGATGGTTTAATACCGATTACAATTGCACTTTTTCTATAACTATTTACTGTTGGTGGACAAATATCATATTTATATTTATTTTATCCTTATATTCGCATATAGGGTCATATACGTTATATAAATATGTCAAGTCTTGCAATCCATTTCTTGCGCTACAAAAATTTGTGAGAGTTCATTTTAAACCATATCAGTTATTTTAGTTAGTATCTATTCTCCAACAACTTTGTTTTAAATCGTTCTCTAAACAATTATCTATCAATATTTATAGTGACCGTATTAGTATTCTCTCTCTTCTCATCTCTTCTCTTCTGTTCTCGGGACACTAATTCATGCATTCTCTTCCAGCCAGCTCTATTCCGGGCTATATCTTTGACTTCCCTAAACGAAATATAAACCTAGTGTTTTTTTCATCTGTTCCATGTAATCATTTCTCGGTCTTTCCCTTTCTCTTTTGCTCGCTATTTTTCTTTTCAGTGTGCTCTTTAAAAAAGACGCCTTATAAGACGCCCCTTTGGCCCCTTCTATTCTCTATTACTTTTATTAATGTCCTTTTTTCATTCACCCTTTTCAAGACTTTCAAATTCGTTATTTTTTCTCTCCGTATCAGTATCAGAAATCATTATTTCTATAATAATTATAATGAGTTCACAATAACCGGCAAATCAGTTACGGAGTTATAAGGTAACAAATATAGAAAAAATACAACCGAATTGAGCACTTCTTGTATCACTCAACATGTGATGCCACTCGAATATGAGTAAAAATAGAACTATACGAGTACTATGTACGAACTACAGTAATGATACGTAAATACATTGCAGTAGAGTTTTATGATGGTGCTTGGTTGTCTCTGCTTGTCCAGTGATGACCTTGACATGAAGATTGATAGATATATTTTTTATACAACTTAAAATGGCATACAAGCTGACGGCCCACCTGATGGAAATTGGTAAACGTTGCCTATAGACATGAACAGTACTGTGGACATAAGAGAAAATACTGTTTCGCCCATGATACACCCCATGCGTTGCCATTCCTGAGGACTCAGGCGCTATTATTTAGATATTATTATGAATGTTTTTCTAGTTTTCTCTTCATCATCGACATCATCATATCAATCATTATCTGCTCGCTGCTGAACATAGGCCTCCCCTATTGGGTTTTTTTGCCAATAGGTGCCATGCTTAGCAGGGTAGTTGACAACTGCAGTTAGATTTCTGGTAACTTTTAAGAGAGATACTGCTGGGCATTCCTGAACAATTAAATTCTCTTAATCGCTTCTTACGACACCCACGGCAAATTAAGGGAAAGTCCTTTCTATACTGGGACTAGACTGATACAATACTTATTTAGTAATAAGAATCATAAGATTATAATGTATATTTTTTACAATTTCCAGTCGAAGCCCGTCGCGTTCGCAGTTCGCACAAATGTGTCCTACGATGGCACGATCGACGACGATTCGCCCGTGCACGGCAGCGCTATCTCCTTCGAAGTGCGGGACTTCCTGCACATCAAGGTAAGCCCGAGAGATTCATTGTTCAATTTAATTCTTCTCAAATTTCGAGACACTTATATAATAACACACAATACACTTATATGCTTTCAAGGTGTGGAGCAGATCCAATCACTTTTTTCTCTTGTGAGATTCTTATATTGTTTTAATAAAGTTACGTTCTTACCAAGAATTTATCAGCATTTGATATGAAATATTCGAATAGTATATGCGCAAAGTTGTTTGCGTGGTAGAATCTGAAACAAACATATTAGCAAAAGAACCAACATAACCCGAAGGATAGGCAAGCTGAAGTAGCAATAGACTGATCACATAGCTCGATCACATATCGACAACCGATTGAGAAGAAATGTTCTTTAGTGGCAACTCCGTACGGGCAAACGCAATGTAGGACGATTGCCCACTAGATGGAATGACAATCTCAGTGCAATCAATTGCAGTTGCAGCGAGTCAGTGGATGCAGGTGGCTCAAGACCGTTTCTTATGGTAGTCTATCGGGGAACCTATGTTTAGCAGTGGGACCTATGTGTAGCAGATAATAGCTGAAATAATAGTGATGATGATTCGAATAGTATGGATTTTAAATTGTGCGTTACAAAGCTAATAAGTACGATAGCAGAAAGAGATTTTTTATGTTATGATAACGTTCAAGTCAGTAGATTTTGTATGGGCATCATAGTATCTGAAAATATCTGCTAGAAGCACGGCTGGTGTTTATATATATTAAACAATGGTCTTTTCTGTAGTCATTTCTTATAATATCCTAGGATGATAAGGAGTAAGACTCTTAAGATTTTTTGTAAATCAATTCTCTACTACATTTTTCAAGCAGGTGGAATGGCAAACAACAAGAACAAGTCCATGGGCTGATCTTCAGATGATTAGAACACATCGTGTGTAATACCTATGATATAACTCATTTTTGAAAACTATTATGTCTTTGTACCCTATAATTTAAATGGCATACGCCACTATTCATACTAAAAGCAGTTACACGACAGAAACTTGAGTAAGACAAAGACCAAACAGACGACTTTTTTTTTAAATCTCCTTTTTTTAACGACCACTAATTGTTTAACTTTCCACCATTCCAGGAGAAGTACGACAACAATTGGTGGATTGGGCGTCTCGTGAAAGAGGGCTGCGACATCGGCTTCATCCCGTCGCCGGTGAAGCTGGAAACGGTGCGGGCAGGGCTCGCGGCCCGGGGACGGTACCCGCGGCCGGCCTCCGCCGCCAACCTCGCGACCGCACCGCCCCCCCTCCCCAGCCGAGGTAGCACACCCCCCACGCCCGGTACGTCACGCTCACCTTCATGCTTCATGCAAATTTAGTTGTGATGTTAATGCTTCTTGCTATTGCATAGTGATTATAGATTATTAGCAATCAGTGACTAAACTGCACTACAATACTTAAGACATTTGGAAAGATTTCAAATACTGCATTTGGAAATTTTAAATTAATAATTAAATTCGTTTGGAGATACTGTTCGTTACAATTCTCCAATTTGTGCCTACAAACATTTTAATGCCCGGCTACGCAAAAGCAACTCTTTTCCTGTTGCAGGTAGTTATGGGCAAGTTGCCCATGAATACCGTTGAATTAATTACCGTTGCCCTGGGCAACGGTAATTTTTCTTTTCATCAGGTGGGCTGCCTGCTCGTTCATCTCTCTAACAATAAAAGAAATATTCGAAACGTCTTGATTCGATAAAATTCTATAGAAAAAATTGGGCATTCTAATTTAAACTACACAAAGTTGAGAATACTGTAGTTGGATTATTTTTTTTTTTTTGTGATTAACACCTTTGTACATGTATTTATTCTAAAAATTGTTTAAGTAATAATAATATTAATATTTATTTAATCAGACAACATGTGGTCCATTGTGTTAATTATAAATTGACTTAACCTATGTTAGTAAATGAGCGATCGTGACGCTCTTGCATTGATAAACTGCCCCACCCAATATTTTAGAATGGGACAGTCCATTAATGACTAGGGTCTTGTTTTTATATTTCTGTTACGCAATTATTATTATGTAAATAGATAAAAGACTGTAAAAGCACAATTCAGAGGTAGCACCTGATGGTAGTGATTATAGAAATTTTACACGTGTAAGTTTTTATAATAAAAATACTACTATAATAAAAAATGGTATTTTTGGCGCAATAATTTTGTTATAATTGTTTTATTCTATTATATTTAAGAAATAACTGATTTATTGATGGAAACATTCAGGTCATTTATTTTAAATTATTTTAACCGTCTTTAAAAGAAAGAAGTTCTCAAATCGGTGGTATTTTTGTGTTCTTTACTTCATAATTGAAAGATGTGATTAACTTAAAGATTAACATAACTTAATTGTAAATTAACAATAACATAAACATTTTCTGAATAACAGTTTTGAATATATATGTTGGATTTTTAATATATATATATTTGGAATTGGAAAATTCTACTTTTATCTGAAAGGATATACTTATTGCTTGATCTAAAAAAATTTTATCAAAATCGGTTCAGCAGTTTAGTTTTTAAATCTAAAACTAGTATTTACTAGAATCGAAGTTGATTACTTTGTAAATTTTGAATTATTTTATGGGTACGATATCCTTTAATTTATTTATTTTATAAAAAGTTACCTTTATTTAGTAAATATCAATAATTGTAACTTAACAAAACGTCACGAAATTAAACATATACGCGCTATTTGAAATAGTGAAAAACATTGGTCATTTTTAATGCGGACCAATAATATATGCGAGGAACAGACTTTACTTTTAAATGGGTGATAATCAAATAGTAACCCCACCTGCGCTGACGGTATATGCTGGCGGGGCACCAGTGAGGGGTGATAGATGAGGATGAAAGCATCGTGAAGAATTCCACGAGAAGTAACCACGATGGTTTCCAGGGGGAACCACGTGGATATCGACCTGATTAGTAACATTACTAGCAATGGAGCTGATTAGATCCCATCGCTAACAATCCCTTCCCCCCAGTGACACAGACTTGAGCACGAGTGGTACAGACTTATAAATCTATTATAATGTGTGAACTTACTGTTTATCTAAAAAAAAAATACATTTCTTATGCAAAGGAATTATTATATGAAACAATAAACTAATTTATTGCTTTTTTTATGAGATTTTTATTTAAAGTTTTTTTTTTTATTTATTAAAGGTATTTCGTCCGTTTTTTTTTTTCAATTTTAATAATACAGATTATACTAGTTTAATAGCCTGACAATTGGTGACACTCTGACACTTAATTAGTTTAATTTATATAGCTGCTTTGTGCCAATCCGTACCTACTTAGTCACGCGATGTGCATACCACATATACAGGTTTTAAGGAACACCAATGCAATCCTTTGAAGTGACAATTTTATCCTTGATACTGGATTACCTATTTATGTCCAATTTTGGTAAAAAAAAATAAAAAAAAAATATAATTTTTATCATATGATTGAAGACTGAGAGAACTTTGCCATCAAAACATGTGAATGAATTTAAATACAAAACAAAAATATTATATCGGTTTGAAGAGTGGGATGTGGCAGCAAAATTACAGCGTACGGAGGCATAATATCTTAGTCCTCAAGAATAGCAACGCATGGAAGCTATCATGGGCGATATAGTACTCTGTTATGTTTATAGTACTGCTCATGTCTATAGGCGACGGTTACCACTTTCCATCAAGATAGCCATCAACTTGTTTGCTATTCTAAGTGGTATAAAAAATAATATAAAAAAAAGTTCTTCTCATTAGCATTATTATTGTAATTAATTTTAATTTCTGTACACAGACTAGATCTTACAGTAAATGAAAGAAATTTATTGCTGAAATGCAATTAATATATATATAAATAATACTTTATGTCCTATGCCCTAAACTAGTGCTACACTATTGACAGATTAAACCGTATTAGTCAAAAAAACAAAATACCGTACGTCACTATTGTTATTCTTACTCTATTCCACCTCATAGTGTCGCTAGCAATAACGATTCTATAAAGATCGAATCGATTCCCACTTATCTAGTAGGATTGAATTAATGAAAACTCTTTATCGTTCCCTTTAAAGAAGGACATAGATTATAAAGATTAACAATATGTACACAAACAAAAGTAATAATTTATTATGTAAACTTAAAAACAAGATAAAGAAGCAACAATGGGCGGCCTTATCGCTAAATTTAAATCAATTAAAATTTGTTATACCCAAACAAGGTTGTACCCAAACATTGTAACAACTCTGTATTATGTACATGAATGCAGTATAATAAATAAATAGTGATCTTTTCCAAGCAACCTTATTGATTGATTATTCTTATAACAAATAATACACATGGTGTATTTGTTTTATTAAAATTGTCCATGTATCCTACTTTTACCAAAGGATTGCAATGTTATCCATAAAATCCTGTCTGTACACATATACACATAACCACTTTGTCACACATGAATGGTATACTGGTGGTATTTGATGGTATTTCCTGGTTCTAGCACTCACTCTTGCCATGTTTTCAGATGCTCCTAACTTCTGTCGAGGTAAGATCACTCACACATGTAAACACCGGGAAATGTTGTCAATTGTCACTAGATTGTCTATAATTAAATATATGATTTGGGCCTTGTTATCTATAATTTATATTATGTAAGTTTCTATTAAAAAGAAAAAAAAATTTACAACTGTAAAAAAACCTTACTTTTTATTTTCATATTGTCCCATTATCCATTACATTGTACATACACTTCAAATAGTTTGTATATATTTATTTATTTATATATATATATATATTTAATTTATAAAACGTAATAAGTTTTCTTTTATCTGTCTACCTGCCCAAAATATCTATTTTCTAGTATTCAAGTGATTTTAAATGTATTTACGTACAACATGAAGTATTCTGTTACTAACATATTTCGAAATAAGTAAATATTGTTTCGCAAGAAAACGTCTTTAGTCACGATTGCATCTTCTTGGAGAGTTTTTGAAGAAAAATTAAATGGGCTTAGAGAAAATTCGATATTTTTTTTGACATTATAGTATTTATAAGGCGTATAACGTACGTACATATAATACGATATATCAATGAAGGTACGTAAGGCATTGCATGGCAAAATGTATTAAAAACAGACACAAGTTTGTGATTGGTTACAAATAAAAGAAATCATACCGATTTGGAGAAACAATATTTGACAATTGGGTGAAAATTAAAAAAACGCACCTGGCAACCTTGGATTCGTTTTAATATTGCGTGTTTACATCTGATTAAAGTGTTTACATACGTAATTTGCTTCGTAACGAGCAATTCTTTGCTCCACAAAGAAAAAGTACATTTTCAATCGTTGTAAAATACCTGCCAAGCGTGACAACTACTGACAAAACCCCTCTTTATGGTATATGTTCAGCAGGACAGTTACGGCAGATACGATACAATATTTTGATAATAGTCTGAGATACTCATGCCTATAGGCGACGGTTACCACTTTCCATCAGGTGGGCCGTCAGCTTGTTTGCTATTCTAAGTTGCATAAAAAAAGATAGGCGGGATACATTTACAATAACTATGTACATTAGTAACGCATAGAGTAAAACAGTATGTCATCAACTTCTAAAATTTGTCGACGGACCTTAAAAGTACTCTTTAGGGTCACTCTGTGAATTTATGATCAATTGATAAAGGTATACGATTTCTGAATTTATTAATTAAATTTTATGTACTTGTACCGTGATTGTACATACTTCAGTGATGTAAATGAAATAACAAAACAACTGTTCTATCTATATACTCGTACTAGCGGGATATCCTGTCAGCCTTTAACTGTCCACTATTGAATATAAGCTTACCCCCTTGGGGGGTTTTATCAGTTATTAATATATATTCTTTATTGCACTAAAACATACAGTAACAACAATAAGTTAATAACAATGTTAGCAAAGGCGAACTTATCTCTAAAAGAGATTTCTTCCAATCAACCTAACATAGTGGCGTTAATGTATGATAATGGAATGGTAACCCCACCCGCGCTATTGGTATACACCGGCGGGGCACCAGTGAAGAATAATAGGTGAGGAGATGAAGTAGGTCAGTTAGCCCATCGTGACGAATTCAACGAGAATTGTTCGCTATGGTTTCCAGGGGGAACCGCGTGGAGGTCGACCTTATAAGGCATATTGCTAGCAATGGGGCTGTCAAACTCCATTACTAACAATTCCTTTCCCCCCAACATAGTGGCGTAGGAAGTAGTGAGTGGGCAGCAGTAGTGCAAGACAAATTAAAATAAATATTTACATAAATTATAAATATAAAATAATTCTACGCTTGGTAGGCGGATTAGCAACCGCGGTTAGGCTTTGGAGATGTTTTAAGTGGGACGCTGCTGCCCATCCCTCGTTCTTTCATAGTCGCCTCTTACGATACCCACGGGAAAGGAAGAGGTGGCTTGTTCTATGCAGGGACCACATGGTTCATTTTTGGCTATTAGCGGGATATCAGTGACGGATAATAAGTGAGGATGAAGCCAAAGCAGTTGGATCTTTTTGTTTACCAGGAATTAAACAGAATGGTTTCCATGGGTTTCGTGATATAAGCTACTTGAAAAGTAAATATATTATAGGGATGCGTAATATATAGCAATATCTATGTATTGTAGTTGCAATATCTATTTATTGGTCCAATAATAAATATTTTAAAAGTCTATTATAAAAAAAAATAATATTGGATAACAGATTTTTAACATATTCGAAAATAGATATCCGACCGATCGAAATGGATGATATGATATATATATATATATATATATATATATATATATATATATATATATATATATATATATATATATATATATATATATATATATATATATATATATATATATATCGGATCAGTATTCATATTACCCATGTTAACAATAAGCGTGTTAATCTTCGTTACTAAGGGTCCCGTCCCTCATGTACGTGAGACTAAATTCAAGCTTTATAGGACGTCGCACTAACGCATACTTTCTCCCAGCAGGTGAGGACTCCGATTCGGCAGGGCGGGGCCGAGGAGCGGGTGCGCTGCCCGCTGGCAAGGACAAGCGGAAGCCGTTCTTCAAGAAGCAGGAAGCGTGCACCCCCTACGATGTGGTGCCATCCATGCGGCCCGTCGTCCTCGTCGGACCCTCGCTCAAGGGCTACGAAGTTACGGATATGATGCAGAAGGCGCTGTTCGACTTTCTAAAGAGAAGATTTGAGGGCAGGTCTGTCATTGATAACGAATATAGGTTGCTAACTTTACTGTAACATACCTATAGGTAATTTAAACGTACCTAAATTATTAGATGTTGCAGTAAAACCAGTTTTTATTTAAATGAGTTTTTACTAGGTAAAAGTAGTTTTTGCTGCAATAAAGCAAATGTTTCTTAAGAAAATAGAATTTACCTACCGCTTCATCATTCACTTGAATGTACGTATTCGTTAGATGCAACGGATTTATTACTAGATGAAACGCCTTTTAGACGATTTAATTATAGTTGACA
Source organism: Galleria mellonella (assembly GCF_026898425.1). NCBI lineage: Eukaryota > Metazoa > Arthropoda > Insecta > Lepidoptera > Pyralidae > Galleria > Galleria mellonella. Next base: position 5,473,173 of record NW_026442176.1, read on the forward strand.
ATTTTTGGGTCCATCTGCACCTAAACCTACTATCATATAATTTAGTCTACCCACTAAAAGTTATAGTAGCTGTAGTTATTTGCCGACTAGTTGCTAACACAAACGTTGATTTATCTAATAGAGGTATTAGAATAGTATTAAATCATAGACAAAGTATTTAAAAAGGAGCGCCTTAATTTCTGAATACACATATAACATTGCAGGATAATAATAACACGCGTGATGGCGGATATATCGCTAGCGAAGCGTTCTCTGCTCAACAATCCGTCAAAAAGAGCGATAATGGAACGATCCAACTCGCGTTCCACGTGCCTCGCTGAAGTCCAGGTAATCAAGTGTTAATTATGTTACAGGATTATCATCACGAGGGTGTCTGCCGATATATCGCTGGCAAAGCGATCGTTACTCAATAACCCGCCAAAGAAACCGATTATGGACAGGTCAAACTCGAGGTCAAATTGCTTAGCCGAGGTTCAGGTGCGGTGAACAAAGATATGACATTCTGGCAGTAGTTAGAGCTTTCAGCTCCTAATATATATAACCTTTCCATGAGTTTCTTAGAGACACGGGCCGTTTGTTGTTGGTGGTCAGTGAGGTATATAAAATCTGTATGATTTTTGATGCAATTGATTGAAATGTAAAGACAATATGCAAATAGGAATCAGATATAGATGAAGTAAATAACCTCACAGAAAATAAACCTAAAAACATTTAATCTTCAATTTAGAATAAACTTACAATTACAATAACATTAATTGATATAATTTATCTTACAAACAAATCATAAACCCATTTCAATGGAGCTTTTTTGAAAAATGGAATAAAAAATAATGCACCAGAAAAAATATGTAAATGTAAAAGAGAAATTTAAAACAATTACAAATACATGCACAGAGTTAGTACGTGTTATATAAAAGACACTAATATAATAATAAGAAAAAATGTATCGACCAAAGACCCACCATCAACAACTCTGTCTTTCAGAGACTACTAACAGTCCCCAATTCTCATAACAGTATTTCGTAAACTGCTGATTAACAAATAATGTATGTATCAAATATATATCATCGTCCATTCATCACAGTACATACATACTGGAGATTGCTTTACGTTGTAGTTTACTTAGCTTCCATTCATACACATCATACATTTGCATTGTATTGAACTAATCAAAAATTCAAATTGTAATTACTCCAGTTACTAAAGATTGAAATATTTTAAATTATGTTTTTTTTTTCACATCTTGTTTATAAATCTAACACAAATACTAACTCTTAAATTTAATATTAATTCATATACCTATATAAGAGATTGTTCAGCACGCCAATTCTACTAACTACAACGAAATAAATATACTTAACAAAATGTCTAATGTTATCGCAAGTCATATTTATAAAAGAATTTCTCTTATTACAGGCTGAAATAGAACGGATATTCGACTTGGCAAGGACCCTACAATTGGTAGTGTTAGATTGCGACACGATAAATCATCCCTCGCAATTAGCCAAGACGTCCCTGGCGCCTACTATTGTATATTTGAAGATATCTAGTCCAAAGGTGAGAAGCCTCTAACAGTATAAAGAGTATTATCATTATACCAGCCTTTAACTGTCCACTGCTGAACATAAACCTCCCCCTTGGGAGGTTTTTCCAGTAGTTTCCACGCTTGGCAGGGGATTGGCAACCACAGTTAGGCTTTAGAGATGTTTTAAGAGGGACGCTGCTGCCCATCCCTCGCCCTCCCTTAGTCGCCTCTTACGACATCCGGGATAGGAAGGAGTGGTTTATTCTATGCCAGACCGCACGGCTTAGACCAGTAATAATAAATAAATATAGATACAATTATAGAAAACATATTACTCTGTGAATATTCCTTCTGTAATGCTGCCCATAATACAAGTATTTATTAGCGACTCGTCTACATACATATCTATTTTTTATTAAATAAAATGTTTCTGGCTATTAATGTAGTTTCCTACGAGTGAAAGAATTTTTATGATCAGTAAAATATTTTTCTCAAACATGCTTGGAAATGTGAGCATTATTTTGACAATCTTCTTAGAGATAAATCAAAATTACCGTACTGTGCAGATACATGCGGGCAGCGGCCGGCAAAAGTTGTATGAAAATTCATAACTGTCGTGTATTGCGGCCAGATAAATTACTATGTAAACTCATATCTGTCCTATAATTTAAAAATGGAATGACCTTGTACTTCGAAACATGGCTACTAAGGAGGTAACTAATACAAGGTTTTATTTAAATTTTGAACTGGCTTGCAAATAGAAAGCTGTTTATTGAAAAAAAAAAAAAAAACAAAGGAACATTATGGTGCGTGAAAAATTATTATTGTTCGTTATTCGTCATTGAACTTAAAAAGTAAAATTGTAGTTTTTGATTTCCGCGCATTGTTTGAGAAAAGTACTATACAAGCCTTGGCCACAACTAGGCATTCATGGACTCACGTATCTGTGTATTTGCATGTTCGTCCATCAATGCCTCAGTTGCTGGCCGCTGCAGTAATGTACTATTAATTTATCCATATGCCTATTGTAATACGTGTAAATACATACTACGCACAATTATTTGATCCTACATACATACATACTTGTATATAAGGACCGTTTTTATGGCAATCTGTGAAAACTATGTTCAACAGTGGACGAATAATGACTTATATAAAATAGGTTTGTGGGCGATAAAAGAAACCAAGATAGGTAATTAGAAATATGTATATTAATAAAGGAAGCTTAGAAAACTAGAGCCGTGAAGGGGAGTCAAAAAAGAACAATAGAAGGAAATGTCAATTGTAAATTTTGAAAATAAGAATACGAAAACTATAAGGCCTTGCAATGTATTTGAGGTCATTGCTCCATCTAATAGGAGGGGGAGGGGTCTTCCTACAATGCGTTTGCCTCTATGGAGATGCCACTTAAGAACCTTTCTTCCTCATCGGTTGTCTGTTCTTCAAGCTACGTGACCAGCTCATTACCATTTCAACTTTATCCTTCCCTTAATTGTAAATAATATTTTGTAATTAAATCTTCCAGGTGTTACAGCGATTGATCAAATCTCGCGGCAAGGGGCAGAGCAAAAACCTGTCGGTGCAGATGGTGGCCGCGGAGAAGCTGTCGCAGTGCCCCTCCGACATGTTCGACGTGATCCTCGAGGAGAATCAGCTCGAGGACGCCTGTGAACACATAGCTGAGTATTTAGAGGTACGTCACATGTATCGAGTCGCAGGATATCAAATTAATTAGACTATCTATAGATAGTTGGAAGTTTCATGTACTTAATTGAATATTTATAGATAATGAATGAAGGAATGACAGAATGAATGAATGAAAACTCTTTATTGTACTCTTCCAAGAATGATACAGATTATAAAGATTATGTACCCAACGAAATGAATAATTAATTATATAAAAGCAAGATAAAGAAGCAACAATAGCAGGTGTTATCGCTAAATAGGGATCTCTTCCATGCAACCTTAGGATGGAGAGGAATAATCAAGTTTTGTGTCTGGTCAAGGCGTAACAGTAAAATAATAAGACTAAAGAAGGAGAAAAAAGGGCTAAAAATAAATTTTAATAAACAATATAAATAAAAAATATATTTACACATGATAATAATAAAATACTTATACTAACATAAATAAACACAAATAATAAATAAATAAATAAATAAATAAATAAATGATCAAACATATATAAAGCCAGATATACTAATATATATTAGGAACTACGACGGAGATGATTTTGTTCAATAGTAACTTAATAATTTAAATATATATATATATATATTCTTTATTGCACTTCAACAATATACGAGTATGCGACGATTAGTGTAACAACTTGTTAGCAAGGGAGGGCTTATCTCTGAAAGAGATCTCTTCTCCAGCCAACCCAGTGTAGTTAGAGAGAGAATAATTTAATTATTATATATTTAGAAAATAAATGTACTTTAAATAAAACTTTATTTATTGTATTTCTTAAATGAAATAGACACTTAAAAATGGTTACTTATTATAGTTATTATAATTTAAAATTTCTTATTTTGAACCATGATTATAATAAAATATTATAAAATTTAATTTAATACTGAATTAAGAGCAAAGATATGAAATTCTATTGTAACAAAGTCTAAATGTTTGTTTCGGCATCACGCAAAAACTACTAAACCAAATTGGATGCAGTTTCCATAGTTATGTTCCTGAAGATCTTATTTAAAATCTGGTCTATGTTTTATTTTGATACATTATCTAGAAGTGGTCGATCTAATTGGTTTTTCTACCTCTGAAATCTACGGGTACTAAGTAGCGAACAACGAGCTAGCTATAAGTAAAAAATTTGCGACACAAAATTATATTATATATATAAAAATAAAATAGTTTTAGAATGTGCAAACAAAATATTAGTACGGAATCCTAAATATTAATTAATTAAGTTTACTCGAACAAAAATTGATATTGTTTAGACGTACTGGCGCGCGACGCACCCGCCGGCGGCGGCGACGGGCCCGGGCGGCGCGGGCGCGGCGGCCGGGCTGCCCGCGCGCGCCCTGCCGCACGCGCACGCGCACGCGCTGCACCACGCGCACGCGCAGCCTGGTGAGTCCACGCACGCACGCACGCACGCACGCACTCGCGCCCACGCGCCCACGCGCCCACGCACACTACATTACTACTCACCTACGTTGCGTATGACTACCCGCTCTCGTTTTATCTTTCACCATCACTTGACGAGAGATGAGTGTGGTACGCACATTCACTACCGCTGACTGATGACTGACTTACGTTACATATAAACTACCCACTCTCGTTTTATCTCTCACTATGAGATAGCAAATGATATTATGATATAATGGGCATAACAGTTCACACGATTCAACGAATTAATAAGTAATAAATAATTCCTTATTAGGGGATAGATACACAGATGATGAACTGATTCCTTTTAAACTGTGACGAAGATGTTGTTTTAATGTCAATTGATGGTATACAGACGCTATTACTCATACCACTGACACTGTTTAATTAATGATGCTATAACTGCATGCGTAATCGTGTATTCCATCTGTTGATCCACCCGCACACCCTGGAGGACACCGCGAGAGATCTGACTCCTATAACTACGAGAGGGACAGAGGTAATCAACACAAGTATCGCATCAAACAAAATTATTTTATTGTTACATTATTTTGACTTTGTAAAATACATTTAAAAGACTCGTAAGTTCAACAGTTGGATTATTTTTAAAACAAATCGTTTAAGTATTGTCTTATTTTTTAAAAGAACGTGAATTTTCCTCCAATATTTGTATCATAATCATGTTATTTATTTTGTTCATTTTTACTAACGAGGGTAAGCACTGGACTATTAAATGTTGTAATTTGATGTTGTCCCTCCCATATCCTGGACATATAGAACAACCAATAATAATACCCAACTGTCCACTGACTTCCTCCTGTTCATTTCAGTACAAGCCTCAGGACAAGCCCACTAACAGCCGAGCGAAGACCATTATTCCAGTATCCCTATAGCAGACACTCCGCAGATGGCCCCCCATCCAGGTTTTAACCATGTTTCGCGGCTCCCGTCCGCTTAACCAGCTTACTAGCGATTGATTGAGGGTGCCGCTTTACTAATTGTCTCGTTTGATTTTGCAAAATATTTAACCTCAAGCTTCAGGTGGACGTTTTTTTCCTTTAGGAACTCCGTTTCGCTAAGGTCCTTTTCATCAGTTCTCTGTAATAACTCGATCATCAGCCGATCTATTCTACACATAACAGACAAGAAACACTAAGACGAGCCGCTACAGTATGCTTTCGCGTCCAGCTTCGCCGGTTCCGGACTGACCGGCTCCGGGGCTCGCTTACAATATGCTTCTCCACAGCGACGCCGTCTCCGCCACCCACCGCTGACGTCGTGCTGCCGTGTCCCGGCAAAGTGCACAATCCCGGCGAGACGCTGCTGCAGATGTCGCTCAGTCTAGTGTCTTAGATCTTAATCGGTAGCCTTTCGATTACTCGGTCACCGTAAGTCTGGGTGCCCCCGCCCGTCTGCGACCCGCCCGTGTGCCGTTTGCAGTGTGCTCATCCGCCCCGGCTTCCTCCCACCGAGTTTATCCCAGAAGTGCAATTTGGATGATACCCCATTGAGAGAGTCCACGTCTGTTCTCAGACGATTTCTAACTCGGGTTTCTAGTCAGCTGCATGTGTTTTTTTGAGTTTTACAACCGGTAGTTCTCGGCCGGGCAACGGAGGTCCGGCTCGGATCGTACCATAATCGTTTCGATGGTCCGCAGGCGGCAGGCCGCGGGCCGTGCGGCCCGAGCGGCTCGAGGAGGAGTACTACCCGCGCGAGCGGTACCCGCGCTACCCGCGGGAGCCCTACCCGCGCGACTACCACGAGGGCTACGCGGGCGAGTACCCGGCGGGCGGCGAGGCGTACGGGCACGACTACACGCGCGAGGCGTACGCGCGCGAGGAGTACGCGCGCGAGTACGGGCGCGAGGCGGGCTACGCGCGGGACGAGCGCGCGCGCGGCCGCGAGCGCGACGCCGACGACTACGGGCCGTCGCGCCGCGCGCTCAACGCCGTGTAGCCGCGCCCGCGCGGCCGCGCCGCCGCCGCCGCCGCCGCCGCCGCTGCCGCCGCCGCCGCCGCCGTTAGTTTCAACGTGGTGCTTCTGAAACCGGTTGTTTTGCGGTTTCGTGTATCCTTAATATTTTATTGTCGCGCATTCCCCCGGGCCCGCCCCCGGCGGGCGCCGGCCGCCGCCTCGATTCGCTGAGCTTTAGTGACACGCTTCCGCGGGCGCGTGTCCCCGTTTCCGTTTCCGTGTATGTGTAAGAACAGGACGGAGAGACCGCTGCGTGTACGTCGGAGAGAGATGATAGTTTAGGTTAGCGTACTGAACCGCTCGCACTCGATGGTACGGAGCTCGCGTCGATTGTATAAATTTTACATAAAAATAATTTTAGTACCGTTAGATATTATACGTTTCCCATTTTTTGAACATACTCTGTAATTATATTGCATCGTCTGTACTCCATTGTTGCAATCATTTGTAAATAAAATACTTTATATCGATCAGTTTGTATTTCCTTTTGCACAAAATGTTGATTCATAAATCGTAATACACTTATATAGGTATAAATTTCTACATTTAAAAGTTCTCTACTAGGTTATCTAGTAACCCTTTCATTTAGAAAACCAAATACCAAGACCTCCACTCTCACACAGAACACCTGCTTCGTTGAACTCTTATTTCGTATTAGTACGAGTACGTATCATACAGTCCAAGATAGAATGGAAAATTCCTTCCTTTTCCGTGGGAGTCATAAAAGGCGACTAAGGGAACTTAATGGTCGAGGAATGGGCAGTAGCTACCCTCTTAAAACACCATCAAAATCTAACTGCAGTTGTCAATCCGTTTTCCAAGCGAGACCACTACTGGCAAAATCTCTTATGGGTGAAGCCTATGTTTAACAGTAGATAGTTGACAGCTGATACAATGATGATGATGATGATGATGTCCGAATACATTGTACATTGCACTTCAATCACCACAGAAGATACTTTACTTTTATCTTAGACATAAGATATACGACATAAATTCCATTAGTTTAGGTCTCGACGGTATTTGCTTTCTTCAACTTTCACATTGTTTTTAAATGAAAAGAAAGAATATTAATTTACCTATTTAAGAGTTGCAGGTAGAGTTTCTTTATACTGTTTCGCCCATAATACCTTCCATGCGTTGCCATTCCTGAGTACTCAGGTGTTATTCGTCTGTACCCTGTAAATTCACGCCATATCCCACCCTTCAAACCGAAACACAGCTATGCAAACACAACTGCTTTACGATAGAAACACGAATGGGACAGAGGTACCTATACAAACGATTTTTGCACAAAATCTCCGTCTGGTAAGTCAAAGTCGAGTTGATAAATCTGGACAACTAAATAAAATGCATTGAGTAAACATAATTCAGTTTATTACAGACGTTTGCATTCGACGATCTTTAACATCACAAGTGAACGAGTGCGCCATCTCTTCATAAATAAATTAAACATTAGAATATATAACAGATAAATAAGATCTAATTATAAGTAAACGCTCGCTTGCCTCTTTGGTGTCTACTAGCTAAATATATAACATTAGTTATATTTGGTGCCAATTCTGCACTGCTGAACTAAAAGGAAGTCAAATACACGACGATCGAAGTCAAAATATGGGATACACACAAAAAAGAGATCCTCCGATAGAAGTCAAACCAATATCTCCGAGTTTTTTGGTTTGAGTGCATTAGAAATTGCTTCATCTAAAAACAGAAGCAGTCTTGTACACCAATTCAATGGATAGACAATCTGAAACGTTGCTACATTCATTCAAAAATGCACTTAGCCCTTTTGGGCTAAGTGCATTTTTTCGCAATTTTGTGCAATTGCTTTTGCAAGAAATACTAAAAAACATTCGTTTGATGGAACATTCAGTAAAGAGTACTAGTAGAGTCTAGTCCACCAATTCAATGGATTGACAATCTGAAACGTTGCCACATTCATTCAAAAATCCACTTAGCCCAAAAGCAAGAAATTCCAGAGAACACTCGTTTGGTGGAACATTCGTTGTAATCAGGATTTTCATTTGTTAAGAAACTAAACATGAGCATCTTCTGTATTCTAAGTGTGAAATCGTTCAGATTTTATAAATAATTCGATATTTTAGTTCAGTAATGCAATACAATTGGCACAAGTATATACAACATTTTAATAGACGTATTTAATACAATTAGATTTTTTTGCAATTAGGTAACAAACGCAAACTGTAGTGAGGTGAAACTTTTTGTGGACTAGATAACAACTATTCTATTTGATGATATAGCCTGAATACCCAGAAGACAGATATGTAACTATGACAAGGAAATGTAATTATGAGCTCATACATTGTTGGAGTACAGTAAAAGCTCTTTATTCGCGGGTTACACGTTCCGTAAATATGCCGCGTATACAGATACCTTAAATATAGACAGCCGAAGCACTTATACAGTGGCGTTAGCATTTGACAACGTACTTTAGATGTAGTTGTGATAAAGTCTGTTTTACTTTTTTCTTAGTCCATTTGCTGTCTCGTTTAAAAAAGATACATAATCTTTTTTAATAGTATGTACCGATTAGATCCGCGAATATAGGAATTGGGTCGCAATTTTTTAATCCTCGAATAGTGAAAACGAGAATAAGGAGCTTTATTTATTTAGCAAATGGTCTTACTTTAAAGGTAAGTAGGGTCAAATTGACCTATGTGGCTTTATAATGAGACTTAATACAATTAAAGGCTTTGAAAGAAACTATTTGATCATTTATACATGTTTTTATGTCATAACAGCAGCAAGGTTTTCGATCAACTTTTAAATCGTAATTGAACGATTTGATAAAACGCTAAATGTTTGAAGTGAAACCATTCAAATATCTTGAGGGCCCATAACGTATTGCTGTCATAAAAGTCCTTTTTATAAAGTTTAAAGTTTCGTATAAATAAAAGTAAAATTGTAAAATAAAAGTAAATTGGCAATACTTTGTTATGCTTTTCTCCCAAAAATATCACACTTGTAATAAGTTGTATATCTAGTTCATAGCTGTAATAAATTACCTAAGAAAGAAAGAAAGAAAAATATTTTATTCAGTGCAATGTAAAAAATACAATATAAACAACAAACGAGAAAAAAAATGAGCAAATAAAATGTACATATAATTAAACTTAATTTACCATAATTAAAAATTAACATAAAATAATCATTTTTACATCCAAAAATGCACTGAAATGGCTCCACTCAGCTTTAATGTATGTCCTAGGTGAACATACAGCTGGTTTTCAGTGGCACCAAAAATATATATATAAAAGGGGGGAGAGAGAGGGCACTATTTATAATATTCATGATAATAATTAAAACAAAATTACAACTAATAAATACAAACCAATTACATATACTAGAAAGAACAAAATAGAATAAAATAACATTAATAAATATAAACATTAAACATATATATACAACTACTTTGCCGTAAGATTTATAGGTTAAATAGTACATAGATAATTCTTGTATAGTTTTTTAAAGGTGAATAATGATTTGGCGTTCCTAACTGGCGGTGGAAGAAGTTTTCTTTCTTTCTTTCTTTCTTACCTATATTTGTATACCAACATTTCTTTCTTAAAAGAAGCTAGATATTTTTAATAGATTATTTACTTTCATTAAGTCTATGCAGCACAAATATCAATAAATTGGAGACAATTTATAATATACACATTATTTCTCAAAAAAGCTGAGGATTTTTGCAATTTTTTTTTTATCATACATAGAATGGCAAACAAAGCCAACGGCACACTTGATGGAAAGTGGTAACCGTCGCCTATAGACATGAGCAGTACCATAGACCTATACTGTTACACCCATGATACTCCATGTGCTTTACCATTCCAGAAGATAGAATAGAAAATTGCTAGAATTATTCAATGAAATTATAAACTTTTTTTGGCAGAGACAAAATCGTATGACCTTTACATATAAAAGTTTTACTCATGTCAATACACAACATAAACGTCGTAAGTTACTTAAGCTGATCCATTAAAGATAAGTCACTCACATGAGTGTTTACCAAATGTATCATAAGTCAATTACATGTTACATGAATACGACTTACAGATGTAAATGTAACCTATAAACAATCTCTGCAAGGCCTGGAGTTAAAAAATTCATTACTCAGTAATTAATGACCAAATCTCTACAAATAGTACCATATACACTGATTAGCAACTGAACAAATTTATATATATATTTATATATATATATATATATATATATATATATATATAAATTTGTTATATATATAATATGAGGAGGTAAATAGTTCTGTTTGTTTATACTGAAAATTATTGAATCTAACTCCATCAATTCACAAACTTAAAGATAACTCATTATAAGGTCAATTTACTTAGACAAATGACAAATAAATCAACGATAGATACATTTTCGCTATCACATACATGAGAACAAGACAACAACGTTTAGCGTCTTTTTCCTTGATTCTGCGTGTGATATCGAAAACGTTTGTTTCAAGTCTGTCAAGTTTCACACCAAATTATACTTTGTTCGTATTAACAATAAGAGTTACATTTCTATTCAATGTACACAACGCGTGTTAGTAAGCTGCATATTGCAATATCTCTTTGGTTTCACACTTCATATTAGAGATTATACCGTACGTTATCCGTTATTAGCGTCCAATATTTACACTATACAAAACTAAACCTTATTTACACTGCACAAGAGTCGCTTTCTCACTGTCCTTTTACAACCTGGGTTGGATATAGCTTTGAGACTGCTGACTATGTTTAGTCAGATGTAAAGATAGTCGTTTTTGGTCTCTTTACAGTAACTAATGCTTGGGAACTTGTATACAGGGCTGTATCTCTTCTCGGCTTCGGCCTCCAGAGACAGCGCCGAGAGAGCTCTCGAAGGTTCGTCTTCTTCCTCAGTGGGTTCGGGGGGTGGGAGGGCTCGAGGGGGGAGCGGTGGGGCGCGCGGGTTCCTCCTCACTCGGAAGTGGCAGTCAGAGTCTGCTGGCCACGCCCGTTGCACTTGAAGCGGGAAATCGTCTGGATGCAATTTTCTCTCGCACTCCTGTGATGGACACACCTGGAAAGACAGATATTTCAATGAATATAATATAATTTTGATACTTATCTGAAATCTACATATATGTACATATAAAAGGGAGGGCGAGGGATAGGCAGCAGCGTCCCTCTTAAAACATCTCTAAAAGCGTAACTGCGGTTGCCAACCCGCCTGCCAAGCGTGGCAACTACTGGCAAAACTCCCCTTTTAGCGAAGCCTTATGTTCAGAAGTGGACAGTTAAAGGCTGAAATAATAATAATAATTAAAGTTTTGTATGGGATTCGCTACTTCTTCGGGTTACTTTAGATAGATGGCGTTGTACATTTTTCTTTAAAAAAAGGACATAGACTATTTTTTAACCCGGGCACTAGGCAATGTCGTAGTTATAAGCTAGTTTGTAATACTTTTCTAAATGTAACTTGGAATGCAGTCCCATCTGATGGTAACTGATAATTGTCGTCTGTAACATGAACAACACCATGGACATACCAATATTGAGCTTTTTTAGATGAAATTAACACGACTGTCAGATGGTACAGTGACGCCATCCTTGCCAGCATTAGTTTTCCAAATCACATCACATCTAAATATAATCAGCACCATTTTGAGGCAAATGTAAATAGACTATTCGAGGGCCATCACCGCTTTCCATCACGTGAGATTTAGATCAATCGCGGAGTTCTTTTAATATAAAAAAAACCTGAAAAATAAAGTGAGAATTTTTCGAATGACTGTCTCATCTAATTAGAAAATAAAGCACTAACCTCATAGAGCGAGAATCTCTCCACACCTTCAGTGGAGTCATAGCAATGCAGCAAAATAGCTAGTAGCTCGTCGACGGTGGTTCGCTCGCTGGTCAGCAAGCATTTATATTGAGACGAGGACATCAGAGCCGAGTCGTATATCTTCACAAGTCCACCGGGCCGCATTTGTAAAGAAAATCTGAAAATTAATAAATACTAATAAATATTACTGGAAATATCATATGGCGCCATCTATTTTAAAGTAAGTAAAGCTTGTAGTTTTTTTTTTAATGGGTGATAATGGAATGATGGCCACGTCAGCATTATCGGTCTACATTGGCGGAGCACCAGTGAGGGATGATAAGTAAGGATGAAAAGGCAGGTCAGTTAGCCCATCGTGTTGAATACATCTGGAATTCAGCACGATGGTTTCCAGGGGAGGACCACGTGGAGATCGACCGTACATGGTAGATAATGGGACTGGTAGTCCGCATAAGTAACAATCCCTTCCTCTGAAGGTCTTATTATTTAGTTGGAATGGCCATTATCTTAAAACCTTTACAATTTTAGTTTTTAACCCATACCTTTTAAAATGAAACAATATCGTTAATTTAAAATTTAGATCACTGAATTTTAAACATTTATTCGAATTCGAATTTTTCTTTCTGGCCAGTATTGGTTTTATAGATATAGACAAATCCTCCTAAATCAAGCTACGCAATACCAACAATCGACAGACAACTGCCGAGTAATATTTCGAAACAATTCATTAGCACATCTAGTTCACAACAACAGTCCAAACTGTCAGCATGGTGGAACACGATACATATGGTCAATAAACTGGCACGGGATCTTTTAAGTTTATTATCATCTCTCATGTTTACGGTACAGGAATAGAAAGGCCGGAAGAGGACAGAAAAACGACAAATGCGCTTCTTTTTTCGGCGGCTAGCCGGTGGTCCGCGGCGAACGAAGAGTTATGGTGAGATGATTATAAGATGTTCCGAGGAAACTGGATGAATGTGATTTATGTGTTAAAATCGCGAGTTGGAACTGCAAAGGTTGGAAATTTATCGATTTATCTTACCAGTATTTAGTAGCCGTAGATTTCACCATGATTTTTATATTATTATTGTAAAAGTTAAAAAAATATTTATAATAGAAAATATAGTTGAACGCAGTTATTGACACATGTTCGTATGTTATTGTCTGATATATGTTTATGACTTTGTACGATTTAGAAAATGCAATTTATAAGGTGTTAAAACTTCCAATAGATTTCTAGTACGGTATTTAGTCAATAGATGGGGTTAAAATTGAAATTGTGATATAATGCTCTTGCAGGGTAATGTAATTACCCTGGCACTATGTTTTATAAATAACTTTACCCGTAAACCGATTTATTTTTGTATGTCGTTGTAATTGCGACTAAGGTCGCAATTACATGTTCTTCTCGTAGTGAATAATTACTTTTGTTTCTCCTGTCATTTCGGTGTATTTTTGAAGCATCGGTGAGTAAAGATAAGTTTTATCCAGGAAACAGAATTCCCACTTGTGGGCGTAAGTATTGCTATTAAACTTACTTAGAGTATCCCTTTGGATGGCAAGCTTGCAGCGCCGCGGGCCTGGCATCATCATCCAGCACCAGCGTGGTCCTCAGCCCAGCTGCTCGGACCCGCACCTCCATGCTCAGGTAGAACAGCCTCGGATCCCGGTGCTTCATCCGAAACTTGCCCAGGAGTGTGGCCACCACCTCTCGGGCCCTGGTGCCCCATGTCACGGATAAGGTCTTGTATTCGATATCTGGGCGGAGACAGCGGGCGTACACTTTGATTGTTGTCTGGAATGAAGAAAGCTTTAATTAAACATTTTATTTAATATGTTCGCGGCTGTAGTCACAAGTGGGGTGGTCACAGGTATTTGATAACAGAAACAGATTCACAATTGTAATCCCTGATGGAGTAGTGCAAAGGATTTGCAAATAGTTTCGTAACATTCATTCGACTTGCTTGTATTTCGCTAAGCGTATTAGATTCCAATCCGATAGAAGGCCAGTCTAACGCAGTATCTTAGATTCATAGTCGTATTTTATTTTTTCTCTACAAGTAGGTGTTTTGTTTAGAACTATATCCTTTTCAGACCCAAGATTTTTTTTCTTTCCGATTAAATATATTTTCGTGTTTTGGAGCCAAGCCATCTTGCCGGCATGCACGAGACTACTGCACCACCTAACCGCTAAAATGATTTCTTATTGGCTGGTTTAGAATCTCACTAATCAGGTCGACCTCCACGTGGTTCCCCCTGGAAACAATCGCGGTTACTTCTCGTGGAATTCTTCACGATGGACTAACTGACCTGCTTTCATCGTCACCTATCATCTATCACTGGTACCCCGCCAGCGTATACCGTTAGCACAGGCGGGGTTACTATTGCGTTATACCCATTAAAAAAAAATCAGGTACCTATTATCAATGTATTTTTTAAATAAAAAAGCACCAGAGTATTACTTGAAAAAAGAATTCTTAAAAGTCAAAAGAACTCTACGCCAAGTCCTTTGCGAGGTGGAACAACAATAAATATACTAAAGCAATTAAATGCATTATCACTATACAACCGAATGTGGGCTACACTTCAAATAATAGATAAATAAACAGACAGATAATTAATTATTATTACTCTCGTATTTTATTAGAACATCTCAATAATAATAGGAGTCTAATAAAATTGATATACAGACATTAGAATCTATGTATATATATCGTAATTATTTGTAATTCAATGCATTCAAGCGAATTGATTACTGCGGATGAAACTTTTAGGGTTTCGTAGTCAGTGCAAATTGTTTTATCCTTTAACCTGAATCATCATCATCATCACATCAGCCGTTAAGTGTCCACTGCTGAACATAGTCCTCTTCTATTGGGTGAGGGGGGGGGGGGGTATAAAGTCCTTTGTAAGAGTCACTACTATATACCCTCCTATACTGGGGGGAAAGGGACTGTTAGTAATGAAGACTGAGAATCCCATTGCTAGCATTATACCTAAGCAGGTCGACCTCCTCGCGGTTCCCCCTGGAAACTATCATGGTTAATTCCTGATGAATTCATCATGACGGGCCAACTGACCTGTTTTCATTCTCATCTATCACCCTTCACTGGTGCTCCGCCAGCGTATCCCGTTAGCGCAGGCGGGGTATACCATTTTCACCCATCAAAAACATGCACCAAGTATATACTTACTAGTTTATAGAATAAAATTTTCGTTGCCTTCTTTGACAAATAGACCTTTGTATCAAAACAGTACATCATAATTAAAAAAAAAAAACACATGCAATTTGGTGCAATAGTTTTTGTGTAATCCCTAAACAAACATACACACATACAACAATTAAAAAAAAATTGTTTTGAATTATCATCTTTCTCAATTATATTCTAAATTCAAATTCAAGTCATCTTTATTTAAATAGACTGCTTTACAAACACTTTTAAATCGTCAATTTTTTTATCTACTGCAGTGTTCAGAAGGTTGTTATCTGTTGAGAAGAGCCCGTAAGAAACTCAACAGTTACCTATATACAGATGTCGTACAGTTACAATTTTATTATATGTGTATGGACAATAGACTAATAGTTGTCTTTTTTCTCATTTTTCCCTTTAAATTTAACCTTGCTGGTTACTCTGAATCATAGACTATGTTATTTACTTTTCTAATACAATAAATTATTTGTTATAATATTATTTTATGTATAGTATATATTTATTTTACATATTATGTGTATGTTTACATTAATATGATTATATGTTTATAATATATTAATATATTAAATATTACTTTATGTTTCCTCTATTCAATAATGCGCCGCCTACTTATTTCTCGGTTTGCTCAATGGTTGATTGGTAGAGAACACCATTTAGTTAAGTCCACCAAATGCACATAAAAATCCACTGCGCATTAAAGTTTAAATAAATTAATAAACAAGATATAATATAAAATAATAAAAACAGATCTTATACGCCTTAGATGAAGTCACAGGTGTTGTTGGGCGGACAATTATTTCATTATAACAAATAATAACAGGAAAACAACAAAATACCTCAGCTTATTCTCATACGACGCTGGTCACTGTTGCATTGCTATGTTAGTCATAGAATGCAGTGGCATTCTAGACTAGCGACAGTGCTCAAGAAAATGTCACAATAAATATATCCAGCAAACGTAATGCAACGCTTGGATTGCGGAAAATCAGGTTCTCACGACACTCTGAATGCTGCAGCGAACAAGTACATAGGCACCTAGGGCTTTCACAATCGGCTAATATGCAAACAAATATGGAATGAAACAATTCACAGAACCTATGCTTCATTGCCACGGTATTTGAACAGTTTGTTGGTGACTTATTAACTAGAGGTGTGGATACAAATTAATAATTTAATAAATACATAGCATAAACTAAATGTAATTGTCCCAATGTATATTTCATTTATTTTTAAAACCGATTAGGGCGTTAATAAATACTAACTGATACAATAGCGCTCAATTCTTATAAGTTTGGAAGCATGAAATTTTGCTCCGAAGTCCCTTTCACATTTCTATAACGTAATGAAAAAATAAAAATATTTTTGTAAAATTATCCTGTAGGGAAATACGAGTTTGTATAGAATTTGGGCATTAAATCTCATAATACAAACACGAGCAGTTAAGTAAAGCTATAATAAAAATCACATGAAAATTCCACTTAGATATTTCAATTTCGTAAAAAAAAACAAATGGATAGACTATCAAAATATGAAACATATTTTAATTATAAAAAAAAATACCGAAATAATGTTAAAGTACTCACAT
The DNA here is from genome assembly GCF_026898425.1 of Galleria mellonella. Taxonomy (NCBI): domain Eukaryota; kingdom Metazoa; phylum Arthropoda; class Insecta; order Lepidoptera; family Pyralidae; genus Galleria; species Galleria mellonella. The sequence goes on from NW_026442176.1 coordinate 5,490,433, forward strand.
GAATATTATGAGGATGGAGCGCTAGGCGCATACGCGGCACCGGTACAAGGGCGGCCATGACACGTGCGCACGAGTCGCCGCGCGATCACTACTAATGTTATTATCCTGGAGTAGCGCAGGCGCAGGGCGCCGGATATCGACTCACAGCCCTTACAAAGGGTAAGGGGATACATTACCACCTGTCGAGCCCAGTGAACAGGAAGTCTACACAATTGTGTGGCTACACATCGATTTATTCGCAGGCGGCCGTGAGAAATATACTCGTATTGTCATTGGGGAAGTGCGAATTACAATATTCAACATTTTATTGGATGGGACGCTTACAATTTTGTTATCCTGAATAGACGATTAATAAAAACTAACGATTGAATCTTATAATTTATTGCCAGAGGGAGACTTTGTACAAAAGTCGATTGCTTGGGTACCTCTGTCCCATTCGTGTTTCTACCGTGAAGCAGTTGTGTTTACATGGCTGTGTTTCGGTTTGAAGAGTGGGATATGGCGTGAGTTTACAGGGTACAGAGGAATAACATCTGAGTTCTCAGAAATGGCAACGCATGGGGGGTGTCATGGGTGAAACGGTATACTCTGTTTTATCCATGGTACTGCTCATGTGTCTATAGGCGACGGTTACCACTTTCCATAAGGTAGGGCGTCAGCTTGTTTACCGTTCTAAGTTGTATAAAAAAAAGTAGCTACAACAAACATCAATTTAATTTGATTCTAATATAATCTGGCTTCTCCTTTTGCTAGCAATAGAAATCTATAAGAAATTGTCGGCAAAAATAAAAGGCCCTCACTAAACTTGAACGGACTCTTCGTGGAGGAAACGAAAGAGCAAAAACTGTCGCCGGAAGAGTGAGGAATGCTTGACGTCCGCCACACGGTTGGACTAGCTTCAACCGACTCAGATTATGGTGCATAGCCATTATAGTTATTAAATTGCAAAAAATATAGAATTTATTATTTTATAGTCCCGATATAAAAATAAGTGGTGCTAAAATTTGTCACCTTGTGTGCCCCGACATAGAATGGTACGCCCCTACCTTTCCCGTGGTGTCGTTTTTTTTTATACAACATAGAATGGCAAACAAGCTAACGGCCCACCTGATGGAAAGTGGTAACCGTTGCCTATAGACATGAGCAGTACCATGAACATAACAGAGCATACTGTTTCGCCCATGATACCCCCCATGCGTTGCCATTCCTGAGGACTCAGGTGTTATTTCTCTGTACCCTGTAAATTCACGCCATATCCCATCCTTCAAACCGAAACACAGCCATGTAAACACAACTGCTTCACGGTAGAATCACGAATGGGACAGAGGTACCCAAGCAATCGACTTTTGTACAAAGTCTCCCTCGTAAGAGTCGACTAAGGGACGGCGAGGGATGGGCAGCAGCGTCCCTCTTAAAACATCTCTAAAAGCCTAACTGTGGTTGTCAACTCGCCTGTCAAGCGTGACAACTACCGGCAAAGCTCCCCTTATGGGGAAGGCTTATGTCCAGCAGTGGACAGTTAACGGTTGAAATAATATAATAAAACTTTGTCTGTATCAGTGTATCTCCTAAATTATGTGTGATATTGTGGTGAGAGAAATAATGTTGCTTATGTCATTGATTTTAACAATATTATCAATTACCAGAGCGAGACTTTGTACAAAAGTCGATTGCTTGGGTATCTCTGTCCCATTCGTGTTTCAACTATAAAGCAATTGTGTTTGCATGGTTGTGTTTCGGTTTGAAGGGTGGGATATGGCGTGAATTTACAGGGTACAGAGGAATAACACCTGAGTCCTCAGGAATGGCAACGCATGGGGGGTATCATGGGCGAAACAGTATACTCTGTTATGTCCATGGTACTGCTCATGACTATAGGCGATAGTTACCACTTTCCATCAAGTGGACCGTCAGTTTGTTTGCCATTCTAAGTTGTATAAAACAAAAAAACGATTACCATTCCATAATCACTCATTAAAAAAAAAAAGTTATTACAATAATAGGTACGAAAATTAATATACGATTTTTTTACAGCAGACGATTTTTCTACTGTTTAGGTTATCAGGTAATTATATCAAAAAGATATTTTAATTAAATTTGGAACGCACATTAGCATATAGTTAAAAAAACTACCGTAACTGCCACATACCGACATTAAAGTAACCGAAGATCAAGCAAAAACTTCGCGAGCATTTATTTCCGCTAGAAACCTGCAATCTAACCAAAGTTGACAACTGGACGACATACCTACCCAGTTAGGAAATGTATAAAAAATTAGTTAATTAAGCAATCCTGTAGAAGTCACGGTGACTTGCTGCGTAGATCTACATACCTGTATATGCATACATCATCCGACTAATTAATTAATGTATGACTCATTTATATAAATAAATAAGTACTAAACGTAACAAGAAAATTAGCTTGGTTATTCTCTGCAATATATATATATATATATATATATATATATATATATATATATATATATATATATATATATATATATATATATATATATATATATATATATATATATATATATATAGTATATTAGTATATTGTATATATTATATAGTATATATTATATAGCAATATACTCTGTCAAATTTATCCCCATGTTTCAACTGACCTGTTTTCATTCTCACCTATCATCCCTCACTGGTGCCCCGCCAGTCTATACCGATAGTGCAAGTGAGGTTACCATTTCATAATTATCCATTAGTGGGGAAAGGATTGTTATCAATGGGGAGGTTAGTCCCCACTGATAACAATATGTCTTATCAGGTCGACCTCCACGCGGTTCCCCCTGGAAACCATCGTGACTAATTTATCATTGAATTCGTCACGATGGGCTAACTGACCTGTTTACATCCTCACCTATTATCCCTCACTGGTGCCCTGCCAGCGTATATCATTAGCTCAAGCGGGGTTACCATTCCATTATCGTCCATTAAAAAACAATTATCCATTAAAAAAATTAACAAATACTGCATATCTCGTGTCGGATAGACATCTGCGAAGTACGACTAAACAGTACGAAAATCTGTGAAAGAAAATCGATAAAACTTTATAATTAGAATAGTCTAATACAGTTCCCTTCGACTCAATCCACCTCTCGCTCTATTTCCTCTTGTTTGTCTTACCAACACTGCAATTAAACAATCTAAATATAATTTGCGTACATTACAGATTAGAAATGGCCCATAGCGCATTATTGCTCGATTATATTCGACCCGAGAGGTCGACATGCGGAGCGGAGCGAATCGATTACGTATCATCCATCACAATCGTTTAATGTTGCAACCAGTCTTTATGGCTATCGAATTCTATACACAGTGACACTCATATTAACTCTTCTAATAAAGAAAATAAAGAATATTTTCCTTTGACAAGTTGCCATGGTAAGGCAACGCTACGGGGTTAAATGTCGGATGTCAGATGATGGTATCGGACTACCGTGAAATGTAAGAAAGTTAAGGTTGTCGCTTGTTTGCTGTAAAAAAAAACGTTCAATTGTTTTTGTTTCTCGATTTCAATAGCGTTATATTATTACGTATTACTTTCTGTACGTCTCTGCACTCCTAGTACTTTAGTAACTGAAAGAAATCAAGTAAATGAAACTACTTTGTACAAAAGTCGTTTGCTTGGGCACCTCTGTCCCATTCGTGTTTCTACCGTGAAGCAGTTGTGTTTGCATGGCTGTCTTTTTCAGTTTGAAGGATGAGATATGGCAGTGAATTTACAGGGTATAGAGGAATGACACCTAAGTCCTCAGGAATGGCAACGCATGGGAAGTATCATGGGTGAAACAGTATACTCTGTTATGTTCATGGTACTGCTCACCACTTAAAGAATAATAAAAAACACTAAATATATTATATATTACACATATAAAGTACAAAAGGCGGTTTCGTTGCTAAAGCAATTTCTACCAGACGACCTTTGAATAGACGAGAAAAGAAAAAGGCGGTAGCTATCTAAATAGCAATAAGTATATTGAATGAAAAAAAAAAACGCTCGTATTAAAAAAAACATATGCAAATAATCATAACAATTATTCATTCCTGAGATTGCATAAAGCGCTTAATAAGAACAACAGATTGCTTTGTGTACAGTGCTGGTAACAACATTATGCATATGAAAGTTAATGATTCGAGCGCGTGGTAAAAATGTCGCAAGGAATTATTGCATAAGTTTCTCCTGAAAGCGGATACCGGAGGGGTCCTTGAATAACTATATATGATCCTATAGATTCTTCTTCCTGCCCTAGTCCTTATTTGGGGTCAGCGTAATACGTTTTCTTTTTCCATTCAACTCTATTTACAGTTATCTTACATATCTCTTCTTTCACACACTCCATCCATCTCTTTCTGGGTCTTCCTCTGCACGTATGACCATCCACATTCATACATAATACCTTTCTAACTATATTCCCTTCTTTCCATTTATTATTGTATTTCATATCTATGTGTATTTTAAATAACAAAATTTTCATCGTGCCTCCAATCAAACTGTTTATAATTACTCCTCTCCATCCAAAGGTTGCCTGGAAGATTTCGCTTTTATCGATAAGGCCGCCCATTGTTTTCTCAGTGTGAACATTTCTTGTAATTGTTTGTATCTATTTATATTAAATTAAGTACTGTAATCTTTTGGAGGAAACAGTAAAGAGTATCTATCTATCTATATATCTACATGCCCATACTATGACAAATGACTACTCATCTTCTCCATTATTGGCTTTACTTTCGAACTTCCCCTCAACTCATTCTTAATTTTATCCCTTCTAATCACACCACATATCCATCTCAACATCATCATCATCCAGTAAATTACGTGTTGATGAATGAATAAATAAGTATAGGAGTATGTACTTTATTTGCATTATACAATATAGGGAATAAGCCAGACCACTTTTTTACCAGAGGGAAACTTTGTACAAAAGTCGTTTGCTTGGGTACCTCCGTCCCATTCGTGTTTCAACCGTAAAGCAGTTGTGTTTGCATGGCTGTGTTTCGGTTTGAAGGGTGGGATATGGCGTGAATGTACAGCATACAGAAGAATAACACCTGAGTCCTCAGGAATGGCAACACATGGGGGTATCATAAGTAAAACAGTATACTCTGTTATTTCCATGGTACTGCTCGTGTCTATAAGCGACGGTTACCACTTTTCATTAGGTGGGCTGTCAGCTTGTTTGCCATTCTAAGTAAAATCAATAGTATTAGTAGTTGCTAATACGCCGTAACAGACGGACGGACCAAATCGCATCATGAGCCTTCCTTTGTACCTTTTTTGTACGGAACCCTAAAAATGAAATATTACAAAATACATCAGTCGATGCAATAAGTCAGTTTATTAGGAAATTATATCGGATACCGGAAAACACGCACATATACGAGTACAGTATTGTGGCTGAATTCATGCCGGTCCATGTAGAGTGTAGGTACGCCACACACTATTCGGTCAAGTGGATTTTCCGGCAATTTGCATGAATTAATGGCAACTTTAATTCGAGTGCACTCATGCGAAATACAAACATAATTAAAATTAAAAACAAAATAATTAGGGAAATTAAACATTTATGCTATATCGTCATTGTCGTAGAATACTGACGGATCTGACAAATATTACATATAAAGATCCGTCAGTATTCTACGACTATGACGATATATGTACCTATTCGATGTAAAACGCCACAATACATATAATCTAGCCATGTATACTCGGTGTATCAGAGTTTTTAAAAATAAATACGGTTTCACAAATCATATTTTTTTTAATGGGTGATAATGGAATGGTAACCTCACCCGCGCTATCGGTATACACCGGCGGGGCACCAGTAAAGGATGATAGGTGAGGATGAAGCAGGTCAGTTAGTCCATCGTGACGAATTCAACAAGAATTGTTCACGATGGTTTCCAGGGGGAACCACGTGGAGGTCGACCTAATAAGGCATATTTCTAGCAATGGGGCTTTCAAACTCCATTGCCAACAATCCCTTTCCCCCTCATTAGTCATATTAGAGTACAGGAAAGGAAAGTAAGGAGTGGTCGTTGTCAGACTCATGTACACGCACGCGCACACACGCACGCAAATATACGTGCACACTCACACAGCATACAAAGAGAGAGATAGAGAGAGATAAATTCACTAATTCTTGGACAGTTTTCAAAGAGTATACGGAAATAACAGTACTTCTGTGTAATTGTAATAATAATTATTGAGTATATTATTGCATCAAGAAACATGTGATTTCTTTCTCGACAAAAACATATTTTTTTATGCAACTTAGAATGGCAAACAAGCTCACGACCCACCTGATGGAAAGTGGTAACCGACGCCTATAGACATGAGCAGTGCCATGGATATAACAGAGTGTACTATATCGCCGATGATACCCCCCATGCGTTGCCATTCCTAAGGACTCAGGTGTTATTCCTTCTTTAAAAAATTAAAAAAAAAAGTATTTTAAATCAAATGAAAAATATTACTAAGATCATTTTATAAATTGGCGTAGATAGAGATAAAAGACAAAACATACAGTCGAATTGTAAACTTTTTCGTTTAAAAACTCACGGCGTATTCTGCAGAAAATGACACGTGTTATAAAATTTTTAAATCAAATCTCAACAAATGGTCGCTAATCAGAAATAATTAAAGCACGGATGTACAAATTGATTCGACGCCACTATTAGAACACATCTATAATAAGACGCTTGATACAAAAACTCGGGAGCTTCCCATTTCCTAATTTCCTGCGGTCACGTCACACCTCATTCAACCAATTTACTCCGTCCTGTCGACCGGCGCCATTTTGGACTGCACCCAACTTGTGGTACGCTCGTAAATATGATTTAAATGCAATTTATTCAGTTATCACGCGGAAGATGCTACAATATACCGGGATTCTGCCAAAATTAATGTCTGGGAAAGTGATTAAAACTTTATACGAGCATGTGATACCAGAAATAGTGCCAGCGTCGAAACATTCGAATGAATGAATATCAAGTATATCTACGAGGATCAGTTGCTAATTTTTAGAAGTGGCAAATAAGCATACGGCCCCCTTGAAAGGTAGAGGTTACCGTTGACTACAAACACCAGCAATTCCAGAGGCATTACGCGCGCGTTATCCACGTTGAAGGAACCTCTTTACTTCTTTTATGAAGAACGCGATGCTGTTGTCTCTTGGAAAAACCTCGACAGAATGCTCATTCCATAACCTGACCTTTCGTAGGAGAAAATATCTTTGAAACCGCACTGTACACGACCATCCAGGCTCTAAATATGGAAGTGTACTCCTTGTCGGTGGCGAGTAAAAATAAAATAAATAAATATATAAATAAATACGTAAAATACTCAAAGTAAATATTCTATTTTAAAAGGTACTTAGACTTTGGTAAAATGAATATAGAAGCAACGTAAGAAAAATCTCTGTTATTTTATAAAAAAAAAAAGTCACGACAGTACAGAATGAAAGAAAATAATGGAAGACTTACTAGAACACTTTTACGAACAGACCAGCATTTTATGTACACGTACGTTTTCCAACCAAACAGAAATCAATTCCTTGAAAATGAAATTATTATATTTATTGCCCCAATTGGACTATTAATTTGACACCGTAAACAAATATTTATGGAAGGGTCATCAAACACGAAACTCCCTATGACGTGTAATTGAGCCGGCGTCGGCGTCTGTTAGCCCTTCCAATCAATGAACGGATGTTTGCTTTACTGACGTTTTTAAATTGAAACATGCTGGGGTAACTGTACTTCAATGCGTATGTTAGACATGGATCAAGTTATATTGTCGATATAGACTGATTTTTTTTTTAATAGATGATAATGGAATGGTAACCCCACCCGCGTTATCGGTATACACCGGCGGGGCACCAGTGAAGGATGGATAGGTGAGGATGAAGCAAGTCAGTTAGCCCATCGTGACGAATTCAACAAGAATTGTTCACGATGGTTTCCAGGGGGAATCACGTGGAGGTCGACCTCATAGGGCATATTGCTAGCAATGGGACTGTCAAACTCCATTGCTAACAATCCCTTTCCCCCCGATATACACTGTTAGAGTAGGGATCATAGATTAAAGAATTAAACACACCCATTATAAGCACTTGTAAGACATTAAAATAGATTTTTTTATGTTACTCGTATTTAGAATGGCAAGCTGACGACGATGGTTGAAACACAAATGGGACAGAGGTACCCAAGCAATCGACTTTTGTACAAAATCTCCCTCTGGTATGATGGCAAACAAGCATACGGCCCGTCTGATAGTAAACAAGGTTACTTAAATTAGTTTATTAAAGTCACTTTTTATTTCTGATTGAAGAGAGATTTATGAGTGAATTCTAGTAAGTTCTCAGTGGGCCCCGCCCCAAAATTGTTCAAAAGAAAAACCCATACACCTCAATGTTGATACAGTTGTCTAACACTTGAGTGTGTAATAAAATCTCCATAGCTATTTATAGGAAATTGTCTGTCTGTCTGTTTCGCATTAGGTCAGGTCTCGAGTGGGTACATGGGCGGTATTAATTTGTGTTAAATCAGGTAAGTAGTTAACAAACAAACTCACTTTCACATTAATAATATTAGTAATAGCATCTTGAAATATTTTCATTATATGATTATACTAGCGGCCCGTCCCGGCGTCGCACGGGTAGTCATTTTTACATTTTAAAAAGTGGCCATTAAGGCTGCACACGCGACGGAAGCTTAACAATGGAGTAACTTCACTCGTTTTCCCAACATTTCCATCCACTGCTCTGCTCCTATTGATCGTAGCGTGATGAAAAATATACTATAACCTGCCCAGAAGTATGAAGAATAATTGTACCAAATTTCGTCCAAATTGTAAAACCCGTCGAGTAGTTTTTGTTTCTATAACAATACTGTTGCAGATTCAATTTAATATGTAAGAATGAACTCTTTTTATTATTGCACGTACTGGCCACTTATACTTTTTTACTATTAAAAATGTAATGCATTCTGTCGATTCTATTCAAATTTAGTAAAATGGATGTTGAAAACGTAATATGTATTTTATTTATCTCGTCGTCCTTATAAATATATGATAGTTTAGCCGCATTTGCATCGCAATTATCACAGTTTTCAACAATTGGCGACCCTGCCAGGATGGATGCAAAGAAACGGTGTCGACGGGCGGCGAGAGCACAAGTTAGTAAGATCTCTAATATTTTAGAAAATTTGTTAGATAAAGATGAACTAAATATATCAGAGATCGAATTGAATTATTTAGTACTTCAAGGAGTTATAAAGAAATTAGAGGTACTTGATAGAGATATAGAAATGTTGTTAGCTGAAAAAGATTATGACGAAAGTGGGCTAGAAAAAGAATATGAAGAGGTAATAGCTTACAATAAGAAATGGCTGACAATGAAAACAAGAGTCGAGAATGTTCTGTCTAAAACAAAAGAAGAAAGCGTTGGTTTTTCAGGATCTGAAACAGCAAAGAATTACAAATTACCAGTCCTGGAGTTAAGGAAGTTTGACGGATGTGTACGTAGTTGGTTACCCTTCTGGGGCCAGTTCCAGAAAATAGATGAGGATAAACAGATGAATGATGCGGATAAATTTCAATACTTAGTCCAATCTATGATGCCGGGAACAGAAGTAAGATCTTTTGTTGAAAGTTTTCCTCCAAATAAATCCAGCTACACACAATGCCTTTCTGATTTGAAGCGTAGATATGCACGTGAGGAATTATTGATTCAAGTTTATGTGAGAGAGCTACTTACATTAATAATAAATAAAGACAAAAATATGAATTTATCAAGCCTTTATGATCAACTCAACTCCCAGTTGCGCGCCTTAGAAACTTTGGGTGTAACACAAGATAAATATGCAGCATTTATTCTTCCAATGGTAGAATCGTCTTTACCATTAGACGTTTTGAAGGCATGGGAAAGAATTAAGCCAATTGAAGTACAAGATGAATTGGGAAGTTTACTACTGTTCATAAAACGAGAAGTCGAAAGCGAGCAACGAATTAAAATAGTGAAAAACTTTGGTAACACATCAGAGCAAACGGTTGCTACAGAATCGACAGCATCAACGTTAATGGCCGGAGTGAGCAGATCAGAAAGGAAACCTTTATGCATAAGGTGCAACAAAGGTCATGCTAGTGTAAAATGTCATAAATTGTCGAAGATGTCGTTAGAACAAAGTAAAGAGCATCTTAAGAAGGAAAAAGTTTGTCTAATATGTCTAAAACCAGGGCACTACGCCAAAATATGTAAAGCTTTTATTCAGTGCATAGCTGAAAAGAGACTGTCCACGAATACCAAACGATTAATGCCCTCTGGTAAGTTCCTTGAATATTATAAAGTAAGTTGTTGGAAAGAAAAGTGCATAATAGAGGAAGTATCGGAAGATAAATTAGGGCAGACGGTTCATTATTTACCGCATAGAGGAGTAGTTAAAGATGCAAGTTTAATAACAAAATTAAGACCAGTGTTCGACGCGTCGGCTTGTGATAAAAATGGTCGATCACTGAGTTCATACTTGAATAAGTGGTTAAACTTTTTAGATAAAATACGTCATTTATTAATGGGCTTTCGAAAGAGTGCTGTAGGGATCTCAGCCGATATTGCCAAAGCCTTTCTGCAAATATCAGTAAAACGTGCAGACAGAAATCTGCTAAGGTTTTGTGGTGGAAAGATGAATTACAAAAAGAGAAAGAAAAAGAAACTCATTTAAAAATTGATAATATTGTATTGATAGAAACTGAGGAGAGACAAGTAAAGTGGTCACTAGGAATAATCACAGGAATATATACTGAGAAAGATAAAGTGGATCGATCTGCAAAACAGCGTTAGGTTTTAAAATTCGACCATATCAAAGACTTTATTCACTAGAAGTTTTAGCGTAATCTTTTATATTTCTGATACATATTGAACTTGTAACACCTTAGTATTTATTTTCAACATATTTTTAGGTAGATGTAAAGGATGTTGCAGATTCAATTTAATATGTAAGAATGAACTCTTTTTATTATTGCACGTACTGGCCACTTATACTTTTTTTTTACTATTAAAAATGTAATGCATTCTGTCGATTCTATTCAAATTTAGTAAAATGGATGTTGAAAACGTAATATGTATTTTATTTATCTCGTCGTCCTTATAAATATATGATAGTTTAGCCGCATTTGCATCGCAATTATCACAGTTTTCAACAAATACAGACAGACTAAAATTTTACTGATTGCATTTTTGGCATCAGTATCGATCACTAATCACCATCTGATAGTAATTTTAGAAATATATTTCATGTACAGAATTGACCTCTCCACAGATTTATTACATGAGATTACATGAGCAGCCATTTCTTCGGCTTCTTTTAATTTGAAGATATCCATACCGGTCAATTGCTATTTTGTGGATATTATTTCGATCGCTGACAAGTATCTCTGATAAGCCATAAAACTATATTAAGATATACAAGTTCTAAGTAAATTGAGCTATTTAAATGCCATGCGTTAATAAAGCTAGAACCATCAGGCGATTATCTATAAAAACTAAACGACTCTACAGTGCTCAGACCTATTCATTAAGATCAGCTGGTACCCGAGTATACCCAACGTCGTATCATTACGGTAATACAGGAACCATATGCAATAAAGACAAAGCGTAAATATAAAAAGGAAAAAAAAAACTGAACGCGGGGTGTGCGCACGCGCACGTGCTGCCTGCGCCAGGTGGGCAGGATGTGGGGGCTGAGAGTTGTGTCTACAATCTGGTGCTACTTTTTTAAGATCCTAGCCAAGGGCGAAGATTTTTTTGTGGTTTCAAAGGAAATTAGACTCAAATTGATGTTAGGACTGTTTTATAAGACGCCTTCTTATCCAATGACGACTGAATGACCATGTAATTTTAGACATAGTACATTTAAATAAATAGACATAAAGTTAACAGAGATTTAACGGGAGGGAAAGGGATTGTTAGTAATGGAGACTGAGAATCCCATTGCTAGCAATACCCAACCAAGTCGACCTCCTCGCGGTTCCCCCTGGAAACTATCATGGTTAATTCCTGATGAATTCATCATGATGGGCTAACTGGCCTGTTTTCATTCTTTTCTATCACCCTTCAGTGGTGCTCCGCCAGTGTATCCCGTTAGCGCAGACGGTTCCCCCTGGAAACTATCATTATTAATTCCTGATGAATTCATCATGATGGGCTAACTGGCCTGTTTTCATTCTCATCTATCACCCTTCACTGGTGTTCTGCCAGCGTATACCATTAGCACAGGCTGAGTTACCGTTACCATACCATTTTCACCCATAAAAAAAATCAAGTATGAACAGTTACCAAAAAAAAAAAACTTTATCCAATTATTTATCTTGTCATTAGAGCGAACAAAAATAATAGACAACTGAAAAGAATCCAATATTTTTTCTCGTTTTTGTGGAGAAGTCACCTGAAATCTAAGAAATAATAATAAAAATAATGCGCACGTGATCTGTCTTATACATTTGTTCCTTGCAAATTGAATAAAGGACAGTAATACAACAATAATACAAACTGTACGTGACGAGACGTCGTTCTAGTGGGCGAAATCCCACCTATACCATAAACGTTTTTCGTAGAACGGCGAGATTTGATGTTAAAATCCTACGCTACAATGAAGTTCTAGGTAAAATAATTTTTACGTTCATATATTTATAAAATCCACTGGGTATCTACTGACTGTTAGCATGGTAACCCCGCCTGCGCTATCGGTATACAATGGCGGGGTACCAGTGAGAGGTGAGGATGAAAAGGCAGGTCAGTTAGCCCATCGTGACAAATTCAACGATAAATTAGGTAACGTAGGTATATTGATAGCAATGGGGACTAACCTCCCCATTACTAACAATCCCTTCCCCCAAAGTGCGTGTATTTGACTGTCAAATTTGCGGATGATTACTTAGATTCCTTTCTTATTTTTTTTTATACAACTTAGAATAGCAAACAAGCTGACGGCCCACCTGATAGAAAGTAGTAACCGTCGCCTATAGACATGAGCAGTACCATGGACATAACAGAGTATACTGTTTCGTCCATGATACCCCCCATGCGTTGCCATTCCTGAGAACTCAGATGTTATTCCTCTGTACCCAGTAAATTCACGCCATATCCCACCCTTCAAACCGAAACGCAGCCATGCAAACACAACTGCTTTATGGTTGAAACACGAATGGGACAGAGGTACCCAAGCAATCGACTTTTGTACAAAGTCTCCCTCTTATTCATTATCATCATCATCATCCAGCCTTTAACTGTCGATATGTGTCAAAGATGTCCTGAAAGATATTTTCATAATATATTATTAAACAACTAGCTGTTGGCCGCGACCTCGTCTGCGTTTCCGTCGTTTTTCGTAAAATAAGTAGCCTATGTCCTTCCTCACGGTTCAGTGGTTTTGATGTAACAGACACATTTCCCTTCACTGCTCTGCTCCTATGTGATCGTAGCGTGATGAAAAGTATACTATTCTTGTAATTGTTTATATCTATAATAAGTTTACTATTGTAATGTTTTGAAGGAAACAATAAAGAGTATCTATCTATCTATAAATCACTGCATTCTTTCGTCATGCTTTCAAGACCTAGTCAGCTAAGTACATCATATAGTATGAAGTTCTGACTTTACCAGACAGTTAAACGGAGAGTTAAACAAGATCATCCATGAGATTTCTTTTGGACTTTTAACTAAACACCAAGGATGAAAAGCGCTAATTATCATGCAAACCATGAATTAACCAGTATTAGTAGTAAAGCGAGTCACGAGCCGACCGCTCGCTGCATTCCTGGTCGCACAATTAGTCGCGCTGTTTGAACTACCAATTTGTGGCAAGCGTATGAACCAATTACCGTGCAGCTGTCAAACTGTGCCACAACGGCTGCACAAGCTGAGATCACTGCACCGGTCAATCGTCTGGTCCTGACCTTCTTGGAAGCTGTAATCTGGTTTCTTTTATTAAGAGATTGTGCTATCAAATTTTGTGACCTTAGTGACGTAATTTCAAAATGGAGATATGTATGTGGCGATATATTCTTACTTATTTTACTTATGTTATTATTTTTTAAACCAAAAGGATTTACTTCACATTAATCTCTTACTAATTTGATCAGGGTTTTATTTAACTTTATGTTTTTGCATGGCTGTGTTTCGGTTTGAAGGGTGGGATATGACGTGAATTTACAGGGTACAATAACACCTGAGTGAGGAATGGCACCGCATGGGGGTATCATGGACGAAACAGTATACTCTGTTATGTCCATGGTACTGCTCATGTCTATAGGCGACGGTTAACACTTTCCATCAGGTGGGCCGTCAGCTTGTTTGCCATTCTAAGTTGTATAAAAAAAACTTATTTCAAAGTGTAAATAATAAAGTCTAATCTGAAGCATTATTTATCTAACCTACCTCTAATATTAAATTTTCAATTTGATATCACAATACCTACAGTTTGTATTACAAAGACCAATATGAACAAATTCTGTAACAGATTTACGTTAAAGTTATTATAATTTTAATTTCTAATGATCCACAAAACAGTATTTTCGCGAAATGTTCATATTATAATATTAAATTAGGAGATAGGTTTAGAGAAATGATGCTTCAGAATCGATCCCAACAAGTTATATATACTGAAACGATATAATAAATAGTCACAATAAAATACTATGTATTCAAAAAAGTATAAGTTATGTCATATTTTTATCCCCAGGATAACATAACAGACGACCGAGGACACAAAACACTCCATACCAGTGACAAAAGAAGGAAGGATTGAAATAAAACCCAGGTCCAAATCGAGCAAAGATTTAAATAAGCACGCATTTTAATATATTTTCAATTGACTCGATAGTTTTGTTTAAAAAAAATATTTATATACTTTTTGTTTATTTAGATTGATTTTTTTTTATACAACTTAGAATGGCAAACAAGCTGACTGCTCACCTGATACCCAGTAAATTCACGCCATATCCCACCCTTTAAACCGAAACAGTCATGTAGACACAACTACTTCACGGTAGAAACACGAATGGGACAGAGGTACCCAAGCAATCGACTTTTGTACAAATGTATTTAATATATCGGTAATGACCTTGTAATTACATTGCCTACACCTTTCAAACTGAAACACAACAATGCAAACAACTGCTTCATAGCAGAAACACGAATGAAACAGAGGTACCCAAGCAAAAGTGTTTGTAGATTTTGTCACAGTGAGGAAGAAATGCCGCAGCACTTAATATGTGGCTGTAGCCCACACATACATTTCAATAATAACAATAATAAACCAAACAAATGACTTTTGTACAAAGATAAGAATGAAAAGATAATCAAATACATACACTTTTAAATGAAATTAGTACCAAACCTCTACATTAAATCTATTTTATTTTTAAAACAATAACATAGAAGCAGGCTGTCTTTTGTTCGCGACAATTATTCGTTTGTTAATATTTTCTTTAAATTTTATTAAAACAGAATATTCGCTAGCATAAAATAGCCAAAACACCTGATAGACTATTAAAAGATGGCTTCCATTCATATAATACTTTTCTACATACACATAAAGAATGCTATTTGTCCAAATTTTACTTATTTAAAGCCTCTAACTATATATATTTATTTATTTACACTTTATTGCACCAAGTAACAAGAGAAATAACAAATACAGTAAATATTAATAAAAAGTGATACAAAAGGCGGCCTTATCGCTAAGCAATCTCTTCCAGACAACCTTTGGGTAGAGGACATTGAGAAAAAGACAAAGAGTAGGTGGCGCACTATTATATAAATATTATCATACACAAACATATAATAGATACATATATACACATATATATCTAATATATACACAATTAAATATATACATAACATACATACATACATACACATACATATATAATATATACACAATTAAATGTATACATAACATACACATACTTAACAGCACACACACAACAGAGAAAAAAAATGACGAAGGAAAACGAAGAGAGAACACAGGAAAATAGTACTAAAATGAGAGGTAGTAAGTAAACTATTATAACGACATAAATAACATTTGTAACAGTGAAATTAGGTTACCTTTGCCCTTTATGCGTTTAATTGGCCATTGTTTATTTAATTAAGTGAATAAATAGTGGCGAGGTCATACAAGTAATTAGGCAATACGAACTCGCCCCAGTACCAGTCGTATCGCTTTCTATTCGGCCCATTTGGATTATTAAAAATTTTACACCCGTCCCATCGTATTGTGCCGACCCATTGTACCGACAAATCGATCTTTTCCGTAACACTTGTAAACGTGTTAATGATTTATTTGTTTCACTGACATTTGTGAATATGGCTTTCGGGGCAAATTATGTAATCAGTATATATACCATATATATATATATATATATATATATATATATATATATATATATATATATATATATATATATATATATATATATATATATATATTATTGCTAAAAAAAATTTTTTAGTTTTTTTTTTTGTTACTTCATTTTCTCGCACTGTAATTATGTTAAAGTAAATGCTGTGAATACCTTTAATAGGCGTGTGCATTAATATTGTATTATATTTAATGTTTGTTATACCTATATGTTATAATGCAATATGCTGTTGGTGTTCCTTTAAATAAATAAATAAATATATTATTATTAACTGTCCACTGCTGGACATTAGCCTTCCCCATAAGAGGAGTTTTGCCGGTAGTTGCCACGGTTGATAAGCGGGTTAGCAACCGCAGTTTGCCTTTTGGTGATATTTTAAGAGGGACGCTGCTGCCCATCCCTCCACCATAAGCTTCCTTAGTCGACTTAGTCGACACCCACGGGAAAGAAACGGCCTATTCTAACTGACCTGCCTTTTATTTCTCACCCATCATCTCTCACTGGGGCACCAGTGAGAGATGATAGGTGAGAGCCAGACCAACATATACTTATATAAATTAATTAATTAATTAATCATGATGGTTTCCAAGGAGAACCACGTGGAGGTTGCTAACAATGGGGATTAACGTCCCCATTACTAACAATCCCTCTTTCCCTACTATAAGGTGTTATGCCTCCTTATCTTGTAATTCACTGCCATATCCCATCTTTCAAACCGAAATACCACCATGAACACAAAACTGCTTCTCGGAAAACACAAATGGGATAAAAGTACCCATGCCGACGACTTTTATGGAGTAGTATTTTTATTCTATCACAACATAGACGGTGGGCCTCTCTATAAGGATTCAAATAAAATAAAACCATATTGGAATCGTCCAAGAATGTTACAAGACAACAAAGCGACTGTGCAGTACGAGACACGTCATTTCACCCGAATCCGCTCGTAGCCGTACCGGCGAGATGTTACGACGCCCCGCCCCATTGCCACTTCGTTTTTAAGTCTTTTGATCTGTTTCGGTTATTTTTAAAACGTATACCTAATACTTATTCATAAAATTATGGACGTATCAATTCATAAGCGAAAGCGGTTACAGAGTTATCTCACAATAATTGCATGAAAAGCGTTTGGTGATATTGAATAGTATGTTACAATAGTCTAAGATGCTTGACTAAAATGGCCGTGTGGTCCTGGCATAGAATAGGCCACACCTTCCTTTCACGTGGGTGTCGTAAGAGCCGACTAAGGGAAGGCAAGGGATGGGCAGCAGCGTCCCTATTAAAACATCTCTAAAACTTGACTGCGATTGACTATCCGCCTATCAAGCGTGGTAACTACTAGAAAAACCACCCAAAGGGGAGGCTTGTATTCAGCAGTGGACAGTTAAAGGCTGCCATGATGACGATGATGATTTAACAATGTGACGTATTACTATAGTGATTTTAGTTTATATTAAAGTTTTTCTAATAGATTTAAATATGTGAGCCGAGAAAAATGTAGAAGTAAAGAAGTAACAAACAAACCAACTTTTACATTTATAATATTAGAAAAAATGACTTATTACGTATTAACTTTAGTTATAACTTATAATTAATCAATCCTTATTAACATTATAAATATGAAAGTCAGTTTATTTATATATTTTATACTTCACAGCACCAATTAGCGCCTTAACAACCAACGCCAACCAATCACTATAAAATGAACTATTTATAAAAACGCCTCAATTTCGAGAACGAAACTGTAAGTAAAAACTAGTTATCTATAACACAAGAGACAGCGGATCAATTCCGCTACCACTTGTGACTCGCACAAAACGGATGTGTCCCGCACTATCGCTGACCTTAATTTGTAACGCCCATAGTACTCCGTTGTGCTGTACCATACAAACTTAAGTTTATGGATTCTTGTTTACTATGTACCTACCGGATGTTGGTACATACAGAAATATTAACAGATAATAATATAAGTAAATATAAATAAGCAAGTATTGGTTAGTATTGACGGATGTTTGATCATTGAATAAAGTAACTTGTTAATAATAATTTTGTATTATATATTAATAAAAAAATTAATAAAAATAAATGTATTCTAAATATTAATAGTTGTAGCACTTCAGCTGCCCGCTAACGAAATGCTCTCTCACTGTATTAGGTTGATTGGAAGAGATCTCTGTCAGAGATAAGTCCACCCTTATACCAGAGGGAGACTTTGTACAAAAGTCGATTGCTTGAGTACCTCTGTCCTATTCGTGTTTCAACCGTGAATCAGTTGTCTTTGCATGGCTGTATTTCGGTTTGAAGGGTGGGATATAGCGTGAATTTACTGGGTACAGAGGAATAACACCTGAGTCCTTAGGAATGGCAACGCATGGGGGGTATCATGGGCGAAACAGTTTACACTGTTATGTCCACGGTACTGCTCATGTCTATAGGCGACGGTTACTATTTTCCATCAGGTGGGCCGTCAGCTTGTTTGCCAATCTAAGGAGTATAAAAAAAAATATATATATATACTTAAAACTTCCTATATACACAATTAAAATGCCTATTAAATCTTTAAAAAAATGTTAAAACATAGTCGAAATATTCGCCGACAACCGTAAATGCCGTTTTAACATTTTACAACCATTATATCATGTCGACCTTACCATTATCTTTTTAATTCACGACACCATAAACATGAGTCCCGCGTGGACGGTCAACAAAAACGTTTATGGTAAGGTCGCACAGTTGCTAATAGGTAGCGTCAGCACAATCGAGCCTCGAAAAGGCCGTGGCCACTGAAATGATAATTTTTACTTTTTATTTACAATTCACGCTTGTCTCGGGTCTGTGTGGGTGGTTATTGTTTTTTGGGGTGGTCGTATCATACACGTACTTTGTATATTTTTTTATTAATATGAAATGAATTTATGAATGAAGCTTGGTTCGCCGTGTGGTCCCGGCATATAATAGGCCATCCCTTCCTTTCCCGTGGGTGTTGTAAGAGTCAACGAAGGGAGGACGAGGCATGGGCAGCAGCGTCCCTCTTAAAACATCTTTAAAAGCCAAACTGCGGTTGCCAACCTGTCTGCCAAGCGTAGCAACTACTGGCAAAACTCCCCTTATGGGGAAGCCTTATGTTCAGCAATGGACAAGTGCCATCATTCGTAAGAAAGTCGCGTCCATAGTGAAAAGAATGCGGGGAAGTGACAGCACCATCATTACAATGATAGCTAAAGATGTCCATGCACCTGTGATGAGGCATTTTGTCAACACGATGACTAAACCACAATATACCATTCCCTTATTCGTTGCCGTTCTGACCGGCTGCCTCTCAATAACTAACAACCGTGAAGCAGTTGTGTTTGCATGGCTGTGTTTCGGTTTGAAGGGTGGGATATGGCGTGAATTTACTGGGTACAGAGGAATAACACCTGAGTCCTCAGGAATGGCAACGCATGGGAGGTATCATGAGCGAAATAGTATACTCTGTTATGTCCATGGTACTGCTCTTGTCTATAGGCGACGGTTATCACTTTCCATCAGGTGGGCCGTCAGGTTGTTTGCCATTCAAAGTTGTATAAAAAAAAAACAAATTCATTGTCCCACTCATAACATTAGTATGGATATCCCTCGATATAATAAAGTAACACTCACTATCAGGCTAGTCGTACGCTTGGTCGCAGCCCAAGGATGGTTACATGATTGGATGTGTAAATACAAAGTCCATTATATATC
This sequence comes from Galleria mellonella, assembly GCF_026898425.1. Taxonomy (NCBI): domain Eukaryota; kingdom Metazoa; phylum Arthropoda; class Insecta; order Lepidoptera; family Pyralidae; genus Galleria; species Galleria mellonella. The sequence goes on from NW_026442176.1 coordinate 5,510,590, forward strand.
ATCGTAACCCGAGAACCCTTGTGTAGACCACAGAGGTCGCTTTTGTTTCAAACACATGCACAGGGCTGACACTTACTTTCACAAAAAGTTTTAATTTTTCTTTCAGATTTAATTATGTTATATATATTTTTTTTATACAACTTATAATTGCAAACAAGCTGACTGTCCACCTGATGGAAGGTGGTAACCGTCGCCTATAGATATGAGCAGTACCATGGACATAACAGAGTATACTGTTTCACCCATAATACTCCTCATGCGTTGCCATTATATATCAGGTGTTATTCCTCTGTACCCTTGTAAATTCAGCCACATCCCACACTTTGTTTCGAAACACAGCCATGCAAACACAGCTGCTTCACGGTTGAAACACGAATGGAACATTTTTCTTTAAAATCATTTTTATATTATATATATTAAGAACATACTAATAACATCCTATTGCGCATGGAAATAAATATTTTATTAATTGTTGCAATTCACATCAATAAATAGTTTTCAGCAAACTTTCTTAAATTTTAATACAGCAAATCTATACTCAATTAATTTAATACATAATAATAATTAAATGATTTTTTTATTAAATATTAAATCCTCAGTATGTGACAGTTTTAATTCACCCCAGATTTATTAGAATTACTTATATGAGACATTTGTAGTTAAAATATACCATAATTAATTTTTCACACAGTGACAACCCTACTCGCCGGTATCATGTGGGATATGAAACGTGCGCATACGCAACATTGGCGACGCAAGCCATGCGGATATTAAACCATTTGCATTGGAGCCGGCTTGTTTTTAAGAATCGATTAGGCCCTGCTTATTATTGGACTGACAATGCGCATTTGTAATCTGTAGTGCGAGGGAATTAGTAAATTTGTAGGAAGTTTACTTATTATAAATAAGAGGAATAAAGTTGTCCGAGCAGATTTTTTTTATACAACTTAGAATGGCAAACAAGCTGACGACCCACCTGATGGAAAGTGGTAAACGTCGCCTATAGACATGAGCAGTACCATGGACATAACAGAGTATACTGTTTCGCCCATGACACCCCCCAAGCGTTGCCATTCCTGAGGACTCAGGTGTTATTCCTCTATACTCTGTAAATTCACGCAATATCCCACCCTTGAAACCGAAACACAGCCATGCAAACAACTGATTCACAGTAGAAATACGAATAGGACAGAGGTACCCAAGCAGTCGACTTTTATACAAAGTCTCCCTCTGGTGAATGACAAGCTATTTGCATGATACCAGGATTGGATAAACAAACGGACTGTCCATCTGATAGAAAATGGTAAACCGTCATCAACAGTCATTACCGTGTAGTTAATACACATCAAAGAACATTACAACGCCCATTGTGCCCTTTATGCGATCAGACATGCTTAATCAACGCATTCGTACCTACGAGTTTTAGTGCCGGCAACTACATCGCCAAGGTACACCGAATCTTGCATCAAGGTACGTAGGCGAACCGTAGGCGCGATGCGATGCTAAATGGTGATAAGTGTAAAGTAATAGTTAAACCAAATCTACAACTGCTATGTGGGTTATAAACTTAGAATCCGATTTATAGACACACTTGTGTTAAACTAAATCTCAGCTTGGCAATTTTATTATTACTGAAACCTTATTTTTTTAAAGTTTGCTGCTAATTCCTATAAGTGATAGGAATTTTAAGATGTTATTTGTAGCGTTTGTTTGTTTTATCTCCTCAGGATATAGAGTGTTTTTCCCAAAGGAGATATATCATTTATGTATGGGTGGGCTACAGCCACAAATTAAATGCCGCGGCGTTTCTTCCTCATTGTGATAAAATCTGCAAACAGTTTTTTGGGCATAACCCTAGTTGGGTCATGTGCTTGTTCAGTGTGCAGTGTTAAGTGAAAGCCCTTGTTAACACACATATTATTTTTACTCAAAAGAATTAATTTTTTAGAGTAGTTTTGGAAAAACTCCTTAATCAGGGTTTTTGAATGATTTAATCCTAGTAATAAGAACAAGCTTGACAATTACTCGCTATACCCCCTAATAGCAAAGACAGACTATAAAGGAGGCTTATATTGTTAAAAGTGGACAGTTAACGATATAATGATAATGATATCACAGCTTAAACGTGATACTACCTAAAACATTGTTTTTCAGTCACACATGTTTTTTTTAATGGCTGAGAATGGAATGGTAACTCCATCTGTGCTGTCAGTATACACAAGTGAAATACCAGCAAGAGATGATAGGTGACGATGAAAGCAAGTAAGTGATGAATTTAATGTTACTCCAGGATATGGTTTACCCGTGTATCAAATTTCATTCTAATACGTTTAGCCATATAAACAACCATTCATACAATGTTTCCAAATTTCCAAGATTATAATATTATTTGAACAGACAATATTTCAAGTAATCCATAACTTGGATAAAGATTAAATTGGGCGTTAAGATCAAAACACAATTTGTGATTGCGACCACATTACGCGGGAGTGGAGCTCATTAGATAGTCGTGTGCTGTCACGGGCGACCGGTTTCCCAGCTCATCTCGGGTGACATTCCGGACGAGATCCGGACCGTGACCGCTGAGCAGTACACCCGACACCAGAGAACAATCCTTGGACATCTTTACTGTGCTTACCTCCAAGTAACAACTACGATATACCTAAATCAGAGTATAATTTTTTGTGCCATGACATCCCACAACTGGATCACGTGTCCAGTGTGTTTCCTACAAAAATCTTATTTTTACCGATTTTTTGTTACTAACGACCCGCCTTGGCTTCGCACAGTTTTTTTTACTAAAATACAGTTCATATTACTCGCTCTCAATATAGTTTCTACGTATAACATAATTTTAAAAATCAGTTAAATATTTTTTAAGTTTATTCATTTTTTTTTTCTACTACTTATTTAAAAGTTTCCTCTTGTTGGAGCAACTAATTAATGCATTCTCTTCCAGCCAGCTCTATCTCAGACCATATCTTTGACCTCCCTATATGACATGACACCTAGTTTTTCCTTTATCTGTCCCATGTAACTATTGCTCGGTATTCCTCTTTTGTCCGTATTTTAACAAAAAATTATATACATTCTTCTTTATAATATTAGTTTAGAATTTAAATTTGTATCCATTACGATAGGGACTACCCCTGGCCTTCGGTGGGAAAAGGATTGTTAGCAATGGTGTTTGACAGCCCCATTGCTAGCAATATGCCCTATCAGGTCAACCTCCACGTGGTTCCCCCTGAAAACCATCGTGCTGAATTCCAGGTGTGTTCATCACGATGGACTAACTGACTTGCCTCATCCTCATCTATCATTCTTCACTGGCGCCCCGCCAGCGTATACTGTCAGCGCAGGCGGGGTTACCATTCCATTATCATCCATAAAAAATACCCATGGCCTTTAAGGTAATGAGTTTTATTGCCATTCCAAGTACCTAACTGCATCCTATAACATTACACATTGTACACCGCTCTACCCGCTGACATTGATGCTCCTTTCCACTTTGGGTGTTGCTGGAAGAGAACTCTTTTAGAGTTAAGCTCGCCTTTGTACATATGCTTACCTTTTTTATATTTTTATATATTATTAGTGTGTATAATAAAGTATAAATTAGAAAAGCGAAATTGTAAAGAAGTCTATATAATTGTTAATCAATGAAATTTGAAACAAAGATCAATTATTGAATATTCTTGAATTAGCAATTTTTATCATGCGCGCAGTTCATACAAGCATAGCCGCAGGTTATGACAAGCGTTATAATATTAATCAATCATTTATTTACATAAATATAGGTATAGTTATAAGTTTTATAGAATGTGTAAAACGCTATTTTTTACCGTCATTGAGTATATATTTATATACTATATATATAATATTTATTATAATTACATAATGCGTCTTAAATTATGATTTTTATTAATAAAAAATACCAGAGGGAGACTTTGCACAAAAGCCGTTTGCTTGGACATCTCTGTACCATTCGTGTTTCTACCGTCAAGCAGTTGTGTTTACATGGTTGTGTTCCAGTTTGAAGGGTGGGATATGACAGTGAGTTTACAGGGTACAGAGGAATAATACCAAATCCTCAGGAATGGCAACGCATGGAGGGTATGTTGGGTGAAACAGTATACTATGTTATGTCCATAGTACTGTTCATGTCTATAGGCAACGGTTACCGCTCTCCATCAGGTGGGCCGTCAGCTTGTTTGCCATCCTAAGTTGCATAAAAAAGAACTACAATATTAAATAACTTATGCCAATTCAATTCACTACAATTAATTATAAAAAGTTCAACATAATCGACAAAATACCTAATAATCTATTTAACATTTTTTTTTTAGTATTTCGTGCTACACTCACTATAGCGTCAACAATTTGACAAATAGCACTAACTAATAACTACCCTATCTGAGATACGACCGTGACCACATAATTTTTTTTTAGTATTCATATTTTTAATACCTTTATGCTAAATGGGTAGATGGCGTAACGCGTGTACAATGCGGAAGTGAAAGGATTCAAATAGAGAATAACCTAGATTGTTTTTTTTTTATGGATAATAATGGATTGTTAACCCCGCCTGCGCTATCGGTATACACTTGCGGGGCACTAGTGAGGGATGATAGGTGAGGATGAAAAAGCAGATCAGTTAGCCCATCGTGACGAATTTAACGACAAATTAGTCAAGATGCAAAACAGCATATTCCAATGCCTTGTATACTTAACTTACCAATATTGAGTACCAGCATTAATTAGTAAATCACAGTGCTGAATTCTGGCACACTTACCTGAAATGAAAAAAGAAAAAACATTTATACTTATCAATTTTAAGTTATTTTAAAGTTACTTTAACTATTTACTAATAAAATAAAATTGTAACTGAACGATGTCTGTATGTGAAATTTACTTTTAAGGACAATTTTTACAAAAATCGTCTGCTTGGATACCTCTGTCTCATTTTTATTTCTACCGGGATGCAGTTGTTTGCATGGCTGTATTTCGGTGTGAAAGGTGGGATATGGCAGTGAATTTACAGGGTACAGAGGAATAATATCTGAGTTCTCAGAGATGGCAATGCATGAAGCGTGGGTGGCACTGTATATTCTGTTATGTCCATGGTGCTGTTCATATCTATAGGTGACGGTTACCACTTTTTATCAGGTAAGCCGACAGCTTGTTTGGTTAATGTTAATAATTTCCCCCAATTCTTTAAAAAAATACTATAAGATAGATATAAATATCTTAGATCATAGTTATGATTTATTGATTTATCTAAGTCGATCAATATCCATACTAGTAGTGTATTATTAATATTATCACTTGTATAAAGATTGTTTATTTATTTATTTTTTGGAAAACGTACAGCTGAATTACAGTCAATACATAATCAAAATTATATCTATGTTAAGCCATGAATCGTTTTCACATTTGCGTAATAACACAATTGATCGGTTTTTATATATCAAAATTACTACATACATACACACACACACACACACACATGCACATGCACATGCACACGCACACGCACACGCACACACACACGCACACGCACACGCACACACACACATTATATATATATATATATATATATATATATATATATATATATATATATATATATATATATATATATATATATATATATATATATATATATATATATATATATATATATATATATATATATATATATATATATATATATACATATATATATATACACACATATATACGCACATCTTGATTGTCTCGTTAGATCCTTTTTTTTATGTTTGTATAAACTGTATTTGCCCGTAGCAAAAACGTCGCTTTCAATGAAACCAATAATACATTTTTGTAATCAGTTTCACTGACATTTCACTGAGCAAAGACTCGGCTGCAGTAAAAAACTGGTTATCAAGGTTACCGCTGAATCTCTATTTATACAAGATCAAGTAAAAACTATAATAACATAACGGCACACTTTCGCAATATGATCAGCAGAAGTTATAGGAATTTCGACTGCGGATGATCTTGTTTTTTACGTACACTTATTGGTACTGATTTTTTTTAGATTCCCAGCCGTTATTAAACCTCTTCAAAACTATATTATATATACCACAGATAATATAATATTTAGTATATACTAATATTGTATAACTATATATGTATAATGTAGTATAACTATATACTATATTAACTCATTCAATGAAAATGATACAGCTGTTAACTTTGCCAGTAGTTGCCACGCTTGGCAAGCGGATTGACAACTGCAGCTAAGCTTAAGTGATTTTTAAGATTTACTAATTTACTTGAATTCATATATTGCTAGCTGTATCGCGCGGCTTCTCCCGCATAATTTAATATATAAAGTATTCTTTACATTAAGTTTGTATATAACCTATCCATATACTATCCATATACTCTATGATCAGCAATAAAGAGAACCAGAGGGAGACTTTGTACAAAAGTCGTTTGCTTGGGCACCTCTGTCTCATTCGTGTTTCAACCGTAAAGCAGTTGTGTTTGCGTGGCTGTGTTTCGGTTTGAAGGGTGGCATATGAATTTGCAGGGTACAGAGGAATAACACCTGAGTCGCATGGGAAGTATCATGGGCGAAATAGTATACTCTGTTATGTCAATGGTACTGCTCATGTCTATAGGCGTTGGTTACAATTCTCCCTCAGGTGGGCCGTCAACTTGTTTGCCATTCTAAGTTACATAGAAAAATGGACACATAACAGCTGATATGATAATGATGCTTGTTTAAATCTAGTTCAAACGAGCTAGTAGCTTTGCAACAATGTATAACAGCCTACGTACATATATCTAGTTATGTAAATGTACATAACTTTAATTAAGTCTAGAAATATTATTCACGCTCGACGGCTCTTAAACTTGGAATTGACCTCCATACGGCTTCACGTTGGAAACCTTTAAAAGTGTAATTGCATATAATGTCTGACATATTTTTAATATATCGTCATAGTCGTAGAATACTGACGGATCTGACGAAGATTATATATAAAGATCCGTCAGTATTCTACGACTATGACGATACAATCTCGCTTTTATATATTCAAAAAAAACGTTCTTGCACATTCCAAACTAATAAAAAAACGTACTGATTATTTCCGTATTTTTCTGTATATTTTTTTACTTACTTACAGATATAAATTATTTATTAATTTATTTTACACTTTATTGCAACATTTATAGAATAGTAAATACATTTAACTGTAATGTGAAATGATACAAAAGACAGTTTTATCGCTAAGCAATCTCTTCCAGACAACCTTTGGGTTTCCAGACAAACATTGAGAGAAGAAAGAAAAACAAAGGGTAGGTGGCGCACTATTAAATTTTTATTATTTATTTACTATATTTACATTTTATATCGTATCCCTTTAATAAAAATAAATTAATTAATTAATAATTAGTCATATTTATGATTCGTACCCGATCCAAAGGTCCCGTGGGGCCTTTTAATTAATTTATTCTGTATTAATTCATAACATAACAGTCGTTAATTGTCCATTGCAGGGCATAGACTTCTCCTATAAAGAAAGGTTTTACCAGTAATTGCCCGGCAGGAGGTTTTTTTTTTTGCTGGGTGAAAATGGTATGGTAACCCCGCCTACGCTAACGGGATACGCTGGCGGAGCACCAGTGAAGGGTGATAGATGAGAATGAAAACAGGCCAGTTAGCCCATCATGATGAATTCATCAGGAATTAACCATGATAGTTTCCAGGGGGAACCGCGAGGAGGTCGACCTGGTTGGGTATATTGCTAGCAATGGGATTCTCAGTTTCCATTGCTAACAATCTCTTTCCCCCCTGGCAGGAGGGTTGGCAACCGCTGTTACGCTTTGATGATGTCATAAATGGGACTGCCCATCCCTCGAACAATAGCCCTTAGCCGTTTGTTACGACACCCATGGAATAGGGAGCGGTGGTCCATTCTATATCGGAAACACACGACGTAATTCAAGAGTACGTAACGTTTATATTTCAATATTGACCAGAGGGAGACTTTGTACAAAAGTCGATTGCTTGGGTACCTCTGTCCCATTCGTGTTTCAACCGTGAAGCCGTTGTGTTTGCATGGCTGTGTTTCGGTTTGAAGGGTAGGATATGGCGTAAATTTACTGGGTACAGAGGAATAACACCTGAGTCCTCAGAAATGGAAACGCATGGGGGATATCATGGGCGAAACAGTATACTCTGTTATGTCCATGGTACTGCTCATGTCTATAGGCAACGGTTACCACTTTCCATCAGGTGGACCGTCAGCTTGTTTGCCATTCTAAGTTGTATAAAAAAAAAGAAAAAAAAATTACCTATTGGAATTTATATCAATAGTAACCTCACAGTTTAGGCATCACTTGACATTTTAGCCAACATTCTTAGAAGATATTTTTGTATACCCACAAAATCCTTACAAGGCAGAATCGACATTGCATTACTTAGAATTGACTAAGCAGGAAAATAGGGCTGTGTTGTAAATTTAATACAATACATTAATAAAATTATTGTTGATTTTATTAGAATTAAATCGACGTCTTAAGAAAACGTGTGCATCTGTAGTTGGTGTAAATGCAAGATACAAGCTCTGTATATCAATTAATATTAACTTTTATGTTTACAATGTTGATGTAACTTTGAAAACAAATAAATATAAATAAATTTTGTAGTATATATTTACTTTTTTGGATATAGAAAATTAGCTGGAGGCATCGAATTAGCAATGAGAAGGTCCTGCTTAGGGTTAAAGAAAAAAGACAAATTATATATATTAACAAGCTAACGGCCCACCTGGTGGAAAGTGGTAACCATCGCCTATAGACATGACCAGTAGCATGGACATAACAGAGTATACTGTTTCGCCCATGATACCCCCCATGCGTTATCATTCCCGAGGACTCGGGTGTTATTCCTCTGTACCCTGTAAATTCACGCCATATCAAACCGAAACACAGCTATGCAAACACAACTGCTTTACGGTTGAAACACTAATGGGACAAAGGTACCCAAGCAAACGACTTTTGTACAAAGTATCCCTTTGGTAGTTTTTGCGTGAAAGCGTAACAAATATTCATGCATCCATCGTTACAAATTTTCACATTTAATATACATATTAATATGTTTAGATAATTAATTATACCAGACTATTACAGTACAAAACTGAATTTTAAAATATTTCATAAGTAAATTAATAAAATATTATACCTAAACAACGTTCAATTGACAACCCTATTTGCTAAAGGTCAGTACACGGAAATTGTAGTCTCGATCAATATACTATGCACTAAACCAGTTTTGTTTAAATATGTAGGTACCTATATTACGTTCAAATCTGTGACACCATTTTGTTAATCTTTCAATTCAAATAAGTGACTCATAAGAGATTTAAAATGTGATTTAAAAAAGGAAGCAAAGTTAATTTAGCATAGAAACTCATTAGATAAGATTAAAAATATATATAGTAAGTCTATGTTTCCATTTAGTATTTGCAATTATCAAGACAAATACGAAGGATAGTTATATTTATATTATATAAAAATTATAATAAATCTGTAGAGAGTTTTATCCAATTTTTTTTTTCTCTTGCATTAATATATTGACAGAAAGTAATTTATTTATATTATTTATTTGGAGGCCAAGTTTGATATTGTTAAAGGCAATGAAGCTTAGCTTTTGTTCTGTTTAGTTTTTTTTTTTTCTTAAATAGATCGATCTTTTTATTTATTTATTTATTTAAACTTTAACGGCACAATTCTATTTATATTACGCATTATATTACGCAAATTAAAAAAGAAATTGTTAAGTATAATTTAGTTTGACGTTACCATAATATTAATTGGGCGATTAGAGTCGCCTAGTAAACTTTGTCGAAAAAATCTTGTATGGGGGCATAAAAGAAAAAAGCTTGTGAAAAGTGTGTTTAGAGCATTATTTTTTGGTGAAATTTAATATTTATTTATATATTTATTATTATAATACATAATATAGAGTTGTTACAATGTTCTTATGATGAGTAAGTACATGAAACCCTGTTTGGGTGCAGCAAAATTATATTGATAACTAGCTAATATACATGTATTAATGTTAATTTAGATTAAACAAAATAAATATTTAAAAAATAAATATTTTTGAAGATCTTCTTTGCTTTTCGATTAAAAATTTTATCAATTTGAAGTTAAAGAGCGTTATGCCATAGTATTAAAGTGACCACCGTTTCCATGGAACAGAATGTTCTCTTAAGAATATTTTAAGTGCAATGAATCATATTTTTATGGTTTCCTAAGTCAATATTTTGTTTAATGACATCATTTATTAAATTTTAAGCCTGTCATATTACCGTTCCGTGGTTTCTCGTAATAAATCGTTAAGTCCCAACTTATTCATCTTCTATATCGTTAAAAATGACAGCATAGTTAAATTGTTATTTTTTTTTATAACGCAAACAAGCATCCAGTTGACGATAAACGGCAAAGATTTTTTTTTACAACACAGGAGGCAAACGAGCAAGCGGCTCACCTGATGGTAAGTGACTACCGCCGCACATGATCACCCACAACACCAGCGGCATTCTATATATAGGGCTTTCTACATATAGATAGAATCTACTTTTTAAAATAGATCAATTCCAAATTATTATTATTATGTTAAATATTTAAATATAAAAAAACTCACACAATTAAGCTTGCCTTGATAAAAATTATTTTAGAATCTCCTTCTTTTGAAGTCGGTTGAAAATATATAAAACAGGCGTGAATGAGTCATCATAGTCCATATGGCCTTGCGCTAAATTTTTACGATATGCCCTTACTGTTATAAACACATAAAAAAAAAGAACATAAAAGTTTTGTTCTCATTAATTATGAATAATGCTATTAATAAACGCAAAAATCTGCTTGAATATTATGATACAATGTTAGTTGTTATGTACATACTATAGTAGAACTGTAATATGAATATGGCAACACAAAAGTCGATTGCTTAGGTACCTCTGTCCCATTCGTGTTTCAACCGGGAAGCAGTTGTGTTTACATGGTTGTGTTTCGGTTTGAAGGGTGGGATATGGCGTGAATTTACTGGATACAGAGAAATAACACCTGAGTCCTCAGGAGTGGCAACGCATGGGGGGTATCATGGGCGAAATAGTATACTCTGTTATGTCCATGGTACTGCTCATGTCTATAGGCGACGCTTACCACTTTCCATCAGGTGGGCCGTCAGCTTGTTTGCCATTCTAAGTGGTATAAAAAAAAACTGAGGACAGTTCTGAGGAACAATTTCTGTAAACCTATCTCTATTATTAAAATTTCAAACTGATATCTCTGCATTATTTTTTTTGTAAAGACTAATATGATCTAATTTTCTAATAGATTTAAATCAAAATTTATTTAATTTTGCGAAACTATTAAATTAAAATATTAGGTACACAATGTTCCTACAATTAATTTGACATTTAATAAATCTATGTAACATACATACTGTATTATATGTACCTGTGTTTTTACAAAAAAGGTATTTACGGATATGTCTGTCTATCTATCGATTATCGGTTTGTGACTAGACGGTACTCTAATATCAACATTATATCAGACGTTAACTGTCCACTGTCGAACAGTTAACGTCTGAGGGAGACCCACTCCCCCATAAGGGCGATTTTGCCAGTGGTTGCTACGCTTGGCAGGCGGGTTAGCAACCGTATTTAGGCTTTGGTGATGTTTAAAGAAGGACGCTGTTGTCCATCCCTCGATTAGCCTATTCTATATCGAGACTATGCTTAATAATATATGACACATTAAACCACGTATAAAGTAGTTTCTGAATGTAGTTTCTCATTTTTCTTTGTGTTAAATCAATTTTTTGTTCGAGAAATTTTAATGGGATTGAGGTGTTAGAAAATACACATTAGTCACAAAGGAGATTAGGTGGGTACTCTAATCTTGTGGTTCTCGCATGCCACATGGTAACCGCAAAGTTATTCAAGTCACCTCTGCATCACATTATTTTGTATCGTTGCAAAAAAATCAAGTTTGTTAGAATGATATTATAAAACAAAATCATTAGCTTGAGACAATTATCATTATCGTCATTAGAAATTTTGTAGTTGTAATCTTTTCTAGTATTTACGCATAACCGTTGTTAATGATTTACGTAGGCTATAACAATACAACTAAATGCAATATAATTGTCATTTAGAAATTGCTAGTGCAAAATAATAATTGTAACTGTATACGAAAATACTATGTTAAACCACACAACACTTAGAGTATAAAAACCTATTAATAAAAATATTTGATGCAATTTCAAAAATTATTACTGGCAACACATTCTTGTTAATTAAAAATATTAATTCCTCTATCACAGTGCGTACAGATAATGTCTACACTATAAGTTGATCTGAAATAATAAGTATTATAGTAAATTTGCACTAATTTATTGTTACTTATTATTAATATAAAATTTAAATTAACTCGAACTCGCTCATACTATGTGTGACAAGTCTTACTCACTAATTTTCCAAGCACGATAGTAATTTGCATTATGCATGAACACAAGAGACGGACACAAATACGGAGTATGGACGAATGCAAGGTCGTTGAAAGCATTCGAATGTCAACTATCTGTAGTCCTGCGCACGCGCTGTATTTAGCAATTGAAACTGACGTGGACTTGTAGTACACTAATTATGCACAGTACCGTATATGCAAATAAGTATTGATGTACTATTTAAAAGCACAGTAAATATATTCGATTAAAATATAATCGTTAAAATCGGTTTATACTTGGCCAAGATATTGTGTAGCATACGTACAGTATGAACTCGGAAGCGTAAAATTTTCAGATAATAAAATGGTTACATAGATTTCTTACAAACATTTTTTTTTGTACGAAGTGATGCCAGACTAATTCTTCTTTTTCTTCTTTTGACAGCAATTACTTACTACTGCCCGGTTGACTTTGTTTATTTCCCGCCAAAATTTTTACTCTTTTTTTTTTAAGTAAGAGAAGGGAACTAATGTCATGCAGTTATTATCATACACATATAAGTTGGTATTATAATTCAAGATACTAAAATGTTTGCTCTTGTAATATATTTGTGTTAGTTTTTAAGTGATTATGAAGTGATACTGATTGTTCTAAGTAGTGGATACAACAGATTTGTAGCTGAAAAAGGTGGGTGTATACCTACTATCATTTGTTACGTATACCTATCTAATCTACACAATTACTGCATTACACCCACGTAATTCAATTTCTTAAGAATTCTATTAGTAACTATACGTACTTAGACATTAAAAAGGTCAGTTGCATTGCTCACACGCTCATCAAATGCATTTGTCATCCAATGCGTGATAATTCGAAATGCATTTTAAATATTTATGAATCTATCTATGATCAGCAAATCCAGCTTTCGTCATCAATTTATGTATTATTATTTTTTTATACAACTTAGAATGGCAAACAAGCTGACGGCCCACCTGATGGAAAGTGGTAACCGTCGCCTATAGACACGAGCAGTACCATGGACATAACAGAGTACACTGTTTCGCCCATGATACCCCCCATGCGTTGCCATTCCTGAGGACTCAGGTGTTATTCCTCTGTACCCAGTAAATTCACGCCATATCCCACCCTTTAAACCGAAACACAGTCATGCAAACACAACTACTTCACGGTTGAAACACGAATGGGACAGAGGTATCCAAGCAATCGACTTTTGTACAAAGTCTCCCTCTGGTAAATATTTCAAATGCCCTGATTAATACTTATATACATAAATATTATTTTATTTCATGAAATTAATAAATTATTTAATAATAATTTTCTATTTTGTAGAATATGATTGAAAATATATATATATTTTTTATATAGTTTTATCTTTTATATATTTATATAACATTTTAAATATTTTATTTTATTTTATGTATTTGCTTTACATTAATTACTCAAGCTGTGCACATAATGTGATTGGATTATAACCTAGCCGAATCACAAATGTAATTATTACTTAAGTTTTCTTAGGGTTGTGGTCTGTTTTGTGTGCCAATAAAAAAAAAAAAAATTCCAAATAAAACATATAACCTGACAAGAGGCTACTAAACCGTATTAAACCCATACAAAAAGAAATTAACAGCATTCTCTTATTTAAATATCTTATCCAACCACAAATTTCTATCTTTATTGACTAAGTATTATAATTATGTGACAGCTACCTGCTAATATGGCAAGTTTACTATTAAGTAAATTGACTACTGAAAGGCATACAGTTCCTAGAACGGCGCGAGCGCGAGGTCGGCGCGTGCGCATGCCATTTAGCACAACACAGGGCGGTAATATGAAATGTTTGTAAGTTATATTCAGAGTCTACAGTGCACTCGTGATATCCCGGATGTTGCATTATCCAATGTACTGGGTGAAAATTATAGAGTATGGAAGTAAACACCATAGGCCTCAGAATAGGAACGTACGATCTGGTGTCATGGACATTATTTTTTTATACAACTTAGAATGGCTACCAAGCTGACGGCCCACCTGATGGAAAGTGGTAACCGTCGCCTATAGACATGAGCAGTACCATGGACATAACGGAGTATACTCTTTCGCCCATGATACCCCCCATGCGTTGCCATTCCTGAGGACTCAGGTGTTATTCCTCTGTACCCAGTAAATTCACGCCATATCCCACCCTTCAAACCGAAACACGGCCATGCAAACACAACTGCTCCACGGTTGAAACACGAATGGGACAGAGGTACCCAAGCAATCGACTTTTGTACAAAGTCTTCCTCTGGTAAAACATCAATTTCCATGGCATTATTCATATCTGTACGTGATGGTTATTACTTTACTTCGATATGACCTATGTCATTCCAATTTACAAAATATAATGATATGTTACAATGGAGTCGCCGAGTAGTCCAGGCACAGAATGGGCTACCCCTTTCTTTCTCGTAAGTATCGTAAGAGACAACAAATGGAACTAAATGATAGCAAAATATGCAGCAGTATTCCTTTTTAAACATCACCAAAGCCCAACTGTGGTTGCAAACCCACCTACCAAGCGTGGCAACTACTGGCAAAACTCTCTTTTCGGAGAGTAACCCTTCATGGTAAATATACCTAGAATTTAGCACGATGGTTTCCAAGGGTGACTACGTGGAGTTCGACCTGACAGGGCTTATTGCTAGCAATGGGACTGATAGTCCACATTACTCATGACCATAACCTATGGACGCCTGTAACACCAGAGATATCACGTGTGGGTTGCCTATAAAAAAATAGACATAAAAAAAAAGTACAGTATGTGACCAGATAAAAAAAAAACGCAGGAAATATCTTACGATTCTTAACTATTGAACCATCGACACGTTTATTGTACTGGACCTTATAAATCATTGTATACCAACAACAATAGAGAACGGAACTGTTAAACCGAAGTGAATAATTACGTTTGTTACAAAAAAAAATTCACGGTCGTCGAACAAGTGCATATCCGGGCTGCACAATGCAACTTCCGGCGGGCACCGGGTCACTCATTGGGACCAATTGGCCCTATTTGGGTACTGCAGATGGGGAAATGCACTTCGCCCTTCGTCCGGCCTCCGGGCTAGAGATGGGGATAGGACGTTGTCGATACAATTATCGATAAATATTTAGTTTAATAATACATTAGAAGAAGAAATTACATGAAACCTATTAGTGGCTACTAATCGAATTATAATTTGCAATGTCTAATACAAAATAGGAATTATAAAAATTAATAAAAATATTTTCACTTGTTAATATAGAGTTATAAGATAAGTAGATTCTCCTACAGGATGTAGACACTAGGGCTTCTGTAACGTTGGATACAAAAACGACATACCATTACCACTATTCACCATGTAGGCTAGTAGTCAGTTTTACTGCAACCCCTTATGGAAAAATTATTAGCCCGTATAAAATATCACCATTAGACTAGAATACCCCATGACTGCAATGAAAGTGATAAATGTCGACCTTATCGAAACAATATTGTGAATCCAATAACTAATTCTTCAATTTTTTTCTACCTATATACAAATACATCGACTTACGCTACCCCAAATTACGCGAACCCGGAATTACGCGTCCTTAAAATCTCATCGTTTTTATTGTTCAAAGGTCACATAAATCTAGATTTTTTTATATTTTATCTACATTATTTATAAGCTAATGTATATATCCGAACATATCCCGCGAAATGGACGCATAACTAGGAGCCAGGAGCTCACAGAAAAGCGTTAACGATTATATCCCGACTTACGCGAATTAGACTTACGCGGTTATCGTACAGACCTACTTATCGCGTAAGTACAAGGTATTACTTGTATATCTCTAGCTGAATTCAAATGTATACATACAAAAACCAAAAAGCATATACGTATAAAAATATATTTTCAAAATTTTATAGAATTGAAAATAAATATTCAAATAAGTGATCGATAATAAGTTTTATTTACGCACGACTCTAATCAGTTTAGAGTAATTCCGTTGCATTAGCATATTATTGAATACAATGCTGATAGCTCTCATGAAAAAAATTATTTCTTTGGCAACTTAGGAAACTGCCACTTTCGTAGATTTACTGTTGTATAACTCAATACCTAGGAACTCTCATGTATGAAGGTGCAAAATAACAAATATGCATTTATTTCTGATACTTGTAATATAATAATAATTAATTAAGCGCATTCAATAAAAAATAGGATTTTAAAACTAAAATGTTTAGCATGATCTTTTACAGTAGTCTTCTGTCAAAAGTTATTTGCGTTCTAATGTTTCAAAACGTTCCACTGTAAAATGTATCTTTTTCAGTTTCGTAAGTTTACCATAGAGGTGACGATATTATAGATTAACTTAGATAATAATTACATAATGGTACAATAAGAAATACTATCTCCAATACGCAGAACAGTCTAGCGAGAGGTTATCTTATCTCGGTCTTGCATTAGCCGCCGTAAAAGTGATCGTAGTATGACTATATTGATGTTTGACCCCGAATGCAGTGTTGATTAATTATCTCTCATAACAAATTAAAAAAGAGAGCGAGACTTTGTACAAAAGTCGTTTGCTTGGGTACCTCTGTCCCATTCGTGTTTCTACCGTGAAGCAGTTGTGTTTGCATAGCTGTGTTTCGAATTGAAGGGTGGGATATGGCGTGAATTTACTGGGTACAGACGAATAATACCTGAGTCCTCAGGAATGGCAACGCATGGGGGGTATCATGGGCGAAACGGTATACCCTGTTATGTCTATGGTACTGCTCATGTCTATAGGCAACGGTTACCACTTTCCATCAGGTGGGCCGTCAGCTTGTTTGCCATTCTAAGTTGTATAAAAAAGACATATTTTAATGTTTTCACGTCACTGGTAATAAGTTATATTAATTATTTAATACTTAAATCTATTACTCCCTACTGGTAGTCCGTATTACTAACAATCCCCCCCCCCCCTCCAACTGGACAGCTTTGAGTTACGTGTCAACAAACCTACTATAAACTAGTCTGTTTTAAATTGTAATTTAATCTGTTTACTCCATAAACCTGTCAGTACTGTTGACAACTGTCAGTCAAGTTCCCTAACCTGGTGAAGATCAGGATTGAGTCATACATTATCCGTTTTGACACATATTAGGAAAACCAATATCAATTTAACATGTCCTTATTTACATAAGAATTGGTAATTATTTCAAATATCAGTCTTAATGTTTGAACAGTGTTATTGTGAATTTCAAGGCTTCACACAAATTCTCACAAAGAATATTGCTAATAGGTTTACTATTACCGTTGTTAACTATTTCCCGTATGTAAATTGTGAATGGGACCAAAACATGGACCTAAACGATTGTCCGTATGCTTTTGCTACAAATTACTCGGCGAGCTATAGATAGGGCTATACTTGGAGTCTCTTTGCATGATAGAATCCAAAACGAGTATAGCTTATAGATAAGAAAGCTGAATAACAGCGATTTAAAAGAGTAACTGTTGAGTTTCTTGTAAGCTCTTCTCAATAGATAACAACTTTCCAAATCCTGCATACAGGGAGGAAAGGGATTGTTAGTAATAGGTCTAACTGACCCATAGCCAGCAATACACCTGAGTCTTCAGGAATGGCAACGCATGGGGAGTATCATGGACGAAACAGTACACTCTGTTATGTCCATGGTACTGCTCATGTCTATAAGGGACGTTTATCACTTTCCATCAGGTGGGCCGTCAGCTTGTTTGCCATTCGTAATAAGTAATATAAAAAACAATATTTCTATTTTTGTTTACATAGACATTTTGTATGACACAACCAATTATGTATTTAATCGATCACTTCATTAGTTCGATGGACAACAAAAACCATACAATGACTAATAAATCAAACGAGTTCAAACGGATTTCGAAATATTAGATAAAGTTTATCAAGAGGTACACAGTACGTACTCATAGATGGCGGTGATGCAACATATTGCTTTGTATACGTACAATGCAACACGTGTGCACTAGTAATTTCATTGCATATGTAGTAGTTGGGATATTGTTTGTTATTTTAAGCTAACATATTATTATATTTAATGATTACAAACAGAGGAAGGATTGGTACAAGTCTGTTCGCCTGAATACCACTGTCTCATATATTTATACGTGAAAGCAATTGTTTTATAACACAGAGAGCTAACGAGCATGCGGCTCACCTGATGGTGAATGACCATGATCACCCATAACACCAACGGCAAGGGAGAGAAGGGGTTGTTAGCAATGGGGATTACCAATCCCATTGCTAGCAATAAACTCTATCACGTCGACCTCCTCGCGGTTCCCCCTGGAAACCATCTTGATTGGTTTATTGTTGAATTCGTCACGATGGGCTAACTGACCTGCTTCATCCTCACTTATTATGCCTCACTGGTGCCCCGCCGGTGTATACCGATAGCGCGGGTGGGGTTACCATTCCATTATCATCCATTAAAAAAACACCAACGGCATTGCAGGTGTACTGCCGGCCTTTTAAAAAGAAATATGCTCTTTCCTTAAAGGTTATGATGTTGTATCAGTTCGGAAATACTGCTGCTGGAAGTTGATTCCAAAGAGTGGTTGTGCGTGGAAGAAAGTGCCTTGAAAAACGCACGGTGGAGGACCGCTACTTATTCATATGGTTGAGATGGAACTTTAGTTTGTGGCGGGTTGTACGGTGGATACAGCTTGAATGCTGCGATCAATTTTGAACTTTGAAGCGAGAGCAAATAGCAGCAAAATTACAAGGTACTGTAACGGTGTTACCACAAACTAGTGTGTACTTTAGCGTGATAGTACGCTAAAAATAAGCCATACGCGAATATTGCTTCTGATGTTGCAAGCATTGATAAATTGCGATTCTTGATTACCATCAGGCAGACCGTATGCTTACTTGCTGCCCTTGTCGCATGAAAAAGTAAAAAGGGATCTTGTATTTCAGCGAACTTACGATGATACTTGTATATAATAGTGCGCCACCTACTCTTTGTCTTTTTCTCAATGTCCTCTACCCAAAGGTTGTCTGGAAGAGATTGCTTAGCGATAAGGCCGCCTTTGGTATCACTTCTCATTAATATTTACTATTATTATTTGTTATTTCTCTTTTCACTTGGTGCAATAAAGTGTAAATAAATAAATACTTGTAGTAGACAAAATATTTCTGTAGAACGTTACTCATCATAACAGCAGTAGTTGACAAATACTCTTGATGACCCCACATGGAGTAGGATTACAGAATGCTTAAAACAAAGTACGTCGCACTACGTCTATGGCCGTGGGCATATTTTTTTTCATTATTATTATTTTAACAGCCGCCATACTAAGATGACTAACCAACAGCCAGTACTTCTGATGGAGGAAAGGGATTGTTAGCAATGTAGTTTAACAGCCCAATATGCCTTATTAGGTCGACCTCCACGTGGTTCCCCCTGGAAACCGTCGTGAACAATTCTTGTTGAATTCTTCACGATGGGCTAACTGACCTACTTCATCCTCAACTATCATCCTTCACTGGTGCCCCACCGGTGTATACCGATAGCGCGGGTGGGGCTACTATTCCATTATCATTCATTAAAAAAAAGTACTTCTGATGTAAACAATATAGATTGTAAACGAATTAAGGTAGACAGATTGTTTATCCTTGACATCATTAACTATTTTAAATAGGGGGGAGAAGGGATTATTAGTAATGGGAATTAGCAATCTCATTGCTAGCAATAAACCCTATCAGGTCGACCTCCACGCGGTTCCCCCTGGAAACTATCACGGTTAATTCCTGATGAATTTATCATGATGGGCTAGCTGGCCTGTTTTCATTCTCATCTATCACCCTTCACTGGTGCTCCGCCAGCGTATACCGTTAGCGCAGGCGGGGTTACCATACCATTTTCACCCATAAAAAAACTGCGGTTGCCAACCCGTGCCAAGCGTGGCAACTACTGGCAAATCCCTCGTTTATAGGGAAGGTCTATATTCAGCAATGGACAGTTTATGGTTGGTATAATAATGATGCTAATGATCTGCGATTCACTTTGTATGAATCGATTTCAAAATCGCAATCGACTCAACATGATTTCATTGCATATTTGTACAGAAGGGCTCTGTATGACGTAACCACCATCTGACGCACGGAGTACATCGTAAACAACAATTATCTTTAAGTACGCCCAGTATGAAGGACATAATTCTGAAGATCAAGTGGTAAGCGCACGAAAAACATACAATAAAAATACCATATATATATATATATATATATATATATATATATATATATATATATATATATATATATATATATATATATATATATATATATATATATATATATATATATATATATATATATATATATATATATATATATATTTATATATTTTAAGAATTAGATCTCTAATTGACATCAGTCTGACATGCCATCTGGTGGAAAGTGATAAAAAGTAGATTAATATATCTCTGAATGTTAGAAAGTATAGTTAGTTTTAAATTTTCAGGTTGTTTACACATTTTAAATACACAGTCGAGTCGAAATGTCAGCGATATTATTATTAAAAAAAATGGTTACTTGAAAATGCTTTTTACAATTTCAATGAATTCTTTGCTTCTTGACTTTTTTTTTTATATTGACCTTATAAATAATTTAACTAATGTATAATATAATCATTAATATACGAGTATAATAAAATCTCATCTATTACACTTAGGGATGCGACATCGCTCATAAAAAAACATCTATATTAGAAGATCGATATTTTGATATGTGAAATATCGATGTTGAAAACATCGGAGTTTATGAACGATATATCGATTTTTTTTTCTATGTTTTTATCACCATTCAAATATATATATACATCTATATATGTCGAATAAATAAATGAAAAAATAACTATATTTATAAAAACAAAATTATATACATTTTATGAAATTTTATACTATTTATTTTACCCTTTTTTTATTGAATATTTATTAATTTTTAACAGGAAACAAGTATAAATTGAACATTTTTTATTTTTAGGTTTATTTAAAATAGAGTTTAAAAATAACAATTTTAACAACCTGGTGCTCAGTAAGCGGTTTCTCTCCTAGGTGCTTATCGCTTCAGCTTCTGAGAATAACCGCTCACTGGGTACCGAAGTTGCCACGATAGGCAAATCTAGGCAAAGCTAGACTATGGAGCCCGAGAAATAATTCCTTCATATCATCCCACATCTCCAACGCGTCTCCCTTTATTGGAATGACAGATGATGACATGTTTAAGTCTCAAGGCTCTATCTATATAATCTAAGTCAGATCAGTCAGTCAGATAAACTAAAACAATGAAATATAGTATGGTTATGTTAAAACATCGATGTTTATGAACAATATATCGATGTTTGAAAAAATCGATGTATCGTTTGCATCCCTAATTACACTTCAAGCGTTTATTTATTTATTGAAATGTAAACTAGAACGTACCTACACTCGTGGATTAACATCGTACGGCTCGCCATCGATATGGAGTTCACCCTCATACCTTACAGCCTAAATGGTCGCGTACAACGCGGTTTCAGAGATGTTTTCTCCCACGAACACTCAGGTTATGGAATGAGCTCCCTGCCGAGGTTTTCCCGAGAGACTACAGCATGGGGTTCTTCAAAAGGGGGTAAAGAGGTTTCTTCAGGGTCGGCAACGCGCGCGTAATACCTCTGGTATTGCAGGCGTTCATAGGCTACGGTAACCGCTTACCATCAGGTGGGCCGTATGCTTGTTTGCCACCTCAGTGGTATAAAAAAAAACTTGGATAAGGGTTTGCACATAATCCTCATTCACACAAATAAAAATGTAAAGTATTTTATGTGTGAAACGCTCCTTAATACAGTCGCTACAATTGATGTTTATTACCTTACATTGTACTTACGATTAAGGCCTCGGTAATGGGTTTTAAATTAAAAGAAGTAAAGGAGACCGGTTCCTCGGAATGCGCTTTACGATCCGTTACTCTCCCATGCGATTAAAATCAGCAAAATTGTCCTCAATACATAAAAAATGTATCATTTATAAACAATATACCTAATAAAAACTTATTTTTTAAAAATATCACGCAGGTATTTTGAAATGGTTATGACTGAAACCTTTTTTGAAGACATTTTAAAAACCTAATGAAGAAAAGGATTTTACTTATGCGGAAGCAACCCTCGGATCGTGGAGCTGGCGCTCGTCATCGAATGTAGTGCACTCGCAAATTGTATATCACTTTTAAGGTTTTTTTTTTCTTGTCATTAATTTGTCGGTACACTGGATTCTTGTTCTGTTTTAATTTATTTTTTTCTGTTATTCATTTTTTTTTATAATTGTTTATTTTAGTTTTTTGTATTGTTTTTTTTTTTATTTTTTATCTAATATCTACATCAATATATATATTTGATAATGCAACGGTGCCCCGTGTAGGTGCAAACTGAAAATCAGCGCTGAACGAACATCAGTCCAGCAAAAGCTGAGTTTGTACCTATTGCGAGGCGCATACGATTAATGGACAATATATTGATTAATTAATATATGTACATTATAATTTGTGAAGAATGGCAATAAATTTTATTATTATTATTATTATTAAAATACCAGAAGCAGAATGAAAGAGTATATATATATAGTGAGCCACATTTTACTAAATGTATACTTTAAAATGGGTGAAAATGAAATGGTAACTCCGCCTGCACTATCGGTGGCTAAGCACTGGTGGAGCACCAACGATTACTTCCAGGGAGAGCCGCGTGTAGATCGACCCGAGTCCCATTGCTAGCAATATAGTGCATAGTAACTATAAGGACCCATTATTCACAATCGCTTTCTACTCTAACTAAAAGATTGGCTACGTCAAAGACTTCCGTATATAATAAAGTTAGCTTTTTTTTATACAACTTAGAATGGCAAACAAGCTGACGGCCCGCCTGATGGAAAGTGGTAAGCGTCGCCTATAGACATGAGCAGTACCATGCACATAACAGAGTATACTGTTTCACCCATGATACCCCCATATGTCTTAAACTTTTAACAATAGAGGGCGACACGAGTAGTAGTTACCTAGTAGGTACAATAAAAAACTCTATTTGCATATAACTAATAAAAATATGAAATAATTAAAATTGTGTTTCTCAAAAAAATCGACTGTGGCAAAACCAGTTTTTTTTTTATTTAAAAACTAAACCACTGAACCGATTTTGATAAAATTTTTATGTATATGTATAATATGTAAGTATATCCTTTCAGATAAAAATATTATTTTTTCAAATTGTTTCAGAAATTACGGAGGTATGAGGTGACAAACATAAAAAATACAACAGAATCGAGAACTCCTTGTTTTTGAAATCGGTTAAAAACAAATTCTTAATTATATTCAAACGTGCAATAAATTCTATTTTCAAATACTTCACTGATATCTATAAATACCATTGGGAATCGATGACTCTTTTGTACGTGACGTGTTGTACTGATACACTATCACTTATGTCTCTATAAATAAAGTTAAATTTGCTGCAACGCCGATTAACAATATACTGAACATCTTGCATGCTTAGAATTAATCACACAGACACGGATGTGAATGCAGGTGCTGTGATGGTAAGAGTGAGCTATGGAAAAAACGGCCATGACGTATTCGCTCAGATTTTCCCATGGTTAGTGGCGTCCGATTTGTTATCCTTATAAATATGTTTTATTATTTATTTATACTTTTGCACGCATTAAAATATTTTTTTTATACAACTTAGAATGGCTAACAAGCTAACGGCCCACCTGATGGAAAGTGGTAACCGTCGCCTATAGACATGAGCAGTACCATGGACATAACAGAGTATACTGTTTCGCCCATGATACCCCCCATGCGTTGCCATTCCTGAGGACTCAGGTGTTATTCCTCTGTACCCTGTAAATTCACGCCATATCCCACCCTTCAAACCGAAACACAGCCATGCAAACACAACTGCTTCACGGTAGAAACACGAATGGGACAGAGGTGCCCAAGCAAACGACTTTTGTACATTGAGTACATTAGTATTTACAGCATACTATCTATGCCTGCAATAACATTATATATTCAACACTTACGAGCCAACGGCCAGTGTTCATATCATTATGGGAACAATGCGCGCACCGGATGAACCGCCAGTAACTCCCATGAAAGAAATATGAGATAATAATAGTAATATTACAAGCACAAAGGGAATATAAATATAATACGTAAATATTGGCCGTGTGGTCCCAGAAGAGAATAGGCCAACCCCTCCTTATGGGGGTCGTAAGAGGCGACTAAGGGAGGTCGAGGGATGAGCAGCAGCGTCCATCTTGAAACAGAGGAGACTGTACAAAAGTCGATTGCTTGGGTACCTCTGTCCTATTAGTGTTTCAACCGTGAAGCAGTTGTGTTTGCATGGCTACGTTTCGGTTTGAAGGGCGTGAATTTACTGGGTACAGAGGAATAACACCTGAGTCCTCAGGAATGGCAACGCATGGGGGGTATCATGGGCGAAACAGTATACTCTGTTATGTCCACGGTACTGCTCATGTCTATAGGCGACGGTTACCACTTTACATCAGGTGGGCCGTCAGCTTGTTTGCCATTCTAAGTTGTATAAAAAAAAAATTTACCGTTAAAAGCATGTAATAATATTTGTGGCAAATAATCATACATCAGAGACACAACCAATGTTTTAAAGATCAACAGTGCAAGAATTGTAAAACCATGTCGAGTGTCCAATAAAGTGTGTTATCATTGTTTATTTGTTGTTCAACGCATGCGTGCAGTTTCACCACCACTTTTGAAGCGTGTTATGATAAGCGTAGAAAGTATCATGGGGAGTAATGGGCGGAAGTGACATTAAATGTCCGCTATAACGTGCGCTATGGTGCTCCATTAATTAGGGCAATTCGACAAGTAAAACATGTGAAAGAGTTTAGAACGGTATTTCCCAACGTGGGACCCACGCCCCACAGGGGGGCAATTTGATTGTTAAGGGGGGGCAATTAAAAAATGGACTCGAAGCAATTTTTAACCTCTTGCTGCGGACCATTTAAATGCAATGCTACGAGTAATTCTGTAAATATTTATTGGGTAAAATTTCGTTTGACATTACCAAAATATCAACTGGGCGATTAGAGTCGTCAAGTAAACTTTGTCGGGAAAAATTTTGTAATGGGGGGCATAAAAATTTTAGAAATGTTCAAATGGGGCATGGCACGAAAAAAGGTGGGAAACACTGGTTTAGAGGGAAATGTCAGATCAGGAGGCTAATCTCGACGTGTTATCTTCTAACTGCAGTTAGACTAAATGGAATAAAAACTATATTGATTGTAGCGATAGATATTATTTGTGGTTACAATCGCGGATTCACCACATGACTCAAACCATATCTTTTATATATAGCTTTATGTTCTACGGCAATTGGATTCTTTATAGATTGTTTGTGAATCTATTGTGTTATTTAGAATGTGGTACGACTAATTTAGGATAAAACTCCAACTTTCTATCCATGCTCATTGCTGAATATATGCCTCCCCTATCGGGGTGTTTTGCCTGTAGTTGCCACGTTTGGCAGGCTGGTTGACGTTGCTGTCCATTCGTTGATCTTTAAGTTCCCTTAGTGGCTTCTTACGGCACCCACGTGAAAGGAAGGTGTGGCTCATTTTATGCTGGGGTCACACGGCAATATCTCACTTTCCTAAACGGTACAGTTTGCAAGGAAAAGAAACGTAACGTATTTTGTCTTAATTAGGTTTTTTTTTACCTATGTATTTCACAATTTTTTTTTTATAAATTAAAAATTAAATCGATGTTCTGTTAAAAGTTTAATTTGACACTTTCTCATTGATAGAGCCCAAATAGATTTAAAGAAACATCAATTCCATTCAATTTTTTGGAGTCATTATCTATATAATAATAATAATAATAATGATTTAGATCACTTTTATTTCCATTATAATGAAGATAATACGGCGCAGAGCGAATCGAGTCAGCCGCTGACTCCCGTGGAAGGTCGAATTACGTCCGGTCATCATTTGACGTAATGAGAAGTAACTCGAGCCACCATGTTACGCAATGATACCCGATCACCAATTCCGCACACTTTCCATTGTTAATCTATATAATTATTTCGATTGAGATTAGCTGCACTTAGATAGATAGATAGATACTCTTTAGAGGAAACACCTCCAAAAGATTACAATAGTAAACTTATTATAAATACAAAAAAACACAATGTGAAAACAATGGGCGACCTTATTGCTAAAACTGATCTCTTCCAGGCGACCTTTAGATGGAGAGGAGTAATTATAGATAGATAGATACTCTTTATTGTTTTCTCCAAAAGATTACAATAGTAAACTTATTATAAATACAAATAATTACAAGAAATAATCACAATGAGAAAACAATGGGCGACCTTATCGCTAAAACTGATCTCCAGGCAACCTTTGGAAGAAAAGGAGTAATTATAAATAGATAGATACTCTTTATTATTTCCTCTAAAATATTACAATAGTAAACTTATTATAAATACAAATAATTACAAGAAATAATCACAATGAGAAAACAATGGGCGACCTTATCGCTAAGAGCGATCTCTTCCAGGCATTAGGCATCTTTGGATAGAGAGGAGTAATTATAAACAGTTTAATTAGTCTATTTTTTCGAGAGTCCTGTCGTATGTCTATTGATTATATTTTATGTATAATACTTATGTTATCATCTTAAACATCATATCAGCCCATATATGGGAGCTTATGCCAGTAGTTGGCATGCTTGGTATGCGGATTGGCAACCGCAGTTAGGCTTTAGTGATGTTTTTTTTATACAACTTAGAATGGCAAACACGCTGACGGCCCACCTGATGTAAAGTGGTAACCGTCGTCTATAGACATGAGCAGTACCATGGACATAACAGAGTATACTGTTTCGCCCATGATACCCCCCATGCGTTGCCATTCCTGAGGACTCAAGTGTTATTCCTCTGTACCCTGTATATTCACGCCATATCCCACCCTTCAAACCGAAACACAGCCATGCAAACACAACTGTTTCACGGTTGAAACACGAATGGGACAGAGGTACCCAAGCAATCGACTTTTGTACAAAGTCTCCCTCTGGTGTTAAATGGTTAATTGCCTACATTTCGAATTAATATAGTGCATTATGTAATTAAGGTTTGGACACATATAGACTTTAAATTACTAAAGATTAGAACGCTGTTAGGTGTTAAGTCCGCCATATGTACACTTACTTATAATATAATATAATTGTTCATTTAAGGTTTAAATAAATAAAGACTAATCTTTATAAATTTATAATAATGTTTGTTATAAAATTAAATTGTTTTTCTATATTTTTGCTTTAAATTTGAAAAATATTGCTCATACTATAGGTACTGCTCATGTCTATAGGCGACGGTTACCACTTTCCATCAGGTGGGCCTTCAGCTTGTTTGCCATTCGAAATTGCATAAAAAAAAAAAGAAAAACCCATATTATTCAGAAAAAAAAACTTAAAAACCCTTTGAACAATAGATTCACATAACTCTATTATTATTTTGTGCAATAATGTGAATAATAAAGAAATTATATGAAGAAACATTTAAATATATATGATAAAAAAATATATGTAATTAAACATATAATATATGTTTAATTATATATGATTTCATTTGATAAAAGGGACCAAAGAATCCTTCCCATACCAATTAAAAGGAAGAAGCATTGGAATTCTCTAATATCTACTTCTACTCTTCTTGTCTAATGTCCACTTATTAACACTCAAATGATCTGCTGTTTTTTTTGTTTACTTAAGTGTTTACCTATATAATTATCTAGTTATTTTATCTGCCTGTTAGGTAAACATTCCCAAAGCCTCATTCTATAATCTAGCTGTACCAGATTTGGTAAAAAAGTTCTTTCAAATTAACGGTTAGAAGAACAATGCATTGTGCACGCATGCAACCGGAGCACATGTCGATATCGTGGGAACACCGGGTGCCCGCTCGATCACACAATTAACAGATGGATTCATGAAAGTGAAGGCCATACAAAACTAAACCGTAACACGTGTCAGTAAAGTTTGTAGATAAAATAGTTTTAATCTATTCAAGACATTAGTACGCAAAGCACAGCGAAATATTAAAATCTTTGATTAATATCATGTAAACTCATCTCTCAGATCTCAAATATTAATCATGTATTATTGCTATTAATTTGACTTCTTTATGAACTGGTTTATAGATGTTTTATTTTAATAATTACTTGAGTTTCATTTATATAAATTTTTTATTAAGTCAAAGATAAAAAAATATATTTTTCTCTATTTTTAATATAACAGGTGTATTAATAAGTTAGTTAAATAAGTTAGTATTAATTTTAATAATGTATGGATTATTTTAATTTTTTTTTTTTTTTACTTATTAAAATTGAAGAATATTGCTTTTAAATTAATAAAACTATATAATAATATACATTGTAAATAAACTGGCTTTTAAAAAAAAAGTAATTCAATTGAGTTTCTTGCCAGTTCTTCTCAGTTGGATCTATATACCGAACTGGACGGTAGGGTAAATATAAAATTATAATGTAA
The DNA here is from genome assembly GCF_026898425.1 of Galleria mellonella. Taxonomy (NCBI): domain Eukaryota; kingdom Metazoa; phylum Arthropoda; class Insecta; order Lepidoptera; family Pyralidae; genus Galleria; species Galleria mellonella. The sequence continues at coordinate 5,539,706 of NW_026442176.1, forward strand.
AAATTTGACGTTCATAAGCGGTTAAAATGTCCTACATGAATAAATGATTTTTGAATTTTGAATTTGAATTTGAATTTGAACTATTCATCAGCAAAAGTCAACAAATCAGCATATTGATTGTTGCATACGTTGTTTCATATAAGTAATATAATAAGTGTTCATACTCAGTATAAATTTATAAGTTCATCTCATCATATTGAGTCAGGACTGCTACAGGAAAACAGTTAATTTATTAAAAATAAAACTATTAAAAAAATTCTAGTTAAACAACACAAGAAGAGTTGTTGCATCCGTTAACTGTCCACTGCTGAACATAGACTCCTTTATAAATTGGTGGTTTTGCCAATAGTTGCCACGCTTGGCAGACAGATTGGCAACCGCAGTTTGGCTTTTGGTGATATTTTAAGAGGGACGCTGCTGCCCATCTCTCCACTATAAGCACCCATAGTCGCCTCTTACGACACCCACGGGAAAGGAAGGGGTGGCCTATTCTATGCCGGGACAACACGACTAAAGGCATAGGAAATGTATTGAATGAATGAGTATACTTTATTTGTATTATACAATATAGGACATAAGCAAGACAATTTACAAACACAACGATACAATTGTATAAGTACAGTGAGGCGGTCTTATTACTGAGAGCAATCTTTTCAAGACAACCTTAAGGTAAAGGATTAATTGTTGTACAAGTAGGTATGAGAGTACTGTATAATTAAGAAATTATCTTTTGCAAATTAAAAAAAAATCTATCCTTTTGAGACGGAAATATGTTAATACATTTTGTTTTCCATAGTACACCATTGACAATATATCCCATGATTAAAAACCAACTGCTACAAAAGACTTATCTATTATTTATTTCACAAACAATATGGGAGAGAGAAAACGGGGGCGTGTCAGAGCCATTGTTTCAAATTGTATAGAAACCGCCATCTAGGGGTAATTGCCTTCTATCTCGGTGGGAATCGATCATTTAAAATAATTAAAGTCTGATCAGATAACATCATCAAATAAATTAGCGCTTAAATAGGTGGCTGTTAGATTAATTTATTCATCGTTTGCGTGTCTCATGAGAAATCCGGCATACATTGCAAAAATAATAAAATTAAATACCAAAGTACAAACATGACAATTAAATAGTTACAAAGGTAATTTTCGCATTTTAAGGCGAATTCAATGGGAATTTCTAAATATCCTTAATGCTCATCTACGTCCTATTAAAAATGGTTGGAGCAAAAAGCTCAAGATTTTTGCTCCATCTATTTAGACTATAGCTCCCAGTCTTTTAGTTTAATACTTAATAATAATAAATTTCATTACAGCAACAGGGGGCATTATAAAAATAAATCACAAACTGCATTAAATCCAGACAAAGGCAAATCTAAAGTTAAGTTAGGCTTGTAGTCACTATAGATAGTAGTAATTACTTTAAGTGCTTAAAAGGATTTACCAAGCATATGTTATAAATAAATCGTGGTTTACGTGGGTGATGACAGTGCTCGGTAAACATGTGGCCGACCCCGTTCCCCTGACGTAAAATATGGTAATAATTACTGACTTATAGCGTAAAGTCCCTTATGATAATATATAAATCCTGTTCATAACATAGTTGAAATTTAAATTTTAATGGGTGAAAAAGGAATGACAACCCTGGCTACGCTATCGATATACGCTAGTGGGTCACCAGTGAGGGATAATAGGTGAGGATGAAAGCAAGTCAGTCAGCTCATCGTGACGAATTGCACAAGAATTAACCACGAAGGTTTCCATGGTGAACCACTTGGAGATTTATCTGATAGGATACATTGCTAGCAATTGGGCTATTAGACCCTATTACTAACGATCGCTTTCCCCTCTGAAGTTTAAGTTGAATTTCAAAAACCATAAAAAAATCTGTAGATCATATTTCAAATATAGAAATTTTAGTTGGTGATGGATAAAACCAACATGATAACAACTCAACAACAATAGATAAAATTCGTTTAGAAAAAAAATCATCTGATATTATAAGTGTTCAAGTTAAATTAGTTTATATTGGTTTATTTATTGAAAGTCATGCTTGAGTCGACAGTCGAGTACTTACCAATCGTCGCGTTTTACAATTTTGGGAATGTTTTCTGTTTATGTACATATTACGGGAGAAAATTCTATTTAATTTAGGCAAGCAATACCATCTTGATGAAACATTACTCTTTTTGAAACAAATCATAATAAATTGTAGAGAACAAAGTTGAAACTCATGTCTTATTGTTTTTTGTTCACACATCTCGTCATAAAACATTGTACAATAAATTAGCAAGGTCCATGTGATTCTGTTTAAACAAAATAATCAGTTGTCCAGTCATCACAATTCCTGAGAATATATGCATATCTAAACGAAGCTAGAGAATATCTCTCGGCAATCGCCAATTTTGTAACTCTCACATAGCGCACTTTCCATTGCGCTTGCGCACAATACCGCTTATCTTCACCCAAACCGTACCGTGGTTCACATCTTTGTGGGGAACAATCGAGAAATCATAACGTATCTCAGTCGGCCATCAAGTGCCAGTGTCGCTCCTAATTAATAAGCTACTGCAGAAGGTAATGGCGAACACAAATGTTTAGAAACTGTCGCAATGGCCATCTGACGTTCTCATACTAATAATAAATACTTTAAAAGCATTTCTGGAGTAAAAATATCATAAATCACCACTTATTTTTTTCTCTCGGAATGTTATTAGATCAAGGGCAACTAATCAAAGCACAGTAGAAACATTACTGCAAGGGACAGAACCTTGAAACACTATCTGTGACACTTAGTGTGACAATACTCCAAGCTCCGTCTTGCGTTCTCCTATTATAAAGATTAGTAAAATTAGAAATTATAATAAAACTAGCTGACCCCGTAAACGTTTTTTTACCACTTATTGCGAAATATAAAAATCGCGATTAAAATACAGGGGTTGATCGTAAAACGATGAAAATTTAAAGTTGTATGTATTTTTCAATGCTAAATCATATTTAAATAAAAATAAAAAAAATTGTCAAAAAAATAAAAAAATAAAATTTAGGGGTGGGTCACCCTTATCTGTGATGGGTATAAAAAATAGATGTTGGCCGATTCTCAGACCTACCAAATATGCACACAAACTTTTATGAAAATCGGTAAAGCCGTTTCGGAGGAGTTTGGTAACAAACACCGTGACACGAGAATTTTATATATTAGAAAGATTAAAATTAGAATTACAAAATGAAAGGTAACAAATAAATACATACATGTTATAATTGAGGTATAACTCTAAATTAATACCATTGACAATTTCAAACTAGAAAGCAATGCCAACTATATTAGTGAAACATTCAACATTAATAGAAGTAATGCAATTTTAAATTTTCTCTACCAATAATGTTTGCTGGAATCGCTAATAGTTTTAGTTGAAAACATATACCAATGGGCCAAAGCATTTACAATATTGATTACATAAAATTGTAGGAAAAACAAATATGTTTTTAAATTACATTTATAATATAATTATTTATATTGTTTTATCATTCACTATTTCCTGTGTATTAAAAATAATGATCTTAATTACGCGTATGTATGTTGATTAATTGCTAATTAATTGCATGACCTTCATGCTGATAATGAATCATGACTTGGTAAAGTTTAATGGGTGGTTGACTTAGTAGTAAACACATATTTACAACTATGCCATTAGGGTCATCGTAATTTGTAAATACCCAAATCATTTGGTTTATTTTATAGTTAACATACAACTGTGATTAAACTATTTGTTGATAGACTGAATTTAATGAAGAAAAATAGTAATAGGCTTTCAGATATATCATGCTTGAAGGTTACGACAAGGTTACAAGGTGCAAAATAGGGACCTCAAGAAGAAGAATCTATTGTCACAAGAATGAAGAATATTTCAACGACCTCTGTGATGCAGTAGCGGGCGCATTGCTTTGCGTAAGAAGTTCCCAGGTTTGATTAGTTAGGCCAATTTAGAAAACGAACTCTTGTAAATTGTTTAGGAACTGGATACCCTGATTTGTGTCTATAACTTAGTTAGCTGGTAATCCCAATCTATTATCCTCAGACAAGGTATTCTAACTCTAGTATCAGGTGATTTTAATTTCTTTTACAACGTTTTCCCGTGGGAAGTTTCAATATTTCTTATATCATCTACTTAATAAATACTTAGTCCCTAAAAAAATTAACATATAAAATTTAAATTCTTACACAAGTACTTTAATATACGATCTAGTCAAACTTCTCTTTATACGCATAAATACACATTCAAATTACAAATATCAAATTTAAATATACGAGATAACGCGTATCGGTGGATAAATAAACCGACGATTGCTTCCTGGCTCGTCTTGTGGTCAATTTGTCTATTTCTCAAGCGACTTGATGAAACTGAGGAAATTTCGCTATTAACCTTGGTCTAAGAAAGTGAAATCAGAAGATATTAAGATTATACATCTTCATCATTACATTACAGGTACATTAACAGTAGTTGACAGCGTAATCACTTGAGCATGATGATAGGAAATTGCGTTGCACAAAACAGATACCAGTTCTTCTAATCACCCAAGAAATTGGTGCAATTTATTAGCGGTAATGAAAAAATTGGACAAGGTTATTATTTTCATAAACAAGCAAACGTGGTTCTCGGTCCTCTGTCCCATTCGTGTTTCAACCGTGAAGCAGTTGTGTTTGCATGGCTGTGTTTCGGTTTGAAGGGTAGGATATGAAGTGAATTTACAGGGTACAAAGGAATAACACCTGAGTCCTCAGGAATGGCAACGCATGGGGGGTATCATGGGCGAAACAGTATACTCTGTTATGTCCATGGACTCATGTCTATAGGCGACGGTCACCACTTATCATCAGGTGGGCCGTCAGCTTGTTTGCCATTCTAATTTGTATAAAAAAAAGTATATATTGATAAAACAATAGAAATTAGTCATTTAACTATTATTGTACTACCTATTGATAGAGTAAGAAGTCATGGAATTAATTTTTATAGTTGTCATCGAAAATTATTTTGGATCCTATGTATTTAATTATTCCTGGTATATTATACATTACATAAAAAATACATGTGAAAACACTATATAAATATTTAAAAGATATGACTGACATCATAAACCGCCTATTTTTGAAAAATCTTGATGGCATAATTTTAATAAATTTTTGGCTAGAGGCCACAGCGTGAAGATGTTGTGCCATCATATAAAAATGTATTTAATTTATTTTTTAAATTTCTAATAGAAGGAACATACCGTTCGATGTGAGAGATCAGCAACCGAGTCGTGTCGGTGGTCGAGGCTGCCGAGGCTGCAGCACGAGGCTGAGGACGCGAGGCTGACGGAGTCTGCGCGTGCGCGGTGCGGTGACACCGCCACGTGCTTCAGCATGCCGACACCTGATGATAAGAAAACAAATAATGAAAAACTAACAGTAATAAACATGAATGGAAGTGAATCCTTTCAATTAAATAATTCAATATTTAATTCCACAAAAATACACCAAATTCAATCGTGACAAATTCTGTTACTTTTATTTAAAAACTGAATTAGTGACCCAATCTTGATAAACTATCTATGGGACCGATCTAAAAATATATAATAGATAAAAATAGATAAAAGAGGAATATCCCGAACCGATTAATAAATGGCATAGTCATCTAATGATCTAATACTAATAACCTAGTAATGCAATGATTACAAATATAAAAAAAAAATACGAATTTAGAAACTTCTTCATTTTTGAAGAAGAAGGAATACAAACTTAAATTATGAAATCAATTGTCATTTTTTTACACAACTTTGAAAAGAAAGAGTTTAGTCCGCTTATGTATATGTACATATGTATATGTTTTTTGTGTGTGTATCATATAATAAAACTAGTGCTAACAATATAAAATACAAAACTTTACGCAGATACATACTCTTTATAATTTACTATCAAAGATTACAATAGTAAATTTATTATTAGACACAAACAATTACAAGAAAATATTACACTGAGAAAACAATGGGCGGCCTTAATGCTAAGAGCGATATCTTCCAGGCAACCTTTGGATGGAGAGGAGTAATTATTATAGAGCATATTGCTAGCAATGAGGCTGTCAAACACCATTCCTAACAATCCCTTTCCCCCCGATGGCCAGGGGTAGTCTCTATCATGATGGATACAAATTTAAATTCGAAAACGGAGAGGAGTAATTATAAACAGTTTGGCATCGGTGGCACGATGAAAATTCTGTCATAAAAAACATATATGTATATATACATAGCATTACAGTTCTAGCTTTTTTGCACGCAAATATTTTCTATTGCAAATATGTATTATAAATAACAATTCATAAAACTCGCAGAAAACCGCGACGAATGGATTGGCCACTACTGTTCCGCCTTCTCATTCTGCTTTCCCCATGAGGTCATCTTGTACGGTTTGGAAATGACGTGTTTATAAAAATATTTATCATTAAATTTGTTTCAACCATTATAAATTGGCTACTTAAAATGTAATTGATTTTTATAATTATGTATATTACTTCTGTCGTTACATACGTGAAGGTGTCGCTCTCTAGAGCCAAAATTGTCTTAACAATGTCATTTTTTTAATGGGTTGAAATTAGTATGGTAACCCCACATGCCCACAATTCATCCTCACACGCTTGATCCTAAATGGTCACGTACAGTGCAGTTTCAATAGAATTATCTCCCGCGAACGCTCACGGTGGAGTTTTTAAAAAATTAAGGTTTCTTCAGGGCGGGCAATGCGCACGTGACACCCTTAAGTCCATAGACAGTAACCATTTACCATCAGACAGGCTATAGACTTGTTTGCCACCTTCGTGGTATAAAAAAATAAAACCAACGCGGGTGTAAAAACCCTGTTAATTGCAAAACTGATTCTTTTGCAATCGATGGGGTTTCGAGTTTCGAGTCGAAAATTTCACCTTAAAAATACACAAAAAAAATAAGGGCGAATTAAGAAACCCCTCGTTTTTGGAGGTCGCTTAAAAACAGTAGGTAGCCAATAATTTTCTTGTGCCCATGCGCAGATACTAAAACCGGACAGTCGTGTCGCCTTGAACCACTTCACTGAGCCACTTTCTTGCTTGGCCACTATTGAAATCGGATGCATTTGATATTTTGCAAGCGTATTTCCCTAAAGTTATGGTAAAACCAAGAGTAATCCAACGCAGCATGGTTTTATGGTATATATCACGGATTTCCTTGATAGATCTACTTGAACCATATCAGCCTATAACTGTCCACTGCTGAACGTCTTCTCTTTGGGGTTTTCACAGTAGTTGCCACATTTGGCAGGCGGATTGGCAACTGCAATTAGGCTTTGAAGATGTTTTAAGAGGGACGCTGCTGCCTATTCCTCGCCCTCCCTTAGTCGCCTCTTACGACACCCATGGGAAAGGAAGGAGTGGCCTATTCTACACCGGGACTACACGGGATCTATTTGTATATTTAGGATCATGTACAGTAAGTACTGTACATGTAGTAGCATAGTAGTAAACAATTTACAAATGCGAATAAAAACAAACATTTTGATACAAGTACTAATTAAAATGGGTACAACGTTTACAACTACATACATACATTTGTCACTACGACGCCAGTATTTCGGAACTATTTCTACACTTTTTTTTATTTGAAAATAGAATGTTAACGTCGCGTGCGCAATTGGCTGACGTACTCTAGCGGATTACCAATGAGGGATGAAAAGTGAAGATGACGTCAAATCTAAGTGATATGACGTCATCACGATTTGACCATCATGATGTACTCACCAGAAATTAACCGCGATGATTATTTTATACCACGAAGGTGTCAAACAAGCATATAGCCCGTTCAATTTTAAAGGGTTACTGTAGCCTATGGACGCCTGCAATACCAGGGTTGTCATTTACGCATTGCTGGGCATGAAGAGACCTTAATATATCTCTTTTGAAGAACCCCATACTGTAGTCTCTAGGGAAAACCTCAGCAGGGAAATCATTTCACAGGCTGTGCATTCGCGAGAGAAAATTCCTTTGAAACCCCACTTTATGATACCATACACGTTCGAAAAAGAGCCGTCTGGTTAAACAAAATTAATTTAATCGATTTTTTTTCATTTATAAAAAACAACACAAGTTGATATTTGTAACAACATGGTTTGTATTTTACTTAAAAAAATCATAAGACTTATCTTTTTTTATGCAACTTAGAATGGCAAACATGCTGACGGCCCACCTGATGGAAAGTGGTAACAGTCGCCTATAGACATGAGCAGTACTATAGACATAACAGAGTATACTGTTTCGCCTATGATACCCCCCATGCGTTGCCATTCCTGAGGACACAAGTGTTATTCCTCTGTACCCTGTAAATTCACTGCCATATCCCACCCTTCAAACCGAAACATCTTTGCTAATATTGTAAAAGAGAAAGTGAACGGTGTGGACTGCCGCACGGTGAGCGTGGACTGTAGGGGCGTTGGTTCAGGCTGGAGTGAAACACAGGGATTACTATTCTGAAGCCTCCGGTACCGTCTGAAGAGAGTATTTTTTCTTCTTGTCCTATTTCTTCTCGAGTGTAGTGTGTCGCTGTCCGGAAGCGAATGCCGCTCGACGAGAGGCGGCCTATCTTTATACCCGCCCGCTCGCATGATAACGTTTCCAACTCGCGTTAGCGAATCTGCGCGAGCGGGACGGGGCGAGAAAGAACGAGACGCGTGTCTCTTCAGATCGGTACTCTATAGCGTTTATTTATTGCAATTTACAATTTCTTAATTCTATTTATTGTTACAATTTCTATTTCTATTCGTAGGTAATAATGACAACACACAAAGAAATACTTTATTTAACTTACACTATCTTAAATCTATGTAAAATCTATATAAAATAACAGAATACAGAAACGATTAACTAGGGACTTAACAACTATAAATTACGATTACATATATACAAATAATGTCGCGAACATAATCTCCCGCCGCAGCTCTCGTAGCTGGAGTTAACTCGTGTTCGCGTCGCTCGATGTCGATGTGGGCAGTATGATCAGCTTCTTAGTGGGTCGCCGTAGGATGCCCTTGTTCGTCCGCACGTCGACCGCTCGAACCTCGCCGTCTGGTCCAGGGTAGGTCGCCACCACCACGCCTCGCGGCCACGTGTTGCGAGGCAAGGTCCCATCAGCTATCAGGACCAGGTCGTCCATTTTGATGGCTCCGTGTGTAGCTCGGGGCTCCCGCCGGTGTTGCAACTCGGGTAGGTACTCCTTCACCCACCGGTTCCAGAAGCAGTCAGCTAGCCTCTGGCTGGCACGCCACTCCTTGTGTCCCGCCGCGTCGCTCTCTGTGAAGCTGCCTGGCAGTGGGACGCGCGATGGACCGCCCAATATGAAGTGATTGGGGGTTAGGGCGCTGTCGTCGTCTGCCGATGTTGACACGTGGGTTAGCGGTCGACTATTGAGGGTGTGCTCGACCTCGACCAGCAGAGTGTGGAGGACTTCTTCCTTGGGCGCCCGCTCGTTCAACGTAGTGGCTAGTGCGGTCTTCACGCTACGCACCAGCCGTTCCCACGCACCTCCCATGAAGGGTGCGCTCGGGGGAATGTAGCGCCACCGGATGAAATGAACTGATGACTCTTCTTGGATGGCTTCCTCGGCTGCTTTCTTCAGTTCGACGTCAGCACCTTTGAGGTTGGTGCCTTGGTCGGACCATAATTCTGTGGGACACCCTCTGCGGCTTATGAAGCGCCGCAGGGCCATTATGGCGGAGTCCGCGCTGAGGCTGCCGGCGATTTCTAGGTGGACTGCGCGCGTCGTTAGGCAGGTGAAGAGCACTCCGTATCGTTTCTGGCGAGTGCGGCCCACTGTCACGGTCATAGGCCCGAAGTAGTCTAGGCCGGTGAACGTGAACGGTCGTTGATGATGCGCCAGCCTGCTCTGTGGATGGTTGCCCGTTGATGGCTGCGCCGGTCTTGCTCTTCGTAGGCGGCACAGCTGACACCTCTTCAGTTCACTGCGGACGGCGTGTCGTAGGCGCAACACCCACAAGTGTTGTCGCACCTCGTTCGTGGTGATCTCGAAGCCGCCGTGGTGAAGTTTCCGATGCACCCATGCGATGTATAGGCGCACCCAGGCGTGGTTTCCGTCGACGATGGGGGGCTCTCGTTGCTCGGCTGACAAATCGGCGGCGGCTGCTATTCTCGATCGAAGTCGCAGAATGTCGTCGTTGTCTATGACGACTGACAGCTGTATGAGTCGACTGGATGACGGCAGCTGTTTTCCTTGTTTCAATACTGCGATTTCGTCGCCGAACGCCTCTTGTTGTATCGCGCGAATCCATAGTCGTCGCGCGCGATCTAGGTAGTGTGTGTCTATGGGGATGAAACACACAGATGGACTATTGCTGTTCTTGATTTTCATCTTCGTCTTCTCTCTATCGACTTTCTTCGTGCGGGTCCAAGTGGGGTCGGCGCTCTCTTTCTTCTTGTTTCTCTTTCGGATGGCGGTGCAGCGTTGACTGGTCGGTCACAGGAGGTCGATGAACTGCAACACCCGTGCTGAACTGCGAACAAGTTTCAACCAATTAGAAAAACGTGACGGATCGGGTAATGCTATAGACAACTGCGTCGCGTTCTGTAGCTTGTGTACGCGTTCTTCTCCCGTTTCCGCTTGACTATCGTCGCTCGTACTATCTTCACGCGGCCACTGCTCTTCGGGGAGGTACAGGAAGTCCGGCCCACGGAACCATCTATGCTGCGAGCCGAAGTCCGTCGGTGGGTCGCGTGTGGCGTCGTCTGCTACGTTGTGCCGCGTCGGTATCCATCTCCACTCGTTCGTCTTCGTTTCTTCGACGATCTCGGCGACTCTATGCGCGACGAACGGCTTGTATGCGCGAGGACCGGTGCGTAGCCATGCGAGCACGGTGCGTGAGTCCGACCAGTATACTCGGCGAGCGGGCTTCAGGTCGTGTTCTTCGACTGCCGTGCGCGATAGGCGACACCCGAGGACGGCCGCTTGCAGCTCCAGTCGCGGTATCGTGGTCACCTTGCTGAGTGGGGCCACTCGTCCCTTTGCCGCGATCAGCGACACGTGGACCTTGCCGGTCGCGCTTACGGCCCGCCAGTACACGGCACAGGCGTACGCGTCCGAGCTGGCGTCGACGAATGTGTGCAGCTCCGCTGTATCGGCCGTGGCTACCTCCGGGTAGCACCGCGGCACCTCCAGCGCGGACAGCCGTCGCACGTGGTCCATCCAGCTCCGCCAGGCGTCCGCTTCCCGTGGTTGCAGCTCGGTGTCCCAGTCGATACCGGTACGCCACGTCTCCTGCAATATCTTCTTCGCCTGTATGGTGATGGGAGTGGCGAGGCCCAGTGGATCGAACAGCGACATGATTGCTCGTAGCGCTTCCCTCTTCGTCGGCGTCTGTTCCCCGCTAGCTATCTGTGGCGGAAGCTTGTGTCCGTTGAAGTTGAAGCCTAAGGTGTCTTCAGAAGGTCGCCATACCATCCCCAGTATCTTCTCCGCGTCGAGTTGTACCACGCTGTCCCCGCCGGTGTCGGAGAACGCGGCGCGCACTTGATGCGAGTTCGACGCCCACCGTTGGAGATAGTAGTTGGCTCGACCGTGGATCTGTGCGACCTGTCTTGAGACGCGTACGGCTTGCTCTTCCGTGTCGAAGCTGGCGAGGTAGTCGTCGACGTAGTGGTTCATGACCACCGCCGTTGCTGCCTCCGGGAACTCTTCCTTGTACTGTTCTGCGTTCTTGTTCTTGACGTAGATCGCTGTACACGGTGACGATGTTGCGCCGAATATGACACTCTTCATCCTATATTCCACAGGTGGACCCTCTCGTCGATCTCCTCGCCACAGGAACCGTTGCATGTCCTTATCTTCTTCCCGTATGGTGACCCGCATGAACATGTCCTTTATGTCCGCCGTGACTGCCACCCGTCGTTGCCGGAACCGCATGAGGACCCCCGGTAGCGATTGAAGTAAGTCGGGGCCCGGCAGCAGCATGTCGTTCAAACTGATGCCCTTCGTCTTGGCTGCTGCGTCGTGCACGATCCGCAGTTTCCCCGGTTTCTGCGGGTTGATGACGGCGAAGTGTGGCAGGTACCACACCCGTTGGGAACTCCGTGGCGGGGCGACTTCAGCATACCCGTTCTTGAGTAGCGTGTCCATTTGTTGTTCATACCTCTTCTTAATTTCTTCATTCTTGTCGAGTTTCCTTTCGACCAGTTGGAGACGTCGCATTGCCGATTCGTAGTTGACCGGCGGCACAGGGTCGTCCTTCTTCCATAATAACCCCGTCTCGTATCCTCCCGCCGGTAACGGACGAGTTTTCTCCTCTAAAATGCGTAGGGCGCGACGTTCCTCTTCATTGTAAGACCTCTTCGGTGCGATTCCCAGCGATTCGAGCGCGAAATGTTGCTTCATCATTTCTTCCATCGATTGTTCCTCTTCATGTGTCGTCACTATGTGGCTGATTCTGTGCACCTGCTGTCTTGTCCTGCCGCGACTCGTACCGTGCAGTACCCATCCCAGATCGGTGAGTGATGCGACCGGCTGCGTGTCGGATCCTCTTCTAACTTCGTGGGCCAGCAGTAGGTGCCAGTTGTCTTGCCCCAACAGTACCGTCGGTTTGCCCTCTTCATAGACCAATTCCCTCTCTATGTCCCGCAGATGTGGACAGCCCTTGATGACGCTGCGTGGTACCGACTGCGGTGATAACTGCAGTCTGTCCATCGTCCGTGCCCCCACTGTGTATTCTTGTGAATTCCGCCCGCGGATCTTGAAGTGAACACGCGTCGATTGAGCTGCGTTGATCCGTGCCCCGGCCACACCTTCCATGTAGAATGGTGCGGGGGGACCCGTAGCACCGATTCGCTCCGCCACCGTCGTCTCGATGATGGTGCAAGTCGACCCGTCGTCCAGTAGCGCGTAGGTGTCGCACGTTCCCGTGGGACCGGTGACTCGTATCGGCAGGATCTTCAGGAACGCGATCTTGTCGTTTTCCCTTGCCGATGCGGTGACTGCGGCGGACTTGTCCTCGACGACGTGTGTCGTTACTTCATTCTCCGGCTGTTGTCGCGTGGTGTGCAGCAGAGGGTGATGAGTCTGCGTGCACTCATCTACTCCACATCTCTTGCTCTTGCAGGCGTGGCGAAATCTTCTCACTTTGAGGCAACGGAAACACAGCCTATGAGTCTTCGCTAACTCCCATCTCGCCGATGTGTCTGCTTCCTTCATCGTCTTGCAGTCCGATGGAGCGTGTCCCTCTCGTCGACACATCGGGCACGGTGGTGTAGCGGGTTTCTCCTGCGTCGTGTATGTCTTCGCCGTCTTCCTAGGAGCGGACTCCCGCCGGTCTTCGGACGGTATCTCCTCGGCGGGGGCGAAGTTTCCACATCGTGCGGCGGTCCTTTGCAGGAACTGAGAGAGTGTTATGAGGTCCGGTTGTCCCTCCGGTTGGTCGTTGGCGAAATCGTAGTACTTGAAGCGTAGTACCGACGGCATCTTCTCTGTGACGTTTCTCACTATTTCTTCGTTGTAGAGGTAGTGACTCTTGTTCAGCGCTCGTATCGTGGCGACGACGTTCTGCACCTTGCTTGCGAAGAGGCAGACGTCTCTTGCGTTGTCCGAGAGTCGTGGTAGCGCGCGGAGTTTGTTCAGTTCGGCTGTGACGAGTGCTCCAGGGCGGCCGAACCTCGCGGCTAACATCTTCATTACTTCTTCTGTGGTCGTAGACCCGACGAATAGGGAGCGTGCCGCGTCCTTTGCGGCCCCCTTCAAACTTCTGCGCAGTCTTGCTAGGTTCTCTTGTTCTGTGAGTTGACTTGCGCTTTCTTCATAGGCCATCTTCCATGGTAACCACTCGCTCGACGATCCATTGAAGACTGGCAACTCGGTGACTCTTGACGCTGTGGAGGGCAGTATGTTGCGAGCGGCCATCTGCATGGCGATCGCAAACTCATTACAATCGATGCCCACCTTCAGCACCGGTTCTTCTTTCTTCATCGACTGCATCGCTGCTGCTATCGTAGGCATGGCGGCATGTGGGTCAACGTGGCGTGCGTGGTCCCGGTGAAGTGCGTCGCTGCTCGGCTGTGGCGGCGGCGCTCTCGAATCCTCTTCAACGGGTCTCGATGGGACGAACCCCTGACGCTTGCCGGTGACTTCTTCTATCTCTGGTACATGCGGCTCCATCGTGAGTGCCAGCGTGCTTCGATGAACCCAATCCGACGTTCGTTCTCTTCTGACGGTAGCGTTGTCGTCTTCTATTTCCTCGTCGTCTTCCGATTCGGCTTCCAGGGCGGCGACACGTGCAGCAGCCAATTCCACCTCCTTTCGAAGTAGCTCCTCCCGTGCCTTGGCCAGAGCCTTCTTCTTCTGCGAGGCCGTGGTGCGAACCGTGCGTGCCGTGCCGTGCTTCGGTTCCTTCTTCCTTGCTGTCTCCTCTGTCGTTCCTGTGGCTTCGGTAGTCTCCGTGGCTCCTGTGGTCGTCGTATCGCCGGACGTGTTCGCAGTCGATGTGGTGGCGGCGGTAGACGACGTGGCAGCGACAGAAGGCATTCTGACAGCCGCAGACGACGTGGTGGCAGCAACGGACGGCGTGGCAGCGACGGACAGCGTTCCGGCGGCCGTAGTCGACGTGGTGGCGGCGGACGTTGTGGCTTCGGTGACGGCGATTTTTTGTTGCGACGACTTCATGTTTCTCGTAGTCGGCATTTCAGCGATCCGGCTTCAGAATGGTCTTCCTCCAGCGATCCGGCTTCTCGATGTACCAACGGTGTTCCTCCAGCAATCCGGCTTCTCGAAGGACCACGATGAACGGTGTGGACTGCCGCACGGTGAGCGTGGACTGTAGGGGCGTTGGTTCAGGCTGGAGTGAAACACAGGGATTACTATTCTGAAGCCTCCGGTACCGTCTGAAGAGAGTATTTTTTCTTCTTGTCCTATTTCTTCTCGAGTGTAGTGTGTCGCTGCCCGGAAGCGAATGCCGCTCGACGAGAGGCGGCCTATCTTTATACCCGCCCGCTCGCATGATAACGTTTCCAACTCGCGTTAGCGAATCTGCGCGAGCGGGACGGGGCGAGAAAGAACGAGACGCGTGTCTCTTCAGATCGGTACTCTATAGCGTTTATTTATTGCAATTTACAATTTCTTAATTCTATTTATTGTTACAATTTCTATTTCTATTCGTAGGTAATAATGACAACACACAAAGAAATACTTTATTTAACTTACACTATCTTAAATCTATGTAAAATCTATATAAAATAACAGAATACAGAAACGATTAACTAGGGACTTAACAACTATAAATTACGATTACATATATACAAATAATGTCGCGAACAGAAAGTGAGTATTTTCATTTGTTACATTTTAGTGTCTTACCAGCTTAGCCAATCACTATGAAATTTAGTATACAACATACTATATGAGATAAAGAAAGATATACATAGACTTTAATTCCGGTCAAACATCATATACCGGTAACGCAGACGAAGTTGCTGGTGAAAACTAATACATTATGTAAATTTAATTAATTATTAATTAATTAAAAAATAATAATTAATCCATTATACAAACATATATGTATGTATATTCAGGTAATGAAGTTGGTATGACCATTTTACTTGTCAACTGAGAAACAACACGCGTTTTTCAGTTGTATTTTTTATATAAGAACGTGTGTAGCAAATAAGGTTCAAAAATGTTTATGCTCTGTTTTTGAAAATGAAAAGACACGTCTTCTTACTACATTGTTTTATTGCGAACTAAAGTCAATCCTTTTTTACTAATATATATATAAAAATTAATGCCACTTTTCGTTGTAATTTTAGAACTCAAGAACGGGCTCCTAACCAAACCAAATGTTTACGCTTTGTTCGGACTATTTAGTAGATGGTTTGTGTGAAGTTTGCACAAAATCATTGTTAATAAAAAATTAAAATCATCATGTTATTCATTTATCACATATTTTGTAACAAATGAATTCAATAAATGGCCGATCATTTTATTAATGGGGATTTTTGTGGCAAATTCAAACTTTTTTTAAGATGGAGATTGTGCTGCCAAATTGAAAATTTTTTCAATGTTGACAGTACAAGCATGTTGTTTTGTCATTCATGCGGTCATTCACAAATAGCTAGCAATTAATAAAATATTTTTTTGTTTGAATAAATTAATTTGATGTTAATTTTTTTTTATTATTATTATTATTTCACTTTATACTTCTTATAAAATATTGGGTGACAGCGTGTAGTATGTTTGTGTGCGTAAAGTATGGACGTAAGGTACATCAGCATGGATTGGTGTGTGGACTGTATGTTAAGATTGCATAATTATATTCCTTTATCTTTATGAACAATATACCATAAATAGCTCCAACAATACCTCTTCTTGTCTCAATGTGTTATTTCAACGTTGTACATGTCTATAATTGTTGCAATTGCTACATGTAAATCTTTTTATAATATATATTGTCATACGTATATGTTTAAATATAATAGAAGACTGTCATCATTGTGTTGTCTTTCATTTGACTTCTTTGACTTATTGTGTCTTCTTTTATTTGCATATATGTATGTACGTGTGTATATATGTGTATATGTGTGTGTGTGTATATATATATATATATATATATATATATATATATATATATATATATATATATATATATATATATATATATATATATATTTAAATCGCAGACGACTTCTTGCGTCTTTTCACTTCCGATACTTATTGCATCCCCCACTTTCAGTAAAATTACAATTGTTTTGAAAGTGAATATTATTACTTTATTTCGTGCTAAAATCAGTACCCATAATTATATTTCTTTTAAATAACAGATATCAATATTCAATTTTCAATATTTCTAGCCGACGTTCCGGAGTCCGTTCATAGCGGGAATCATATGGCACATTTGTATATTCCGTATATAGTTTGTATGTCATGCAAACTTCATGCGTCCATTCGTCTCGCAGATCATGCAGCACTCAGTATATTCGTATACTTATAATATTTTGTGTAAATTTAAATGCGTCCTTTTAAGACAGACACTATATGGCGCACCGTATATTTCATATGTTATGTATTGTATTTAACTAGCTTTATGCGTCTCTTTATAATGGAAATCATACGGTATTTTACGTACTTCCATATACTTTTTAAATTTACATACATGCAAGGTGTACATTAATTAAAAGACTTTTTTTCTAAAAACATATTCTTGTTTTATTTAGAAAATTAGTACAGATATCTATTAAATAAAATTATTGATAACAAAGTAAATAAGATTTCTCATAATAACATTAAACAAAAGTATTTCTTTATTTAAGTCGTATTCTTTTATAAATTGTCTAAGAAAATCAGTACTAAACTCTGTTAAATGAATGTAATGAATACAAATAAAATTTCTTACAGTAACATTAAGCATCAACATTTTTAAATCGAAGCACTTTATTATTTTATTTACCTAACAAAATCGGCACAATTCTAATCCTATGAAATAAAATCATTATTCAGAACAAAGCAAATAAACACTTTTAATTATATAAAAGAATTTATAATTACAATCAAATATTTGTTTTATCTTTGTAAGAAAATCAGTACAATCTGTAAACTTATAAAAAAATGTTATAAAAACAAACAAGACCTCTTATAATAACATTAACTAACAAATTTTTTAACAAAAATCACATTATTGTTAAATCTATAGTAAAATAACTAACGTCAGCAATATTAATAAATCTGTAAGCTTAATATAAATAATATTACTTAGATTGAACACTAACACGCACATCTTAATTATATTAATATATGTATATTTTAAATAAAGAGTCATATTAAAAGATAAGCAAGTTTTTGGAGTAAGTTTGCTTCAAATAAACCAATGTAATGATAATTATCCTATTTTTTAGAATAAATATTTTGAATAAAAACTTTAATTTTGAGCCAGTCTTTATTTTGTAACAGTTCTGGGTATTGTCCTTTTAAATTTTCGCATTCTAATTTTCTGGGAGGTTTTTTATTTTGTATATGGCTCTTGAAAAATTTGGTAACAACTTTCTTTTGTTCCATAGACCAGGGTACTAAGTTTCTCTTTTTCCCTTTTTCAATTCTTTTATCTGTTATTGTCATCACCTGGTGATTAGGTTCAGATATTTTATTTTCAATCCAAATTCCAGGTTGTACACAAGAATTTTCAACTGACAATTGTGGTGTGGGTAAATCAAAATCTAAAATATCATCATTTACAATTTTTTCTTCTTCCTGCAATTCTTCATTTAGATCTAAATCTATTTCATCTAAACCTTTCCCTCTATAAGCATCTGCTTTTCCATCTTCCATAAGTATTAGAAGTTTTGAAATTTTAGCAGTTTG
This sequence comes from Galleria mellonella, assembly GCF_026898425.1. NCBI lineage: Eukaryota > Metazoa > Arthropoda > Insecta > Lepidoptera > Pyralidae > Galleria > Galleria mellonella. The sequence continues at coordinate 5,558,114 of NW_026442176.1, forward strand.
ATACACATCATCTGGCAATCTATACGATTTCTTATGAACTTCATTAGTATGCCCCATGAACGTAGCTAATTGTTCCAGATCATTTTCAGACATACTAAATATTTGTGATAGCGTCGCTAAATGTTTTCTCAGTCTTGTGGAAGAAATTGCTTTCGGATTTTTTGCTCCAGATAATCTCGAGTACCTTTCCAAAACTTTATACCCATATATCGAGTTCTCAAATCCTGGGTTCCCAAACAGTAATTTATTTGTTGTAGAAACAAATTTGTCCCTTATTGTAAGCAGAAGTTTTATATCACCTTGAACTTCTTTACTAAATAACACGGGAACCCCACGTCCTCGTTTGCCTCTAACAACAACTCGTTTAAATGTTTTTACTAAAACTCGCTCAGATGCACTTAGCGTTCGATCGAATTCTTCATATTTTTCAGAAGTATTTAGGTCATTTTCCAAGTAATCATGTAGCGTAATTCTTTGAAGTTCCCCAGGTCTGCGCCGATTCAGTAGCAAAACTCTGCAATATATTGTCTCTAATAATTGTATGTATACCCCAAGGTGATAAGAACCTTCTTTAATTTTATTGGCAGCTTCTTCAGCGTGTTTGTTAAGAATTTTTTTTTAAATTTTTAAATCATTTGCTAAAGGTATTATGGTAACTTTATTCCACTTTTTTTTGTTTAGATCGGACGCAGCCTGACTTGAAACATCATATTTCCAATTAGAATCTATAAGGTGTATCAAAGTTTTGAGGCCCGCTTCTATTTCAGCAGTGTTTACTTCCATGTATGGCCCTTGTTTTTTTAATGCAAGCATAAATGCTATATTGCAGCACTGCTTTATGCTAGTAGAAATATTCATTGCAAATGTAGGCGAATCAAATCTATCTTTTTCCGAGTCATATTTACCTACAACCTTTGTAGCTGACACTATAAGATCATAATATTTCGGATTAAGTGCACCTAATAAATCTTTCACCGATTGATCTTTTTTTCTTATTTCAATTAACAATTTAGCTAGTTCTCTCATTTTTCTAGAAATTACATTCACAAAATGCATTTCTCTATGATTTTTCATATATTGTGACCCAAATGCACAAATGAGCAAATCTGATTTAGCAACAAACGATATCTTATCAGGTCTCATTCTGGGGAATACGGTTTCTTTAAGTTTTTCATCGATTTTCAAATGTTTTATTAACAAATTTTGTGCTTCTGATTGCACATTTTTAGTATTTTTTCCAGTGCACTTCTTATTATGTTTCCATAAAAGATTTCTTGAATAAAATCCTAAGCAATTAGTGCAAGGTAAATAATTAGTATATTTATGTTTTCTCATGGGCTTCGTCACTTCGACAGAATTTTGTATAAAATTTCCTTTTTTTCTTAGTTCCGTAATAAGTTTTTTTTTCTTGTTATACTTTTTTTAGGTACTGATAATATTTTTTGTACTTCTGTTTCAAGAGCATGGTTTCTTAGTAAATGTCTCGCAAAATTTAGAACTAAAGTTTCGCAGTAAAAACAAAAGTCTTTATTACGGATTACTTTTTTTTTGAGGGATTTTCATATTAGGTATTACTATCTCATTTTTATTACTGTCTCCAAGAACATTATTATTAAGGTGTATAACTACATCTTGTTTCGAAGGATAATTTTTATTGCATGAAGAGCTCTCAATGGAAATTATTTCGCCGCAAGAAATATTATTTTTATTACTAATATGACGACTAGTACTATCTACGTCTTTTGTTGATTCTTGGATGTTTCTTTCTAATATGACGGGACAGTTCATGTTCTCTTGTAGGAATGATTCATCAGAGCTAGTCTGCAAAAAATACATTTTAATTTTTAATACATAAATTTAATGTATTTAATCATTATGATGTTTTTGAGAAACATAATACAAAGTAGAATTCAATGATATTTTTTAATATAAGAATAAAGTATTTAACATTGAACATTTTTTCTTTTATAAAAGAACAAATGATAAAATAATTATACATGGTTTATAGAACAATGTACAGTACTGATAATACTGATGACATTGAACAATATACTTCTATAAATGTAGTCGAAATAAGAAAGCATTTGTTGAGTTTTTCACATAAATAAAATTAGTATGAAAAATTAAAAAAATAATTTCATATTTAGATTATACATATTTCTTAAATGAATTAGGACTGATATAACAAAATATAGAAAAATCTAAATGGAAAGTATTAAAAATTCAAATAAAAAAAAAATTGTCTCCTTACGTCATGTGCTGACGGAGTGTAGTTGGAATCTGTTCCCGAATTGTAATTACTTGAGTCAGACATTTCCTATAACAAAAAGACGATGTGGTTTAATAAAAAAATAACCTATCTGCTGCGTTTTAAATTTTGTTATTGCTGTATGTGAATAGATAGGTAACCAGTTTAAAATTAATGATGGTTGGCAATAATTTACTGAATTATTTCCATAAAGAACCCCACCATACTATAGGTAACTATAGTATAAAGGAAAAAAGATAATTACCTCATTATTTGTTGAATCTGATGATAAATTCACTGATGTTTCAGTTTTTTGACAGGAATCTAAAAATAATAAATAATCCACTTATCTAATAGATTTATAGGTAACTATAATCTCTTTTTTTATAAATGGTGGTAATATTAATATATCTTTGCATGATTTTTATTGTTATAACATTGTGTAAAACAATTGGCTAAAATAAAAAGATTTTGTTAAAAAAATTAATCTTAGTTTTAAAATTAAGGTATTTTTTTTTATAGAAATCATTATTTTAAAAATAAAAAAGATAATTTTTTATACAACTTAGAACGGCAAACAAGCTGATAGCCCACCATCCCACGCAGATGGAAAGTGGTAACCGTCGAAATCAAATTAGGCAATAGTACATAACTAAATAACACAAAAGTATATTTAATATACTAAGAATGTCTATTATTTCTGTGCGATTATAAATAAAATATGTTAGGTAACCTTTTTAAGTACAAAAACATTCGTCTTCCGGGTAGTGATCGTAAATTGCATATTGACAAATATTACACCAAAAGAAAGAACTATTACACAGCTTTAGTATATCATCACGATTCATAGATAAAACAAAATGATTTGGAATCGAATCAAGATCTTTTGTAATTTTTGTGTCACAAACACAACATGTCTTATTTAAAACAAAATGAGTGGAATACCACGGCCACAGTAGACAGTGTTTGTAATAACTTTTGAAGTCATTTCTATTAAAAAATCTATCTACATCAATAACAATGACCATGATGAGGTCGTGCGATTTATAACGACGAATCGACTACTGCAACTGTCTTGATTTTATTGTATGTTTAAGATAACTAAATTATATGTATTAGTATGTAGGTAAGGACGTAAGATTATGTCCTTAAAATTTCTTTTAATCTTCTAACATAAAGTATACTTACTAATATAAATATTAGGTACTTACCTTTCAATAATTGTAAAATTCTCATACTCCTTTTCATTTTCGTTTCCAATATTCACTCCTGATATTCACTAAACTCACGTATATAACCTTTGCAGCGTCCTCTCATAAAGGACGCTAAATGACCATATGCCACACCGCTCTTAAATAAATAAACATTACAACGCGCGAATTAAGACAGCTACCCCCTCCCCCTCCGTCTCTACTCCTTGTCATACGTTCCCATATACGCTTTACTAACGGAAGCAATTAAATAATGAATTTAGACAGATAAAAACTTGAAAATTATAATATACGGTAGTGGCATTCGCGGAGTAATATATGGAAAAAAGTTGTATATACGATGCGCCGATATACGGCGCACAGTATCGCCCTCCAAATGTTGTGCGACAAACCGCGGAACTAAAAAATACGCCGAATTACAATAAGGTGACCAAATAGCGTCCATGCCAATTTTTTGGTAAAACGTTATACTAACAATAAGGAGTCTGTAGCATAAAGATCAATCTTGCGTCCGGTATACGGACGCAATAAGTCAGTAGGACGCAGTATCATTGGTAAATTCGCCCATATAAGTCGCAAGATTTATTGTTTATGTAAATATTTATTTTAACTTCTGTTTTGCACTACTGCTGCCCACTCACTACTTCCTATGCCACTGTGTTAGGTTGACTGGAAGAAATCTTTTTTAGAGATAAGTTCGCCTTTGCTAACATTGTTATTAACTTATTGTTGTTACTGTATGTTTTAGTGCAATAAAGAATATATATATTTTTATTATTGATATATCTAAATAAATAAATAAATAATTGTGTAATCTATACTTATAATAAATCTGTAGAGAGGTCAGTTCTGTACATGAAATATATTTCCAAAATAACTATCAGGGGGGGGGAGTGATTAATGATCGATACTGATGCCAAAAATGCAATCAGTAAAATTTTTGTCTGTCTGTCTGTATGTTCGTTATAGAAACAAAAACTACTAGACGGATTTTAACGAAACTTGGTACAATTATTCTTCATATCCATGGGCAGGTTATAGTATACTTTTCATCACGCTACGATCAATAGGAGCAGAGCAGTAAAGGGAAATGTTGGGAAAACGGGAGAAGTTACTCCATTTTTAAGCTTCCGTCGCGTGTGCAGCCTTAATGGCCACTTTTTAAAATGTAAAAATGTCCACCTGTGCGAAGCCGGGACGGGCCGCTAGTATATAATAAATATGAATAATATGTATATATTTTATCATATATTTACTTACATAACATATACTATTATAAGTACTGAGGTAGGTATAATGTATGCATATGATTATTTGCATATAAATAGATTAATAAATAAATATTCTTGTCATATTTTAGTACTAAACCTTTTTAGGAAATTGATATTTTTTTTTTATAATCAATTTTATTTAATTGAAGCTTTCTAATGAAACTGTTTCATTTATCCTTTTTGATAATGAGTAATGATTGCTAAATCCACAATGTCGGCTATAGATGCGTACATTAGTTCTTCAACACTGAATATTGTTTAAACGCTTATCCACATGTGCGCAGCATCCAATGCATTGTGAAACGACCGGATATCGCCATTCTGAGAACCCAGTAGGTAGTTAAGTACCCTGTCTGTCTCTCTGTCACACTATTGTTGACTCTTTCCGAAATTAAAAAGATTAAATTACCAATTCAGTTCATTAAATGTTAATTAATTAATTATTAATTTAATTCCAGAAACACAGGTACAGTTAAAAGTTAAATTTAAGTAGAACGCTAGGTTACTATGTAATTTATTTAAAAATATACACTGAATTTAAGTATAAACTCAAAATATGTCTGTTTTATTTTATTTTACGAATTCTTCTAGTAATAGTGGTGGTCAATCTTCGAGTCATTAGTCATTTATTCAAAAAACAATGTGTATTTTTTTTAGTTAACTTCATTATTATGTTTTATTATTTTATTTATTTATGTCTGAAATAAGAGATAATCATACAAGAAAGCATCATCACCTTCCTACCCTTATCCCAATCATTTGGGGTCGGCGTAATATGATTTTATCCATGTTACAAAAAGATTTGGTTTTTAGTTTTACGACCGGCCGCCTGCCTGACATCAACCCTCTTTGGAAATGCATTTGATGGTGGTTTCCGCCACCTACGGTATGGAGGAAAGGATTGAGGAAAAAAGGAAGGGAACGTTGGAAATGCGTAAAGGAAATTGGTGAATGAGAGGAATAAGGGACTTATGTGGAAAAGGAAGGGGAGGAGGGACACTGCAGTTGCGGAAAGGACTGGGACACTGCAGCGGCTCGGGAGGCCGGCGTCGCATACCCGTATGCCCTTATTCTAGAATCGGACAGATTTCCAGAGAAGAACACCCCTGACGCTCATACAAGAAAGCATTAAATTAAATTGATTATTACAATTATTGAATAACAATAATAAATATAATTTACAATCAACAATGTCAACTTCATCCGTAATATATATGTACGTCAAATTTATTTTTAATTTTAGTATCGAGTGTTGCCAGTCGCACACATACTAATGTTAGCAGAATTAAAATAATTCTATTTCAAAATAACAAATGCCTCTTTATTTATCATTGGACTTAAAAAATAATATAAATCAAATTAATAATAGATCTTTTATTAGTAAATTTATTGGTTTTTTTTTGCCACGAAACAAGCATGCAGCCCATCTGATGGTAAACGGTCATTGTAGCCTATGGAAGCTTGCAACAAAAGGGGTGTCACTTGTGTGTTGCCACCCTGAATAAGAACAAATTTACAGTCTTTTATAATAATAATAGTAATAAATATAAAATATAATTATATAACAAAAATACCTATTGACAATTAGTGTACACATTAAGTACATAACAATATTTCAATAAATAAATAATGATAAAATTTATGGCAGTCTGCAGCGGTTTAAACACAGATAATGCGGAGTGCATAATGTACTCTTAATATGAAAGATATCTCTTATAAGTTATCAACATTAACTACTGTATAATTAAATATATAATTATTTACACTGGTACCTAAAGTGCAATTTATTTTTATTTTTTTTTTGTACGACTTAGAATGCCAAACAAGCTGACGGCCCACCTGATGGAAAGTGGTAACCGTCGCCTATATACATGAGCAGTACCATGGACATAACAGTACACATACATACTGTTTCGCCCATGATACCCCCCCCCGCCCCTCCATGCGTTGCCATTCCTGAGGACTCAGGTGTTATTCCTCTGTACTCAGTAAATTCACGCCATATTCCACCCTTCAAACCGAAACACAGCCATGCAAACACAACTGCTTCACGGTAGAAACACGAATGGAACAGAGGTACCCAAGCAATCGACTTTTATACAAAGTCTCCCTCTGGTATTTATTATTTACTATATATTTCCCGCTGCTTTGTTCACGTGGGTCAGTATATAAAGTTTGTATTTTTTTAATAGGTGATAATGGAATGGTAACCCCGCCTGCGCTATCGGGATACGCTGGCAGGGCACCAGTGAAGGATGATAGGTGAGGATGAAGCATGTCAGTTGGCCCATCGTGACGAATTCAACAAGAATTGTTCACGATGGTTTCCAGGGGGAACCACGTGGAGGTCGACCTAATAAGGCATATTGCTAGCAATGGGGCTGTCTAACTCCATTGCTAACAATCCCTTTCCCCCATAAAGTTTGTATTAAGTCATGATATCATCCACTCGTGTATCAAAATTTATTCAAATCCATTCAAAAACATAATTGGCTTTACAATATCAGTAGCATTATAATACAATGTGATAGAAAAAAATTAATTTAAAATTTATTTTTCACTTAAAAACACATTTCATCTTTACAAAAACAGTATTTTTTTTATGCAACTTAGAATGGCAAAAAGCTGACAGCCCACCTGATGGAAAGTGGTAACCATCGACTATAGACATGAGAAGTACCATTGACATGACAGAGTATACTGTTTCGCTTATGATACCCCGCATGCGTTGTCATTCCTGAGGACTCATGTGTTATTCCTCTGTAATCTGTGAAATCAGTAATATTATCTACAATAACAACACAAATAATCTAGCAAAATATAAATATTTACTATTGAAATAGACTTATTTACAAGCTTTTTTAAATCATAATTTTTTAAGATTCTATTCCTGAGTTTGGAATCTTATTTTTGATTTGCCCATGATACCCCCCATGCGTTGCCATTTCCGAGGACTAAGATGTTATTCCTCTGTACCCTGTAAATTCACTGCCATATCCCACTCTTCAAACTGCTTCACGGTAAAAACAGAAACAGTATAGGAATAACACGAAACAACAAAACTACCTATATGCTTTATATAAAAAAATATTATCAAACTGTTTGAAAAATATATCAACAGAAATATAGGAAAACTTATGAAAAATTAATTTGAAAATAAACTATTTAGTTTATAATAATAACAAATTTATATGTTACATCTATCCGATAAGTTAAAAATGTTTCGTTTAAAAAATCCTAGATGGCGCTAGTATTAAATAACCTCATTATGTTTCTACAAAACTCATTTCAATTACCACACTAATAAAGTCTAACACTAGGCAAAACTAGCTTCCAACACAATCACAAGACTACGAAAATTGCTGGCAAATATCATTTGTAAACATATAATAAGCGACAAAACTCATTATAGGGCTTGTGCACATGATTGCTGCAAATGTAAAGGTCGCGGTGCGCAGGCGCATGGGGGCGGGGTCGCTAGCGACGCATCTGCAAGGCAACCGTGCACATTTACGTCGCACGAAGTAATCTCGTCCTCAAGGGCAAATGTTAATTGTCAATTATAAACATTATTTTATACCAGAGGGAGACTTTGTACAAAAGTCGATTGCTTGGGTATCTCTGTCCCATTCGTGTTTCAACCGTGAAGCAGTTGTGTTTGCATGGCTGTGTTTCGATTTGAAGGGTGGGATATGGCGTGAATTTACTGGGTACAGAGGAATAACACCTGAGTCCTCAGGAATAGCAACGCATGGGGGATATCATGGGCGAAACAGTATACTCTGTTATGTCCATGGTACTGCTCATGTCTATAGGCGACGGTTACCACTTTCCACCAGATGGACCGTCAGCTTGTTTGCCATTCTAAGTTGTATAAAAAAAATACAGCAATAGCGATAAACAAGCATACGGCCCGACAGAGTATAAACGATCATTGTAAGCGTTAATAAAACTTATAAGACTAGGAAAGTTCCGTGCGCGTTACTAATCTAGTAGAAACCTTAATATGGTTTAATATGTCATTAATAAATCGTATTACCTGTTTATTATATTCACAACTTTTACTCACAACACCACGTAACTACAGTAAGTTGATAAACCAGAATAAATAGGGGTGAAAGTGATTGTTAGTAATGGGGTCTAATAGCCCCATTACTGGCAATATACCCTCTCAAGTTGACCTCCACGCGGTTCCCCCTGGACACACACCATCATGTTTAATTCTTATCGAATTCATCATGGTGGGCCAACTAACCTGCATTTATTCTCACCTATCAGCTTCCACTGGTGCCTCGTCGGTGTATACCGACAGCGCGGGCGGGGCTACCAATCCATTTTCACCCATTAAAAAAAAGCTAGAATAAATAAATGTTTGCTTTTATTTTTATATTCTATTCTACTCTACTTTACTCTAGACTATACTCTACTTAACTAGGTTCTGTTCTCTCTGATAATTCTTTTTGGAATAGAACAATTCCAAAAAGAATTATCAGTATACTTCACCATGCCAAATAGTACGTGTATAAAAAACATGACGATTCAATGAGCCTTTGCCATAACGTAACAAACAAACAAACCCACTTTCAATTTATAATTTAACAAAGATTGCATATTATAACGTTTATCTGTTTTATTTATAAATAATTAAATACAATTAAAAGGCATAAATTAACTAATTAAATCAATCATCGAAAAATATATCAATTGTTTACAAATATATCAATCAATTATAATGGCTACACGCACGCCCCAAATTGCGAATTACGCATTGACTTGACAAATAGGCGTACATAATAACCGATCAATTAAATATATATAATTTATTTCATTACTTATAAAGTATAAAAGATCACGGCCGTCACACAAAAATTATAATAACTATGTGTGAATCAACATTTCGTCATAGTCGTAGAATACTGACGAATCTTTATATGTAGTATTCGTCAGATCCGTCAGTATTCTACGACTATGACGATTTTAGCAATACTTTATACCAAGTCTAAACTTATCGGCCTTTCTCTTCACATCTAAAAACAGTACGATCCCAACACCTTAAAAGTAATGATCCCTCTTATGACATTAGGAAATATGCCACAGTGGAATATACGTAGTGGAAAGTTCGTTGTCAGGGTAAAAAGAGATGATTAGCAATAGAGTTTGACAACCCCATTGCTAGCAATATGCCCTATAAGGTCGACCTCCATGTGGCTCCTCCTGGGAACTAACAATTCTTGTTGAATTCGTCACGATGGGCTAACTGACCTGCTTTCATCCTCACCTATCATCCCTCACTGGTGCCCTTCTAGTGTATACCGATAGCGCAGGCTGGGTTACCATTCCATTATCACCCATTAAAGAAATCTTTAATCCTCTGCATCGCCGAAGTTTCAAACCCACATCTAAGTTTGCAATGAATCAATCAAGATACAATCAAATAACTTACAGTAACAGTGTAGTAAGTGGGGGGAAAAGGGATTGTTAGTAATGGAGACTAAGAATCCCATTGCTAGCAATATATCCAACCAGGTCGATCTCCTCGCAGTTCCCCCTGGAAACTATCATGATTAATTCCTGATGAATTCATCATGATGGGCTAACTGGCCTATTTTCATCCTCAACGATCACCCTTCACTGGTGCTCCGCCAGCGTATCCCGTTAGCGCAGGCGGGGTTACCACTACATTTTCATCCAATAAAAAAAAAAACAGTAGTAACAACTTGGCATTTAAACATAAAAACTATACATGGACCGGATCAATAAAAATTCAATGATTGTAAATAGAGGAATGCGGATTAATTATAAATATTTGGTAATCGTATTTATATAAAATTTAATGGAGATTACCTTCACCAATACACTTTAATTATTAAGCACAAAGCAAAGAGGCTCTGTAAATTATATAATGTGATTGTAATTTACACAAATATTGTTTTCAGAACAATTTTAATAGGCAACGCCAGCCACAATAATATATGGTCTTATCTTGTCTTATATTTGCATATGGGGTCGGCTAAGCCATTGCACGTCCACCCATCTTTTGTGCTTCCCCTGTCTTATACCATCATTTCATAGATCCTATGTGTTACCTTAACAATATCCCGCAGTTTAAGTTATCTGTAGTCCCCTGGCTCTGGATAAGCCGTTCCCAGTAGACTCATGCGCATGCTCGCTAACGAATCACAGTTGCACATCAAGTGTTCCATGGATTCCGATTTCTCCCCGCAGACTTTGCACAGTGTGTCCGAAGATAGACCCATCTTGTGTAGTATATGCCTTATTGGCATATGTCCAGTTAAGGCACCCATAATGAGTCTTGCCTGTTGTCTGCCACCGCTGTAGATGAGTTTATCCCATCCTTCAACATTGTCATTTAAGAACTTTTTAGAATGTTGAAGACCCTTCAAAGTCCTCCATTCCTTTTGCTGTTTTTTCCTCACATACTCTTCAAGGGCAATGAATAAATCTGGCCAGTATGGCTCATAATGGCCATAAAATAAAATCATATTTATTGTGACAAATCAAAGATTTATTTTTAGAATATTGGACCCACGCCCATAACACCCATAATGATAATATTTGCCTTGTCCTAAACCATTCCGATTCCCATATCTGTTAAATGCTGATAATGAAGAACACGTACGCCCCCCGCTATACTGTATGTTATTACCTATTGCATGTTAATTTATTATTATTAATGTGAATTTTTGAAGATTTTTGTTTGAACGGTTACTCTTTCACGCAAAAACTAACAGGTTTTGAAATTAAACTTAGTACACGAGTAGGTTATATCCTAACTTAAAATACGCGATACATTTTTACTTATTTTTAATAATTCTCGTATTAGAAACTGAGTTTGTTTGTTATTTCTTAACACCATAACAACCTAATTAATGGTATACATGTATATTATTTTTAAGATGACGAAGAACATTGTTTATACTGATTAATAATCATGTCATGCGGACATCATCATCGGCGGATATCATTTGCGAAACAGTATACTCTGTTATGTCCATGGTACTGTTCATGTCTATAGGCGACGATTACCACTTTCCATCAGGTGAGCTGTCAGCTTGTTTGCCATTCTAAGTTGCTTTAAAAAAAACATTCAAATATAATCCGTATAGGGGAAAGGGATTGTTAGTAATGGAGACTGAGACTCCCATTGCTAGCAATATACCCAGGTCGACCTCTTCGCGGTTCCCCCTGGAAACTATCATGGTTAATTTCTGATGAATTCATCATGATGGGCTAACTGGCCTGTTTTCATTCTCATCTATCACTCTTCACTGGTGCTCCGCCAGCGTATCCCGTTAGCGCAGGCGGGGTTACTATATCATTTTCACCCATAAAAAAAAAATATAATGCGTACTTACGAAATCTTTAACAAAAAAATAATACATTAATTAACAGATAATAATGAAATTAATGTTCTAAAATCCATTGTAAATAATAAAACACATATTGTATAATACTTAATTCATTTAGCACGATTACTTGCTGCAACATAGCATCGAACAATGAACTTGTACTGTTTAAACAATTCAGTAAATATTTGGTTTTACACGGTCAACGCACTGGTGGCTGTTTTATAAACAGTATTGTGTTAATTCGATATTTATTAACATTTTGCTTAATTAGATATATAAATACTACGAATTCAGACATTTATCTTTATGTTATTAATATCCCAAAACTCACAAATGACTATTTTGCATAAAAAATTAAAAAAAAAATGTTTTCGGGAAGGCTTTTTGTTCACTCCTGAATATTAAGCCTTCCCTATAAGGGATGTTTTGCCAATAGTTGCCACGCTTGGCAGACGGTTGGCAACAATAGTTAGGCTTTTAAAAATATTTTAAAAGGGATATTGCTGCCTATTCATCGCTCTCCCTTAGTCGCCTCTTACGACACCCACGAGAAAGGAGGGAATGGCCTATTCTATGCCAGGACTACAAGGCGAATACATAGTAAATAGTTTACATAAAATAAATTTTAAAAATAAAATTCATGAATTAAATTACTATTAAACGCAGGAGTTTAACGTCATCGCTCTTTTATGGTGAACCCCATGAGACCTTATTACTAAATTTGAATAATAATTAAATGACCAAAAACAAAAGACACGTAGTACGTAGAAAAAAAAAACAACATTCCAAATATGAAAATAATTAATACAATTTGGACATGAAAACGAGTTAATTTATAGATTCGACACTCCATTCACGGTAATAGCAAAATTTACGAACTTTGATATTTGATGTTTTGGCTATAACAACTTTTGAGAACACAAAAATATGGCAACCATAATAGATTACAAGGCAATATGTTTTGTTTAAATCACCAAAATTTATTGTTGTATTTAATTAACATTTATTATGTATTCTAACTAGTATTTAAAAGCAGGATATCAACTTGCAGAGTTTGCAGCCATGAGGTACTGGTATCTTAAATGGACTTATCTAATAATCGTTTAACTTCATAAATCAAGTGTACAAATGGAATATAACAATAATTAAAAGCTGCGTTCCATAATAGATGTAACAGTGTTTTGAGATAACGAACAAAAAAAAAACACGAACGAATTGAAATTTTTTGAGGTCGGTTGAAAAATATTGCGTTTTTTGTTATGTATTTTTTGTGTAGGTAATGGCTGTATATCGGTCTGAAGGATGAGATATAGCAGTGAAATTATATAATACAGAGACATAACATCATAGTCCGGGGGGAAAGGGAATGTTAGTAATGGAATCTAACTGACCCATTGCTAGCAATACACCTTATTAGGTCGACCTCCACGCGGTTGCCCCTGGAAACCGTTGTGGTTAATTCTAGTGGAATTCGTCACGATGGGCTAACTGACCTATTTTGATCGTCACCTAATCATCCTTCACTGGTGCCCCGCCAGTGTATACCAATAGCGCAGGCAGGGTTACCATTTCATTATCACCCATATCAAAAAAAAACATATTAGTCCTCAGGAATGGCAACGCAATTAAGAGTATCATGAGTGACACGGTATACTCTGTTATGCCCATGATATTATATATGACTTTTTAGATCTATAGGCGATGGCTATCAGTTTCCATCAGGTAGGCTCTCACCTTGTTTGCCATTCTAAATTGCATTAAAAAAAACATGCAGTTTTAACACAAAATAAATTGTTCATGCGTTATTTTTTTTTATTATTATTTTATAAATATTTAATTTAAAGACCTTAAAGAAATTTGTCATTAAAATTGTTATGTTTTGTAGTTAAATAAATGACTTTATATAAGACAAACAACATGTTATAAAATCTGAAAAAGCTAACACTGAATGCTTTCTTTATAAAATCAACAATTCATCCAGGAATTTGGTGTAAGTACATCGATCGAGGCGGAGTTAATGTAAATTCCGTATACTAATCAGAAGCTATGTAAACACGTCCTGTAGTTTGACGTACTGGCATTAGCAATGGGAACAAAGGTGTTTTACCATTAGCAAAAATAGCTGCTATGCGGCCGGTAGATATGTGGTCGGTATGCAAAACAAACAAACATGCTGAGCACTGGCATACACGTGCTGACTGAATATTTGAAATGTTTATACCTTTTTAAGTCTAGAAGCATATTTTCGAGTCGCGAAGCTATAATAAATAACTATATAATACTAATTACAATTAAAATATGAATAAATACACACTAATACTTAAATAATGTATAATAATAATACAGAAAATACGTAGCTATCGTGATACAATTTCAATGACTGGATAATATTGTAACAGATCCTTAGACTATTTCTAAAGTAAAAAAAGTGTTGTCCCCCTCTCTCGTACTTGCTGTGCCCAACACGGTCCATAATCCAAGTTGAAATGTTATCCACCAATTACATTATGGAATGTAATTTATTTAAATAAATAAATTTGTAGATCTTTAACCGACTTCAAAAAGAAAGAGATTCTCAATTCGGTTGTATTTTTTTTTTATATTTGTTACCTCATAACTCCATCAGTTGTAAATCGGTTTGGAAAATTCTTTTTCTTAAATCGTAAGATAAAGTTTTAAAAAATAAAATTAAAATTAAAAATAAAAAAAAAATTAAAATTTTTTATCAAAATAATTTAAGTAGTTTAATTTCAAATGAAAAAAATATATATAAATAAAATAACAGAATAAAGTGTAATATTACTAACATAAATTAAACGAGAGGAAAGGGATTGTTAGTAATGGAGACTAAGAATCCCAATGCTAGCAATATTGGGTATATTGCTAGCATTGGGATACCAGGTCGACCTCCTCGCGGTTCTCCCTGGAAACTATCATGGTTAATTCCTGATGAATTAATTATGATGGGCTAACTGACCTGTTTTCATTCTCATCGATCACCCTTCACTGGTGCTCCGCCAGCGTATCCCGTTAACGCAGGCGGGGTTACCATACCATTTTCACCCATCAAAAAAAAAACATAAATTAAATACAGACGACAAAATGGACAAAATTAGAAAACATTTAAGGGACCCGGACAACTCATAAAGCGAGTCTATAGAAAAATTACAAGACGTCGCCATAAAAACATATACAAACCGCAAGTCCGAAAGAATTTCTAAACTAACCGCATCCGAGAATTAACGGCACCGTGGAGCTACGCCATCAAAGCACAGCACCGAGTTAATGCATCTCTAATTAATCGGAGGAAACTATAAATGGCCACGGATGTGGAATTTTATCTTCCAGTCACATTTTGTACAACTAGTTATGAATTTAACAAAGTGTACATTACTAATCGACACCTACGAGTCAGCATACAAAGCCTGCTAATGTAATAAATGCAATTCTATCTACGGATGGACAGATAGATGAATTTTGTTTTTATACCACTGAGGTGGCAAACAAGCATACGGCCTGATGGTAAGCGGTTACCGTAGCCTATAAACGCCTGCAATACCAGAGGCATTACGCGCGCATTGCCGGTACCCTGAAGAAACCTCTTTACCCCCCTTTTGAAGAACCTCATGCTGTAGTCTCTTGGGAAAACCTCATGAATGTTTGTTACTCTTTTAGGCAACAACTACTGACTGGATTTGAATGAATTTCAGTACATGGGTAGGTTTTTTTTTATAATGGATTTACATTTTTTTATAATGGAATGGTAATCCTGCCTGCGCTATCGGTATACGCTGGCGGGATACAAGTGCCCTCACTGATAGGTGAGAATGAAAAGGCAGGTCAGTTAGCCCGTCGTGATGAATATACCTGGAATTGAGCACGATGTTTTCGACAAAAGGGACCACGTGGAGGTCGACCTGATAAGGTATACTGCTAGCAATGTGACCCGGCCTCGCACGGGTGCACATTACATCACATTACATTAGAAACCTCTAAAATTATCAGTGTTTCTCTACTATATTATGCATGTATTATACATATAAACCTTCCTCTTGAATCACTCTATCTATTAAAAAAACCGCATTGAAGTCCGTTGCATAGTTTTAAAGATATAACCATATATAGGAACAAACAAGCAGGAAGCGACTTTGTTTCATACTATGTAGTGATATATGTAGATAACGCTGAAAGAATCGGTCTTAATGCATTCTTTCTTCTTTGCATAATGGTGAAAATTTCCATCATAACATTGAATGCCCAAAAATTATATAAAAGAACAAGTTCACTTTAAGTTGATCGTGTCTGGATACCTTTTTATTGTCCATTGCAGAAAAAAAAAACATAGCTGTCATATTAATTTTTTTTAACCATTTTTCCTTTAATTTTTAACATGAATTATATCAGCTTGATTTATTTCACCAATAAAAAAAAAACATGCAAAGAAGGGTTAAACATTTTCTTTCGTAGGATGTCATTAAAACTGATAGCGTACAAACCGGAAAACGAATTATTTAATTCATATAGACACTTACTCAGACGTATGGAGAATTTAAACCAGGGAAATCATATGTTATCGACCTGTTTAATGCCCAAGGCTGTACCGATGGTGAAGCCTATGGTAATACGCAATTTAGCGTCAACCACGTGTTACCGTGCAATCAATCTCTGTTTCATTTAGAATACTAATATGTTTAATAGATATGGGATTATATTCTTAACATTTAATGGTCTTTAAATTTATTCCACGAACGTAGTAATTAGCCTTAATCTATATCCGTAAAACTGATAGTTTACAATTTTAATAAAAAGATTGTCACTTGAACTATGGTACTCGGAAAATATATATATATATATATATATAAACGAGATTGGTCTTGTAATATACGTTGACACACGGCGTCAATTTGTAAAACCTCGTAATCGTAACGATGCGTCATTAAATATATTAGAAGCTAGTTTCATGTGTTCCGGATTAATAAAATGTGGAATTTACTATATCGATATAAATATGAATATCTATATCATCTTTATATATACCTGGAAACCATCGTGAACAATTCTTGTTGAATTCGTCACGATGGGCTAACTGACCTACTTCATCCTCACCTATCATCCTTCACTGGTGCCCCGCCGGTGTATACCGATAGCGCGGGTGGGGTTACCATTCCATTATCATCCATTAAAACAAAATACGCCAACTTGTCCTAGGGGGCTGCTCTAGCCAACAACTTGGCAAATGTGAAGAAAAATTTTAACTATTTTGCTATATTATTATTATCAATACTACTAACTGTTCCTCGTGGATTTTCCCGCGGAAACAATATGTAAAATATTTATTAAAATTAAATACCACGTGTACCATATTTCATGCAAATCTGAACAAACATACAAACATGCAAATTTCTTTGCAAACTTTCACATATATAATATTAAATAGATAGATAGATATATAATTTATTTGCATTACTTACAATACACAATAAAAAGAGATAAAAGAATGCATATACGAAAAAATAAAATATATAAAACAAGTAACAATTTTTTCTTTCATACGTAGTCTTGTTAGTGGTCTCACGTCACAATTAAAAATAAATGAACCTTCTATGTCAAGTACAAAAATATCTGGAGATGCATTCAACGCATTCCCTTGGATGTCGTAAAAGACGAGACGAGAGAGACGAGACGACTAAAGGAACTTAATGTTCGAGGGATAGGCAGCAGCATTCTCTAAGCGCAGTTGCCAACCTACCAGCCAAGCGTGGCAACTAATAACAAAACCCCCTTATGGGAAAGGCCTATATTCCGCAGTGGACAGTTATCGGCTGACATAACAATAATAAATAACAAAATAATACTATAATTTCAAACTATACCACCAACTTTGTCATTTTTTTTTTACAACACAGGGGGCAAACGAGCATGAGGCTCACCTAATGGTAAGTGACTACCGCCGCCCATGATCACCCACAACACCAATGGCATTGCAGGTGTGCTGCCGGCCTTTTAAAAAGGAATATACTCTTTTCTTGAAAGTTATGTTGTCGTATCGGTTCGGAAATACTGCTGCTGGAAGTTGATTCCAAAGAATGGTTGTGCGTGGAAGAAAGTGCCTTGAAAAACGCACGGTGGGGGACCGCCACTCGTCTTGTCATAGCAACGTTGTCTGTAATTACTAAGGTTGAAACTGTAAAGTGATTAATGCGATAAGGTACCAGAGGCTATATATAATCATGATTGCAGCGTAAATGACGGCTTATGTTAATTTGAACCGTGGCGGAAGCACGTCGCACTCGGCGCTCGCAAAAAAACACCGAAAACGATATGTTATACAAATCACATCTCGAACGGGACCCGAATACTTGATTGCGCGAGCATCACAGAGCCAACCAATCTAAAGTAGGTAACAATAAATAATAAGAGATCACAATAATACGATTATAATTACGATCCATTAAGATAATATTAAGGAAATATATCTACAACCAATAATTAATAGAATAGTATAGAATAGAACAGAATAGAATAGAGTAGAAAACATTTATTGCCAGTAAACACAATTACAATATAAAATATAGATAACATATACAAAGTGTCCCATACTAGGCAAAAGGAACCGGCTCAGCTGATGCTGTGAGTGTCCCAGCGCAATGTGAATAGCTGCATAGCGCTGGTGTTCAGCCAGTCCCTCTCTTAACAAATTATAACAAAAGTGCAGGGTACCACTGTAAATTGCTTTTTACAAGAATTATTTGTCAAACAATATACTAATTAAAAAAAAGGAAAGAAGTTTTCATTTGTGCCTATATTTGACAATATATATATTATATATATATATATATATATATATATATATATATATATATATATATATATATATATATATATATAGGATCAGATACTACCGATAGTTATGTTCTCCTTTATTATTCGTAATAGTAGGTGAAAGGTCATAACTGTGATATCAAAAGTGTAGTACGTTGGGTAAATTATAGACCTGCAGTTATTAATCCACATTCGGGTAATACAATAATAATATCAATAATTGCAACTTAGTTTTTAATAAAGAAATGTTTTATTTAACAATTGATTGAATTTTTTTTATTTTTTTGACAAATTTTTCCATTTTTGTTTTAATATGATTTAGCATTGATAAATACATACAACTTCAAATTTTCACGCTTTTACGATCAACTCCTGTTTTTTAATCGCGTAGTACAATATATTTTCATGTATAGTTCTAGAAATAATGTATATAGCAAAACAATATATATATATATATATATATATATATATATATATATATATATATATATATATATATATATATATATATATATATATATATATACAGAAGTCTTTGTGTAAAACTTCTGCGCTGTGGGAGACTTCTGCGCCCTTGTTACCACCACTTATTTTACTGCTTCGTTATAATCATTTTTTTACAGAATACCGCTACACTTTTGACTGCATAATGTTGAATATTTAATAATTTCAATATTTAATATTTACATATCATTTTATCATTTAAAACGTGCAGGACATACAAACTGACAGAGCGAATAGGAGAATTGTGAATTCATAATTGTACCCTGAGGGACACCTCGTACTTATTACAAATGCCTTACACGAATCCACCACAATCCAACAATTATTATAGAGACAGTCAACGCAACGTGACCGAACTAATAATAGTATCTATAGGAGGGAATAAATCGTTTATTCCTTATCCATTGCTTATTATCTCTATAGAATGCCTTACATAATTCCAAACAACACAGTATTGTATATCAAAGATCTATTTCAAACGAGACATATTATTATTTGATCCCTCCATTCTGTGTATATTACTAAAAATAAATAAATAAATAAGACATCAATGATATAAATTTTATTGTTTGAAAGTTAAATTTTCTAAATAAATGGTACCTTATTACTTTTTTACTCGCAATTTAAACTTCCATAATGTAAACCATTTATTTCATTTCAAATTGTCATAATTGAACAAAAATACTTAAACGTATTTGTCAACGACAATACCCGCATAAATTCAATAGAGAAAGTAAAATGTGTCAGATTTAACATTAATCCATGAATATTATTTATTTATTTATTTATAGCAAGGCAACAGATTACAAATTATTACATTAATAAAATAAATATTACATAAAACGGCATTAAATTTGCACTCCAACAACTGCTCTGCATAACATTCGATATTATATACATTAAAACAATAACGGCTATAAATTTAAAGTAACAAATTGGCAGCCTTAATGTAACATTAGCTAAATAATAGACTAAATTTGTTTTCAAATATTCCATATTTGCAAGTATTATTATTCAAAAAAATATATATTTTTAAAATTTATGATAATGATTTCCCTTAATAATGAAACAATATTATTCTGCAACACTCTTCTGTAACCGTCGCCTATAGGAAAATAAATTATTGGAATTGTTAATTTTTAAATACATATAGGCAATAATAACAATATTTTCTTAGAATCAAAAAGACAAGGAACAATTATAATTTTTTTTTATCCAATTTAGAATGGCAAACAAGCTGACAGCGCACCTGACGGAAAGTGGCAACAGTCGCCTATAGACGCCCATGATACCCCCCAAGCGATGCCATACCTGAGGACTCAGCTGTTATTTCTTCGTACCCTGTAAATTCACTGCCATATCCCACCCTTCAAACTGAAACACAGCTATGCAAACACAACTGATTCACGGTAGAAACACGAATAGAACAGAAGTGTCCAAGCAAACGACTTTTGTACAAAGTTTCCCTCTGGTAAATTTCGTCCCCAAGATTACACTAGGATTCCCTGCGACGAGAAGTGATAGGCCCTCTTCTGCTTACAATTCATATTTTTATAAATTAACAAACGATCAGACGATCTTCAAAACTGTGCAACCTTTTTGAATGCAATAACAATATTATCAAATACAATTTAGTCATATTTGCATTAGAGAATTGAAATAATGACATACATACGGTCACATAAGTATAATTTCCGAAAATTGTATAATTTGAACGATTAACTTTCTATGCGCGGGCGCACGACATCACAGCATTGTTTCATGTGGCAACCACAAAGGCTAATTGTATTCCATCTCCCTCGTATTTAGAGTTTATCACGCGACTATTTAAACAATACTGCAATTTTTCATCTTCTTAGAAAAATAACAATGGCGCTTTTAAAAAACGCGCACAACGACTTCTCTATAAATGTGTAACTATATCTATGCAAATAAAAAGTTACAAAGTGTTCATTTCGACATTTACAATGACATTGAAAGTCATAGGAATTCGGATTGTAGGAAAGCGAATCGCGAATGCTCAAGCTATGGAATGGCGATCTCTACCAAGATTTTCCCTAGATACTACAGTATGACGTTCTTTAAAAGTGTGTATTAAGGTTTCTTCAGGGTCGGCGACATATAAATGACACCGCTAATGTTGCAGGCGTCTATAGACTACAGTGACTGTTTACCATAAGATTGGCTGTAGAATACAGTATAAAGTTCTTCAAAAAGTGTGTATTAAGATTTCTTCAGGGTCAACAGCTAATGTAGGAAAAGCTTTGGCAGGATGATCCACAACCTGAGTGTTCGGGAGGAGGCACCTTTAAAACTAAACAGATTTCAATGAAATTCGATATACGGTTACAATTTAACTCTTAAAATATTTAATATACTGATTTTTTTTTTGATGGATGAAAATGGTATCGTAGCTCTGCCTGCGCTAACGGGATACGCTGGCGGAGCACCAGTGAAGGGTGATAGATGAGAATGAAAACAGGCCAGTTAGCCCGTCATGATGAATTCATCAGAAATTAACCATGATAGTTTCCAGGGAGAACCGCGAGGAGGGAGAAATGGTTGGGTATATTGCTAGCAATAGGATTCTCAGTCTCCATTACTAACAATCCCTTTCCCCCCGTGTACAACAGTTAGTAAATCATAATTTACTCATACAATCTTAAAAAACATATTGAAACAAAGAAATAACAATACAACAATCATCAAAATTTATCTAGAATGAAGTGTTGAGCCACATTCAAAACTGACTATGAAGTAATAACAGTTTGAGCCATTTAAATTTATTACGTTTCCCAAATTAGGAAAGAAAATAACGAATCGCCATAACACACCATAACTAACCTTTATGTCTTTTCAAATCTCATAATTGAATTCCGAAACATCTTTGTAATCTTTCATCTAGTCACCAGAGAGACTTTGTACAAAAGTGGATTGCTTGGGTACCTCTGTCTCATTCGTGTTTCTACCGTAAAGCAGTTGTGTTTGCATGGCTGTGTTTCGGTGTGAAGGGTGGGATATGGCGTGAATTTACAGGGTACAGAGGAATAACATCTGAGTCCTCAGGAATGGCAACGCATGGGGGGGGGGGGGGTATCATTGGCGAAACAGTATGCTCATGTGTATAGGCGACGGTTACCACTTTCCATCAGGTGGGCCGTCAGCTTGTTTGCCATTCTAAGTTGTATAAAAAAAATCTTTCATCCTATAGAAGTACTTTTGTTAAATACATCTACGCTACAGAAAGAGCCAGTAAAACCGAGTTCATCCAAATTATTCAGTTGAGTTAATTGTTTTCAATTAACAAACAATTAACTGCCGTCCTTGTTGGGAACTAATCGTTGGTAAATAGTGCCCGTGGAACATTCCTGGTCACTAAACACGTCCATCCTGTTGACTTCCTGATCGTCTAGGTACGTTAAATTTGTACGTAGGTGTACATTGATAGTTATGTACGAACTCTTCATTCTTGTATTTTAAAATTTCTACCACAATTTTCAATGAAATCAATACCCGAACTAAAAGTGACTTGGGACTAACATGTATAAATTCTGTTACATATGTACTAACTTATATTTAAATATGTATAACTTAACTTATATTTAAAAATTGTCCATCTCTGTACCCAATAATATTTTATGAAATTGACTACTGACTGACTCATAACTACATTTCACCAGAGGGAGACTTTGTACAAAAGTCGATTGCTTGGGTACCTCTGTCCCATTCGTGTTTCAACCGTGAAGCAGTTGTGTTTGCATGGCTATGTTTCGGTTTGAAGGGTGAGATATGGCGTGAATTTACTAAGTACAGAGGAATAACATC
The DNA here is from genome assembly GCF_026898425.1 of Galleria mellonella. NCBI lineage: Eukaryota > Metazoa > Arthropoda > Insecta > Lepidoptera > Pyralidae > Galleria > Galleria mellonella. The sequence goes on from NW_026442176.1 coordinate 5,581,365, forward strand.
TGAGTCCTCAGGAATGGCAACGCATGGGGGGTATCATGGGCGAAACAGTATACTCTGTTATGTCCATGGTACTGCTCATGTCTATAGGCGACGGTTACCACTTTCCATCAGGTGGGCCCTCAGCTTGTTTGCCACTCTAAGTTGTATAAAAAAAAACACTAAACAAATAGTTTTATAAAATAACTAACGATCCGCCCCGGCTACGCACGGGTACACATTACATTAGAAATCTCTATAATTACCAGTATTCCTCTACTATATTATACATATAAACCTTCCTCTTGAATCACTCTATCTATTTAAAAAAAACCCGTTTCAAAATGCGTTGCGTAGTTTTAAAGATTAAGCATACATAGGGACGGACAGACAGCGACAGCGACTTTGTTTTATACTATGTAGTAATATACCTGAAATACATTCTTCAGGAATGGAGGGAGAAGAAATTATCATCATAGTATCAAATCCGTAGTCTTTTTTTTTTTATTTATTCATTAGTACAAATATGTGTACATGGCGAAGTTAATGCTAAAAGCATTCTCTCCTAGTCAACCATAGGGCAGTGTCAGAATACTCGAATGCGGTACTTTATAGATAGATAGATAGATACTCTTTATTGTTTCCTCCAAAAGATTACAATAGTAAACTTATTATAAATAAAAATAATTACAAGAAATAATCACAATGAGAAAACAATGGGCGACCTTATCGCTAAGAGCGATCTCTTCCAGACAACCTTTGGATGGAGAGGAGTAATTATAAACAATTACAAACTTTAGTTAGTAGAGTACCCATCTTATGTAGAGAGAAAGAGATCCATGCCCAACACTAATTACATGAGTCTTTAAGAATGAAATAAATACACCCATAAGCCAATAAACATTAAAAATTTTCCTTAAAAATTACTGTACTAGTCGGAATTGTAATTATGCAACGACATGAGCGATAACAATGTATTTTTGTTTGTTCATTTACCATAGTACGCGCTAGTGGTCGATAAACTCCGATAAAATAACTAGCGTTGTGTATGTAATTTATCTTAAACAAATAATTTAGTTATAAGCCCTTTTACGCCTTCACTATTAATGTGAATAGTAACACTAATTTAATATCATTATGTAGTTCTAAGAATATATAAAAATATTTGACTTTTTTTATGCAACTTAGAATGGCAAACAAGCTGACGGCCCACCTGATGGAAAGTGGTTACCGTCGCCTATAGACATGAGCAGTACCATGGACATAACAGAGTATACTGTTTCACCCATGATACTCCCCATGTATTGCCATTCCTGAGGACTCAGGTGTGTACCTCTGTACTCTGTAAATTAACTGAACACCCTTCAAACCGAAACATAGCCATGCAAACACAATTGCTTCACAGTAGAAACACGAATGAGACAGAGGTGCCCAAGCAAACGAGTTTTGTACATGGTTTCCCTCTGGTATAGATACTTTTCAACTAAACCAAGGGCAATGCATACCTATAAACAATTTAACAAAAATGCATAAAATTTAAATAAATAAATATAGAATAAAACCTCATTATTACTTCATTGTTACTTTTATACAACTTTGAATAACAAACAAGGTGACTGACTTATCTAACTCATTAGAATTAAATGGCAAACATTACCTTCTTGAAATACCTAAGAGAGGATCGATTCATAAAGTAATGAAGTCAAGCCAACAACTTTATGGTATCTACCATAGAGCAGTAGTAAATATATATATCTATAGGAAACTACAAGCTAAACAAATTAGTTAAAAGGTATCTCCTTTCAAATTTCCATAGTGTTGCAAATGTAAGTAACATTATAATCTGGCATAATAGATACTAACAAGGTTGATTCAGTGAATGAAACATTTGAGGTGCTAACAGGTATTTATTCAGAATTACATACGAATATGCGTATAATTTTTACAATTCCAAGTGTTTCTGATAAAAGTAGATAACAGCTATATTATCAGTAAAAGTTTAACAGCGAATTAGACTTTATAGTTACCTATGTCCCATTCGTGAAGCAGTTGTGTTTGCATGGCTGTGTTTCGGTTTGAAGGGTGGGATATGGCAGTGAATTTACAGGGTACAGAGCAATAACACCTGAATCTTCAAGAATGGCAATGCATGGAGGGTATCATGGGCGAAACAGTATACACTGTTATGCCCATGGTACTGCTCATGTCTATAGACGACGGTTTCCACTTTCCATCAGGTGGGCCGTCAGTTTGTTGGCTATTCTAAGTTGCATAAAAAAAAATCTAATAATTATTTCGTAACAAAAAATAATAGCTCAATCAAAAACGTAACAGTTTCATCATTACTCATGTCTCGAACTGCATGTACAAACAAATATAATCAGTAATTCGATGTAAATTTCTAAGTTTACTAAAATTTTAACCGGCATAATAAAAAAGCAGGAGATTATTTGTTTGTAACCTTTTACTGTACAGTTAAGTCTTAATCCTGTATCCTATATACAGACATCTTAATAAAAGAATGAGTACAATGGCGAACTTATGCCATAAAATGGATTTCTTTCAGGCAATATTTGAATATCTGGTGAAGACAAAAAAATGCACGTGCACAACATTGATACTAGACAACATAACCCATCTGATCATTATCATTTCAACTATTAACTGTCCACGGCTGGACATAAGCCTTCCCATAAGGGGAGTTTTGCGATTACTTGGCACGCTTGGCAGTCGGATTGGCAACCGCAGTTAGGCCTTTGAGGATGTTTTAAGAGGGACGCTGCAGCCCATCCCTCGACCTCCCTTAGTCGTCTCTTACGACACCCGTCTAAATGTTACTTATTGTATTCATATTCTTACAGTTGCTTCAGAGATATAAAGTGATCTCTCTTAAATCCTGTAAGTACTAGTTTACAGGACAACAATTTTCTAATCTAGATGCCAAACTGCGGACACACGTAACGAAGACACGTGAGCCTAAAGACATAAGTGTACGCGATGAAGTAGGAAACGAATAGTTGGAACTATATTAGGTGAGTAATAAATCCAGTGGGGTCGCTGGACAGTGATCATGCAGCTGCCGCCAATTGAGACAAATGAAGTCGGCGCCACGCAATGCCCAGATACAATCTATCTGGAGTGCGCAGTCTCCAAAATCCAACTACTTGGCGAACAGATTAAAATGATCTGCAAGGAGTGCTTACTTTTAAAGATGTTTAAGAATCTATACCAATTAGAGTCGATAATAAACATAAACGTGTCGATTTTACTATTTGTCTTTTGTTTGCTTTTAATTTATTTAATATTGGTCGTGTCATCGATTATATTGCAATTAAATATAATAATCATAACCTGACAAATCATTTGTTGATGACATGATGAAACCATCTCGTGCTGTAATTTTTGAGTTTTTTTTTTATGCAACTTAGAATAGCAAACAAGCTGACGGCCCACCTAATAGAAAGTGGTTGCGATATAGACATGAGTTGTACCATGGACATAACAGAGTATACTGTTTCGCCCATGATACCATGATACCCCTCATAGGTGGCCATTCCTGAGGACTGAGGTTTTATTCCTCTGTACCCTGTAAATTCACTGTCATATCTCTCTCTCCAAACCGATACAAACACAACTGCGTCACGGTAGAAACACGAATGGGATAGAGGTGCCCAAGCAAACGACTCTCTCTCTGGTAAATGATAAAATAATGAATACTACCTATAATCCACTATTAAACCTGTTGGTCAATGAAATATCCCGTTACGCTCGAATATCAAACTGAACAAACATCTACTGTTATCAAATCAAATAGCTGATATCAAATATTTTTTTCTAACGACCAAGAGGTTCAAGCTATTTAGGCCGTATTTAGTCAACGCGCTTCACGAGTATCTATGCAATAAGCAAACTAATAATAAAACTGTTCTTATCTTTCCGTTTGTTCAGCCTTGACTGCGAGCGGATGCTGCTATGAACGATAGTTGTACAAATATGAAAAAAAAAAAACTATCAAGAACTTTATCAAGGACAAAAACGATACCAAGGTCCTTAAAATTTTATAAGATTACATATATAAAATAGAACGATTAGCTTACTCCACTTCCACGAAAAAGATTATTTTAATACAATCAGTTTGAAACGAAAGAATTTCTCAAGGTTTCTTCAACGTTTGTTGATTCAATTTCTTATCTTCAGCAACCTCACAAGTTTTAATTAAGGCTAAAAATCTTGGAGTGTTGTGTTCTACATTTCGAAGGGCTTTTTTTATAATTCCTCTTAAAGGGCAATGTCCAGAAATGGAATGCGCGTTGAAAATCGAAATCTTTACTCCCAATGGCGGCCCTCTCGATAGCTTGTATAACAAATTGTCCTAGTCATTGTTATATTAATATACGAATGATCACAATAAACGCTTCCGACTCGCAATGTTACGCACTGTTACGCTCTGGAATTTAACCTTCGATATTTACAATGACCAAACGTATTGTTAATTGAACAAAAAATGTACAATCAAATTTATTCAATATACTTTTAGAAAACTCAAAGTGTAATTTTATATCAATAAAGCTTTCGATAAGCTTTGTATGAAACTAATAGTATGCTTGATGATATCCTTTTACAGAGACCCTTTCTGAAAGTTCATCAATTTTATTTCATTAGTGAGTTTGTGAAATCTTTCATATTACTTGGGCCATATGTATTTAAAGGAGGCCAAATACGAAATGCTTTTCGCATAGCTGAAAAGACATATTTGAGATGCACCTTTTTAAAGCTAAGCTTGCTCTGGAAAATAATTTTAAAAAAAGCTAATACCCATCAGTTCTGGCTATCTGCGACTGTTTTAAAATGTTGAAAGCAAAACCAACATACTGGGGGGAAAGGGATTGTTAGTAATGGAGACTGAGAATCCTATTGCTAGCAATATACCCAACCAGATCGACCTCCTCGCGGTTCCCCCTGGAAACTAGCATAGTTAATTCCTGATGAATTCATCATGATGGGCTAACTGGCCTGTTTTCATTCTCATCTATCACCCTTCACTGGTGCTCCGCCAGCGTATCCCGTTAGCGCAGGCGGGGTTACCATACCATTTTCACTCATTAAAAAAAAAAACCAACATACTCAAATGTGTTCACACTGCAAAATGCAAATTAGAGACAAATCAAACACTAAACAATTAAAGCGGTTTTACATTCCAATTCCAGTATATTTTAACAGTTTAGCATATATGGTCACGCTAGTTCGCGTGAGGCGTGAACTATGCGATTAGGCTAAGCGCTTCAGAATATCATACAGACACTTTCGCCTGTCACTTGTCAGATATTTTCATATTGGCAAATAATGTTGATAATTGGTGAATTGTGTTAATAGAAAATAGATTCAACGATACTTCGCAATTGATGACTAAATCGATCAATAGTTAACTGGTCAATACTGTGACGATGAATCAGTTGTGAGTCATCGATTGTGCAGATTGTTTATAAGTACTTAACCTATAACTTTGATCTTCTCTAATAAAATATATATATATATATATATATATACTAGCTGACCCCGTAATCGTTGTTTTACCACTTATTGCGAAATATAAAAATCGCAATTAAAATACAGGGGTTGATCGTAAAACGATGAAAATTTAAAGTCGTATGTATTTTTCAATGCTAAATCATAATAAAATAAAAATGGAAAAATTTGTCAAAAAAATAAAAAAAAAAATTTCGGGAGAGTTGCCCTTATCATTGACGGGTATGAAAAATAGATGTTGGCCGATTCTCAGACCTACCCAATATGCACACAAAATTTCATAAAAATCGGTAAAGCCGTTTCGGAGGAGTTTGGTAACAAACACCGTGACACGAGAATTTTATATATAAGATATTATGTTTATTAACTGCCAAGTATATATCAGAGGAAATTTTTATACATAGTTACACGTACATTGGTGACTGTCTATAAAATGCATATCTAACATCAGTCTATCTGTCCTATTGATTCTGCTGCTAAGTAGCTTACCAGCATGTTATGTTCCGGTTTTAACCAGAACATAAATAGGGGTAAGAGGACTGTAAGGTAGGATATCATGATCATCATGTCACAAGATTTACTCTCGAGCGATACGTTTGATTTTAAAAAGTTTTATAGATTGCAGTAGTCAAATATCGTCATGCAAACTTGACCCTTGATTGACACCAGTCTTATTCTATAAAAAAATTTTTTTGATGCAAATTCTAAAGTGAATTTGAACATAGAAACATTAATGGAGTATAGACTCGACGGCGCAGCTACATTACAATGCGACCATTGACAACCTTTGGTGGAGAGCTAAATGTCGCAAGAGCACCCACGAGAGCGTGAGAGCCAACCACTCAGGAGCATTGTGTCCCAACTGGTTCTCACATAAAAATGTATGCAAGAGCCATCTGTAATAGTAGAGCATAGTGCAGAAATCGCGAGAATTGTTCACCTTTGCGCAAGAAACCACCGCGGTGTATAATTAATTGAAATGTAAAATTGTGCTCTACTGAGACAACGAAATTTGTGGGAATATAAAAAAAAAAATTATAGTACACAAATATTTCGAAGTTAATCGCAACCAAAAGTAAAGTACATACTAAATTATGTTGTCTAAATTAATAGTGTGTGTGTGTGTGTGTGTGTGTGTGTGTGTGTGTGTGCGTGCGTGCGTGTGTGCGTGCGTGTGCGTGCGAGTGCGTGTGCGTACGCGCGGGAGTGAGCACGCGCGTGTGTGCTAGTGTGAGTGTCTTATTAATATTAGAAATTTTAAAATGTATAGGTCTTATTTGATATTATTTTTATCTAGTTGAGTCGTTAGTTTAAATAAGCGGCGAACAAACAACCCTTTCTGATTTTACAATAAAAAAATACCATATCAATCCTAAATAAACATTAAAAATTCCTCACGAAACAAATTCAATCTTGAAACACGTATACTCGTACGTGTACGATCCCCTTTTGCGTATTCTAAAAAAGAATTCTTCGAATATTTAACTTACCGTCAATAGAATTAATGATTTATATCATTATTTAATTATTTAAAATTTTGTGTAAATTCTCCACACAATAATTTATATGAATGTACCTATAACATAATAATTAATTCTAGTTTTTACTCGTTACATTGATCAATATTTGGCATTACGGTCATGCTCACTAAATGCGATTTAGTTTCATAAACTTGAGATTTAGGTATTCAATAACAAGGTAATCCTCATGTTACTTATAGAACAACAAAAATATCGACACAAACTTTTTACATATATTTGTTACAATAATATCAATTACATTAAAATTACTTACATTCGTCTAACAAAAATATGTAAAAAAAACTACTAAATAATCTTTATATAGTAATTTGCTGTGTAGTTCCAGCATAGAATAGGCCACCCCATTCTTTTCTGTAGGGGTCGTAAGAGTCGACTAAGTGAGAGCGAAGGACGGGCAGCAACGTCCTTCTTAAAACATCTCCAAAGCCTAACTGCGGTTGCCAATCCGCCTGCCAAGCGTGGCAACTACTGGCAAAACCCCAAGAGGGAGGGTTATGTTCAGCAGTGGACAGTTTAAGGCTGATATTATGATGTTGATAAGTACTCTTAATACTTAAAAATATCATTGTTCTCCTGACAAAAAAGTATCAATAATTCGTATTTCTTTTTAATGGGTGATAATAGTATGGTAACCCCGCCCGCGCTAACGGGATACACTGGCGGAGCACCAGTGAAAGGTGATAGATGAGAATGAAAACAGGCCAGTTAGCCCATCATGATGAATTCATCAGGAATTAACCATGATAGTTACCAGGGAGAACCGCGAGGAGGTCGACCTGGTTGGGTATATTGCTAGCAATGGGATTCTCAGTCTCTATTACTAACAATCCCCTTCCCCCCAATAATACGTATTTAATCAAACCATAAACTCTAGTAATTTCTGGGTGTGTAGAATGAATTAAATTTATTTCATGAATAAACGACTAGGTACTGCTCTAATGTAAACAGTTTACACTTATCAATCTTCTTCAATCATTTGGTTTTAATGGAATGAATTGTGTTGAAATAATGAATTGTTTATTAGTGTCCATAATCATGAAGCAATTTCGAGAATGCACGCTGTTATATCTTTAATTCTCTTTATTCTTCTAGGAACTGTTAACACACGTTTATTTACCGTACAAATTGATTTTAATTTTATGAATTATCTTCTAATAATTTAGTAAAATATTAATATACTAGACATATCTGTATTTTTATCCAGAAATTAGTAACATATTTAAATAGTATTAAATATCCTAGGCATTTATAGTAACATAATGTAAATATAAAGTCTACAGTTATAGCAAAGAACAATTTTTTTGTAATGAACAATGTGTTATTATAATGACAAATTAGGAATTTCTTTTCAGATAATTAGCTCTCGAAGCTAAATTAAATATTTAAATAATCTTTAAACTTTTATCTGTTAAGATAGATAGATAGATAATTTATTTACTTATACGTATATATACATATACAAGTTAAGATTTCCTTACGATCAGTAATATAGTATCAAAGTTATTTCACGCGATTCCAACTCGCATTTGACAGATTTATTGCCTTAATTTTGTAGAGTAGCTAAATAACAAGCGGATTTATGGCGGAGAGAAAATTAGTAGCTATTGTTTTATCTTCCTACTTTCCTAGTTTATAAAACAATGTTGTACCATATTAGTTCAGACTGACGCTTCGAGATGTACTAAAGCGATTGTTTATTCCAAATTTAAACCTCAAAAGCTACTGAAGTGTTAACAAAAAAAAAAAAAGGTAGGCGACGTGCCAAGGGATAAATTATGCACCGACCTTTCGATTCCCGGTATTCGAACTTGACGCCTCCACCATTATCTCAATCTTATTGTGTTTTAGTTACAGTGTAGTTTAAATGATCACCTCAACAATTTCGTAGTGTACGCCGACAAAGGAAGACAATTCAATGTCGCTGCTATTGTACCGTTATAGAATTTTAAACCATAGGTTTAGGAAAAGTGCCTACTTCACCAACTTTGAGGTCACATGTTTCCAATAAAACCTCAACTGACTCATAAGAAAACGGTGTTCCAATTTTATTTATGTAGTTATAACAAGCGATGATTCATTTACACGGCTCATTTGATGTTCATCTTAGAAAATAAGAATAACATTGAGGTAATCGGGAAAGTGATTTTTTTTTTAATAGACCAAGGAAAGAGTTGAATAATGACAGCCAATTATTCAATTCCATTGCAAAACAACAAGATGAAACGGAACGTGACGTTGTAGAAAAGAATGTTAGTGGACCAATGGATATTTTGGACCATGATCACTTTTGAAGTAATTGTAAATGTGTAAATAGAATATAATAATAATGAGCACGAAGTTAAAACACAATATCTCATGACTCTTATTCATTTCAAAGATGCTGTAAGAGGTGATAAGGATAATAAAGCACAACTCTACAATCCAAGAGAAGAAAGACTCAAAACAAACCCCTATACCAAGCTAAATTCTATCAAAAGAAGAGACCAATGCTTAATCGAGTTGTCGTGATAGCAAATAAGTGTTCTGAGTTAGCTCAAGTTACCTAAGGCAGCACATACAGCTAAGACAAATTTTATTAAGAAAACGAACGATTCAATGGTTTTAAAAGATATTGGCATTCGATTCATTGTTTCTGTTCAACCCATGTAGAATTTGGAGTGCAATATAGAAATCATGTTTTTTATAAGCAAGAGAAAAACTTAAAGGCGTTATAACATGAACGGCGCCTGTTTGCGAAAGAATTTTCAAAAACCTATTGGAAGTCTACAAATTACAATTTAAATTAATATGTTAATGATAACGAATAGTGATTCAATAGTTTAATGAGTACCATTTTGAATTATAACGTATTTAAAATGGTATAGCAGTAGTAATAAAATAAATAGTAGCATTAAATAAATGAGATCCCGCGTGAAATTCTTGGTCAGACCAATTTAAGAAACGGACTTTCTTAAATTGGTACACATCTGGGTTGCCTACAGTATTTATTATGCTTACTTTCATTGAGGGCCGGGCAGTTGATGTAATAGAATTATTTAATTTTATAAGTTAAGTATTAAATGATGAATTTTTAAAATAACACAAATAATATCTCTTATTAAATATTAAACTATTATCAAATACATTAAATATAGTTTTGGCCTCTTTATGATTTCAAACTAGGTGGGCATGCAGAGTAAGTCGTAAACATTATTTCCTGTAATTTCTAGCGCGGTAAGTAGAAATGATCCATTAAAAAATAATAAAAAAATAACATAAAAGATAAATAAAAATGCGTGTGGGCTACCGACAAATGTTACTCAAGTACTACTGTGAAATCGTTCACAATAGACTATAAAGTTGGCGGGTAAATTTACAAACAATTTACTTACGTGATACTGAACTTCCAATGAAATTAAACACTCAACCCTCGTCAGGGGCGACCACTAATAAACAAACTCCATTGCACATCACACAAAATACAAAGTCAAAAAGTAAATAAGCAGAGTTAGCACAAGCACAATGTTTACGTTGCAGATCGAACGCAGCGCGCGGTTCTACGAGCGACGCGACACGGGAGTCGCGCGCGGAGGGTCGGCGCGGAATGCGTCAGCGCGCAGTGCGCGTACACTGATGCCGGCGCCCGCGCAAGATGCTGCGCGTGCGTCGCCTTTGCCTCCAACGCAATGTGTTTCACATTATTTTGACAAACTGCCATTGAATCTTTAGCACATATGTATGCAATACCAAAGATACTATCATTCTTTTTTAACCATGACATTTTGTACATTTTTTTTAAACAGCAAAAAGTTCATTGACCAGATAAGCGTTACTTAATACGTTCAATGTTCTGAAAATTCCATTCGACAAAAAAAGACATCGTCATTGGACTTGAAAAAACTTCTGACACTTGTCTCGCAGTCGTCTTGTTCTTTCTTCTAATTAAGGCCAAAATTTCGACGTTCATTAGTGATCGATCATTTGCGGAGAATTTTATACAGATAGTTAGTTAATTTTAAAAATCCCGTTCAAATTAGGACCGTCTATAATAGTGATTCTACAATATGAATAGTAGACAAGTAAAAAATATGCTGCAATTAACTTTAATTGGCAGTTAGCTACTGTTTGCTAGCTCCAAGTACGTACATAAGTATTATGAAAATATTTTTATGTAATTTATTTGTTTGCAATGCCATATTGTAGTCGTAGATACTTAAAAAGGCTGTTCAAACATCGTGATCTAACATAAGGCCACAAAGGATGTTAAAGACCGAACAAAGTGAGAAGGCAGACCGTGGCAAAAAGGCGGGAGAAAAAGTTAAAGATAAAGGTAGAGAACAGAAGAGAGATAAATAGTGCATTAAAAAATACAGAATGAGTATTTCAATAATGCATTTATCCCTCAAAGCGATTCCTTCCAAGCAAATGCCTGAATTCCTAAGAGGAATTGTGACAGAAACAAAAAAAAAAACATAATGAAAAATTGAAAAAGAAGTTATATATATATATATATATATATATATATATTTGGAAGTTTATGCAATACATTGATATTATGCATTAAAATACAACTACATTACATACCTATAGCTAAGTAATACACTAAACAGAATACAATATGATTCACTCATGATACACATATGAAGCCAATAATATACATAATTATTAATATACATATACATTACTATATCATATTAGCCCATCGTGATGGATTCCACTCCAGAATTAACCACGATAGTTTCCAGGGGAAACCGCGTGGAGGTCGACCTGATAGGGTATATTGCTAGCAATGGGGCTGTTAAATCTCATTACTAACAATCACCTCCCCCAGATATTGATATTAGATTCAAAAATAGATAAACCCGATGATATAGGTAGCCTCTTTAGCAATGATTTAAATAGATTTGTATAAGTTTTCTATGCGGCTGCGTCTGTTGCACAATGCCCCCAGCTTCGGTAACGAAGGAAGTGTTTTATTATACGAAACGCGCTACAATCAATGGAAGCGGTGTGGTATTGTTAGGTGTTGTTATCGGAGTTACTCAAGCGATCACGTGGAGCGATAGGAAAGGGTTATGGTGAGCACGCGACTTGTGTTTTTACAAACGTCCCGTGACTTCTCTACAAATAAGAGAAATCCATGTGACTTAATTCGAATTGTATCAAGCATACAAATATAATGATGAATGAATAAAATGTGTCATTTGATTTAACGTGCAGGCGATGGTCGCGTACAGCGCGGTTTCGGAGAAAGAAAGAAAGAAAGAAATAATTTAATCAAAAGAAACATGCGGCCCACACAGTAGCGCACAAAACAAAAACAAAAGAAATCAAAAACAAAACAAACAAAAGAAAATAATAATTATATACAAATAGATAGCAATTAAATTATAATGTACGCGTGCGCGCGTGTGTGTCGCAATGTTCTGTGATGTAGGTCCGTGCTCAGCATATTGCTGCAGCGCTTGAAGCGCTACAGCGCTGTTTTTCAGTAAGAACCATAGCGTCACAAGTAAAAAACAGTTATATAAGTAGTGCGTTGGTATTCTATACATATACAAATCTACATTATACATATACATATACACATACACGTACATACACAGACACATACACATACATATATATATACATACATACACATATACATACACACACATATACACATATACACATACACATACATACACATTCACACACATATACAGAATAAAGAAAAATGAGATGGCAATATATAGTGGTGTTTCCTCCCACGAACACTCAGGTTGTGGAATGAGCTCCCTGCCGAGGTTTTCCCAAGAGACTACAGCGTGGAGTTCTTCAAAAGGGGGGTAAAGAGGTTTCTTCTGGGTCGGCAATGCGCGCGTAATACCTCTGCTATTGCAGGCGTTCATAGGCTACGGTAACCGCTTACCATCAGGTGGGCCGTATGCTTGTTTGCCACCTCAGTGGCATAAAAAAAAGGTCGAATACATTTCGTGCAGTGTACGGTCAGTGCACACCCCTTTCTCTCAACTGAGCCGACGCACTAATAGCTTTATAGGTAGGTACTGCATAATTATTTAAATCTACACAACATGTCCGATTTACATTTTGAGATTTCGCACTGAGATATTTAAATTCGCATTGTCTATGTAAACAGGCGTTATGTTTGTCCATTGTGATACGATCACTGCGGGGGGGAAGGGATTGTTAGTAATGCAGACTGTTAATCCCATTGCTAGCAAAATACACTATCAAGTGGACCTCTACTTGGTTCCCCCTGAAAACCATTCGTGCTGAATGTTAGATGTACTCATCACGGTGGACTAACTGGCCTGCTCTTTCATCTTCACCTCTCATCCCTCACTGGTGCCTCGCCAGCGTATACCATTTTCTAGGAGACTGAAAATTACTTCTTTAAATTATAATTTCAACCAAATTTCCATGGTGGCAACCATTGTATATTGTACCTTGACAGTCGTAAATTTATAATATATGTAAACAATGAAAAAGTTTCAAAATAACTATAAAAATGTATTGTTAAAAATAAAAACAATTTTTTCGATTTTTTATTTGCTCTCCTGTAATGTGCCAGAGTTTTACTTACGCGCTTATAATTATTTTACTAATGACGTTATTTAAAGAACTCCAGCCTTCAAGACTGTCAACGTTTGAAGGTAAGACATTAATCTAAATATATTTTATGTTCAGATATACATGAACAACTAGTTCGACACCGCTGTTTGAGTATCAGCAACTTCTGTACTGTCCATTTTTATAAAAACAAAAAAATATATAGGTCGGAGGTTGGCGATCATCATGGCGATCTTTACCTTATCCGTCGCCATCCTGAAAATGGATCTGGTGCTTATTCCAAACCTTAGCTTTTTAACCAGGAGGTACGGCGTCTTCCCGATCTTTGGCAATCTTGAATCTTGGGTGGAAAGGGATTGTTAGTAATGGAGACTGAGAATCCCATTGCTAGCAATATACCCAACCAGGTCGACCTACTCGCGGTTCTCCCTGGAAACTATCATGGTTAATTCCTGATGAATTCATCATGATGGGCTAACTGGCCTGTTTTCATTCTCATCTATCACCCTTCACTGGTGCTCCGCCAGCGTATCCCGTTAGCGCAAGCGGGGTTACCATACCATTTTCACCCATAAAAAAAAACCTTGAATCTTTCTCTGTATCACTGTAGTACTGTAGGACTATATTTTCTATTTGCATTATGTGTCCTAGGTACAGCAATTTATGGCGTTTTGTAACGTCATTTATATATATATATATATATATATATATATATATATATATATAAAAGTATATAAAAGTGACTACGATTTTCAAATGAGTCAATAACATATCTAATATTCTTGGAATAAAGTATAGGTAATTAATCTGGTCATATGATAATTAAGTTTGCGTTTTGTATTTAATTACTGCGGTAATACATTTTTATATTAATATTTAAGTAGTGCAATAGAGGGACAGCGATACTTTGTACAAAAGTCGATTGCGTAAGAGGTATCCTCTTTCCCATTCGTGTTTCAACCGTGAGGCAGTTGTGTTTGCATAGCTGTGTTTCGGTTTGAAGGGTGGGATATGGCAGTGAATTTACTGGGTACAGAGGAATAACACCTGAGTCCTCAGGAATGGCAACGCATGGGGGGTATCATGGGCTAAGCAGTATACTCTGTTATGTCCATGGTACTGCACGTGTCTATAGACGACGGCAACCACTTTCCATCAGGTGAGCCGTCAGCTTGTTTGCCATTCTAACTAATATAAAAAAGAGTAAATGAATATAGATAAAAAACACTTCTTATTTGTTTGTTTGTAACACTTTATTGTGCAATAAAGTCTTAAACTATATGACACAGAGTTTTTAAAAAAATTAGTGCAATGGCGGACTTATCCCATAAAAGGGATTTCTTCCAGTCAACCATTGTATATCTGACAGAAATTATGAATTGGTGAGAACAAAAAAATAATAATAGCTAATTAAAAAAGAAATAGTTAAATAGTGAGTGTTACAGTTACAATACGAGCACAACTTTGATACTTGTATTATTTATTACAAATTTATTACTTCAAAAGTATGTTAAAACCTTAGATTATGTAGATAGAGTGTCTTCATAGAAATGCTTTAAAAAAAACTGGTCAACTTTTTCATACAATTTTGTGTGATAAATAGTTATAAGTGATTCCTTTATAACTTCTATATTTATTTTGTCTTATAATTTCTGTATCTTTTTAATGCGTAAACACTCAATTTATTTATTAAATAATACGTCAAGATACATTTTATGCGTAAGTATATAGAACACTGATAAAAAACGAGTCAGCGAATTTACAGCTAAAAGACAAAAAGTTGACCCATTTTTTAGAGTCGATTCTCCATTTATCTAATGTTAAAACAGACTTTAAACATATTTCACAAACATCTCTTTCGCACTCTTTCCCTCTCATTTCACAATCGCCCTGCAAATATAGGCTAACATAAAGTTGAGCCGTTTTTAAGGCTCAATGCTCCGTCTATCAAAGTTTAAAACCGACTTTAAACATATTTCACAAACATCTCTCTCTCTCTTCTCACGAACGCCCTGGAAATGTAATAATGAACGTTAATGTTCATTATTTACCCATCATCCATTTAGCAAATTTCTAATATGTTTCAGATATTTATAGAACATGCAATATTGTTACTACGAAACTAGAGAACAACGTATAGTCGAGATATTACGTATTAAGAATTAGTCATAAAGTTACGTTGATCGTACAAGCAGTAATAATCAAGAGTACCACATGACTCACTTTTGCGTTTGTACTATATGTGTGTTGTCACCCAATTAGTGACTCCATATATGCATATTATAGCTTTTAAACGCCCTCTTATATTACTATAAGATAGTAATATAATAAAGTAAGATTACTAGCTCCATTGCTAGCAATATACCTTATCAGGACAACCTTCACGTGGTTCCCCTTGGAAACCATCGTGTTTAATTCTAGTTGAATTCGTCGGGATGGGTTAACTGACTTGTCTTCATTCCCATCTGTCATATATCACTGGTGCCCCATCAGTGTATACCGATATGGCAAGCGGGGTCACCTTACCATTATCACCCATTATAAAAAGCTTACCTGCTTAATTCTCACCTATCATCCTTCACTGCTTCCCCGCTAGTGTATATCAATAACGCAGGTGGGGTTACCATTCCATTATCATCCTTTAAAAAAAAATAAGCAATAAGAAAAAGATAATGAAATTTTGAGAAAGCATACAAGCGATTTCTGTTTTTATTGAAATATCAATAAAAAGTTTAAATACCCTTGTCTTGAAATTAAGCACAGTTGCAAGAATTTGAACTTTTTTATTGCCATTTTTGCTATTTTCTATTTCTTATTGAAGTTACATTAGAAATATTATTGTTGGAATAAAAATTAATGAAATTACGATTAAATTATAATTAAATAATTACTTATTTAATCTACTGTTTGAATAAAGAAAAAATACTTTTATTTTTTTATCGACATTAAAAATGGGTTTGCCCAATCCTAAAATTGTTTCACATAATAACATCGACTAAAAAATATGTTAGAACTACACTATACCATTTTTTGGTCTCAAATATTTTTTCTATATTATTCAATATTATATCATTATACTTTTTAAATATTTGTAAGTATTCAGGTCATTGCAGCAGCTCTCTATATATAATCCATTTGGTGACGAAATCTTAAAATTCGATTCTAACACTAAGACTCTTGAAACATGTGCTGTACAGTGGTACCTCGACATACAAGTTTTTTTTTTTTTTGATGGGTGAGAATGGAATGGTAACTCCGTCTGCGCTAACGGGATACGCTGGCGGAGCACCAGTGAAGGGTGATAGATGAGAATGAAAACAGGCCAGTTAGCCCATCATGATGAATTCATTAGGAATCAAACATGATAGTTTCCAGGGGGAACCGCGAGGAGATCGACCTGGTTGGGTATGTTGCTAGCAATGGGATTCTCAGTCTCCATCACTAATAATCCCTTTCCCCCCGACATACGAGTTTAATTCGTTCCGTAACCTTGTTCGTATGTCAATTTGTTCGTATCTGAAAGCAATTTTCCCTATTGAAATTAATTGAAATGCTATTAATCCGTACTCCCAAAAAAATACCCCAGTTGTTTTTGGTAAGTGTTAGTTTGAAGTGGGAGAAACTGTTAGACACCAACATCCACCCCGCATGTTAAAGTCATATGAAGCGGTGTAGTGTGCGATTCCTTGTATCTCAAATCTTGGTCTCATCTTAAAGATAAATATCGCTCGCTCGGCAGCTCGTATTAGAAAACATTCTTTATTAGGGCACTCGTATATCGAGGTGCCACTCTATAGTATATTTTAACATCAATATATAAACAAAACAAACAATAACCTTGGTTTCCATCAGAAACTATACCTCTGTAACGTGTCACGCTTCGGCTGTTTCCTACCCATTGTAAATTCACGGAACTATCAGCATAACGTCATGGATGGATTTGAGACATAAACAAATAAATGTGAAGTAAATCAACGTAATGTTGTAATTGTTCAAAACAGTGATGGCTACTGTTTCAAATAATAAATTTTACCAAAATAAATAATTAATTAACGTCAGGTTTAACGAAGTTTGGGGAAAGAATGGTTGAAAATCTTTCCATCTGACGGTATTACATGTATTTGGAAAAAGTACTTTTTTGTTTTGTTGGGTGAAAATGGTATGGTAACCCCGCCTGCGCTAACGGGATACGCTGGCGGAGCACCAGCGAAGGGTGATAGATGAGAATGAAAACAGGTCAGTTAGCCCATCATGATGAATTCATCAGGAATTAACCATGATAGTTTCCAGGGAGAACCGCGAGAAGGTTGACCTGGTTGGGTATATTGCTAGCAATGGGATTCTCAGTCTCCATTACTAACAATCCCTTTCCCCCTGGAAAAAGTACTTGGACTGTATAGCTAAAACACACTAGATCCAATCCTCTCAAATCGAACTATATTATATACTATTTGAACACTGATAATGGGGTTTAACAACCCCATTGTTAGCCCTATCTGGTCGAGCTTCACGCTATTCCCTCTGAAGGCCATCGTAGTTCATTTTTATCGAATGTCACGTCACGATGTACCAACTAATTATATTTCATTCTCACCTATCATCACTCCGTGGTAACCCGCCAGCGTGTACTAACAACACAAGCGGGGTTACCTTTAATTAAAAAAATTCACCCATTAAAAAAACCGCACTGACGTTATCTAGAGTTTTGATTACTAAACACAAGCAGTTTAAGTATTTCGATTAATTAGATATTTTTTTCTGTTGATGAAGAATCTTTTATAAATAAACAGTTCCGAGAGAATTTACAGAAAACCAAACCAAACATCTTTTATTGATACAAATTAATCACAACGCTTAAATGAGATGCGCTAATAAATTCATATATAATTGGAAATCAGTTTCAGCTAATACAAAAAGGTAAGACAACTAGAACTGTTGTTTACAAACAAAGTAATTTCAAATTTGATCACACCAATATAAACCATCAGTATTTAAATATGTAATAATAAAAAATTGTGTCCCACAAAATAAAACTGTCTTCAGTCGTAACAATATCAATAACAGTTATTTTGATCTAAAAACTGGACTATCACCAGAGAGAGACTTTGTACAAAAGTCGATTACTTGGGTACCTCTGTCCCATTCGTGTTTTTACCGTGAAGCAGTTGTGTTTGCATGGCTGTGTTTCGGTTTGAAGGATGGGATATGGCGTAAATTTACTGGGTATAGAGGAATAACACCTGAGTCCTCAGGAATGGCAACGCATGGGGGGTATCATGGGCGAAACAGTATACTCTATTATGTCCATGGTACTGCTCATGTCTATAGGCGATGGTTACCACTTTCTATCAGGTGGGCCATCAGCTTGTTTGCCATTCTAAGTTCTATAAAAAAAAATTGCAATTGGAAATATAAAGAATTTAGACGGGTTTTTGTATTTTTTGTACTTTTGTACAAATTCTTCCTCTGGTGTATGCGGAAAAGTAACTGTACAGGTATATGCGACATACATCCGTAGCGAAAAACTTGCACGCAAACCGCCAAAATCACTCCACGGAAAGTATAATGAACTTCTTTGTGCCTGTAAAGCCACAGAAATATCTCGAGCCACGGAATAATATGAACGACGTAATTTGGACACAAATTGAGGCCTGCGTACGAAAGGACTTTGTTCAACCATAAAGAACAATGCACCGTCTCCGAGCGTGACCGTGAATCACCGTCTTGCTTGGTGGTTACTTGGCCACGTCATATTCGTATACATTCGTTATTGCCATAAAAGTGCGACAGAAATTGTAGATGCGATGATTGCTTCGATAAACTGACAGATCTGGCGTTGAACACTCAGGTTATGGAATGAGCTCCCGAGCTGCCGAGGTTTTCCCAAGAGACTACAGCATGGGGTTCTTCAAAAGGGGGGTAAAGAGGTTTCTTTAGGGTCGGCAACGCGCGCGTAATACCTCTGGTATTGCAGGCGTTCATAGGCTACGGTAACCGCTTAGCATCAAGTGGGCCGTAGGCTTGTTTGCCACCTCAGTGGTATAAAAAAAACTCCTTCCATCTGGTTCAGGAACCACTTTTCGTACTTACCAAAAAATAATACAATACTGATATAGTAATCCACATGTGCAGAAAATATAACAATGTATGCAAGGAAAGTAGTATTCGAATACCTTAAGTACTAGAAATCTATATTTGAAAGTCGTGCATCCTCTGTATATTAGGTACTCTAGTGCAAGTCTCCAATAGATTTTTTTTGTATTGGATGATAACAGAATGACAACCCCGCCCGCACTAACGTTATAAACTGAAGTGATACCAGTGAAGGATGATTAGTTAGGGTAAAAAAGCAGGCCAGTTAGCCCATCGTAATGAATTCACCTAGAATTAAGCACGATGGACTTTACGGGACTACGCAGATTACAATCTGAGTGGTGACAGCCATAGGGTTAGTAGTTTTCATCACTAACAATCCCTTCTCCCTCTACCTAATAGGTACTTTTACGTATTTCTACTCATCTAGTGATCTACTCGAATATCTAATAATATTCGAATCAGTATTCGAGTCTCGTTGCATACCAGAGATATATCTGGCGTGAAGAAATTCAAGTTTCAATTTACAAACAGTAGCAGATTGTGACGTTCTCGTACACATATCGGCATCGCGTTGTGGAGAGAGCACAATCAAGATGGAATGGCTCTGTGAAAGTTTGTGGAGACGTTGCATTTTTTTACGTTTCAATGGTTGATCATAGCTGCAATAATGAATGATTAATTTAACAGATAGGCCTTAGCAGTATTACTGCAAAAAGGTTAAGTAGATATTCAAGACATATTTAGACATTTTACTACAAAAGCCGTCACATCTATGTACGTCTAAACAAAATAAAGTCTGTCTTATGAAAAACAAAAAAGTATTTAAACTGGGTACAGAGGAATAACACCTGAGTCCTCAGGAATGGCAACGCATGGGGAGTATCATGGGCGAAACAGTATACTCTGTTATGTCCATGGTACTGCTCATGTCTATAGGCGACGGTTACCACTTTCCATCAGGTGGGCTGTCAGCTTGTTTGCCATTCTAAGTAGTATAAAAAAAATTATTAGAATAATTTCAAATTGTTATAAAATTGTTAACCTAGATTATCACAAATGTATTTACTAATTAAGTTTTTTTTTTTTATAATTATAATCTGTTTTATGTGTCTAACAAATAAAATAACTACGTCTCATGCCTCAAAAACTTGAATGATTTAAAAATCTCTGTAATTTTAAAAGCACTTATTGTTTTCAGTATGATTTATTAATACTATTTACATTGTTCAAAATTAATTACATTTAACACAAATCAGTATTATAAATAATAAAAGCTCTATAATAAATATATTCATAACAATGATTCAATTGAAACTAAGTATTGTTGGAATCACATCTCTTTTCAGCTCCGTTCATCTGCATTCGCTTTTGTGATTTTTTAATGCCATCAAGTGATCCGTTTGCTTTAAATGGTATACCATCCATTAACTTCCTAGCAGTTGATGTTATATCATCAAGAAATTGTTAAAAGAGCTCATTTGTACTCTTAACTGCTGTGCTTGCAGACTCCTTTATTTCCGAATCCAATTTACTAATAACCCACTCTATTGCTTGCCGTCCTTTCGCAGCATTAATTGAAATTTTATTTGCTAGCAAATCCTCCATGTAACTACTAAGTGGAACACCTTGCACAGTAACTACTGCTTCTTGTGTTAAGAGAGTCTTTGAAGGATCAGAAGGATGCGAAGTGTATCTGACAGTTTCATCGACAGCATGTTAAATTCATGACAGCATGTTCATTGGCAGAATGTTAAATTTGTTGTTTTAAGCGTCATCTCTCGTTGTATAGGATTAACTTCAGATTTTTCACTTGCATAACATATTTTGGCAGTACCGACGAGCGCCTGTGCCCAACGTGGAAAAAACCATTTAGAACTTACGATTCTGTGCGAATGTAGCACTCCGTCAACGATCTTTCTTTCTACAACATCGATCCCTATGACCGCTGGATTAATAGGATTGGGATATTTTCTCCATGCTGCCATTGCAACTATCTCCCATGGATGGTCGAACGTGTGTTCTGATATCCAAATCTTCATGGTAGGTTCCTAAGTCTATTATATATATAATAACTGTAATGAGATCTCATAAATTTTTAACTTTAAGTGACGAGAAACAGACTTGATATTTTAAAGAGTTGATTTTATTATACGCTACAATGATAGTTAACATAATGCGAGTTGGAAGTGAAGTGCAAGACAGTGTTCACAAATTTAGCTATTTAAATAGGTGATTATCAAATTTATTAACAAAAGGTTGGGGAAAGTAAATAACGCTATCTTAAGGGAAACGATTAAACTTCATTAACTAATTATTTACTTATAACAAATGATATATGTAATTATTAAGACACTCATATCGTTAGGGGAGCCATAACATAATAGGCGATATTTTGTATACGTTATTTTTTTTTTGATGGGTGAAAATGGTATGGTAACCCCGCCTGCACTAACGGGGTACGTTGGCGGAGCAACAGTGAACGGTGATAAATGAGAATGAAAACAGGCCAGTTAGGCCATCATGATGAATTCAACAGGAATTAACCATGATAGTTTCCAGGGAGAACCGCGAGAAGGTCGACCTGGTTGGGTATATTGCTAGCAATAGGATTCTCAGTCTCCGTTACTAACAATCCATTTCCCCCCTGTATACGTTATTTAAATACGCTTTTAGGACTTGGCGCGAAGAAAAATATTTGTAGGTAAATAGTAGCTACATACCTGCTTCTTAATTGTCGAGGTTAAGTCCCGATAGTGTATTTAAATGTGTAAACAACGCGAGAAAGTTTTAAATTAACTATTAAAGCTATTTATGTCCAAACGTTTGTATGAATTTGTACTAGAACAAAATTATCTAAATAGATAGGTTGCTAATTGCTCGACCGCTGCACGGACAAATATTGTAGTAACTCTAGCGAATGTTCAGCAGTGAATTATGAATAATAACTGTAAGTGACAGATTCTTTTTTTTTTTATTAATTCACCTTCTTCAACCGACTTCGTGAAAAGGAGGGTTCTCGATTTAATCATATTTTTGTTTATGTTTGATAAATCCGTCAATTATAAACTGATTTGGAAAATTCTTTTTTTATTTTTTTATTGTAATTTGTGTGCTGTATGTAATGTAAATAAATAATCTATCTATCTATCTTTATTATCTGAAAGGAGTACAGATTGATGCCACAGAGAAATTTTATTAAAATCAAATTAGTAAATTAGTTGTTAAATGGCTTTGCCACGACTGAAATCGGTTTTTTTTTAAGAACAAAATCTTAAATTATCGTATTACTGATTTTATACATATATTTTTTTGTTTGTTTCTATATCATTATTAACATATATTTATTTAAACTTTATTATCCAATAAAATATGTGTGCTAATAAAACTGGTAAACCTTGCGTTATATATCTCCATATTTGGAACTAACAGAATTTTTCATCGTGCCTCCCACTAAATTGTTTATAATTACTCCTCTCCATCCAAAGGTTGCCTGGAAGAGATCGCTCTTAGCGATAAGGTCGCCCATTGTTTTCTCATTGTGATTATTTCTTGTAATTGTTTATATTTATAATAAGTTTACTATTGTATTCTTATGGAGGGAACAATAAAGTGTATCTATCTATCTATATATTATTTATTGGTACTGCCCTTCTAATCTATTAGCGCACAATTAATAATGTTTTTTTTTTATACAACTTAGAATGGCAAACAAGCTGACGGCCCACCTGATGTAAAGTTGTAACCGTCGCCTATAGACATGAGCAGTACCATGGACATAACAGAGTATACTGTTTCACCCATGATACCCCCCATGCGTTGCCATTCCTGAGGACTCAGGTGTTATTCCTCTGTACCCAGTAAATTCACGCCATATCCCACCCTTCAAACCGGAACACAGCCATGCAAACACAACTGCTTCACGGTTGAAACACGAATGGGACAGAGGTACCCAAGCAATCGACTTTTGTACAAAGTCTCCCTCTGGTAATTTTCTGGTCTGTCCATGATGGGCTGATGACCTGTCCCATCACTCTTAACATACAAAAGTAACATACGAGATAAATAACATTTTCTGTTCAGCCGCACAAGTTCATGTTTCAACGGCGCACGGCGTCGCATCCGGCGGGCGTGCCCGCACGCTTCGTTTGCGCCGCGGCGCCGCGCGCCCCGCTCGTATAGACAATGGCATCATTGTTTGCTGACGCTGTAATTCGATTACAAACAAACTAGGTAGATTGCACTGCTTTTATACTATAATAAGTCGCCTATAGATGTAAATATCGTGGTAGGTATCACGGTTGAAACACGAATGGGACAGAGGTACCCAAGCAATCGACTTTTGTACAAAGTCTCCCTCTAGTAGATGGAACCTTGGAGACAATTATAAAACTACTTTTCTCCCGGTCAATGAACATTACCGTGAAGCAGTTGTGTTTGCATGGCTGTGTTCCGGTTTGAAGGGTGGGATATGGCGTGAATTTACAGGGTACAAAGGAATGACACCTGAGTCCTCAGGAATGGCAACGCATGGGGAGTATCATGGGTGAAACAGTATACTCTGTAATGTCCATGCTACTGCTCATGTCTATAGGCGACGATTACCACTTTCCATCAGGTGGATCGTCAGCTTGTTTGTCATTCTAAGTTGTATAAAAAAATATATCTCAATCAAGCGGACGAAGTCACGGGTAATAGCCTTTAATAATATAATAATAATTATTATTAAAGATAACCAGAAACGCAAGAATAGACCATTATGGCGTCATATCTCAGGTGGGAATAAAGATGCCATAATAGATTCGAGATTCCTTGAATCCAAATGCCACATCAATAGCCACCGGTGACATCCCGTGTCGACGGCCGACCGCCGGCTTTAGGAACGGGAAATGCTTTATACCACGTGACGGTTTAGCTAATCGACGGCGATCATTACATGGCGGGAATACACAAGACCTAAGAATCAATTGTCAAATAATCAAAATGGACAATTATCCTTTTAAGTGTGGCGTTATTCCGGTTGAAAAATGATTTATCGATAAGGTAAATAATATAAATAAGGAAGTAAAAGAAGTGTGGGATCAATTATTAATATTATTAGGGTTCCGTACCTCCAAAGGGGAAAGCGGTACCCTTATAGATTCACTTCGTTGTCCCTCCATTCGTCCGTCTGTAAAGACCCTTTTTTTTAAGAACGCGTGGAGGTATCAAGTTAAAATTAATATCATATACTCAGGTCTGCAATCTCTTAAATTAATGTAAAAATGAAGCTTCCAAATCGACGCAATCAAAAGATACGACTGTTTATGTTCCATTTATATCGCATATTTTGACATTCGCAAAGGGAATCAAAACCTATAGGGTACTTCTCGTTGACCTAGATTCTTGAAATTTGGCAAATAGCAATAAAAAGCATAAATAATATACTATAAAAGCATGTAGCACAACTAAAGGAAAAAATTCGAAAACTGTAAATTTGTAGTTATTTCACAAAAAATTTAAACTTGATGATTTTGTTCGGAACCCTCATTGCGCGAGACTCGCACTTGACCGGCTAGTTTTCTAACTGTGCCCGCAAATTTATTCGTGTTTATCACTTATGTGTGTTTTCTTTTTCACGCCATCTATTGTCATGTAGAGGCAATACTCTATTTGATAATTTAATAAATATATTAGGGCCTACTGAAAATCAGTGTCGTAGCTTCAAATTTGAAACTGCGACATATGCTGAGTTAGGTCCTTTGCACAAACACTGCTACATTCATTTTGTTTTTTATATGTTTTTCTTTTTATTCTAAATTTAAAGTAAAATAGTAATGTTATTATATAATTGTGTAATCTTTATTATTATGTGGTTTTGTTATATGTAACATGTATATTTTATAATATTTTTCTTAAAGAACGATTGTATTTAATTAATGATATTATTTAAATGAAAAGTTTGTTTAGTGTATGTGTAAATAAATAAATATCAAATTATTTTTTTTTTGAATGATAATTTTGTAAACTTTATACAGCCTTACGTTGACCCTTAACTTGATAACATAATTTTAATTTAAATTATTTCAAAATTGTAGTGTAACCAAAAATAATAGTTTTATATTTATATATATATATATATATATATATATATATATATATATATATATATATATATATATATATATATATATATATATAATACTAAGGGCCCCATTGCTAGCAATATACCCAACCAGGTCGACCTGCACTCGGTCCCCCTGGAAGCCATCGTGCTGAATTCCAAGTGTGTTCATCACGATGAGCTAACTGACCTGTCTTTTCATTCTAACCTGTCATCTCTCACTGGTGCCCCGCTAGTGTACATGTAAACCGATAGAGCAGGCGGGGTTACCATTCCATCATCACCCATTAAAAAAAAATGTGTTTAGCAAGAGAAACCATGCACGTAAGACCCGCAGTTGTACTGACACGCGGCGTCACGCTATTACCGCGCGCACAACCGTGACTCAGGAGTGGAGCGTGCTCGACTGTGACCATTTTGGAGGATATATGAGCACTTTTACCCGACTGACAATAAGGAGAGTAATGTTTTTTACATGTACATTACTTATTTTATCCCGTGAATGCACCCACGTATTGCTTTGGCTATCAACATTTAAATTAAATATATACATGATTGAGATAATTTACTGCACGTTTTAATATTTTGTTTGCATTTTTTAATTTGTAGAATAATAGAATATAATAGATAATAACAGATGTATGTTTAAATCACTAGTGCAATTTAATCCATTCTAATAAATAAATAAGATATAAAACACCTTGAAACCCAGGGCTACACTACATTCCACGTATCTAGCTGTTAAATTAGTACTGGGCGACACTATTTTTTTGTCATTTTTTAATATCTGATACGTATCCTAATAAATTGTACAGGCGAAGAAGGGATTTTTAGTAATGCGGACTACCAGTCCCATTGCTAGCAATATACCCTGTCAGGTCGACCTCCACGCGATCCCCTCTGCACACCATCGTGCTGAATTCCAGGTGAATACACCTAGAATCATGATGGGCTTACTGAAATGCCTTTTTATTCTCACCTGTCAATTCTCACTGGTGCCCCGCCAGCGTATCCCGTTAGCACAGGCGGTGTAACCACACTATTATCATACATTAAAAAAAATACATCCTACAACATAGGCAGATCTTTAATTTTGCGTTTATTTATTTTTTGTTTTTGAAGGAACAGAATGATAATATACTGTGTTGACGTACTGGCCACTAATAAAATTATAAATACTGGCCATTAACAATTTGTTCTTATCGTTCTTTAAATGAATAAATAAAAAAAGTGTTCAACCAACTTTGCTTGCGTATTACTACACGAATAACGATATCGATTTCATCCTGTAGGTATGTTTTTGTAAAATATATTCGAAATGTAGGTATTTACATAGCCCAGATTGATAAGTAGGTAGACAAGGGAACAGTTCAACTCACCTTGGTAAACATACGGTAATAATTACTCGGCAATGACGAATAAATTACGGTCACATATGTCACATTGAATAGATAACACGAATTTCTCATATTGTACGTGTGAACACACAACCATTATAAAATAACCAAATACCTACACTGAATCAACAATCTAATAAATATATTATTAAAGCGATCTTTTTTTTTCCAACTTAGAATGGCAAACAAGCTGACGGCCCACCTGATGGAAAGCGGTAACTGTCGCCTATAGACATGAGCAGTACCATGGACATAACAGAGCATACTGTTTCGCCCATGATACCCCCATGCGTTGCCATTCCTGAGGACTCAGGTGTTATTACAAATAAAAATTGCTTTATTTTGTTTGAAAAATGGTACAAAAGATGGTATATAATATTTAAATATTGTTTATATATCAAATATTATTCCTCTGATTTCTGACTCTGACTTTTTTCAATATTAAAGCTCAAGTCCTTTTTATACAAAGGATTTGAACTTTAATATCAACAAAGAAGCTATAATATAAAATATTTAAACTATAAAATAAATAATAATTACACTATAAATCCAATAAAACAGTTGCACTAAAACAAATACGAATAATTCTTATATATAAATCTGCACAATCAATCTTCCGACTAGAGTGCTCATTTGCAAGATCGTATCGTGACATTCAAAATGGCGGACGATAACAATCATAATTACTGACACACAAGATGTCGGTTTTTCCGTAATAGATAATGCTTACCATATTTAATAAGCTTGGAAATCTTTAATGATACAGAAGTTGTTGTGCATTGCTATGCAACATGATTGTTACGTGAATAATTATGGTGTAAATGAGGAAATTTTCAAATTAAAAAAAATACATATATCTGAAATAAATGCAAATGCTAACTGCCTTGATGATAAAAATCATGTAACAGAGGTTACGTAACAATCCAAGCACCTATCTACCTAAGTGGATTGTGGTCTATGTATAAGTCATGGGCCATATATATAATTAATTGGACATTATACATAATTTTACCAGAGGAATACTTTGTACAAAAATCATTTACTTGGGCACCTCTGTCCCATTCGTGTTTCAACCGTGAAGCAGTCGTGTTTGCATGGCTGTGTTTCGGTTTGAAGGGTGGGATATGGCAGTGAATTTACAGGGTACAGACGAATAACACCTTAATCTTCAGAAACGCCAACTCATGGGGGATGTCATGGGTGAAGCAGTATACTCTGTTATGTCTATGGTACTGCTCATATCTACAGACGACAGTTACCACTTTTTACCAGGTGGGCCGTCAGTTTGTTTGTCATTCTAAGTTGTATAAAAAAAACAGTTATTTTATTAATTTATTTATTTATATATTGCTCACCGCACTTGCTCGTACTGTATCCCAAAACGTGTAGTGATCATAAGTTTATTTTACAAACTTAAATATTTTAAACAACATTTCAAAAATATATCTATTTTGTCATTAAAAATTGTCATTTATTTGTTTTAATAATGTACTATATATTTGAAATGTTATGATCCAATACTACTTAGTTGTTTATATTCAAATAAATTCAATATTTATATAATTAAACTTTTTGAAAAAAAGCAACAGCTAAATTTCTTGCCCATTTCTCTACGACTATTCAAAAATGTTTTAATCTAAAATTACTTGGTTAAAAATATTTCTTTTTTTCTTTAAATAAAACTGACAATATTATATTCTCAAAGAAGCTCAAAATATTTTGATCTCTTTAACCAATTTAGAAAAAAGTAGAACGTTCTGCATTCGTTCGTTTTGCTTATCGACTTATATAACTATAAATCAATTTGGAAAATTCTTTTTATTATTAGTAATTATTTTAAATTCGGTTGATAATTATTATAAAATATACAATAAAAGGTTTTTGAGGACTCTCACATCCAAGTAACATTAATTTTGCACCATAATTTATGGCAAAAAAATGTCCCCACGTCAAAACACACGTTATTTTTTATACAATATTGTATTAATAAAAAATTAATGATTACGTCTATTAAAGTTATTATTATTAAAAAAAAAACAGAAACAAAAGAATCATTATCTTAAAAATTCGCACGGAGTTTGAACAAAAACAGTTAACAATAATATTATTTATATCGAAGGAAACCTTCGTAGAGCGATAAGTACGAAATAATAACTTCCCATGCGGTACTTCATGATAACTTTATTCAAGATGCCATCGGCACGTGTTAGATTATAACAATAAAAATTCTTATAATTTATATATATATATATATATATATATATATATATATATATATATATATATATATATATATATATTGTAATTTATGTAAATATTTATATTAACTTCTGTTTAGCACTACTGCTATCCACTCACTACTTCCTATGCCACTGTGTTAGGTTGACTGGAAGAGATCTCTTTTAGAGATAAGTTCGCCTTTGCTAACATTGTTATTAACTTATTGTTGTTACTGTATGTTTTAGTGCAATAAAGATATATATAAAAAATGTAAACAATACTCGTTACAATACCCCTATGGTAGATCTGTGTGTGACCACCATCACATAATCCAGAATGGGGGGAAAGGGATTGTTAGTAATGGAGACTAAGTATCCCATTGCTAGCAATATACCCAACCAGGTCGACCTCCTCGCGGTTCCCCCTGGAAATTATCATGGTTAATTCCTGATAAATTCATTATGATGGGCTACCTGGCCTGTTTTCATTCTCATCTATCACCCTTCACTGGTGCTCCGCCAGCGTATCCCGTTAGCGCAGACGGGTTTACCATTCCATTTTCACCTATCAAAAAAAATCCAGATTGAAACGAGTAGTTATTGTTTTTTAGGGTTCTAATACCACTACCTCATTATCCAAATTGAAAAAGGTTGTTAAGGGTTCCGTACCAAAATGGTACAAAATGGTAAAAAAACTGTGGGAAGGAAAATATACTGTAGGAACTACTATGAGTAGCAACCTGGCAATTTCGTATTTAAGTTACATATCTCATCATCTTATTGACCGTTATCTGTCCACTGCTGGACATAGGCCTCCCCCAATAGACTACCATAAGGAACCGTCCTGAGCCACATGCATTCACTGACTTCCTAGAATATAAGATCGCCACTCTATTTAGTGAGGGGCTATCCTACACCGCGTTTGCCCGTACGAGGTCGCCACTCAATAACTTTTCTTCCCCATCGGTTATCGATTCTTCTAGTTATGTGACCAGCCCGTTGCCACTTTAGCTTGTTTATCCTTCGGGCTATGTCGATTAATTTGGTTCTTTTGCGGATATCCTCGTTTCGGATTCTATCACGCAAAGAGACCCCAAGCATAAGCTCTCCATAGTGGGGGGAAAGGGATTGTTAGCAATGGATTTTGACAGCCCCATTGCTAGCAATATGCCCTATTAGGTCGACCTCCACGTGGTTCCCCCTGGAAACCATCGTGAACAATTCTTGTTGAATTCGTCACGATGGGCTAACTGACCTGCTTCATCCTCACCTATTATCCCTCACTGGTGCCCCGCCGGTGTATACCGATAGTACAGGTGGGGTTACCATTCCATTATCACCCATTAAAAACCTCTCCATAGCGCTTTTTTTTTTATAGAACTTAGAATGGCAAACAATCTGACGGTCCACCTGATGGAAAGTGGTAACCGTCGCCTATAGACATGAACAGTACCATGGACATAACAGGGTATACTGTTTCGCCCATGATACCCCCCATGCGTTACCATTCCTGAGGACTCAGGTGTTATTCCTCTGTACCCAGTAAATTCACGCCATATCCCACCCTTCAAACTGAAACATAGCCAAGCAAAAAACAACTGCTTCACGGTTGAAACACGAATGGGACAAAGGTACCCAAGCAATCGACTTTCGCTAAGTAACTTGAAACTTTTGCATACGGACAACTGAGTAGGAGCATGTTTCGGTTCCATAAGTCATCACTGGCAACACGCACTGGTTACAGATCTTCGCCTTTAAACTTCAAGGTATTTTGGATGTAAACATTTACATTTCTTAAAAATTTACACTTCTACTATTTCAAAATTGATACCAGTTAGAATTAACGCCGACAGCAACGTATCAATCACGTCTTAAAACTTATCTAACTTAACTAACTAAAATTAACGTGTATACAACCCACGTCCATTCATTCGTGTATAGAATAAAAAAAAAAAAACAAAAACTTTTTCCCATTGACAGCCATTTAATTAACATTTATCAATCAGTTTATTATTTTGAAGTCAAGGGTTTTCTACCGCCTACATGATGGCGATAAAATAAAAATTACAATATACATTGCTGGATTTGTTCGTTGTATTCATTCTTCGAGCTGTGTTTAATACGCAATGAATTAGTTGAAGTAAAGGGCTTCACCCACGCAATCGAAACCGTGGCGCCGTTACCACCTACATGTGGTAGATGTGGTTATAGTTTTAGTACAATTTAACTATAGGTAGACATTTCTAAATTACAAAAATACTATTTTTACTACTTTTGCCCATGACTTTGTTCACGTGATTGTGATTCAATTTAGCCTATCTTCATTTCTATGTGTACTTTTTTTTTGATGGCGTGAGTTTACAGGGTACAGAGGAGTAACACCTGAGTCCTCAGGAATGGCAACGCATGGGGGGTATCATGGGCGAAACAGTACACTCTGTTATGTCCATGGTACTGCTCATGTTTATAGGCGACGGTTACCACTTTCCATCAGGTGGGCCGTCAGTTTGTTTGCAATTCTAAGTTGTATAAAAAAAAATTAACAAACTATTTTTCAAAGAAATTTATATTACGTAAACGTAAACGCGTAAACTACTTTGTACTAGAAATTAAAACATGGTTACAGAAACATTCGCATTGGTAACACTAGAATGGCTACGAACTGCAATTTAACAATAAATCGAGATCAAAGTTTCCCAAGCAAACACAACGGGAAGCGCAAGCAAAACAAACCGAAACGGCACGTGGTGGAACGAACCGAATGCATATGAATGATTGGGAAATACGAGCAGTTTGTACTGGAGCAAAACTTCCTTCGGCGCGCGTGGTCGCTATTTAGAAATATCCTTGCTGTGTTTACAGGTAAGTGCGCTTGTTTCCTGCTGCAGCTGTGCTGAAACAGTGTTATATTTATCGGGTACTTTATAGTAACTGTTATATATATAATGCGCCGCCTACGTATTTCTCGGTTTGCCCAATGGTTGACTGGTAGAGAACACCGTCCGGTGTTAAATCCGCCAAATGTACATAATGTACATAGAATTTTACTATGCATTAAAGTTTAAATAAATAAATATCTTATTACTAAAACATACTCTTTCAGATAATCTTTGGGTTGAGGAGAAAAAAGAGGGCAGCCATTTGACACAAATAATTTAATAATATTTAAAAAAATATATGTTCATGAATATATATATAAATTCATGAACATATATTATACGTATATAAATATATATATATATATACATATATATATATATATATATATATATATATATATATATATATATATATATATATATATATACGTATTAACATCTTTTCTTTATACCACGAGTTTTACTTTTTGGTAATATTTCATCCCATATCATGTGTATTTTTACAAACCGCTTCACATTTCCTCGTGGTTACGTATTTTCTCGGTGAATATATAGCTGGACTATTATAAATCTATAAAAGTCCGAAATATAGTTTATGGCGCAGTAAATGTTCGCGTTTGCTTCGCTTGAGGTTTACGATATATGCACAGCGACGCTGTTCCATCAATTATGTCTGTTATAACATAAAAACTTTGCTGTTAACTAGCTTTTACCCGCAACTTTGTTCGTGTAAAGGGGATATGTTTACTAACCAGGATAAAAAGTAGCCCTTATCCATCCCATGTAGTTTTTTTTTTTATTCGATGAAAATGGAATGGTAACCCCGCCTGCGCTAACGGGATACGCTAGCGGGGCACCAGTGAAGGGTGATCGATGAGAATGAAAACAGGCCAGTTAGCCCATTATGATGAATTCATCTGGAATTAATCATGATAGTTTCCAGGGGGAACCGAGAGGAGCTAGCAATGGGATTCTCAGTCTCCATTACTAACAATCCCTTTCCCCCCGCCATCCCATGTAGTTCGAGTATACCAAATTTCATAGTAACTGGGGGAAGAGATTGTTGTTCTTTCCTCCGTCAATATGAGTAATGAAGATTAAGGGTAGGACCCTTTGCTAGCAATATACCCAACCAGATCAACCTCCCTGTAGTCTCCCTGGAAATTATCGTGCTAAATTTCAAGTGTATTCATCACTATGAGCTGACTGACCTGCCCTTTTCGGGAGGAAAAGAAATTGTTAGTAATGGAGATTAGCAACCCTATCAGGTCGACCTCCTCGCGGTTCCCCCTGGAAACCATCGTGATTGATCCTTTGGTGAATTTGTCACAATGGGCTAACTGACCCGCTTCATCTTCACCTATCATTTTTCTGGTGCCCCCCAGTGTATACCGTAGTGCAGGCAGGGTTACCATACCATTATCACCCATAAAAAATACATCACAAAGTATTCTATGATATCTATGCTACTCTTCACGTTTATATGCATAGACATATTTAAGTGTAGTTTAGGCCGGGTAGACTGTGACCAACTAACAATCACCTAGTGTCCGTCCCAGAATTAGAACTCCTTCTATTCCTGTGGTGGGCACCATATCTTTTAGTTATAAATAAAGACATGTCTAAGAGTACATATGCGTCTTTTTTATTTTGATTTCAAAACTAAACTATTAATCCAATTTTGACCCAATTTCTATAGTATAGTATACTAATTTGTAAGTATACAAGAACTTACAGATAAAAAAAATAATCCAAATCGATCGTTATGAAGTAACAAACATAAGAAAAAATACAATAGAATAGAAAATCTACTTCTTTTTGAAGTCGGTTGAGAGAAAAGACAAACTTATTTTTCTCAAAGGACAACAATTGAAAAATATAGAAAACTCAAAATAGTGTAGCAAAATAACGGAAATTTTCACAATTTACTGACACATTTCCCAACAGACCATAAACGAGTTTCGATATGTGAAATGCATCGATCCGTTTGAAATAGGACGCCGCCGAATCCGCGCTCTTTCTTAATTGCTCTGAAAATAGTTGCGCACGCGCACCTGGCGTATTGTGACCACGCCGTCGTGCATTGTAGGACAAACTAGTCCATAATCTGTTTTCTATAATTGACACAATTAAATTATGCGTTCCAGGCAAATAATTAAATCACAAACAAACATATACATTCGAAAGAGGGAGACTTTGTACAAAACTCGTTTGCTTGGGTACCTCTGTCCCATTCGTGTTTCTACCGTAAAGCAGTTGTCCATGGTACTGTTCATATCTATAAGCGACGGTTACCGCTTTCCATCAGCTTGTTTGCCATTCTAATAGTATAAAAAAAATATGCAAACTTTCACATTTATAATATTAGTATTGTTATAATAAAATGTTGTAGAGTTGGTCACCGCAAGCGCCCCCCAGCGGAAGTAAATGTAACAATAAACCAATAATATTTCATGCGCGGAACTCCTGCGCAGCTCGAGTCACGTTCGATAACTATACGAGTATTAACTCGGCCATTTGACGCGCTTGTTAAATATAATGGCCCCCTATTTTAGGGTATGAAAACAGCAAAAGGGTAATTCAGGATAAATTATTGTCATTCTCAGTTTGGGTGCAGGGTGGCTAGATTACTACTATATTATTTTTACCAACTTTAAAGGAAAGAGGTTCTCGTTCGTTGTAATTAATTACTAACTCAACACTATTTTTAGTGGCCACAGTATGGG
Source organism: Galleria mellonella (assembly GCF_026898425.1). Lineage (NCBI taxonomy): Eukaryota > Metazoa > Arthropoda > Insecta > Lepidoptera > Pyralidae > Galleria > Galleria mellonella. Next base: position 5,616,380 of record NW_026442176.1, read on the forward strand.
GTTCTTCAAAAAGGTTATATTAAGGTTTCTTCAGGATCGGCAACGCATACGTGACACCCCTAGTGTTATAGGTGTCCATAAGCTACGTGATCGTTGATCACAGGCTTGCAAGCTGTATCGAATCCTTAAGTCTTAGGAGAAATTTTGCCTCATTCTGCGTGTTCTACCACTTGTACAACGGATTGTGCTCAGAGGAATTATTCAATATGATGCCTACGGCCACTTTCTATCGTCGTACGGCTCGCCATCGACACGGAGTTCACCCTCACACCCTACAGCTTAAATGGTCGCGTACAACGCGGTTTCAGAGATGTTTTCTCCCACGAACACTCAGGTTATGGAATGAGCTCCCTTCCGAGGTTTTCCCAAAAGACTACAGCATGGGATTCTTCAAAAGGGGGGTAAAGAGGTTTCTTGAGGGTCCGCAACGCGCGCGTAATACCTCTGGTATTGGTATTGCAGGCGTTCATAGGCTACGGTAACCACTTACCATCAAGTGGGCATTTCATTTCAAAACTAGACACTTGGAGCTACAATTTGCTTTTTTTTCTTTTAGCTGTACCACCATTTTCCTCGGAGTTACAGCTCGTTGGAAATCACTCAAAAATTTGGATTCTTTTTATATAACCCTTAATTTTTGTGTCTAGTGTATAACAAACATTAAATACAATACAATATTAATGCACATGCCTTTTAAAGGTATTCACAGCATTTACTTTAACATAATAATTATACCTACAGTATGAAATGAAGTAAACAATTATAAGGACATATAAACAAACTCACTTTCACATTTATAATATTATATTAAGAATAACGATTAAGGATATATATACAAATGTAGTTACTAGTAGAAAGTTCACCGACAAAATGGAAAATACTTTTGCTTCTGGTCAAAGTCCATTTTAATTTGCTAAAAACACTTATTTCGATTCAATCGGAAATGACAAAAATATGATCAAAAGTGAATAAATATCCTGCCGTCGTGAAGTTACCCGGCGGATGTAATATCAAACGTATTAAAATGTTAACAACTATGTACGCTGTAGCTGTGTTCCTGCGTTCACGACACAAGAATCCTAATTAACCGTAATAAAAACAGATTAACCCCAGTTTAAAATCGTATAACCATATTTTTAAACTTTAAAGTGCTACTATTAAGGAGAGGAAATTTAAGAAATTTGTACTATGTAGGTACGTACACTTCTTACATATATTACTTGCTTATTACTTCAATTAAAACGAGATATAAGGCTATAACAAGAATTGAAAACTCAAATTAACTTACTTTTTAATTTTATTTAAATCTGGTAGGACAAATGAAACAAAAAAAAATATTTTACTCTGTCACCACAAGGACTAAACCTAAGAACAAGGAATTATAAAAATCTTTAGACTAGACTCATTACTAATTAGTAATTGTTAGTAATGAGATCTGATGAACCCATTGCTAGCACTACACCATAGCGATGCCACTTAATCATCAGACGGGCCGTATGTATGCATTGATAAATTATAAAATAAAGTTTATTTAAAATAAACTGTAAGTTAGGGTTTTGCCCCCGTGATCCTAATCTTAAACAAAATCTATTGGGAGGAAGGGATTGTTAGTAATGGGGTTTAACTGACCCATTGTCAGCAATATACCCTCAAATCAGGTCGACCTCCACGCAGTTCCCCCTGGAAACCATCGTGGTTAATTCTAGTGGAATTCGTCACGATGGACTAACTGATCTGCTTTCATTGTCACCTATCATCCCTCACTGGTGTTCCTCTAGTGTATACCGATAGCGCAGATGAAGTTCCCATTCCATTATCACTCTTTAAAAAAAATTTAATCGAATTATTAATACTATTTAGTAATAATAAAAGTACTTAATATTATTCTTAATTTCATGAATAATATAGTATATTTTTTTTTATACAACTTAGAATGACAAACAAGCTGACGGCCCACCTGATGGAAAGTGGTAGCCGTCGCCTATAGACATGAGCAATACCATGGACATAACAGAGTATACTGTTTCGCCCATGATACCCCCCATGCGTTGCCATTCCTGAGGACTCAGGTGTTATTCCTCTGTACCCTGTAAATTCACGCCATATCCCATTCTTCAAACCGAAACACAGCCATGCAAACACAACTGCTTCACGGTTGAAACACGAATAGGACAGAGGTACCCAAGCAATCGACTTTTGTACAAAGTCTCCCTCTGGTATGTCATGTATGTATGTGTAAGTATATTTCTTATTTATATATGTTTTATCGTTTATATATGTAATTTTAGTATGTATGTATATCAATAATTACTAGCACCGCATTCGAGTATTCTGACACTTCCCTATGGTTGACTGGGAGAGAATGCTTTTAGCATTAAATCCGCCATGTACACATATTTGTACTAATGAATAAATAAATAAATAATACTATTTACTTCATAATATGTAAACATTTAGAAATACAAAACATACCATACCATATTATAGCATGTTTTGCAAAACAACAGCTCCAACAATCAAGTGTTCAATCGATTGTATCGTATTCGGATTTTCGAAGAAAATTACAAATCGATTCATAGCACCTGTATTGTACCGAGAACATAATAAACAAGGAAGGAGTGTGGGAATGTTATACTCCATGTAATTCTGGTATGTTCTCATTGACACCATACTCGCTCAGGTTTACAATGTGTACTACCTAATACATCAACAATCTCCAAAGAGGAAATGACAATAGGAACGAACTATTTTTTTTTTGCTGGGTGAAAATGATATGGTAGCTCCGCCTGCGCTAACGGGATACGCTGGCGGAGCACCAGTGAAGGGTGATAGATGAGAATGAAAACAGGCCAGTTAGTCCATCATGATGAATTCATCGGGAATTAACCATGATAGTTTCCAGGGAGAACCGTGAAGAGGTCGACCTGGTTGGGTATATTGCTAGCAATAGGATGCTCAGTCTCCATTACTAACAATCCCTTTCTCAGTTAATCAGCTTAATCAATATATCCCGGTTCAAAGTCGCGGTTAAATATTGAATATGAATATATATCGACAAGCATGGTATGCGCTTTAAGCAGCTATAAACGGATCCCATAACTCGTGGGAAATATTGACAACCGCAATGTGACCGCAAGGGACACCTGTTACTCGTACTCCGAGCACGAATACCTACATTGATGAAGCCCACATGAAATTGAAACCGAAACCCAATTTTTTACATATACATACATTAACTACCCATTAATACCTCACTGCTAAGGGTTTCTCTCTTTAAGATAAAAACATAGCCTACTTTTATCTTATTTTGCGAGTAAATGCATGTTTTTTTTAATCGGTGCAAATGGTATGGTAACCCCGCCTACGCTATCGGTACTGTCGGGGCACCAGTGAGCGATGATAGGTGAGAATGAAAAGGCAGGTCATTTAGCCCATCGTGATGAATACACCATACCATTTTCACCCATTATAATTTAACTGTCCACTGCTAAGCTTACTTACTGCAGTTTTCTAGAATATTTGTCTCCTAGCGCTGGGACAGATTTTAATTTTGCACTAAAAATATATCTATGTATTAATCAGTTCCCATGACTGCTTTGAATTCGTTTTCACAGGTACAGGCTCACAATGGACAAGATCTGATACGGCCGCAAGTAAATGAACCGACCTGCAAGGTCGAAATGCAGAATGGCGCGGTGAATTCACAATGATTCATGTGATTAATGTAACCCCGATAGCTAGAAGCAAATTGTCTTGACATATATACAAATAGAATACGCAAGGTGTAATAGAAAGACGAAATCCAACGATGCTATAATCAAATCTGAACTACATTCGTAGAGCAACATGGTCGAAAATTCAATAAAATCATAATATTTAAAATTATTTTACAGTCCAGACAAAATATGCAGAAACTCTTTAGATCACAATCCAGTTTTAATGCAGAATTAATCTCCAAATTGTAGCAATAAATTGAATTACCCAAAGACCTGGTAATGTCTAAAAAATAACATTTGTTATGGTGCCGTGGACCACAAATTCCGATAGCGGATATGCGGCCTTGCGATGTCACAAGCGGATGCAATTACACCGATACACCGACATTCTATTTTTTTATTATTTATTTATTTAACTTTTTATTGCACCAAATACATAAAAATAAACAATGACATATAAACAATTCAACTGAAATACAGTAGCATGAAGTATTAATTTTTTTTTTTTTACATTTTATACAATTTAAAATGGCAAACAAGCTGACTGCCCACCTGATGGAAAGTGGTAACCGTCGCCTATAGACATGAGCAGTACCATGGACATAACAGAGTACACTGTTTCGCCCATGATACCCACGTTGCCGATGCGTTGCCATTCCTGAGGACTCAGATGTTATTCCTCTCTACCCTGTAAATTCACGCCATACATATAAAAGTATAAAAGGCAGTCTTATCGCTAGGGTAATCTCTTAAAGACAACCTTTACTTATTTATTTAGTTATTTATTATTTATTTAAACTTTTTTAAATAAATAATAATATGGTACAAAAGGCATACTCAATACTATAGGCATTCTTCACCAGTCAACCTTTAGAATGAGCAGAGACACTCTACAGCGGTTTAAAAAAATATATTTATATTTTAGTATAAAATGGTAATTGTATTGTGTTTTAATTATATAAATAACCGTTTGATATATATATTTTATTGATTGCATACAAATTCAAATCGCCTTTATTCAATTAGACTTGCTTACAAGCTCTCTTAAATCATTTTTTTGTAATCGGGTTCGGAAAGTTGTTATGTGAAAACAACCCGCTTGATACTCAACAACTTTACATCTAAAAATATCTTAAATAACATGGTCATTAAAAGGTTCGTGCATGATTGTCTAACACTATGTACGTTTGTCATTCAAGTAATCGTTTAGTGTGTAAAGGAAGGTAGCGTATGCCAGGACCGCACAGCAAATTTTTAAGACAAAAAATTTAGCATTAAGCTACTGAAATCTGGAACAAATACCGTACCTAATCTGTACACAAAAAAAATCACTTATTTTTTTTTTAATACAACAATTTAATTTATGTAGACAAATACGGTGTATTTAAGGTCAGACCTGCGCCGGCGCAGACGGACCGGCGTAAAACCGGTCGCGCCTGTCTATCGAATAACTGTACGCGACTACATTAACCGCTCCTCTTACGCAATAACCAGAAATTATGCAATGACGTCATTATAGAGCGAGTCCCGTTAACATTATGGAAAAAGGACGCGCTGTTAAATAAACATTTTCGATATTTATTTATGAATAGCTGATGTCACAGACATTGTCTTAGGTAAATTTGAATACGACCTCCTTACTCTGAATTTCATACTGGTTAGATCTTACTAAAAAAAAAAACAATGTTTATCTAAACAGTGTTTAACAAAACTCTATCTAAGTTATTTATTTTATAAACAATGTAATAGTCACCTTTATCATACATCAAGACTGATCATATCAGCCAATAACTAGCGGTGTAACTAGTGATGTACCACTGAAGATAGGTTCCCATAGTCTCCCTTATGGGAACGGAGACCAGAGGGAGACTTTGTACAAAAGTCGATTACTTGAGTACCTCTGTCCCATTCGTGTTTCAACCGTGAAGCAGTTGTGTTTGCTAGTTGTGTTTTGGTTTGAAGGGTGGGATATGGCGTGAATTTACTGGGTACAGAGGAATAACACCTGAGTCCTCAGGAATGGCAACGCATGGAGGGTATCATGGGCGAAACAGTATTTTCTGTTATATCCATGGTACTACTCATATCTATAGGCGACGGTTACCACTTTCCACCAGGTGGACAGTCAGCTTGTTTGCCATTCTAAGAAGCATAAAAAAAAGACATTTTTCCGCGAAATCCGTTGCAGTTCCATTGATCACAACATACCGGCCCTTTTATTATTGCTAAATACAACTTTATACAGAGGAAAGTTGACTTAATGTGTTTTTAATTAAAACCTTACATCACTAAATTCAAATTAATTGTTCAACACATGGTAAACGCAAACGCAATATCCGACCTAGAAATGTAATGCAAGTTAAAAAATCCGCGCAAACACCGCCACGCCAATACACAGCAAAGAGATTTCCTACTGTTTCCAAATTCAAATACATAACCATCTTTATTCGAATAGACTTGTTTACAAGCACTTTTAAATTGTAATTTTTTTTATGAATGCAAGGTTCGGAAAGTTGTTATCTGTTATGAAGAGTCCGCAAGAAACTCAACAGTTACTCTTTTAAATCTCTGTTAACATTATGTGCTATTTTTAATAAATTAAGTTTAAATGTACTATGTCTAAAATATTGTATTTTTATATATATAGTATTGTTATATAGGGTATCCAAAGCCGTGGCAATATTAAAAAGTAATGTCACTTTGTCTATGCACAACTTGTACTTTTCTGTAAATTACAATAAAGTAATAATATATTAATAAAAACCAGGCCGGTTTTAAGAAATTTACAAAGGTTTATTTACTTTTGTATACTTGGCGTGAATTTACTGGGTACAGAGGAATAACAGCTGAGTCCTCAGGAATGGCAACGCATGGGAGGTATCATGGGCGAAACAGTATACTCTGTTATCAAACATAAGCATAATAAATTCATTTATTACAATATATGTTATGGTCGAATTTCAACTACTGGGCAACCACTAAGAGACACGGGCCGTATTACTGTAATGGATACAAACAAATAAGGTTTTGACACCGCCCATCCTGTCTCGTTGCTGTAGGTACACACTGAAGTATAATAACCCTGTTATGACATTTATTACATAAACAGTAGTGTAACGAGGTTCCGGACATTTCTTGACCAACATTATAATGTTATGACTTTAATTATGTCGTCATTGTCTCAAATTATACGCCATTGTATTGTCCCGATTTTTTATGATACTTAGAATTGTAAAGTATCTAACGGTCCACCTGATGGAAAGTGACAACACGTGTGTGGCAACCCTGTCTTTTTGACAGATGATTTTACCGCGAAAACTTTGTTGTCATATATACGGACTAGTTTTTTTTTTTTATGGATGATAATGGAATGGTAACCCCGCTTGCGTTAACGACATACGCTGGCATCTGTGAGGGATGATAGGTGAGAATAAAAAAGCAGATCAGTTAGCCCACCGTGGTGAATACACCTAGAATTCAGCAAGATGACTTCCAGGGGGAAGCGCATGTAGGCCTGACAAGGTATTTTGCTAGCAATGGAAGACGGTAATACTAACAACCCCTTCCCCCCTATACGGACTGGTAACAGCCAATTTTTATTGTAATCAATTGGATCGGTGTCTGGTGCCTTTTTGTATACCCAGCATGTGTGATGTAGCGTCCTGTCGATAATTTAATTGTATTTGGTGTATCATATTTTTTAATGGATAATAATGAAATGGTAACCCCGCCTGCGCTATCGGTATACGCTGGCGGGGCACCAGTGAAGGATGATATGTGAAGACGAAGTAGGTCTGTTAGCTCATCGTGACGAATTCAACAAGAATTGTTGAACGATAGTTTCCAGGTCCTATTAGGTCGATCTCCTAGGAGATCGACCTTATAAGGCATACTGCTAGCAATGGGGCTGTCAAACTCCATTGCTAACAATTTTGCCCTTTCTCCCCTAGTGATGTATCATAAGCCTCTTACGACACTCACGGGAAAGGGGAAAAGAGATGGTGGCCTATTCTATGCCGGAACCTACACGGTCTAGCTTAACACATAGGATTCTTTATATACCTTTTCACACAGAGAATTCCGCGGTATATAGCTAGTAAGTAAATTAAGAAATATAATACTTTAGCGTGTATCCTCGAAACGGTAAACTTTGATGACACGTATTCCAAGTATGACAAATGACAGCCAGATATTTCATTGTCTCTATATTGGATCGCGTGAGAAACACCGCCGTACGTCGTCGCCTGCACTCGCTAACTCGCTAAGTAGGGTAATGATCGGTAGTAATGAGTTTGAGCAGAGTTTAACTACGACCTTCCTATGTAAACAAAATGGCGGTTGACAGTAACCGTTATAGGTTTTTGAGGACAAAACACAGAGATTAGATCTCATAGAGCGAACAGAGGCTACATATTTAAAGATTGTCAAAAAAAAATCGACTCTAATTGCGCAATCTGTAAGTGTAAACAAGACAAATTGGCAACCGCAGTTAGGTGTGGGGGGGAAAGGGATTGTTAGTAATGGAGACTGAGAATCCCATTGCTAGCAATAAACCCAACCAGGTCGACCTCCTCGCGGTTCTCCCTACAAACTGTCATGGGTAATTCCTGATGAATTCATCATGATGAACTAACTGGCCTGTTTTCATTCTCATCTATCATCATTCACTGGTGCCTCGCCGGTGTATACAGATAGCGCGAGCGGGGTTACCATACCATTATCACCCATTAAAAAAAAAACCGCAGTTAGATATTAGCGATGTTTTGAAAGGGGCGCTGCTTTACATCTCTCGACCGTTAAGTTCCTTTAATCGCCTTTTACGACGTCCATGATAAAAAAAGGGGTGGTCCATTCTATACCGGGACCACATGGCTATTTATTTTATTTATTTATTTATACTTTTGCACTCTCTACCAGTCAACCGTTACGTTAAACAAAAAAGTAGATGGCGGTACAAAAAAAGTAAATAAAAAAATTTGAGACAAAACAACAATTTATGATAAATAAACATACAAATATATATGTAAAATAATATACATACATAAATCACACACAATACATATATAAATAACTATACATACTGTTAAGATCCAATATTAGGTATATCTTAACAGAAAATATTTTTTATTCTAAAACCATAAATTAAAAATGTAAATTTTGTATATGGAAACACTGATTAATGTAGCGTTGCAACACGGCGATCTATTTCCGTTCCTGCTTCCTCCATCAACTTTCATACTGGCTACTGTGAATTTGTCATTTTTGTAGAAGAAATTAAATAACTTTTTTTTTTATACAACTTAGAATGGCAAACAAGCTGACGGTACACCTGATGGAAAGTGGTAACCATTGCCTACAGACATGAGCAGTACCATGGACATAACAAAGTATACTGTTTCGCCCATGATACCCCCCATGCGTTGCCATTCCTGAGGACTCAGGTGTTATTCCTCTGTACCCAGTAAATTCACGCTAAAATAGTTTCAGCACATTTTGATTTCAACACATAAATATTAAATTAATAAATATATAAATCATAACTACTCGTAATTATATAATAGTACAGATTGAGGCTTTTTATTGTTGTAATAAACTGAAGTAATGTTGACGAAATGACTTTTTGAAGGAAAATTTGATTAGGGACTTTTTGATATCAATAGGTAATACATTCCAAAGGTTGATGGCTGAGATGGTAACAAATTGAGAGGAGAAGTTTGATCAGTGGGTTGGGGATATACAATAAAAAATTATAGAAATGATACTCTCCATGCGTTGCCATTCCTGAGGACTCAGATGTTATTCTTCTTTATTATATATTATTATATCATCTGTAACAACAACTAAATATTACATTTCTTGATACCATAGCCGTTTAGGTTCAGTAACACTGAGTGTCACGTTACCTATCTGGAAGAGCGTGGGAGCGGTGTAGGATTCGAATCCCGCACTGCGCTGAATGCCGGTGTCGTTGTTCAATTGTTTTTTTTTTAATTGAAACCCAGGAAATAATTACGTACCACTAAGTGAGCTAAAGATAAGGGCGATGGGATGGGATCAGTGATGCTCACAGTATCTTCCATGCCTTGCCATTCCTAAGATCTTTGCTTTTATGCCTCCACAGTCCGGAATTTCACTACCATCGAAACACCGAAACTAATATAAAACTATTATAAAGGGGAAAGGGATTATTAGTAACGGGATCTAACACCCCCATTGCTAGCAATATACCCTATCAGATCGAGCTCCATATGGAAAAACACTCCTAGAAACCATCATGCACTCTAGAAACCATTTCCTGGTGTTTTCCTCACAATGGGCTGACTGATCTGCCTCTTCATTCTCACTTATCATCCCTCACTGGTGCCCCGCCATTTATATCCCTTTCAGACCTGAACGATACGGGCGTGAGTTGTAACTTTAAAAAATTCTAAAACCGCGCGCAATTCATTTTTATGCGCGAAGCTGAAATAACATGACAGTGAGATTCTAAACCAGCGAATAAGAAATCATTTTAGTGGTTAGGTGGTGCAGTAGTCTCGTGCGTGCCGGCAAGATGGCTTGGCTCCAAAACACGAAAATATATTTAATCTGAATGAAAAAAAATCTTGAGTCTGAAAGGGATATGGCGAAGTTATCATTCCATTATCGTCCATTAACAAAAAACTAAAATATTTGTTTTTGAAATTTGGGTTTAGCAACACTACCTTAAGACGAGAAGCCTATTAAACACGACACTTCCTATTATGGCTGCGAATAATAGACTATTTAATAGCTACATTTACACTACCTACTTAACAAATAATATAAAAAAACATGTCGTAGTATCTTTCGAGTTGGCCATAAATAGTGTCAAATTAACAAATGTCAAATCTAATCAACAGATAACTCTTTATATTTCCTTACGAGGGCAGCGTGGGCGCCGCCCACCGGGCCCACGCGTGGGCACGCAGGAACTGGATTATGTAATGTGTGGAATTAAAGCTCGAGACTCAATATCGTAATTGTACTCATGCAATATTCAAATTAATTTGAATAAAGGCCGGTACTTGTTTACTTCGAAAAAATATTTAACACATATTATGTTAAGGAATGTTCATATATTTTATTGCAACTTAGAATGGCAAACAAACTGCTAGCCCACGTGATGGAAAGTGCTAACCGTCGCCTATAGACATGAGCAGTACCATGGACATAACAGAGTATACTGTCTCGCCCATGATACCCCCCATGCGTTGCTATTCCTGACGGCTTAAGTGTTATTCCTCTGTATAGTGTAAATTCAGTGCCATATCGCACCCTTCAAACCGAAACCCAGCCATGCAAATGCAACTGCTTCACGGTTGAAACGCGAATGGGACAGAGGTTAGGTACCTAGTAAACGACTTTTGTACAAAATCTCCCTCCGGTATGGCATATATTATGTTTTTTGTATACTACTATGATGCAAACAAGCATACGGCCTGTCTGGTAGTATACGGGAGTCCCGTAGCCTATAATACTAATGCTCTTGTATACTACCCGCATAGTATACCGTTTTCTCTCCCCGAGGCCCTGAACGGAACGGAACGGAGTATCATGGACGAAACAATATACTCTGTTATGTCCATGGTACTGCTCATGTCTATAGGCGACGGTTACCACTTTCCATCAGGTGAGCCGTCAGCTTGCTCGCCATTCTAAGTTGTATAAAAAAAAATAAGTTATAAGGCCACTTTTTGTCCCGGTCACTGAACATATTCCGGTCACGCGGACAAAGTCGCGAGTAAAAGTTAGTATATAACAAATAACAAATTAACTGATGCAATATACCATACACTATAACAGTGATTCTCAACCTTTTTTTTATTGCGGCACATACTTAACGATTTCAAAATTTGGCGCCACACAGAGAAAAAGATAAAAATTATTTACTTACTACACACACACACACTGCACAAATAGTTTATGACAAAAATTTTAAATATTTGCAAAATTTGGCGGCATCCTTTTAAAATTTTGGCGGCACACAAAAGTGCCGCGGCACAGTGGTTGAGAATCACTGCACTATAATATTGATTGTTATCGAATTAATCTCACGTAGGCGTAATTTAAACAATATCTACGTCAATACATCGACCGAGTTAGGCGCAGAACAACCATATGGTCAAATTGACAAAACATATCCACATATGGCCTTTACAAAATTAACCGCCTACTATACCTCAGTAGGTAGGCGGCGACACTCGTGTCCTAATGACATTGTAATCATTAGGTACCTACGTCCAATTAATTATTAATTAGTAGGTACCTAATTAACGAAGCCAATACGAGACATCAGTTTTCAGTTTTAAAAAGAAGGTTCTCTCTCAATTCGATTGAATTTTTTTATGTTCATTGCTTCATAACTCCGTCAGTGATAAACCAATACCCATGGGGGTATCCCCATGCGTTGCCATTCTTGAGAACTCAGGTATTATTCCTCTGTACCCTGTAAATTCACTGCCATACTCGTATCCCACCCTTCAAACCGAAACACAGTCATGGAAACATAACTGCTTCACGGTAGAAACACGAATGAGACAAAAGTTTTTTTTTTTTATGCAATTTAGAATGGCAAACAAGCTGACGGCCCACATGATGGAAAGTGGTAACTGTCGCCTATAGACATGAGCAGTACCATAGACATAACAGAGTATACTGTGTCGCCCATGATACCCCCATGAGTTGCCATTCGTGAGGACTCAGGTGTTATTTCTCCGTACCCAGTAAATTCACGCCATGTCCCACCCTTCAAACCGAAACACAGCCATGTAAACACAACTGCTTTACATTTGAAACACGAATAGGACAAAGGTACCCAAGCAATCAACTTTTGTACAAAGTCTCCCTCTGGTACTTTACTTACAGCACACAAATTATAACAGATACAAATATGCATAAAAAGCGAGATAAGAGAAATTATTTAAAAAAAAAATACATAAAGCCAAGTACAATTTTTAGTTTTGTGCGTGTGCCATAGCAATACAAAATGGCCACAACTCATATTGTTTCGCCCTCAAAAGAGCAAAGCACTGATATTCTATTGCGGCCAAAGGGAATAGGGTAACAATAAAATAATACTACCAAATTATCTATAAAGTAAACAGACAGATATGACAGTCTATCTAGCAGACAAATGGAACATAGAGGTAACTTGCTGAAATATCTAACTTTTGCCTCTCAATAAAGATTTTTTTAAATTCATCTTGTAACTATACTTAGTGGCGATCAGTCTTTATCTATCTAGGTATATCTCATTTTCTAACCTGACTACAGGAACTAAACTGTACAAATAAACACGAGGCCACCCAAGATGTCTCGTAAAACAAATGATTAAGCATTCCAGTTAACGAGGCACTAACAGTCCATTTCGAGCGACTTCCATACATAAGTATGACACGCTACTCGACATTGGGGTAGGACTCGGCCCCAATTAGTTATTACTACTGTATCGACATAAAGATCTGGAAAAACATGTCGATCTGTCAACGACCTTGTTGACATAGAAGTTTGCACAGCTCAACTTCAATGGTCGCAGATTCGATTCAAGCGCAAAACAAACTGTGCTAAATTATGATTATATTATCAATTTGTATTCTGTATATTTTTATTGTATATTTTTTAAATTATTGTAGTTATAAGCTGGACAGAAAAACTAACGAATAAGGAAGTCCTGAAAAGAGTGGACGAGAAAAGAACATTAATTAAAATAATGGAGAACAGAAGAGGCAAAATGCTGGGCCACCTTATACGACATGACGATTTTTTTTAAGAGCATAATAGAAGGAAAAATAGAGGGCAAAAGAGGAAGAGGAAGAGCGAGGAATAACTACATGGGACAGATAAAGGAAACACTAGGTGTCATGTCGTATAGGGAGATCAAGGATATGGCCTGGGATAGAGCTGGCTGGAGGAAGATGCATGAATTAGTTGCACCGACAAGAGGAAACTCTTAAATGAAAAGAAGAATTAGTATTGTATTGTTTAGTATTGTAGTTAGTTGCTAGATACAAAAAAAAATGTCTTCGTTGATGTAACTAACTACTATACGTTTTAATTCATCTGGTTTAGGAATCCTGCAATGAGGAGGACGGAGTTGACATTCGCGACACAGTTTTATACTTCTGCGGATATCATCGTTTTTCAATAAAATTGTAATCAATTTTTTTTGTTCTAAATAAAGAATAATCATAATTATTATATTACTATTCACTGCTCTGCTCCTATTGATCGTAGCGTGATAAAAAGTATACTATAACCTGCCCTGGAGTATGAAGAATAATTGTACCAAGTTTCGTTAAAATCCGTCGAGTAGTTTTTGTTTCTATAACGAACATACAGACGGACAGACAAAAATTTTACTGATTGCATTTTTGTCATCAGTATCGATCACTAATCACCGCCTGATAGTTATTTTAGAAATATATTTCATGTACAGAATTGACCTCTCTACAGATTTATTATAGGTATAGATTAATTTTGAATAGCAAACGAGCTAACGGCCGACCAGGTGAAAAGTGGTAACCATCACCTAATTGACTGTTCCTGAGGACTATGATTTTTTAATGGGTGACGATGAAATGTTAACCCCGCCTGCAATTATCGGTATACACTGGCGATACTAATGAGAGATGATAAGTAAGGACACTTACCACTTTCCATCAGGTGGGCCGTCAGCTTGTTTGCCATTCTAGTTGATTAAAAAATCTACATACGAGTAGATATCGTACACCTGTTTCTGTCTCAAATTAGCTGTACTTGCAGGATTATGTTCGGCACAGATGATATAATACTATACTAGATTTCGGTTTGAAGGGTGGGGTATGGTAGTGAATTTATAGGGCACAGAGGAATAACAACTTAGTAAATATATCAATGTGTAGGGAAAAAGCAATTGTTAGGTTGCGGTCTAACTTCGCCATCGCTAGGTCGACCTCCATGCTTTTTCCCCCATAGAAACTATCATGGTTAATTCTTGAATTCGTCACGATGGGCTAACTGACCTGCTATCATTCTTACCTATCATACTTCACTGGTGCCCCGCCGGTGTATACCGATAGCGCGGGCGGGGTTACCATTCCATTATCACCCATTAAAAAAAAAGTATCCCTCTGGTAAAATCTTGTATATACCTATTATAATATGCACAAACATGCCGTTTACTGTACTACACATGTTGTATATGTGCTAACACACACATATGCTCACGGTCTTTGCACTTGAGTCTTGACATTGCCTATTCCCGCGCCGGAAGCGTGGCCGCGCGCACCGGATACGACCCTGTTCGTAAAGGGGTAACATTGTTTCGGGGAAGGACATTACTGTCGCGCGTCGCCACTCAGTACGAAGTTAATTTCGTTGCGCCCGCACACAGACGTCGTAACTGGAAATAGATTGTTTAAACTGACAGCTAATGGATGCGAGTAACAACGTGATGTTACGGTGGTTTGTACACGCTCGTTTCAATTTGTCGTTTCTAGATTATAACTAATTACTAATATTAAAAGAAAAGATGTGACGCTAAAAGAACGAAGTAAATTCTCTCACCGCCTACTTAATTTTCTGCTTACCTCATGGTTGACTGGTAGAGAACGCCATTAGATGTTAAATCTGCCATATGTACACTTACTTATTGATATTATGTTTTTTGTTATTCAAGTATATATTTAGATACATAGATAGATAGATACTCTTTATTGTTTCCTCCAAAAGATTACAATAGTAAACTTATTGTAAATATAAATAATTACAAGAAATAATCACAATGAGAAAACAATGGGCGACCTTATCGCTAAAAGCGATCTCTTCCAGGCAACCTTTGGATGGAGAGGAGTAATTATAAACAATTTGGTAGGAGGCACATAATCATGGTACATAATCATGTTTTTAACTGTATCTTATCTTATATTCACATATGGGGTCAGCTAAGTTGTTGCACGTCGACCCATTGGGATCTTTTGTGCTTCCCCCTGCCTTATACCATCATTTCATAGATCCTTTGTGTTACCTTAACGATATCCCGCGGTTTAAGATATCTGTAGTCCCCTGGTTCTAGTTTTAAACTGTAATGTAAGACCAACCTTTTAAACTGATATTTTTTATTTGATTTTAAATCATTTAACTTTGAACAAATAAAGTTAATATACAATTTCTTAAATACTTTTACTAGTATTATATTATCTGTGCTATTACTAATTATAAATAATCTTCCAACGCACCACACCGAGGCAGCGTACCTAAGATACTGGCAGCATTACCGCTTTGGATCGCTAAACTTATCTTTTGAGCAAAGTGACAAAGAGCTACCAGCTCTCGGGTCACCAGTAACCTCTATGAAGCGCTCTGCGATCGTCCGATAAAAATTCTTTGAATGTGGGCCCCACAGGCCCATCGTCCCTACAGCAAATGGCAGGAAACAATAAGGTTCGCGAAACTATCCAATTTTTTGTTATACAACTTAGCTTAGCTTAGCTTACAAACAAGCTGACGGTCCACCTGATGGAAAGTGATAACCGTCGCCTATAGACATGAGCAGTACCATGCACATAACAGAGTATACTGTTTCGCCCATGATACTGCATGCCATGCGTTGCCATTCCTGAGGACTCAGGTGTTATTCCTCTGTACCCAGTAAATTCACGCCATATCCCACCCTTCAAACCGTAACACAGCCATGCAAACACAGCTGCTTCACGGTTGAAACACGAATGGGACAGAGGTACCCAAGCAATCGGCTTTTGCACAAAATATTCGGACTGTGACCATACTGTGTCCCCCGCGGGCAATACAAACGTGATATTGTGAGGTTACTTACTTCATATTACAACATTTTATTGTTTTTTATACCTACTACCCAATGCCAATAGGGATTTTAATGCAATATCGACATGCTTTTTAATTTTTTTGTATGCAATTTTGAATGGCAAACAATCTGACGGCCCACCTGATAGAAAGCGGTAACCGTCGCCTATAGACACGAGCAGTACCATGTACATAACAGAGTATACTGTTATTAATATTATTGTAATTTATTCAATCTCCTATTATTTTATTCATAACTGGATGTTTACAAAATATAATATTTAAAAACATATTAATTGAGTAGGTAATTGGCATTATTTTATTCTGGCAAGTTAATTAATTAATTTACCCAAAGATAACTCGTTTAAAGGTGAAACACGTGTCGCAAAACGTGCGTGTTCTCCTTTCGGTTGTATTTTTATGTTATATATTTCTTTATATAACTCTGGCATGAGTTTTATTTGTTTTTAGGTATATTTCGAATTAACCGAAAACACCTTAAATTTTAGATTAGGATTTTTTTTTATCTAAAAGGATAAACTTTCAGACAGGAATTTTATCAAAATGAATTTAGTAGTTTTGGAATCAAAATTATTAAGATTTTTATATATATATATATAATATATATATATATATATATATATATATATATATATATATATATATATATATATATATATATTATCGCTAATATATTATCGATATCAATACAACACTACCTTGGATGCTGGGAACACATGGTGCCAGTACGAAATCCGGTGCAAGTCTCCAGCCGCGCATCTGTCCGCGTTTCCCACACCGATCGCATCCAATCTCGGATATGGGTAGCACTTTTTTCCTATTGTCTAATCGAGTCGGAAGTGTTTTTGTGGAAGTCCATTCGACCTCAATTAATTCTCAATAATTACTAATGCAATAACAAAATACCAGTGATGTGTAAAATCACTTGCAATTGAAATTATAGGTTAAAGACATCCGTGATTGTACATATAAGGTTTGAGACAACCCTAGCTAAATTACTTTGTCTAACTTACAGTGATCTACATGACCTTTCGAAAATAATATTAAAAACATTTCTTTCTTTCTTTTTTTATTGTTGACAAGTGTCTGACATTTTTGATGTATTTTTTTTATATAACATTTCGAATTTTAATGACTCGTTTAACATTTATTCTTTTTAATATTTGCATGCCTAATTATGGCGAAATATGAGGACTTATAATTATTGTAACATCTATACACTTACCATGCTTCTTGGAAATAAATAAAAAAAATAATAAATAATCAACATAATCAATAAGGCTTTAATTAAAAAGAAATTTTCTATAGTAGTTTACCAGAGGGAGACTTTGTACAAAAGTCGATTGCTTGGGTACCTCTGTCCTACTCGTGTTTCAACCGTGAAGCAGCTGTGTTTGCATGGCTGTGTTTCGGTTTGAAGGGTGGGATATGGCGTGAATTTACTGGGTACAGAGGAATAACACCTGAGTCCTTAGGAATGGCAACGCATAAGGGGTATCATGGGCGAAACAGTATACTCTGTTATGTCCACGGTACTGCTCATGTCTATAGGCGACGGTTACTACTTTCCATCAGGTGGGCCGTCAGCTTGTTTGCCATTATAAGTTGTATAAAAAAAACCAGTAACTATCTACCTAATATTCCCGTAATCTACAATAGACACACATACAGTCTCAAAAAAAAGGTCGAAGAAACAATGCTAGTAATATACCCTATCAGGTCGACCTCCACACGGTCTCCCTTGGAAACCATCATGGTTAATTTGTAACAAGTTTTCCATGACGGGCTAAATGACCTGTCTTCAATCTCATCAATTCATCCTCCACTGATGCCCCGTCATTAACTATGCTGTTAACATAAGCGGAAGCACCATTCCATAAAAAAAGTCTCAGAAAATATTGTCTATATTTGATAAATACATATTTCTAGACATAAAAAGGCTACGGGGGCGTGTTCCAAACGCGATGTGAACATTTGAACGGTATTTAGCAAAATGCATTCAGCCAAAGCAGGTGGCAAATACTAGTTCCCACAGATCACAATGGAGTTTTTATGACAACAGACAAGTGGCATCACGCTGTCGGCGCAGCGCAGCGCCGCTCTCACACGCGTGAAAAAAAATAATGAGGCTAAGGAATGGGATTCCAGGCTGGGATTCCGTATACTTTATATTAATTTAAAATTACATAGATAGAGCATCGAGCCTCAAAAACGGGTCAACTTTTTGTCAAATTAGCTGACTCGTTTTTTTTTTCTATTAATATTCTATATACTTACGCATAAAATCTTGATGTAATATTTAATAAGTAAAATGAGTATTTACTCATTAAAATAATGCAGAATTTATGAGACAAAGTAAATATAGAAGTTAGAAATGAGTCACTCATGACTATCACGCAAAAACGTATCGAAAAAGTTGATCCGTTTTTCTCGAAGCATTTCTATGGAGACACTCTATCTATATAGCGGGGAAAGGGATTGTTAGTAAAGGAGACTGAGAATCCCATTGCTAGCAATATACCCAACCAGGTCGACCTCCTCGCGGTTTCCCCTGGAAACTATCATGCTTAATTCCTGATGAATTCATCATGATGGGCTAACTGGCCTGTTTTCATTCTCATCTATCCCCCTTCACTGGTGCTCCGCCAGCGTATCCCGTTAGCGCAGGCGGAGTTACCATACCATTTTCACCCATCAAAAAAAAAACTATCTATATAATGTAAGTAGTTTATATAATTTTAATAACATGTAATCACTGAAATTTTGTACTCGTGGTACTGTAGGAAGGTCGTTGACCATAATTTCTGAAACCGCTCAGCTGTTTTTTTTTTTTAATATGATATTTTGTATATCGCATTGTGTAATCAGATTTTTAAATCTTTTAAATTTCACTTTTTTGTCGCTTCTCAAGTATTCTTATATAAAAAAGGAAGTAAGATGTAAAAAATAAACCAAATTTTATGTAAATTTTTATTCAAATAATTTATTGCACGAATATGGGTATACATACTTATATATGGTATATATGTATATATGGTAATACATTAAATGACAATGTTTATTTAAATTTCAATTAGAATTTAAATTATGTATATAATATTTTAACCAATACAGAATACTTTTTTTTTTTTTTAATGGATGATATTGGAATGGTAACCCCGCCTGCGCTATCGGTTTACGCTGGCGGGGCACCAGTGAGGGATAGGTGACGACGAAAGCAGGTCAGTTAGTCCATCGTGACAAATTCCACTAGAATTAACCAACATTTTTTCATTATCATCCTTCACTGGTGACCCGCCAGCGTACTCCGATAGCGCAGGCGGGGTTACCATTCCATTATCACCCAATAAAAAACAGCTACAGTTTGCTGTAAAAACATTATTTTCCTATACGCATAACGCGTGCTTCCGCGACATATATTACACGTAGATGGAAACGAGCACACCGCTGTGTTCATACAATGGCGTACGGAAAATACTTAGTATGCAATTACTCAACTAGGAACTTACTGCCGAAGAAAACGCAGTTATGAAAGAACGTATCATTATCACTTACATCACGTCTTTGTCTGAAGCGTATCATTTCTTTATACAAATGTAATATAAGTGAATTATAGAGGAAATCGAGGAAATTAGATCATGTGTTGCGATGCCAGTTAATCATCAGACGGGCCGTATGCATTGATAAATTATAAAATAAAGTTTATTTAAAATAAAATGTAAGATAGGATTTTGCCCCCGTGATCCTAATCTTAAACTATATTGAGGGGAAGGGATTGTTAGTAATGGGGTCTAACTGACCCATTGCAGGGGGGAAAGGGATTGTTAGTAATGGAGTTTGACAGCCCCATTGCTAGCAATATGCCTTATTAGATCGACCTCCACGTGGTTCCCCCTGGAAACCATCGTGAACAATTCTTGTTGAATTCGTCACGATGGGCTAACTGACCTACTTCATCCTCACCTATCATCCTTCACTGGTGCCCCGCCGGTGTATACCGATAGCGCGGGTGGGGATACCATTCCATTATCACCCATTAAAAAAAAAACTGACCCATTGCCAGCCTCTAATCCCTAATAATTACCCTCAAATCAGGTCGACTTCCACATGGTTCCCTCTAATGTCGTCGCAATTTGCTTCACACTTCACGATCGTTTGAGCAACCATAGATTATGCAGTAACAACTTGTTTCTACACCTCTTTCTACTGAATATCAACTCTTTCAACACAACTGAATCTCCGATATTAAATGTACTATTAACATTCATTAACATCCATAACTAAATTCCTAATATTTACAAGTGACTTCAATTTTTTTCCTCCTTTAAATTTAATAAAAATCACGAAAGAAACTTAATACAAAAGCCTGCGGTACTTATACAGCTTCACGGTAAAACTCTGGTAGTGTTCATGTCTATACGCGACGGTTACCGCTTTCCATCAGGTGGCCTGTCAGCTTGTTTACCATTCTAAGTCGAATAAAAAAAAAATGAAAAAAATATTATCTATGCTATTATTACCAAAAAACTATATTGTGGTAGGAAGCCATAAAAATGTACACACCTACGAATGTGAAGAGGAAATAAGGCCTATTCCTTTTCTAGTTTCCTATATCATATCTGAGACTTTAAGTAAATTATATATTTAATTCAAACAAATGACCGCCACCTTTCTAAAAATTGCTAAAAATAAAACTCAATAGAATTGCTATCATTTAATGAGGTAAAAATGACATAGCTACTTACAATTCTTATTTTTATAGATTCATAGAAAAAAAAACATAACAATATGTCACTTACGTTTAATAAAAACTCAACAATATCTAAATTATATATTAATTATATAACAATGAAATTATATAGGGACATAATCACAGAATTTAAACACTACAGTATACCAAATATGAACATACCTAAGTGTATGTTTCAGACCAGTACATGACAATCTAACAAAACAACCATAACATCACTGTAACATTAAACCAAAATGTTTAATTATTTTTATGTCATGACAATACAATAATAGGGGGAAGGGATTGTTAGTAATGGGGTCAAACAGCCCCATTACTAACAATATACAATATCAGATCGACCTCCACGTGGTTCTTCCTGGAAACCATCGTTGGTTAATTTTAGTTGAATTCGTCAGGATGGGCTAACTGACTTGCCTTTTCATCCTGATTTATCATGTCTCACTGGTGTCCTGCAAGTGTATACCGATAGGGCAGCCGAGGTTACCATATCATTATCACCCATTAAAAAGTACAGTAACCAGAGGACTAGATAGGGCCGTGCCCCGGACCCCCAAACTCAGGGCGCCCCTCGAACTCTAACTTACAAACTATAAATTGAACTAGTGACAATTTCTCCCACATTCGGTATACAAATAAACCACATTCTAAGAACGCGACTTTAATAATGGCAACTTATTTAAAAAAAAATACAGGGGAATTCCCAACAAGTCTTGTTTGAAAATCGCGGGGAACTCCCCTGTATTCTTGGGTTGCTTTATTTTTTACCCTTTTTTATCGCCTGATATCTCCATTTATTTTAAATTGTACCTTTACATTGCTAATAAATGCACGGAATGTACATAATTTTGTACTATCTCAAGAGATTTTAATGTTACCAACCAGCTATAACAAGAATTGTAGTGTTAATGTTACTCAATCATTAGAAAAACTAGTAAAAGATAGATTTTGCTAAAAATAATGCTCCTACTTAGATTATATAATGCACGTCACATTTCATTTATTTTTTTAAGGGAGTTTAATAACTAATATCTGTCCAGTTTTCTAATCAACTACCACTGGCGCCATCTCTGAACATATTATAGAGAGTAGAACACAGTCTATAGAGCGGCAAACCAACCACAGTGAAATAGTCACCTTCGATTCTCTCCACCAATGTGCCGCCGGCACCTTGGATGCCGTAACCACCGGCTTTATCCCTACAAAATTGTTTACAAAATACATCACTAAAAGAATTTTTATATCTGGCACTTTATTCTGTTGTCTCAGTGCCTTAATTTTTTTTTTCATAAAGTACTACCAATTAGAAGAGCTTGATCAAGGAGGACAGTGGAAGGGAGGCAAGGGCAAATCCCCAGAGTGATAACTATATGGTATGAAAAAATAGAGGCAAAGCTATTAAAAAGGTAACAATTATTATTTTATGTAGGTAACCATCGCCTATAGACATGAGCAGTACCATGGACATAACAGAGTATACTGTTTCCACCATGATACCCCCATGCATTGCCATTCCTGAGGACTCAGGTGTTATTCCCCTGTACCCTGTAAATTCACACCATATCCCACCCTTCAAACCGAAACACAGCCATGCAAACACAACTGCTTTATGGTTGAAAAACAAATGAGACAGAGGTACCTAAACAAACGTTTTTGTACAAAGTCTCCACACATAGGTGAAGGTAGACAGCAAAAATAAGAAAATATGTTTTAAAATTCTTACATTGGTTCCCCAGTAGCAATGTATGCCCTTATCTGACTCTCATCAATATTTCCAAAGAAAACATTAGTACTCTCTGTGAACTTGACAACTTTGTCGAAGGCCTTGATAACAACTCCAGTGTACACTGTGTGACCTCTGCCTGAGAGACTGGAACATAAAGTAGTTACAATAAAAATTATGAATTGACTAGCTATGCCCACAACATCATTTGCATGGCTGGGAAAAAAGTATTTTATGCCCATATCCATCCTAAATGTATTTATCAAATTTCATAACAATTAAGCTATTAATACACAAGCATGTAACTAAAAAAACTCACTTTCAGATTTATAGAAAGAAACCTTTTTACTAACTACTGTAATTGTGCTGGGTTTCCTTAGCAGCCTCTTATAATATCCTTGAGGATAGAAAGGTTGATGAAACATTGTTATCAGAATATAAGTACTTATTAATAAATGCTGTAAGAAAATCTACAACAACAACTTTTTCATAGAGCAAGGGTTTGCTACCTTTTAGCAGACCTGCACTTGTCTATAATTATTGATAATTAATCCTTATATCAGTGGTAGCAAAAATATGAAAATATTTTGTTTAAAAAATAAAGAAAAATAATTATAAGCTTACATGAGAATTTCAAAGATGATTATACTTATAAAAAAATATTTATTGTTTATGAAGTTGTAATCAATTAAATAAAAAACAAAAAAAAAATTAAATTAATTAATAGAAATTGTTAATAGTAGTCTAATAATCTAAATTTTAGGTTTATAAGATTTCCTATTTACAAAACAAGCCAAGGACTGTAAGGATGAGGGCAACTGGTAGCCAACCACTGTTTTAGAGAAACATTTTCATACATACATATCTGTCACACCTGTCTCCCATTAGAGTAGGCAGAAACAATGGAGCATCAAATGCTTTGATTCAAACAAACCTCTTTAGCTTCAAGTTATAATGGCAAACGAGTCCATTACATGAACGGTAGTAACCATTACCAATAGACATGAAAAACATAGATTACACTATATTACCTTCATTATTACAGTTGCCCTGCCCTTATTTTACTGTCATCAATTGTAACATGTTGAAATGAAAATAAAGTATAATGTGAAATATAAACATAAAACACCACACCTAGACAGCATTTGGAATGCTTCTTCTTCACTTGTCGGTTTCCCAAACATGTTGCCATCAAGAGTGACCATTGTGTCAGCACCGATCACTACATCTGGCGGTCTCCCCTCGTGAGCCAGTCTGCGATCAACTTCCAGCACCTTTTGAAGAGCAGTTTCCTCAACAAATGCAGAGAAACTCTTGAAATCTTTTGGGTTTAAATTCTCTTCGAAAGTTGATGGACACAAAGTGACTTTTAAGCCCTGTAATAACAATATTATAGGTATAAATAGACAGGATCAGATCTAATAACATATCTAATAATATATAATATGTAACCATATAATACTGGGGGAGGGAGGATTGTTAGCAATGGAGTTTGACAGCTCTATTGCTAGCAATATTAGGTCAACCTCCACGTGGTTCCCCTTGGAAACCATTGTGAACAATTCTCGTTGAATTCATCATCACAATGAGCTAACTGACCTGCTTCATCCTCACCTATCACTTCACTGGTGCCCTGCCAGTGTACACTGATAGCACGGGTACGGTTACTATTTCATTATCACCTATAAATAAAAATCCATATAATACTGCTCTACATACTGTTTCAACTGATTTAAAAAAGAAGGGGTTCTGAATTTGGTTATATTTTTTACGTTTGTTACCTCATAACTCAAGCAGTTGTAAACCAATTTAGAAATTTTTTTTATTATTTGAAAGGATATACATACAGATTAACCCCACAGAAATTTTATCAAAATCAGTTCAGAGGTTTCATTTGTAAGTCAAAATAACTGGTTATACCACAATTGAAGCTCTTTTTGTGAAACACAATCTTAATTATTCTAAAGTTGTTTGGAAGAGATTGCTTAGCGGTAAGGACGTCTTTTGTATTCTTCGTATTAAAATTTACTGCTTTTATTATTTTTATAAATGGTGCAATAAAATCTAAAATAAAATGTACTCACAATATTTTCGATAAGTTCTTTTCGTCTTGGAGAACCGCTAGCCAGTACAATAAATTTATTCTTTAACGTATGCATTACTGGCTGTAACATCTTTTTATCCTGTCCTATATATTTATAAAACGAATAAGTTTTTATACTTCTCAATATCTTATATAGGTATAGGTCAAATTCAAAATTAATTACAAAGAGAATTTGTATACGAAATAAAATAAATAGGTAGAAAATGATTTCAGAAAGTATTTTCAATTTCAGAAAGAATTATAATAATAAAAAATATTATTTTTTTCCAAAAAAAATAAGGTTATTCCAAGTCACAGATTCACAAAATAGACAAATCAAAAAGAAATTCATTTATATTCAACGCAGATAGAGAATGCCACTCCTTAATCTATAATCTTAAGGTCAATTTAAAGTGCCATTTCGCTACCATATTTCTAAAATTAAAAGTTTTAACTTTAATATTACAAAGAAATTTTTATTCTAAAGACCAATATGAATAAAACTATAACAAATTTAATTTAAAATTATAATAAATTTAGTTCAAATTGATCCATGAGACAGTAGTTTCACGTACAGTATTTTTTTATAACTATAACAAAGATCAAGCATAATCGTCAATCTGCGACTTGATGCAATCCTAAGCAAAGATTATTCCAAGTATTCTTTTTTTACGAATACTCTCTAGTCCGAGGTATATTGATATTTAAGATTGACTTTCTGAATTCCAGACAATTTATCATATTGAAGACTAGGCAGCATGATCTCCGAACTTAGCCTGTTCCACTACGGAACAAACGTACTAAAAAAAAAGACTTTTTGACAGCCTGCTGTTTTTTATTGATTGCCTTGTCAATAAATATTATAAATAAATTATCTGTACAACATAGTTCCAATCAAAACTTTGTTTCCTTTTTTATCTAAGTAATAAATATTATCTTTGGATTATTGGCAATTTATATGGTATAAATCTCTATAAATTTTAATCAATTTCAAAAGTTATACAATGGTTTCTTATGATTGGAATATTGAGACAACCATAACTTTAATATCACTTTATAAAGAAAATGAATTTCTATACGACAACTTGCATCCTGATTACAAAAATCGAAACAAGCGGCTGGCGGCATTAGTTAAATTTGCAGAGATAATAACTGAAAAAACGGGCAAAGTCTGTGTTGTTGCGAATATAAGAAGAAAACTAAACAGTTTGCGATCTCAGTATATGGCAGAGAAGATGAAGGTACGTCATTGATATTATATCAAAGCAAAAGTTTATTTTGATAAGATCTCTCCTTAAATTTTTGCTGAAAGGAAGACTACAATATTATCTGCATAAATGTCTCTGTCTCATATTCTGAATTAAAATGTGAGATATAGCAGTAAAATTAGATACAGTAACTCAATATCTACTTGTACTCTAAAAATTTACAGTACCTAAACAGACACCTGTATATCAGGGTTGCATCCATAGGCTCCACAACCACATACCAAATGTTTATTTAAGAATTAATTAATCAAATTATAATCTGTTAATGTCTTCTATTTTTTAAAATAATTTTTAAGATTTATAAATAACTAGCCCTCAGCCCTGGCATTG
This sequence comes from Galleria mellonella, assembly GCF_026898425.1. Classification (NCBI taxonomy): domain Eukaryota; kingdom Metazoa; phylum Arthropoda; class Insecta; order Lepidoptera; family Pyralidae; genus Galleria; species Galleria mellonella. Next base: position 5,643,090 of record NW_026442176.1, read on the forward strand.
CAGGGGTGCAATGCTGATGCTAACTCCCATTATATTACATAACATTAGAAACCTCTAAAATTATCAATGTTTCTCTACTATATTATGTATTATACATATAAACCTTCCTCTTGAATCACTATCTATAAAAAAATGCATCAAAATCTGTTTCGTAGTAGAAGTCTCTATTTATTTTTCAAGATTGTTCTTTTAATTTTATCTTACTATGATTTTATTAAGATAGGCATAGGTTTCCTTTATTGTGAAACAATGTTTATTTAGTTTACATTGTTACTTGTTTTCAGTATGTACTCCTAATAGCAAATAATTTTCAGGTTACAAAATCAAAAAGTGAAGGAGAAGACTATCAACCTGCAGCATACTGGTATCCTTTGCTCCAATTCTTAAATAAATCAACAAATGCAGATTCTTCTAAATCAAACTTGGATGATGATTCAGGATCCAGCTGCCAAGATCAGATGACTATCATGAAGGAAGACCCTCTCGCCAACTATGATGATGATTCTGGAACTAGCTCACAAAATCAAACAATGGATACTGTAAGTTCATTTATATAGTTGTTTCAAAACACCTTTCATAAAGCAGTTGTGTTTGCATGGCTGTGTTTCGGTTTGAAGGGTGGGATATGTCGTGAATTTACTGGGTATGGAGGAATAACACCTGAGTCCTCAGGAATGGCAACGCATGGGGGGTATCATGGGCGAAACAGTATACTCTGTTATGTCCATGGTACTGCTCATGTCTATAGGCGACGGATACCACTTTCCATCAGGTGATCCGTTAGTTTATTTGCCATTCTAAGTTGTATAAAAAAAACCATCAACTTAATTTTTAGGTGTTTTTATGATGATAACACCGCTTTTTGTTTATGCTACATACTATTTGTTTACTTGTCACTGATCATGCATCAGATTATAGACAAACTCACAATATTGATACTAACATAACAAACCAATTTTTTCTTTCAACAGCTGAAGGAATAATGGTACATGAATCTTCAACGGCCATTTTTTTTTTTTCAAAATTCATTATTACTCATCATTTGTCATTATTTGAAAAAAATGGCTCTAAGATTATATAAACTTGTTTATATAATATTATTCAAAATACTTGTACTTCTTTCAATGATTTTATTAAAATGTTTTTATTTTTTATACATGTGACTAGTTTCGAAATAAAGTTCCGTCAAGAAACCACAACACGGGACTGAATTATATTATTTATAAACTTATTCCATCCATGGTGTAATTTTGAACACATTTGGCCTAATAGTAGAGAGATTTGGATTGAATCCTATAGGGTAGAAATATCAGAAAGTAGATTTCTCAACCTATTTATTTAAGACTATCTGTATCCACAGCTTTGCCAGTGTCAGATTTAGAACATAGAGTATACTATGTGTTAAATTAGGATATAAACTACCCATGTACTAAATTTAATTCAAATCCATTGAATAGTTTTTATGTAAAAGATTAACATCTATTCATCCATCTCAATCATCATCATTACAAATTTTGAATATACATATAATATTAATAGGATACCCAAATGCTCATTTTAAAATCTGTAAATATATTGAAACCTGAGTTATTGAAGTCGCTGGCGGAAGACCCAAAAAAAAAAAACATTTTATAAATATAATTAAATTTAATTCTAAAATTAATTATTACAATAATAAATGTCTTCAGATCGATGTGTGATCCGTAAGTGAAGTTATATAAAATCAAACATAAAGGAAATGGGTATTTTTGCTGCGGGAATTGAAATGCTGACTCGACGCAGGTGTCTTTCTCGGTAGCGCACCTTCTTGCGTCGTGCTAGGTGGTCCGATCCGATCGCCGTTGAGGGTGTGTCGTAATACTTGATAGGTATCTACTATAACACCTGTAAAACATTTTCTTAATTATGTGCCTAATGATTATTTTCAGGAAATGCCTAGTGGAACAAAACTGAAGAAGAAAACAAAGTATATGCAAAGAAACCATATATCAGATGACAACAAACTAATGCAAGGCATGGGCACCATAAGGGATATGTCTCAAATAGCAAAGAAAAGACAATTAACAAATAGCAATATTAGTTCATTTTGCCATTTCATTGAATCAGAACTCAACGCCATTTTGGATGCTAGTGACATAATGTATGTCAAAAGGGCCAAACGGGAAATACAACAAGTATTATTTAACATATGGGACGAAGTTGACCATGTGAATCCATCCTCTTTATGGATGAGCTATTCGTCATCCCCAGAATCTGGGTTAGCACCTGCCGATACAGTATCTGGGGGTGTCTAAAATAAGTTACAGAATACAAATACCCCTTATTCCTAAACTCTAAATTATGTAATAGTGATTTATAGTGGATGAAAATAGAACAGTAACCAGACCTGCGCTATTAGTTTGCACTGATGAGGTACCATGAAATTAAAAGGTATGAAAATTAGTCTATCATTCCTCAGATAGCACCAAGGAGATGGCAAACAAACTCACTTTCACATCTGTAAATGTTAGGGGTTTTAATGAAGTCACTAGCTTAATAAATGTATTGATGGATTTAAATGTCAGCAATCATGTTTGATAGTGTTATTGTTGTTGTATCACCCTTTAACTGTCTACTGCTGAACATAGCCCCATAAGGGGAGATTTTGCCACACTTGGCAGGAGCGTAGGCGTCCTCAGTTTGACTTTTAGTGATTTATCTTAAAAAATATGAATGGATGCTGCTGCCTATCCCTCCGCCACAAGTTCCCTTAGTAGCCTCTTATGACACCCACGGAAAAGAAAGGGGTGGCCTATTCTATACCGACCTACACGACTAGATACTTTAAGTGTAATAACCCCCATACGAGGGTAAGGTGAAAAGTTCTCAGTCTGACACAGAAATGGCGTTTTAATCGGCAAAAATGTATTTTTCTTGCCTAGGTGCATGTGTCATTAGTTCGTATGACAAGTCTGAACTTGTTCTCTCAAATAGTTTATTTACACGAATTTCCAAATCATCTTTCACCGGGACAACGCACCTCATTCCCATCGCCAACACACTCTTGTGTGTTGGCGATGGGAAAACTGCAGGATTTTGTTATTCTCCTGATTTGGTATCCTCAAACTTCTGTCTATTCCCAAACATGAAGAAATTTGTTTCTGGGAAGCAGTTCACGTCCAATAAAGAAGTTAAGAGAGTCATAAATAAATACTTTCACAACCTTCCAGACTGTCACTTCTGGAAAAAAAAATACTGATGTTAGAGAAACGCTGGATCTAGTGTGTTGAAATCAAGGGAGACCATATAGAAAAATAAAAATATTTTTTTACTGAAAATCGCATTTTTTCATTGTCAGGCCGAGAACTTTTCACTTTACCCTCGTATAGCTACTTTTGGTATGGAAAGATTTTGTTTATTTCTTTCGAGCTAAATTTATGATATAACATATAATACAAATAATATACTAATATCAAAATAGGTTTATTCCATATTGTTATGAAATACACAAATCCCCATTTAAAATATTTCGTTTTTGCGTCAATCGATAGATGGCGCTGATGTTGAACCAAATTGTACGATTGTACAATATAGACCTTTTTTAAGCTCATCAGTACGACCTGGGATTTAAATTTTAGACCTTATGCTCATAAAACTAGCCATCGGTCTAGTATTTAACATAAATTTATCTCGAACTAACCAAATCTCTTAATGGAAAAATAATCACGAAAACAAATTTAATAATAGATTTTTTCCAAATAAAAGATCACCAGCTTCAATTATCAAAACCAGTTGTTTTGTTTTTAAAACTATTGTATTGATTTCGATAAAATTTCTATACCACTAATCTGAAAATATATACTTTCTGATAAAAAAGAATGTTCCAAATCTATTTGTAAATGGCGGATTTCTGAAGCAAGAAGCATAAAAAAAGGAAATCAACTGAATTGGGAAATTTTTCGAAGTCTCACACATGTCTCCGTAATTGTTCACCTGTTTGTAATGACAATTTGTGATTTTGTGTCTTTTGCTCCAACTTCAGAGATAGTATAATTTTTATCCCGATAGATGGCGGTAGAGGGCAAAATGTTTGTTGGATCAATTAATATATTATAGGTACCTATATTATTACATTTAGTTTAAGATATACCCATTATATATATATATATATATATATATATATATATATATATATATATATATATATATATATATATATATATATATATATATATATATACATATATATAAAATATAAAACTATTTTTATAAATATGTTTTGAGTTCATATTACAAAATGTATAATATGAAATTAAAAAATTACATTCAATTGACCAGTTTAATATATGACCATATACAATAAAAATTGCGTAGAGTTGTTTATTTAAATAGTTCTAGTGATTGCTAGTCAATTGATGCATTATTTTATACCAAGTAAGTGAAATATCCAGCTGACACACGCTTCATGTTGAAGCAACAAAGTGCCCGGAAGTTTGTACAGTATTAATGTATCTACACCTGCTGCCCTAGACAAAATACAAACGAATCTATTGATAGAATCGTTAACGCTAGCGAGGCCCTTAGTTAGAATGAGATGGCGACATGCGCTATCCTGTTCTTTCACATATGAGTGCTAACCGAAGCGATTTAAGTTCATTTGTACCTTGTCTAGGGGAGGCTTTTTAGATATAAGTCTTGAGCATATAATGTTATTAAGTATTTAATAACTTTTACATTTTCTTTATCAATTTTAATACATTTTGACAGCCGTTAACTGTCCACTGCTGAACATATGTAAGCCTCTCCCATAAGGTTTTGCCAGTAATTGCCACACTTAGTTGCCAATCCGCCTGGGATTGGCAACCTCAAATAGTTTCTAGCGGTGTTGTAATGTGTGATGTGTGGGCTACATCAAATAATTCCGTAAAATACGAAACGTAACAACTTTTTTACTTGTTCAATTTGTACGATTTAAGCTAGATACTCAGTATAATGTCGATCACGTTTCGTTCTCAATCCCATCTCGGTATTTCTTACTGATATTCTACCAATTGATTGTGGCTGGAACTGGACTGGACCGTTACAGATAGTATAGAATACTTTGATCTGTTAAAATATAAAGCGTGAACTTCACAATTCACCATACGTCTTTTGATCCTTCGAGCCGGATTACAACAATATGTCTGATATCGTTGATTTTAATTATTGTTTGTAATCTTTCTTAAATCTACATTTAATCAATGTTCCAAGTATTATTAATGAAAAGTGGCGCGATGCGAACTGTGGTCAATTCAAATACTAGGTTAAGTTGTATTATTTTCTGTGATAAGGTTATGTATGAGAGAGAGTTATATAGCGTTCTCACTTCAGTGTGGTATTTACAATATAGACACATAGTCAGCAGCTGTATGACATATATCTACAACGATCCCATGTGTATAAAGAGTCGTGTTCTATGCTTTGTATAGCGCGAATAACAGATCACCGAAGCCAAAGAACAAAAAAAAAATACGGATTCAATAAACAATTTTATCATGATAAAGAATTGTGATTGTTGCCTGTTACTGGCATATTGTTGCAATGCACAATTTTTTTTTATAAAGTTTTTATTATTACTAATAGGTATTACAAATTGATACCTCGCATCGAGTTTTTTTTTTTTAAAGAGAACATTATGTAAATAAATTGTTGTATTAGTACCGACTACTTTGTTTTCATTTTCCCGAATGCATTTAATTAGATCAAGTTTTTAACCACCAAGGTGCAAATTGGAATCAAATTGACTGTGTAAATGAACATTTAGATTAGGTAATGCTAATTTGGAGAAGTTACTTCTTCAGAATGCTCCGATCGAGGAATAAAGTTCCGGATTCGAACCTGCAGTGGCGTAGCTATACCATTTCGGGTCTGTGGCAAATTCTTTTGATGGGGCCCTATCAGTAAAAAAAAATACTTTTTAAGTAAAATAAAGTACTCAGGTACAATGTAAAAAAAAATTGAGCTCGCGGCCTCTTCAGCCGAGGTCCTTTTAGGTCGAGGGCCCGTGGCATTTTGCCAGCCCTGCCGCCCTATTGTTACGCCACTGCGAACCTGTAACTCCATTTATGACTAGCACCTAGGTACAGATACATAAAGCAGTCGTACGTCATAGACTTTGGTCGTAAGTTGCGTAAAAACTCTTGATGTATCAGCTAACGTTACTTGCTGCATTTTAATGTGTTGTAGACCAAAAAAGGCAAGAAAATATATGATAGATCTTGTGTATAATTGAATTATTCCAAATTAATCATGATTAAGTGCTTTTTGCAGCTGTTACAATGTTACCATAGACTCAGTATAATGTACTTACGTACTAAATTGTTACTCATTTTTAAAAGTTTCATTTTCGAACTGTAGTAAATATTGTTTCACAAAGCTAAAAAAATAACATGTAGGTAAGTATTCACTAAAAACAAAAACGAACAAACAAATTTTAATTGGATAAGAAAAAAAATAGGCATACAATTTTAAACAGAAGGAACCAAATCTGTATTAATTTATATTTAATCTCAAATCTCCTCGTTTAATGATTTCCAAACTGTTTCTTAATCACAAAAGGACACAATCGCTTAATTAAATTCCCATTTACGTCAAATAGACTCTATGTTGGATATAAGGGTGCCAACGGAAAATGTTTTTAGTATACCTATATATATATGTATACCTACTAAACAAACTTTATTTCAAAGATATAGCTGAGATGAGGATGTTTATATATTTCCTTTTAAATTTTTTTTTTTCTAATGTATGATAATGGAATGGTAACCCCACCTGCGCTATCGGTATACACCGGCAGGGCACCAGTGAAGGATGATAGGTGAGGATGAAGCAGGTCAGTTAGCCCATCGTGACGAATTCAACAAGAATTGTTCACGATAGTTTCCAGGGGGAACTACGTGGAGGTCGACCTAATAGGGCATATTGTTAGCAATGGGGCTGTTAAACTCCATTGCCAACAATCCCTTCCCCCCCCCCCTTGAAATGTTACCTTGGTTGGTATTTTATTGTAACATGCGTATAACGTATTTTATTCTAACAGTTTATCGCCGATATTGATTCTTAAAAGTTATCATCAATTTTATGAGGTGATAGCAAAGAGAAGTAGATAATCAGTAGTGGGATTTAATCGTCCCATTGCTAAAAATGTATCCTGTTTTGAATTGTTAGTAATAGGGATTACCCACGCATCAATCTCCATGCGGTGATTCATTGATGGGTGATTCTTCAAGGTGAAGAACTGACCATTGATATTGTTTTATTATTGAATTCGTCGCGATGAGCTAACTAGCTTGCTTAATTCTCACCTATCATGCCTCATTGGTGCCCCGCCAGTGTATACTGATAGCGCAGACGGGGGTTTTTTTTTGATGGGTGAAAATGGTATGGTAACCCCGCCTGTGCTAACGGGATACACTGGCGGAGCACCAGTGAAGGGTGATAGATGAGAATGAAAACAGGCCAGTTAGCCCATCATGATGAATTCATCAGGAATTAACCATGATAGTTTCCAGGGGGAACTGCGAGGAGGTCGACCTGGTTGGGTATATTGCTAGCAACAGGATTCTCAGTCTCCATTACTAACAATCCTTTCCCCCCTAAGCGCAGACAGGGTTACCATTCCACTATCATTCCTACAAATATACCTCCGTGTGGTCTTCCTTGGTTGATTTCCTGTGAATTCGTTACGATGAGCCAAGTGACCTTCATCCTCAGCGTAAGCTGATGACGCGAACTGATTAATAATTCCATTTTCGTAACCTAACCCACTTTGCCCACGCACAACGGCCCAAATGAGAGGCTAAGTGTGGAAAACAGAGTCTTTCTTACATTACATAAGAATAGTAGGGCAAAGTGGGTAAGAACCCACTTTGCCCTGCGACACCTTTCAAGGACACGACCTTCAGTAATGAAGAGGACGAAAAGAGAGAGAACCCACTTTGATATCCGTTCCACACCTGATAGAAAGCAATAACCATGTCAATAGATATTAATAACGTCATATGTAATAAAGAAAAGGAAATCGTTACTCATATTTAGTTAGTGTTCTTAGAAATCTACCTACTTATCAAGTATAGCTTGCAAACAAGTAATGCACCTTTAACAATAGCGACGGACAAGATAAATTATCGATACATGTTTAAAATAATGATAACTATATACCTATATAGTAGTCAATAAACCTCCGGTTTCGTCGAACCTCCATCGATTTTCATGAAAATTGGTGAGTAGATGGGGGATACCTTAAGAAACAAAAGTGGCATAACAACTTGCGCTTTTGCCCTGGGGTGAATGCCACCCCTTCACGGGGGTGAAAATTATTTTAATAAAAATGACCCCAGGAATCGATAGAGAGACAAGTTCTAAGCAATATTTTTTATATAAAGTTTTTAGAATAAATAAATACTTTCTGAGTTATTAAAGATAAAAGATTGTGATATTTCGTGATAAAAATACATGTTTTAAGACGGTTTTCCATAAATAACTCAAAAACTATGAGTTTTTACAAAAAATGTGCCATTACCAAAATTGAAAGTAATAAAAAAAACAAACAAATCCCTATTTTGAAAACCTTCTAATATTAATTTCAAGTGAGATATAGGTAATTGTATATATATATATTTTTTCAGCGAGTACTTAAATGCTTAAATAACAAGAAACCGATGCATTTTCTTTTTTAATGGGTGATAATGGAATGGCAACCCCGCCTGCGCTATTGGTATACACCGGCGGGGCACCAGTGAGGGATGATAGGTGAGAATGAAGCAGGTCAGCCCATCCTGACAAATTCAACAACGAATCAATCATGATGGTTTCCAGGGGGAATCGCGTGGAAGTCGACCTAATAGGGTTTATTGCTAGCAATGAGGTTGCTAATCTCCATTATTAACAATCCCTTCTCCCCCCAATCACAAACCGATGCATTTTATGACATATCCTTCTTGAACACTTCTTAAAGTACTCAGAAATACCTTTCTAATGTACTATAATAATTTACATGCATTGTAATAAGTTAATAGCATCAAAATTGAACAAGTTATGATAAAAATAAGATAACACTTTCGAATTTTTTTTTGGAGAAAACATTAACTAAAACATTCACCATTTCCACAAAAATTCAAATTTATGGTTATCCCTAAAGGGCTTTCTTTTTTTTTAGCAGAAGTGATGACCTCAAATATTTTCCCCGGATTAGAATTTTTTTTTTATACAACTTAGAATGGCAAACAAGCTGACGGCCCACCTGATGGAAAGCGGTAACCGTCGCCTATAGACATGAGCAGTACCATGGGCATAACAGAGTATACTGATTCGCCCATGATACCCCCCATGCGTTGCCATTCCTGAGGACTCAGGTGTTATCCTCCGTACCCAGTAAATTCACACCGTATCCCACCCTTCAAACCGAAACACAGCCATGCAAACACAACTGCTTTACGATTGAAACACGAATGGGACAGAGGTACTCAAGCAATCGACTTTTGTACAAAGTCTCCCTCTGGTGTGAATGCTTATGTTTGAAAAAGTGTGATTTAATAAAATCGAATTTTTTTCAAGTTTTCGTAAATTTTCTTTTCTTAACTTCAAATAATATAAGATATTCGTAAAAATGATAAATAACAAAATTTAAGTTTATTTTTAACAAAGATTTTAGTTTTCTTTTTATTTTTATAGGATGAAAAGTAACCGAGATAGAGACGTTCAAAGCCTAACTTTTACTGCGAGAACTATGTAACCGCGACCCTTTAACCCTTTATCTTTTAAAAAATAAGGGCATTAAAAAATCTTATTTAAGGTGATCTTACATCTCTTGAAAGTTTATGGATGAACCTGATATCTTAAAAATTAACGGAGTTATTGTATATATATATATATATATATATATATATATATATATATATATATATATATATATATATATATAAAATTATATTTTGTTAGAAAAATTTTTGGAGCAGAGATTTGATATGCATTGTAACAGACCGGTGTTGAACAACAGATGGCGCTAGTGGTTACATTAAAACAAATTACAAAGTTTAAATATAAAATAATTACGAGGTACGCGGTGCGTCGCCTACACATATACTATAGGAAAACGTGTCAATAGGTACATATGCTTACTAAATACACATGTATGGGTGTGTGTAATATTAATAAAGTTTGAAATATATTAATAAAATTTATCTTAACCATTAAAAAGTATAAACTAATTAAAGCTGATAAAAAAAATATTCCATTATTATTATGACAAGGGGTAGCTTTTAAGGGTGATTTTTCGCAATAAATAAATTAATATTTTAATACTCCGTAAATAAGATTTCACTTCAGTAATGTACTAATTTAATAGGTTAAAGTTTTTGAAACCATTTTTTACAGTGATTCTGCAATAGGGTATCCCTCTATTGCAGAATCACTGTATATCCGGTTTTTAAGGGTTGAAATTTCACTGTCAACCAAAAATTATATCATAAATATCAAACAAACTGTTTATGGAATGTTAATATGCGATTTGAAAAAAAATATTTTTTAATGATTTTCGATTTAAGGGATGGTTGCTAAAAAGGTTGAAAAATGATTTAAAATCATTAATCATGCATATAAATATAAAAAAAAAAAAAACATTTATTTTATCTAATTAAACATAATTAAAATGGTTAAATCTGCATTTTTCCCGATTTAAAAAAAAAGGGGTGGATTTCACCCCAAAAATGAAAAAAGGGCAAGACGAGCATATGCCACTTTTAGAGTAAAGTAAAACATGCTCAATTCCAAATTTTCATCCAAATCTATGGAGGTTCAACGAAATCGGTGGTTGTAGCTGATTTTTGCCTTCATTGACTGTACTACTGTACTAATACAGGATGTAAGGGACAGGTTGGCATAAACTGAAACAGTGAATTCAGACCATTATTCTGAACTGAAAACCAGTGGAAATTCTTTCTGGAAAATATATAAGTTTTCCCCAGTTTTTTTTTTCATTTAATATCATGTATACTATTATATTATGTCATAAAGTATTATGTATAAATAAAGAAATAATAATATTTTATAATGAAATACTAGGTAATACCAAAAAACAGCAATGTATAATATTCTGAATAACATTTTGGCATGGTCTCAACTATAAATTATTTTGGGGGGGAAAGGGATTGTTACTAATGGAGACTGAGAATCCCATTGCTAGCAATATACCCAACCAGGTCGACCTCCTCGCGGTTCTCTCTGGAAACTATCATGGTTATTTCCTGATGAATTCATCATGATGGGCTAACTGGCCTGTTTTCATTCTCATCTATCACCCTTCACTGGTGCTCCGCCAGCGTATCCCGTTAGTGCAGGTGTCACCCATAAAAAAAAACATGTTGTCGTATATAATTTGAATAATTGGCGTTGGTATTTCATCCCCTATTGCCTGAGCCCCTGTGTGCGCTGCACTCTTCGTACACAGAGATGGCGGCCTCCCTATCGACGGATAGATAACATCGTCCCTCCTAAAACATACCAGAATCCAACTGCGGTTGCCATGGGAACTACTACTCCCATTGCTAGCAATACACCATGTCAAATCAACCCCCCTTGGAAACCACCGTGTTAAATTCCAGGTGTATTCATCACGATGGGCCAACTGAACTACTTTTTCATTCTCACCTATCATCACTCACTGGTGCCCCATTAGCGTACACCGTTAGCGCAGGCGGGGTTACCATTCCAGTATTATGTATTAAAAACACTGTGGTTGCCAATCAGCCTGCCAAGCGTGGCAACTACTTCCAAAAACTCCCAAGGAGTACTCTCTGTTCAACAGTACTACTAGAAAATTAACCACTGATATGATGACGATGATATGATGATGTGTATATTTGTAAGTTAAAAACAATAAAGTGTAGATAATAAACCTTTATCGTGTATATACCCAACCAGGTCGCCCTCCTCGCGGTTCCCCCTGGAAACTATCACGGTTAATTCCTGATGAATTCATCATGATGGGCTAACTGGCCTGTTTTCATTCTCATCTATCACCCTTCACTGGTGCTCCGCCAGTGTATACTGGTAGCGCAGGCGGGGTACCATTCCATTTTCACCCATCAAAAAAAACCTTTCTCGTGTGTTCACTTTAGGGACATACAAGATAGTCTTTTGATTTCCCAGGTTGTCTGTAAGAGATTGCTTTTAGCGGTAAGCACATTCTGTATAAATACTCCTTGTATACATCTCTACTGTGCGCAATAAAGAGTTTATTATTGTGTGATCGAGTATGAATGAACGTGTCACCATTTTTTCTTATCCTTATAGTAAATTCTCGCTTGTGAGATTTTTTTATTGCCAGAGGGATATATTTACCAAAGGGAGACTTTGTACAAATATCGTTTGTACAAAGTCTCCCTTTGGCACCTCTGTCCCATTCGTATTTCTACCGTAAAGCAGTTGTGTTTGCAAGCCTGTGTTTCGTTTTGAAGTGTGGGATATGGCAGTGAATTTACAGGGTACAGAGTAATAACACCTGAGTCCCCAGGAATGGTAACGCATGGGGTGAATAAATGGGCGAAACTCTGTTATGTCCATGGTACTGCTCATGTTTATAGGTGACGGTTACCACTTTCCATCAGGTGGGCCGTCAGGTTGATTGCCATTCTAAGTTGCATAAAAAAAATACATCCTCTTTATAATAATAGTGTAGATATGTACATAGTTACATCTTTTTTTATGCAACTAATAATGGCCAACAAGCTGACGGCCCATATCTACTACTTCCCATCACAAAAATATTAATATATATTATAATAGTACATAAATATAATATCTCTCTATTTATATAATAATTGTTAAATAAATAAATATACTACCTACATTAGAAATTTAGTTTAATCATCCTCCCTTTATCATACTCATCCTCCCTTTTAACCTCTACAAATTGATTTCTTTTTGAAAGGTAGCTATGAAACCAATTTATTGCCCCTGTGTCAAAACCATAATAAGCCAGTTTAGAAAGAAGCAGCTGTACTTGAATGGAATCAAACGCCCGAGAATAATCTAAAAGACACAATAATGTACCTCTGCCATCATCCCGAGCCTCCAAGATATTATCTACCACATCTGACAAAGCTGTAGCTGTGCTGCGTTTTTTCCTAAAACCAGATTGCAAGTCAGGCAACATCCCATTTGTCTCTAGATACTCAAAGACTTGTAAGTAGACTACACGTTCTAAGATTTTAACCATGATAGTTTCCAGGGAGAACCGCGAGGAGGTCGACCTGGTTGGGTATATTGCTAGCAATAAATTTCTCAGTCTCCATTACTAACAATCCCTTTCCCCCCTTAGTGACTGGTTTAAGACCAAGAGTAGAGGGACCGAATCTACCAAACTCATAAAATGTTAACTGCGATATATTTACATTGTTCTCTCCAGGAACATTAAGAAGAACATTACATTAATTGATACATATGTACTTAAAAAAAAAGGAAAGTACATAAAAGAGGTAACATAATTTTTCATGAATATGCCTCAGAATGTGTGTTACACAATAGTCACCACTCAGTTCATTGCTTTTGCCCTCAAAAGAGCAAAACTGATTTTCTATTGTAGCCAAAAGCCAAATACCAGCCGCTAGAATTCTTGACTGACCTCATCAAAACAGCCACACAGCAATCTATTGTGGAATGCTCTCGCTCGGCGGCGAACAGAAGTAGATGGAGACATATTGCGAGGACCTCAATCGCGAAGGAGGGCCTCATCGACGATCCACCGTCATTATGCCAAGAGTGTACGACTGAGAGAGAGAGAATTCTTAACAAAAAAGTAATAATAAATGTATAAAATTACATATTTGATTGCCACTCTAATTATGGTATTCTATGGAAACAAAGCAACATTAGTTAACCATAAATGTAAGAGAATAGAACGTTTGATGAAGTGCATATGCAAGTTCGAAGGCGGATTGGCGCGCGATGTTGCGCGCGATCGTGTTGAGTTTTGTGTATATAAACTCGTGTTGTATATTATACTTATTATACCAATAAGTGCTGAACAGTACTCGTGTTTCGTGTCGTGGTAAGAAAAAAATTATTAAAAAAAAATTAATTACCAATTAGTAATGTGTACGTCTGAGGATTGGGTAGTTACTGAATACTGCTTTGTGATTAGAAAATACAATCCTGGGATCCCGAATGTCAATGAAAATATTACTAGTAATATAGAAGAAGTTTTTCGTAGAGGTTTGAAATAAGAATAAGAAATCTTGTATTACAATTGATTAACGGTGACATAATTTCATTTTTTGCGTCTATGGTCATTTAAAAATTATTTTTAATTATTTGTTTTTTTTTTTTTTAATTATACAATAAATTTACATATAATTATTATAGCTGCATATATAACCGTCTTTTGCCTTTGTCATTCGGGATCCCGGAATTGTATTCTTTATTTGTGATACATTCTGCTTTCTTTATTTGTGGTAATTTCACTTCCACTATGCTGACGTATTATGTACACGTGTATGTATATGTGTATATATATATATATATATATATATATATATATATATATATATATATATATGTACACGTGTATGTGTATATATATATGTGTGTTATATGTATTATTTATGTTATATTTATTTCTATAAATATATGTTTACAGGGTTTATGTATTTTGTGTAATTTATATGTGTAGTATTTATTATTCTTTGTGTATACATATCTTACGAATATGAATGGTGTCTGACTGCTCCATTGCTAGCTATATACACTATCAGGTCGACTTCCACATGATTCCCCCTGGAAACCATTCTGGTTAATTATCAATGAATTCGTTATGATGAGCAACTGACCTGCTTCATCCTCACTTATCATCACTCACAGGTGGCCTGTCAATGTATACCGATAGCACAGGCAGGGTTACCATTTCATTATCATACATTAAAACTACCTTCACTGCTTTCGCGTTCCGCACTATGTTATCCGTCCATCAGGTTGGTGGTCCACCGAGTGTCCTCTGTCCCTCTCTTGGGCACCATTTTGACCATGCCCAGCATGGCACGCTGATGAGTTGATGTAGGCTGAATATATAGATAGATAGAGTGACACACAAAGTTCAAGATAAAGGATTAAAATAGAACTGCGGTAATGAAGTGAGAACAGTAATGAGCCAATATGTTATTTATTATAAGAACAATATTAATCCTTGATAAAAAAAACCACAGAATTATAAATGCATATTATTTAAACTTTGCCACATGGTCCCGGCGTAGTATGGGCCAAATATTCTTTAAATGTTCTATTTCTTATCGAAATTAGTGATTAATATGAAAATTTGTGATAATATTATATCTAGATATAATATTGTATGTAAGCCTGTCAGTATAGGTTATACTGATGTTATTACACTATGTGATTATTACATATATATATATATATATATATATATATATATATATATATATATATATATGTAATAATTATAACTAGGCTATATGACATAAGAGATATTTAGGACAAATTAATCGTAGGACTTTTTGATACTCGTTCCTGAAAGGTAGGTATTAAATTCGCATTGCCTTTAATACTAAGTTTATTTGTAATAATGATAATAATTATTTAAATAACACAATAATAATTGGAATATAATTTTCTTGCCTACTTTAATAATATATTCTATTCTGATTTAGTTTGGTTTATATGATATAGTCATTTTAAATTTGTACCATAAATTTTTTTTTTCGTTTATTGTGACTTTGGCGAAAGCCATCAGCCAAAAAGTAACAATTAATACCATAAATAAGTAAATTAATACGAAATATTTTTTTTAGACTCCAGCAAATAGAATCTTTATTTTTAATTTTAATGTTCAAAAATTAAAAAAAATATGAAGTCTATTACTCTCAATTATCATCTTCTTTTTTTTTTATTGAGACTTATTGGTCAAGGAACTTAACGCCGTTAATTTAGTTTTTCTTTTTTTATTTTGAAATAGGTCAGATTAAAAATATATTGATTGGTAAATTAAAAGAACGAAATCATAATAACTTTTGTCTGTGTTAAAGCGATATCAACAAGTAGATCATTCGCCAACACAATATAAACTTATACATTTTGGCGGGAGTTAAGAAGAAAATAAATTCTGTTACGTTTTTAAATATAATTAAGTAAAAATTAATATGGTAACGTGTGAAATATCTAGATGTAATATAAACACCAAATTATTTATTTATTAATTAGTTTTAAAGCTTGTTCCATTAATAAGTTTCAGAACTTGTTCGCCCTTCAAAGATGGTGTGGTTGGAGCCCCTAGCGACGCTACTGAATACTAACAATATACAAGTTGTATTCGCAACTGGTTCACTAAGCCGCAAAAAAACCCTGGAGGAAAAAGTGAGTTGTATTACACAGTATTTACAATAAAACTAATTGCGAAAAATATTAAATTATACACAGACAACGACATTTTATTATATAGTTTATCTGAAAATATATTTTGTTTTAAAACTTTTTCATTTCACGTGACAACACTTTGAACAAATTTATCTTAGAACGCGCAATCGTTCTAAATTCAAATATATTATATCTTTAGTATGTTCAATCGTCTTAAAATTAATATGTTACTGGTGTAAATAGGATTTAGTTTGAAAAAAATTATGTCACAAACGATGAAATCTACTTCTTTTGAAGTCGCTTAAACATGAATTACGTCACAAATTAAGCAAATTCGAAAGTATATATATTTACATAGCTATCCAGTGAAACAATGCAGCCAACCTCCTGAGCACTCAATCGAAAGTGACAACGAGAAAAAGTGTCTGAGTGAACTGTGCCTATCAGAATTTTGTGGTGGCCATTCTAGGATGCGATAAAACTACTACTATTAAACTTCTAGTACAAACGAATAAAACAAAATTCACTTTTATCATGTACGACAATAAATACTTTGTATTGTCTAATCTCTGTTGCTGACGTCGTTTAATAGATATACTAATATTAAAGATAGATATGCTAATAAAAAAAGTGTTACCCGCAAAATTTACGACAAACATAATTTAATTGAAGCTACCTCGTCGTAGCTGTTCGCAGGTCTACGGAGTGCTACGATCATTTTAAACAGTCGCTAGTCACTTAGGCATTTATGTATCTTTGCAACCTCCATTGGCGCAATAGTGGGCATGTCGCTTTGCGTAAATGAGGTCCTAGGTTCAGTTCCCGGGCCAATTTGCGTTGCTTGATAAAAAAAATAAAAATGTTTTTTTTTTTCAATAACATTGCATTTTTTGCTGTATAGTCCCGACGTAAGAATAAGCCACCCCTTCCTTTCCCGTGGGTGTCGTAAGAGGCGACTAAGGGAGGGCGAGGATGGGCAGTAGCGCCCCTCTTGAAACATCTCTAAAGCATAACTGCGATTGCCAAACCGCCTATCAAGCGTAGCAACTACTGGCGAAGGCCCCCAAGACTTATGTCCAGCAGTGGACAGTTAAAGGCTGATATGATGATTAAAATGTTTAACATTTTTGAATAGCTGTTTTTTTTTATATTTCTACCGCCCCATTCGGAATGTAATTTCACTTAAAAAGAACAGTCGAGAAACTCAGCGGTTGCTTTTTTCAATAACTTGAACTTCACATTTTTTTTTAAAAGGTGTAAATGGTATGGTAACCCCGCCTGCGCTAACGGGATACGCTGGCGGAGCACCAGTGAAGGGTGATCGATGAGAATGAAAACAGGCCAGTTAGAGCATCATGATGGATTCATCAGGAATTAACCATGGTAGTTTCCAGGGGGATACGCGAGGAGGTCGACCTGGTTGGGTATATTGCTAGCAATAGGATTCTTAGTCTCCACTACTAACAATCCCTTCCCCCCACCCCCGAACTTTACGTATTAAATTTTAATAAATTTGTGTGACTAAAAAATACTAAGCAGTGCCAGATCAAAGTGAAAATGTAATATAAAATAATATATAACTTGCTTAGTGTGATTGTATGACACTTTTTATTATGCAGGGTCTGGGATTTGTGGAATTTAGAGAGTCTCATTGCGGTGAGAGGACAGATGAAACGGATCCCGAGAAGGTTGTGAAAGAGATCGCCCTCAGGAAGGCGCAAGCTGTGTACGAGCGGCTGAGTAACCAGTCCGACGTCAAAACGATAGTCATCGGCGCGGACACCATCGTCACCATCGGTAATAGGATACTCACCAAACCGAAAGGAGAGGGCGAGCACCAAAAATATAATAGTGCATTCAATATGCTCAAAAGGTGATTCTTTGTTTACCAGTGTTGCCAGATTAGGTTTTTTTTTTTTTTGCAATTTTAGATAAAAAAAATTTATAGTGCATTCAATATGCTCAAAAGGTGATTTATTGTTTACCAGTGTTGCCAGATTAAGTTTTTTTTTTGCAATTTTAGATAAAACAAAATTTTTCTTTTTGCGTAATTTTGGAGAAATGTAATTTTTGGAGTAAGTTAAATAAGCTTGCAGATATTGGAGTGTTTTTGGAAATTTTAAATAGTTTTAGTACTTGTAAACTCTGTATGAGTGTATAAGATACGTAATTACAAAGACTAAAGGCGAATAACAGAATAAGAAAAAGATGGAAAACTAGAAACAGAAGAACTTACTTTTTTTCTTCTTCTTTTATTGTCGTTCATTTTGTGGCAATACGATACAACTTTTTTTTGTAACAAAAATCCCGAATATTATATCAATTTGCAAAAAAAGTAACATAACGAAAGTTTCTATAGGTGAAATAATTTAAAAAAATGGTACTATAAGTATTCAAATTTATCCGTTATAAACAAAAAAATCCAATATTTCCTCTTTATAATAGATTAGATTAGATTAAGAAGTTATGATAGAATAGAGACCCATTAGCGTATATCGATAGCTGACGCAGGGTTACCATTTCATTATTGTTCAAAAATACGTCATAAGGTACAAGCAATATATAATTTTATTGTTGTATCAAACTGTATTAACTGTCCCCTGCTGCACATAGCCTCCCCCATAAAGGAGGTTTGCCAGTAATTGCCACGCTTGGCAGGCGACTTGACAACCGCAGTTAGGTTTTAGTGATATTTCAAGAGGAATGCTCCCTCATGTCTCGACCATTAAGTTCCTTTACTTGCCCCTTACGCCACCCACGGGAAAGAAGTCGTGGCCCATTCTATGCCGGGACCACACAGCTATATACGAGTATATTAAATAAAAGGAATGTTGCGTTGGTTTGGTCATTTGGAGAGGATGGATGAAAGAAGAATTACGAAAGAGATTTATCGAGCAAGAATGAATGGAGATGTCGGTAGGGGCCGCCGTAGACGGACGTATGTCGACCAAATAGGCGACGTGCTGAAGAAGGGCCAAATTAAAAGTACCCGTAACCGATGAGCGTGTATGACAAGATTGATGAATGTGGAAGAAGCGAAAGAGGTTTGTTTGAATCGAAGCATTTGGCGTTCCATTGTTTCTGCCTACCCTAATGGGAGACAGGCGTGACAGATATGTATGTATGTATGTATTAAATAAAATGTTATAATACCTACTCCAACCTAATAATCCATTAGTCATTTATTAAAGAACAATGTGTATTGTTTTTGAAATAAGAGACAATCATACAATAAAGCATTAAATTAAATTGATTATTACAAGTATTGAATAACAATAATAAATATATTTTTTTTTTTTTTATACAACTTAGAACGGCAAACAAGCTGACGGCCCACCTGATGGAAAGTGGTAACCGTCGCCTATAGACATGAGCAGTACCGTGGACATAACAGAATATACTGTTTCGCCCATGATACCCCCCATGCGTTGCCATTCCTGAGGACTCAGGTGTTATTCCTCTGTACCCAGTAAATTCACGCCATATCCCACCCTTCAAACCGAAACACAGCCATGCAAATACAACTGCTTCACGGTTGAAACACGAGTGGGACAGAGGTACCCAAGCAATCGACTTTTGTACAAAGTCTCCCTCTGGTGTTTTTGCAATTTGCAATCAACAATGTCAACTTCATCCGTAATATATATGTACGTCAAATTTATTTTTAATTCCGGTATTTACGTTAATCACTAGCACAAGTAAAGTCATTAATGGAGTAATAGCATTTTCCCAATAAAAGGGATCGTAGTTTGATTTTAAAAGAATTGAAATGTCGTACAATCTTCAACTGGACAGGAAATGTATTACATAACACTACTGCCTGATGACGTGCACCGTGTTTGACAATGTTCAGACGAGGTATAAAGTTAGTACTAACATCCTTGTAATATCCTAGTAACCTTCCGACTTTTTCTATCTTGCTCTGTTTCAGTTTTCAGAAGAGACTTTACATAATTATTTTATTTCATATTATTTATTAGGCGCACATAACAGAAGTTTACAAATACAAACTTAAATTATAACATGCAAGTACATTAATGTATTGGTTAGGTAAATTTGCCACAACATGTGCACACAGCATGATCCAATAATAAATGCGACTGCAACAAAGCCATTCGGTTGCACTATTAGTAATTAATAAGGACAACTAGTATATAGAGACTTGAAATCGTTAAAATTGCGAGCTTTTAAAATATTCCCTACAAGAATCTCTTTGTGTAATGCGTACAATAGTTCTTATAGCCCTTTTTTGCAGGATAAACGCTCTGCTGACGTTGTAGTTCAAGCCGTTGCTCCACAGTCAGATACTGTATTGTAGTTTTATCAGAGAGAGACTTTGAACAAAAGTCGATTGCTTGGGTACCTCTGTCCCATTCGTGTTTCAATCGTAAAGCAGTTGTGTTTGCATGGCTGTGTTTCGGTTTGAAGAATGGGATATGGCGTGAATTTACAGGGTACAGAGGAATAACACCTGAGTCCTCAGGAATGGCAACGCATGGGAGGTATCATGGGCGAAACAGTATACTCTGTTATGTCTATGGTACTGCTCATGTCTATAGGCAACGGGTACTACTTTTCATCAGGTGGGCCGTCAGCTTGTGTGCCATTCTAAGTTGTATAAAAAAAAAGTTTTGATTCGATTCGCGCATGATATACCAGTTTCAATTGTTCAATGCTAATTTCTTCCTTTAGACTTCTGATAGCATAACAGGCTGTACTGTTGGTTGGTTTCAGTCTGTCAGGAAAGGAGAACGTAGTGGTCACAGGATTAGCCATCATATATCCTGACGGAGAAGAATTCTTCCACGTCGAAAAAACAAAAGTGTACTTTTCAGAATTGACTGATGAACAGATAAGTTGTTATGTGAAGACCAAGGAACCGATGTAAGTAGCGTCTGATGGCCACTCCACTTACGGCCGAAGCATTTACCTAGATACATCCACTGTACTTAATATCTATCTATCCATCTTCAAGTTAAATTCCTTACAGGGTAATCAGAAATCACCGGGAGGAAGGGATTGTTAGTAATGCGGACTACCAGTCTCATTGCTAGTAATATACCCTGTCAGGTCGACCGCCACGTGGTCTCCCCTGGAAACCATCGTGCTGAATTCCAGGTGTATTCGTCACTATGAGCTAACTAATCTGCCTTTTCGGGTGAAAAGGGATTGTTAGCAATGGAGTTTGACAGTCCCATTGCTAGCCCTATTAGGTCGACCTCCACGTTATTCCCCCTGGAAATCATAGTGAACAATTCTCGTTGAATTCGTCACGATGGGCTAACAGATCTGCTTCATCCTCACCTATCATCTCTCACTGGTGCCCCGCCGGTGTATACCGTTAGCGCGGGTAGGATTACCGTTCCATTATCACCCATTTAAAAAAAACCTGCCTTTTCGGGGGGGGGGAAGATTGTTAGTAATGGGGATCTGACAACCCCATTGCTAGCAATACACCCTATCAGGCCGACCTCCACGTGGTTCCCCCTGGAAACCATCGTGATTAATTCTAGTGGAATTCGTCACGATAGGTCAACGGACTTGCTTTCATCGTCACCTATCACTGGTGCCTCACCAGTATATACCGGTAGCGCAGATGAGATTACCATTTCATAATCATCCATTAAAAAAAACTGGAATTGACTATAGAGGAGAACGGTACTATGGGGTGGATGGGGCCTAACTATCGTCAAAGAACATGGACAGCATCATGTACATAATAATATGCTTATCTTCACGATGTTATGTCTTCATGGCCTATTTCACCGCCACCTTTCACCCTACATTCGTGTTTCAACCGTGAAGCAGTTGTGTTTGCATGGCTATGTTTCGGTTTGAAGGGTGGGATATGGCGTGAATTTACTGGGTACAGAGGAATAACACCTGAGTCCTCAGGAATGACAACGCATGGGGGGGTATCATGGGCTAAACAGTATACTCTGTTATGTCCATGGTACTGCTCATGTCCATAGGCGACGGTTACCACTTTCCAGATGGGCCGTCAGCTTGTGTGCTATTCTAAGTTGTATAAAAAAAAATTACAAACCGAAATATACCCCAAAATGTGATAGAAACACAAGTGGAATGACTTTTGTCATCTTTTCCCCTGATTTTTAATAGCTCTACATTTTTTTTTAATATGCATACTTTTTTGTGGTAGGGATAAAGCAGGAGCCTACGCAATACAAGGTCTGGCTGGAACCTTCATAAAATGTATCGAAGGTGACTACTTCAGTGTCCTGGGTGCGCCTGTCCACGCAATATGTCAAATTCTGTACGAATGGATCAATAAAAAAAATACTAAATAATAAATCGACATGCTTCTTATTTTTAGACTTCAGGCTTATACTTTGAAACTTGAATAAACATATAACATATTTTGTAAATATAAATGGTCTTTTTATTTTACTCTTACCTTGTAAGTTGACTGATTTAAAATGAATGCCTAAATAAACATACCCGATGTTCAGGGGAATTAATTAAAAAAAAAGCGAGGGATGCAGTTCACAATTTTTTATTAAAGATGTCCTCGAGTCTTCTTAGTATTTTTCTTTTTATTTTTCCTTCCCGATCCAATTGTATATGATATATATTACAATAGTAAACTTATTATAAACATAAACAATTACAAGAAAATATTACACTGAGAAAACAATGAGCAGCCTTATCTCTAAGAGCGATCTCTTCCAGGCAGCCTTTGGATGGAGAGTAGTAATTATAAACAGTTTGACTTGCATAAAACTGTCTATTTTTTAAATACATACAGAGAGACGTATACGTATGAAAATATGAATATATAAATGTATATTTTAAGTGACTAATACATACTTAAATAAAATCATATATACATATAAATATATAAATACATGTATATACATATGTAATTACACATATTACGAATATGACAATTTGCTCAGATAGAAGTCCTTAATTTTTGTTTATATATAGAATTGAAAAGATATATAGAATAGTATGTCATATTATAGCTTTATAACATTTATAATTTTTTTTTATACAACTTAGAATGCCAAACAAATTGACGGCCCACCTGATGGAAAGTGGTAACCGTCGCCTATAGACATGAGCAGTACCATGGACATAACAGAGTATACTGTTTCGCCCATGATACCCCCATGCGTTGCCATTCCTGAGGACTCAGGTGTTATTCCTCTGTACCCCGTAACTTCACGCCATATCCCACCCTTCAAACCGAAACACAGCCATGCAAACACAACCGCTTCACGGTAGAAACACGAATGGGACAGAGGTACCCAAGCAATCGACTTTTGTACAAAGTCTCCCTCTGGTAAAACATACTCAATAATCCCAATTCTCCATCGTAAATAAATAATAATTAAAATCGAGTCCCCTTACCACCTCCAGTCCTTCCTAAACGCTCTCAGGTTCAGTCCAAAATGTTCAAACTCCCCTTACGTAGGACATGCTTTATGGGAAACTCTCTCTCGTATTGAGCTGCCCAATTATGACAGAATAGACTCCTTTTCCGCATACAAGAGAGTCCTTCCATTACCTCTTTCAAGTAAAAATTTAAATTACATTTTCTTTCCTTTAATAATCGTAATCTTTAATATTTTTCGTTTTTCAGAAAAAGTTTCAAATGAATTTTCGTTTTGAATGAAGCCGGGGCGGGCCGTTAGTGCGTACTATAAACGAGGACTAGAAATATTCTCTACAGTTCTAACTATTCTCCCTTTGGAAACCATCATAGTCAGTCCCTGGTAAATCGGTTTGGTATAAATAAATTATAAGACCTAAAATATAACTACTCTATGTACAGTAGGATACATTTAAAATCTTCGCATGTAGGTACATAGCAAGTAGAGCTACGCATGACAATACCCAATATACGTATAGCATTATTCACAATATTATCAATGTTTATTTATTTAAACTTTAATGCACAGTAAAAATCTATTTACATTTGGCGGACTTAACACCGGACGGTGTTCTCTACCAGTCAACCATTGGGTACACAGAGAAATACATAGGCGGTGCATTTTTGAATAGAGAAAAAAAATATAAAGCAATAATTGATAAATTAAAACAATATAAACATACACATAACATATTAAATAAATAAATATATACATACAATAAATACAAAAAATATTACGATATAAAACAATTAAATAAAACAACTGCAATAGAAGAGCAAATAGTAATCTATGACTCAAACAGAGTAACCAGCAGGAGAAGCTTAAAGGGAAAGTGAATATCGAATATTAATTTAACTCATTTATTACTCACGTCCCTCATATGCCCTCAAATATATAACTGAATATCCAATGTAAACCCTATTTTAAACCAACTTAAACCTAATTCGTAATTGTTGCGTTTCCAGAACGTGATAAAAATGTCATTGATAATAGATAATAAAAAAAAAAATATTCAAGTAAATTATAAGCATTTATGAATCTGTCGCCCAGTCCAGCAAAGAATTGCAGCTGACAACAATGGGCAAAGAAGTCAGCTGTTGTTTTTTTTTTTCGATTAAAAGTTGGGTTAACAACAAAAAAAAATTGTGAATAGATAAAATGACAATCACAAACTTCATACTGATAAAAAAAAACTACTAAAGATTAGACTAAAATCAATAACATCAATAATTAATATTGAGATTAGATTCAAAACTACACCTGCAGATATATGACTCAATAACTGTCGAGTCTTTGCAAATCAAACTGGAGAGCTGCATCGTCTTGAATATTTTTTTATATGAGAATTCGTTAACTATGTAGCGTATATAATGTCAGTGTGTAGGCTACCAACCTCTTTCAAACCTACATTGTTACAGAAAAATAAATTGTGACGTTCTTGACAATCTTCTTGTCTTATCAACCAAGACATGAACAATCCTGTAACTAGAACTACTCGTTCTGGACGTCGTGTCCGATTTCCAGATTTCTATCGCCCTTAACCAGGTCTCATGGGGGGGAGTGATGTAGGCTACCAACCTCTTTCAAACCTACATAGTTACAGAAAAATAAATTGTGACGTTCTTGACAATCTTCTTGTCTTAGCAATTTTATCGAACTTTATTTTGTATCGCGACTAATTATATCTGGAATTATTTACTGTAAATATTATTAATTATACAATCTCGTACTAAATCTTTCTTTCTCTCACTCCTTCTGAATCTATATATAAATATCATCAAACCCACATCTATACCTCTACAAGTGTATTAGAAACACATTGAAATCTGTTACATGTATGTTATAAATAAATAAAAATCAAATGAAATCATATTTATTCGCTTGCTACATGGTACAACAAGAAGTTACATATACAAGTAGGCGCATAACATGCAGCACCCCGTAGGGGTATGCAAATGTTAAACTGTATTTAGTCTGTACATTATCATATAAAATTATGGTTTATATTTTAAGTAATTTTTAATACATTTTTATCTTATTTATAATACATACATTGTTTTGTCATTTAAATATTCAATAACTGCATAATAATATAATAAAAAGTTAATCAAGTTTTGTTGAAATGTTGCGGGTTGTATTGAGACCACGAGGTTTGTGGAAATTTATATTTTCAAGGGCTCGATTATAATTGACAAAATTAAGAAATGAAAATGATCTTTTACATTAAATACAAATATAGAAAATCAATACAAAACGGGTGGGGCAATACATTGACCTAGTACGTGCCTAAATTAACAATTATTAATTTTTTTTAGTAAACCAACAATTTTATTGCACTTCACACGTGAACATAGACATGACTCCACCATCATAGCATATTGACAATACAAACAAATTAAATACTCTCTAAATGATATTAAATATATACATATCTGTCATACATAGAGGTCTGTCTCCCATTAGGGTAGGCAGAAACAATGGAACGCCAAATGCTTCGATTCAAACAAAAGTCTTTTGTTTCCTCCATATTCATCAATCAAAACACACTCGCCGGTTACGGGTACTTTTATTTTGGCCCTTCTACAGCACATCGCCTATTTGGTCGACATACGTCGGTCTAGGACGGCCCCTCCCGACATCTCCATTCCTTCTTGTTTTTTTTTAATAACATATATAAATATTTAATTAATTAATCAATATTTTATTAGTACTACTCTATGGCATAGTTTCTCAATTGGAGGGTGGAGAACTGGGGTGGGGAGGAGTCGCGTTTATTAATAATAGAGGGGTTTACAGTCTGTTGATAATACCTTGAAATATTCGTAGCTAATTATTCGACTCAGCAATTGGTTCAAATTATTGTAATGATTTTCAAACCATTCGATTACTAATTTCATTAAATTTTTTTAGTCATCGTCACTGATTTTTAAGTTAGTAGTGTGATAAATAAACTATTAAGATATTGTTATAATTAAATTTAATATAGTGACGGGGTCGCAAAACTTGTTACTTTTTAACTTTTTTATGGGTCACGACATAAAAATGGTAAAGAAACAATGATCTAAGGCAGCCTTTCCCAAAGTGGACGATAACGCCCCTTTGTTGGCGCTGAAGGCCTAAGAGATCCAGAAAACAATGGAGACGTTATGTAGAGGTTTGGGGGTTGATTTGTTGATCTTGAAATAATACTGGTTTTAAGTAGATGAAAAAATGGGAGCGCTATAACATAATTTATTCTTAAAGTGGATAGTGGACAAAATAGGTTTGGGAACCCCTGACTAAGGTTTAGGTTTAAGGATTAGACGTTTAACACACTGTCTTATAGAGGGGCACTTGTTCGTTTGTTGTATTAAAATTTAACTATATTATGTGAAAACGGAATAAATGCTGACGAAGTATCAATTACATATAATAGGAAAGGTTTTTTTATATAACTGAGAATGGCAAACAAGGTGACTGCCCACCTGATGGAAAGTGGCAACCATCGTCTATAGACATGAACAATATCATGGATATAACAGAGCATATTATCTTTTATTTCTATATTATAATAAATGATAGACGAGAATGAAAAGTGAGGTTAGTTAGCCCATC
This sequence comes from Galleria mellonella, assembly GCF_026898425.1. NCBI lineage: Eukaryota > Metazoa > Arthropoda > Insecta > Lepidoptera > Pyralidae > Galleria > Galleria mellonella. The sequence goes on from NW_026442176.1 coordinate 5,670,464, forward strand.
GTGATAAATACCTGGAATTCAGCACGATAATTTCCAGGGGAGAACATAGAAGGCCGACTGGGACACTCCGAGTTTTGCGACACTAAAAAAAATTTTCTATAGGTAAATATATTTTATTACATCTTTTCAAAGTACTCTCAACCAGCCTCTATCAGCCAGTTTCATGCGTCTGAACCAGTTTTCGAAACACTTTTTCCAGTCCGCCGCAGACACCTCGTTTACAGCCTGCTCGAACGCTGAGAGCGCATCATCCAGCGACGAAAATTGTATCACTTTGAGGTGATTTTTTTATTTTTGGGAATAAAAAGAAGAAGTCACACGGTGCTAGGTCAGGATTGTAAGGAGGGTGACCCAAGAGTTTGACCGGTGTGCTGTCTAGGAAGTGCCTCGTTTTGATTGCGGTGTGGGCGGGTGCATTATCGTGGTGGAGCAGTAGCCCGCGGAGCCCTGTGTTTGGTCGCCTGTTGCTCCCAACAAAGAAAACTTCTGCCAAGCATTTGGTAGTATACCATTCGGCGTTAATGCTTCTTTGGTTTCGTAAAGGAATTGGCACCAAGTAGCCAGTCAAATTGAAAAAGCTCGCGATCAAAATCTTCCCCCCGCTTCTAGATCGCTTTACTTTGGTAGCCGTTGATTCGTTTTAAAACACCCAAACCGTCGACTGGCGCTTTGTTTTTGAATCGTATTGATAAATCCAGAATTCATCACCTATAACGATGTTGTAAACACGCTGAGACGAGACTGTATCAAATTTGTCTATCATATTATGGCACCATTCCACCCTTGCCTGCTTCTGAAGATCGGTGAGGTTGTGCGGCACCCAGCGTGATCTATAATAATAATTAATAAATAATATGTGGGATATCTGGAGCCTAAACTAAGTCGTAACTCTCCTCCACACCCGTAGATGCACGTGTAGAATCTCGTAAAGGCTTCCTGATCCAATCTGCAGTATATGCTGAATCTCTTGGTATGTAACTCGTCTATTGTCTTGGATCAAATTTTTCACTGCTAGCACGTTTTGTTCCGTAACAACCGTCAAAGGGCGATCACTTCTTTCTTCATCCCCAACGTTAGTCGACGGCGCTTAAATTCATTATACCAACGATACACGGTTGCCTTAGAAGGGCCTTCATCCATGAATGCCATTTGAAATCTATCGTACGATTCGTCCGGTTTCAGGCGAGACTTAAAATTGTAAAAAATAATAGCGCGTAAATGTTCTCGACGCAAATCCATATTTCAATGAGACACAGTAATTTTAATTAGCTCGCAAAAAAAGTGAAGGGAAGTTTTGAATTTAGAACATACCTATTTTTACTTACAAGTAATCATATTTTTAAATAAATTATAACTGGCCAGTCTCACATACCATACATAAAAACTTTTTCTCGCAATATTTTCTGAGTGACCTGGTATTATTAGCAATAGGACTGCTAGTCCACGTTACTAAGATTTTTGCCCTTCCCGAGCATACTGTGTCTCCCATGATACCCATAAAGTTGAATAAAATCAAACCTACATGTGGTTTACAGGATGGTCCGTAATAGGTCAATGGACTTGAAAAAAATCCTCGATTATATTTATATTATTAGTAATAGATAATTATAAAATTAAAACAAAAAAGGACCGATCCTTTTTTGTGCAACATCAATGATGCTATATGACTGCTAACTTCATCCGTCTGACAAAGTCACAACAATATATAAGTTGCACAATGACAACAATAAACCAAATGTGCAATGTTCATCGATGCTCCCAATTGATATGCAAGTCATAATCGTGGAAAGGTCTATACGATATTGGAATTCAAAATTGTTAATTACTGAAATGCATGACTACTTTCAAAACCCAATATTGGCATTTAGTCATCATCTAGCGAGCATTTTTGATCGATCGATTCTGTTGGGTGAATGGATCCAGATAAAAATCATTATAAACTAGATTTTATTCCATAAAAAATAGGACATCGTCTTCAGTCGTGGCAAATACTATTGCTTGTATTTAAAAAATAAATTCTTTAAATTTTTTAACTATTTAAAAAAAAATTCAAATCGGTTTCTAAATTAATTAGCGATAAGGTCGCCCATTGTTTTCTCATTGTGATTATTTCTTGTAATTGTTTATATTTATAATAAGTTTACTATTGTAATCTTTTGGAGGAAACAATAAAGAGTATCTATCTATCTATCTATAAATTACAAACTTCTGGCGTAACAAACATAAAAAATACAACCGAATTGATATGCTTCTCCTTTTGTCGAAATCATTTGAAAAAATGCAACGCTCCTCCCATATTAAGAGCTAAACACGACGTATTAATAAGAGACGCCCGCCATTTTTGTTTATAGATCTAAATTTAAATATTTGGGAAAATCATTCTGTTGCACTGATACATACCGATACATGTTCATACCGAAACTTACCGAAGTGTGGCAACATCGGAATTATATCTCAATTTTCAAGTGGTCAGGTTGATCATTACGCTGTTTCCTCTGGAAATCATCCCCGTCAATAATTGTTAACTTGGTCAGAATGGGCAAACTGAATTGCCTTATCTTCACCTATCATCTCTTACTGGTGCCCTTCAATGTATACCGACAGCCAGGGCAAACAATCATTCTGGTACAGGCAGACCCACTATTTTATTTTCACCTATTTAAATCAAGTCCCTAAGCTCGCTCCCTCTCAAATACGCGACAGCGCCTAAATAATGAAATAGTCGTCGCCGATATCAGAGAAAGATAAAGAATACAATATTTACAAAGTATAGAGGATAACAAGCCAGTCTCAGTTGACTTAATTTTGATTGAAATCAAGAATTATTTGAAATTTAAAATCGACTGTCAAAATATATAGTTTCAATATCTGATATTCAAGTTAAATAGCCAGTACCGAATCAATATAGCAGAAGCGATATTATCCAAACCTAATAGTCACAGCTTTTATTCAAATTCTACAACATGAGATGTTAAAATGCGCGCTTCTCGTGCTAACCCTAACTACATACGAACATCTTAGACGCATGTATTGAGGTAGGAAAGCGATTGTTAGTATTGGAGACCAACTGACTCATTGCCAGCAATACACCGTATCAGGTCAATCTCCATATGGTTCCCCACTGGAAACCATTGTGGTTAATTCTAGCGGAATTTGTCATGATGTGCTAATTGACCTACTTTCATCGTCACCTATCATCCCTCACTAGTGTACCGCCATCGTATACCGATAGCACAGGCAGGGATACTATTCTATTATCACCCATTAAAAAAAAAGTATTAATTTTAAAATTTCATAATTTCGATTAGATTTAGAAATAAATTTTGACATATGGCACCTCATAATCGGCTATATTGTTTCTTTAATCTCTGAAAAGTGTTCGAGGAAAGTAATACTACATTTTACGCAATTACATATATTACTTAACAAGAATAAGGAATCTTTGATTCCTGTGCATTTTTTTACAATTGGTGATTTTTTTTTTTTTTTAGTACGTTTGTTCCGTTTGGAACAGGCTAAGGTCGGAGACCATGCTGCCTAGTCTTCAAAAAGATAATTTGTCTGGAATCAATTGGTGATTATAAATTTTTATGACAGGCACATTTTTTTTTAGTACGTTTGTTCCGTTGTGGAACAGGCTAAGGTCGGAGACCATGCTGCCTATGACAGGCACAATATGTAATGTCAATCTTTATAATTGACATATTTTCACAGACATAATTATAATTATTATATCTGTGCATGTTTCTATACAAATGGTAGAAATTACATAACCACAGACCAACCACAGATATTATATGTCTGTGAGCATTACCTAAAAAGCAATTAGCACACAACGTTGGTATCAAAAATAAAAAATACTAAACGCCATTTGCTATTAATCTGTAATTTTGCAATTATTTTGAGATTTTTACACTTTGCTGGTAATGCCTCTACAGAACAATTTAGGAACTAAAATTACTGATTTATTTGTTTTTTAAAATATTAATATTTGAAGGTTCATAAAGCGCATACTTCTTACGACATTAATCAATTCTTCAACTATCTCAAATAGTCATATTCCTTCCCTATAGGTATTTAGAAATTTCATAATTTTATAATTTCCCTTCAAATATCCCATGTCGTTTCATTTGTTAGTGACAGATTAGTTGCCACAATGGGCAACACTAGCCCCTTGCCAAATTAAAAAGAAAAATAAAATGTGTTTTGTCTATGACTACTGAGTCAAGTGAAATGCTCTTTTTAATGTTGAGTTGTATTAATTTTAAAATATTCTCTTTAATTACCATCAAATAAGGTAATGGAAACATAATTGTATAAAATGCAGTCCATTGTGGCTTATGTGCGAAGCCTTCTTGGTTGGTCTGACGAAAATCCTACTAATAGCACAAACTTGAAACGAGACAGGTATGACATGTTTACAGTTTACAACATTACAATTAGTTATGGCGGCAAAGTCGCTGAAAAATCTTGCTTGTTTCCCTCGAAATTTATGTAAAAATTATGTTCAGAATACCATTAAAAGTAGCATCTAGGTTCTGGAAGTAAGTGATGTTTGAATTACATATAAAATGCATCAAACGTAACTGCAACGTGTTTCCGATTATTTTTCAGGGCAGAAGATGACTTTTCGTCTGATGATGATACACCGGCACTCAAGAAACTCAGACAGATGAGGAAAACTAGCTTCCCTGATATAATGGCTGATAACGGTACTATAGATTGTGTCCTTAATACTTTAAAGAATTAAGTGTCTAACTCTCATAGTAGTGTTTATAACATGGATATCTGATGTTTTTTTTTATTTAATAGCATTTAATATCTATATCCACTAGGGTGTAAGGGAATCTAAATAATGTATTTAGAAATCTTGGATGCTTTGTTTTGTTTATAATATAATACATAATAAGAAGTATGGCATAAAGATAGATTGATTATAGAGTCAGTGCTAGGACACTGTATAGTTCTGATTTAGGTAAGTTTATTACTTGAAGCAAATTCAACTAAGAAAAATAGACAAGAGTCTCACATGTTTATGTTTGTTTGATTATTTTAAAATAAATAATTTATTGAACTATCTAATTATGAAAACATAGGTGCAAAAGGGTAGTCTGTATCTTGATGAAATTGTATGAGTATCACAAATCAGAACATCTAGAATGAGTGAAGTCTGTATTTAATATATTAATTTAAACATCTTTTAAATTTTCATATTATAGTTGTACTGCTGGATCAAACCCAGCTTTGTTATCTGTTAAAAAGAATCTGCAAAAAACTTGGCCACAACTTTTTCTAATAAATTTATGTATAAAATATTTTTCTATTTATATGTATATATAAATAAAATGTATGTATCATAGTTAATGTTAGCTTATGGTAAATTATTTTATTTACTAATAATATAGATGTGAGAATGAGTTTGTTTATTTGCTGCTATTTATTTGCAATCACTTGCCACAAAATTTGGCACATACATTATTTGACGACTATATGCTACATTTTTATCTTGAGCTCATTATTGTCATTATATTCAATAAAGAAGAATGATTTTCTTATTATTAATAAGCCATATCTGTGTATCTATGTATAATAGTCATGTAAGTCTCGGCATAAAAAAGCCACCCCTTTCTTTTCCATGGGTTTCATAAGAGGTGACTAAGGGTGCTTATGGTAGATGGGTGGACAGACATGACCCTCTTAAAACATCACCAAAAGCAAACTGCAATTGCCAACTCGCCTATTAAGCATGGAAACAACTAGCAAAACATCATTTATTAGGTTCAGCATTTTAGAAAACCATACCACAGGCTTTTAACATCATATTTGAATAAAGTATGACAATATTTTACATTTTCTTTATATGTAGATATCATTACACCTAAATATAAATAAAAAATAAGAACAAAACATAAAAATTGCTAAACCAACATGGCAAATTTTCTTTTTCTAATATTTATTGAAGTTTGAGGAAAGTTCTTATGAAGAGAAAAATCATAAAAGTGCCTTCTTTGATTTTGAATTTGATTCATGAAGCATCATTTCTATAAACTTATACTCTTAACCTAATATTTTAATTTGTTAATTTTGTAAAATTACTGTTTTATAGGCCATCATAAAATACCTTTACAATCATTTTGGCTTAAACCTATTAGAAGTATACTTTATATAGGTCCTAGGAATAAAGATTTTACTGTGATATCAAATTGAAGATATATGTTTAAAGAAATCATGTCCCACAGTCAAATTAAAATAATTTTAGAAATAAGTTTCCCCACCTAAGAATCTACCTATCTTGAGTTTTGATTCGGTGACTGACACAGTATAAATATAGGAAATGATTTCTCAAATGCAAAACCATTGTCTGTTGAGTCAGCTAAACAAGTATTTGTGGGATATCCATCACTTACAATAAACAATTACATTATAATCTCAACCATTACCAGTCCACTGTTAAACATAGGCCTCTTCTAAAAACGGTCATAAAAAATGGTCCTGAGCCACCTACAAAAATTACACAAATTACCTTACACTTTTTTAATAACAATACTTTTCATTCTGCTTCAGATTTTTGGGACCATGAAAAGTCAAAAGTACGCTATGTCCCTATACAAATAGAAAGGGGCCATCCTAGCACCTCGACACCCAATCGGGTGTTAGAGAAGCCAAGTAAGGTCCGTACTGTGCCAATAAAATTAGTCGGCGTGAAGGAGAACGGAGCACCAACCTCGTATAGAAAGGTGTCTGTTAACAGGCCCGTCATACATGCTGTTGTTGATGATGAAGATGACTGTGATGATCAAGAGGTAAGTGTTTCAACATTTTATAGTAAATCCAGTTGTATATAAACTCATAGATTTTCCATGACATTAGTCATTCCTTTTTTTTATAGAATAAGAGGAGCAATTCACCAGAGGGAGACTTTGTACAAAAGTCGATTGCTTGGGTACCTCTGTCCCATTCGTGTTTCAACCGTGAAGCATCTGTGTTTGCATGGCTGTGTTTCGGTTTGAAGGGTGGGATATGGCGTGAATTTACTGGGTACAGAGGAATGACACCTGAGTCCTCAGGAATGGCAATGCATGGGGGGTATCATGGGCGAAACAGTATACTCTGTTATGTCCATGGTACGGCTCATGTCTATAGGCGACGGTTACCACTTTCCATCAGGTGGACCGTCAGCTTGTTTGCCATTCTAAGTTGTATAAAAAAAAAAAGCAATTTTGATTTTGTAATTTTTTCTAACGCCTAAAGAACAATAGATTTTATGAAATTATGAAAGAAACCCGCCAATAGAACTTACATGAAAATGTAAACAAATATGTTCTAAATATATAATATTACCGAAATAAAACGTGCTGTGTAGCTTGAATTAGTTTATGTCATGTTAACGCATATTCTACTTACATCAATACTAGTCTTTAATCAAATATAATTGTTTATAAGCTGTTTTAAATCATTATTTTTTTTTAATGCAAGATTCGGAAAATTGTTATCTGTTGAGAAGAACCCCACAAGACACTCAACAGCTACTCTTAAGTCTCTATCAGTATATTTATTTAAATATACATTCTTTATTGCACTTGTAAATTACTTTGTTAATGCATTTATAAATACTGTGAGCAAGGATGGACTTTTTTTGGAAAGAGATCTCTTCCAGTCCACCCAATGCAGTTAAAAAGCATGTTGTTAGCGGATAGCTAAATTGCTACAGCTATTAATATTTAGAGTACATAAACAAATATACAGTTAAATAAAATATTTATTTAAATGTATAGTACATATAAAATTACATGGACATTATAAAGCTCGTGCATTATTTATCGATTGAGATATAGATTCATTAATTAAATGTTTTGATTAATTACTTATTTCATTTAAAGATGTTTCTGTAATAATTTCAACACAACTGTAACATCTTTTCATTAAATTAAAAGACTGTGTGTTCGCCATATTCAAGAGGCTGCCAATGTAAAAGATCAATGAAATAAAAAATGTTGCGAAGACATTATGGCTTAAGTCTGGAGCCATTTGACTTTCGACTTGCTGTCGTATTTATATAACTGCTACAACAGTAGCAGCTATATCACTATTACTACATAATATAAAACAAAGTCTCTTCTCATCTGTCTTTCCCTATATATGCTTAGATCTTTAAAACTACGCAACGGATTTTGATGCGGTTTTTTTAATAGATAGAGTAATTCAAGAGGAAGGTTTATATATATAGTACATGCATAATATATTAGAGAAACATTGATTATTTTAGAGATTTCTAATGTGATGTGATGTGATGTGCACCCGTCAGAAGCCGGGGCGGGTCACTAGTAAAATATAATATATGATATGGGAATTGACATTTGCTATTCGAAATAGTGCTCATGTTGATCATTTGTGTACTCACAAACTTTTTGACTGTGAAGATAGCTGCGAATGTTGAATCTCTTCTAGTTGCTATTAAAGTCACTAATTAAATAATTAACTGTAATAATATAAAAAAAAATATTTATAATTGTTGTAGGTGACATGGGTAGATAGTAAATCAGGGAAACCAAAAGTGTACATAGACTTGGATGAGGAGGAATCCGATCACAATCAACGCGACGACGATGTTATATTCGTGAAAAAAGTGACGTCTCCACCACCCGTAAAGCCCTACAAATACTTCATCGCGAACAGTGGACACGAACCAGACTCTGCGGCACACGAGCCAGTATATTACAAACTAAGTCGAAACCTAAATGACAGAAATGCAAACATATCGCCAAGAGCCCACAGCAAGTTTAAGGCGCCAGCGGGAATATCTAAACCATACAGAAAGGCACCAACACCGGTGCCAAAATGGATGCAAACATGCAAGTCATCGAATCTCCCAAACTTAAGAAACAGATATTTAAATATTAACGGCAATACGAGATCAACACTGTCGGAAGTATTCAATTTAGATGAAAAGAGAAACTACCAAGAGCTAATCAGGCGAGTAGCAGGTACGAAGAAGCCGATGACTTTTGGGAAACCCGTCGACATAATCAGTATAGCGGAAGATGCCGCGTCGTTCCGTTTGACGCAAAAATCGCAGAAGAAAGCGTTGGACGAGATAAAATTAGTGGAGAAAGGTCTGAGTGCGGAGAAAGAGAATGAGGTAACGAAAGAATATGATCCCATTACTGTAGCGTCAATAAACTCCTCGGACTCCGAGGTAGAAATTGTTCCTTCTGAATCGTCAACGTCTTCTCTTAGAATAGATCCTATCAATTCCCTTAGAGAGTCCTTCAAAGACCGAGCTGTGATATCGAGTGATTGGCTCTCTAAATTAGATAGTAAATACAAAAAGAAAAAACAGCAAACCCAGGAGAAATTGATAGACGCGCGACGCGAATCCGATATTATAGCAAAAGTAAATAATGAACAAAAAATAGCACATTTAGAGAACAAGTTAAAGTATGAATTAAGTATACCGGAAAGTCTTTTCGAGGAGCCTCAGCCTACTGTGGAGCTCCCGGCGCTCACGCCTGAACAAGAGAAATTAGTTAATAGAGCACTGGGGCCAGGCCCGCCCGGCCAAGTTCTTGTAGAGAAATTCAATTTAAGAATACATAGGTAAGTAATAAGCGTTGTTTATTATAATTAATTTTGCATTTCTTGCTGTCACGATCGCCAGACCAGTGGGGTTTACTCTTGAAATAAATTCCAATAGATCGATATTGGGGGGAAAGGGATTGTTAGTAATGGAGACTAAGAATCCCATTGCTAGCAATATAATAATAACCCAACCAGGTCGACCTCGCGGTTCCCCCTGGAAACTATTATGGTTAATTCCTGATGAATTCATCATCATGGGCTAACTGGCCTGTTTTCATTCTCATCTATCACCCTACACTGGTGCTCCGCCAGCGTATCCCGTTAGCGCAGGCGGGGTTACCATTCCATTTTCATCCATAAAAAAAATAAATAGATCCATATTAAAATTGAGACGTATTGCACTCTCAAATTGCAATACTAGCGACGTAATGGTTCCATACCGTTCTGATAGACGGATATTAGTGTAAATTGTCAATGCGAACCAATTTTAATTCTCACCTAATTCATAATTGTTGTTTCATGGGTGCAGTATAAATTTGTCATTGGCAATAGATTGGATCGATGTTGATATTGGATACAAGAGTAGACCTGCTGGTCTTGTCTTGAGTGAAAGACTATTTTTAGATTGTTATTTTAAATATTTAATTTTTTTTAAGTGTTTCAACCGTGAAGCAGTTGTATTTGCATGGCTGTATTTCGGTTTGAAGGGTGGGATATGGCGTGAATTTACAGGGTACAGAGGAATAACACCTGAGTCCTCAGGAATGGCAACGCATGGGGGGGTATCATGGGTGAAAGAGTATACTCTGTTATGTCCATGGTACTGCTCATGTCTAAAGTAGACGGTTACCACTTTCCATCAGGTGGACTGTCAGGTTGTTTGCCATTCTAAGTTGTATAAAAAAAGAATTGAGTTAGTATATATAATATTTATTTACAGGCGAGATCTCCAGACTCTGTCGGGTCTCAACTGGCTCAACGATGAAGTGATCAATTTCTACATGAATTTATTGATGCAGCGGAGTGAGGATCGCAAGGATCTACCAAAGGTGTACGCAACAAACACATTCTTTTATCCGAAACTTATGCAAAGTGGACAAGCAGGCCTACGGCGATGGACAAGGAAGGTAAGAAATCAGATATTTACAATATAATTCAAAAGCACTTCTTGACTACTGTTTTTTTCTTACCGCCTATAGAAATTTCGCTGTGACACTGTACTTGTCTAATTTTTTTTATTGTGCTTAGACCAGCAAACAAGCTAACTGACTACCTGATGGAAAGCGGTAACTGTCGCTTATAAACATGGACAACACCATGTACTCTTGGTTTACTTGCTCATTATTAATAAAACTTAAAAAACTCCTACATAACTTCTAAATAACTACTCAGTGATATTTTGAGCCAGTATCCGCAATTGGATGTATTTGCCTCCAACTTGCTGGAGTTTCGTCGAGTGACCACAGAGTATTTGTGTTCAGACGTTTTTTGTTTGAGTTAAATCTTTTTATATTATTTTTTATTTAATATTTTTGTGTAATATTCCTTTTTATATGTTATTGTACTCATGCTTTCCTAGGTGAGCGTATTGGAAGTCTGTAAGGCTCACCCAGTAGATGTAATAAATAAATAAATAACTGCAACTGTATATACTAATATAAATACCAATAGAGTTACTGGACATATTTACAAAAATATAAGAACAAATAAAAATAATATATACATTAATACAACTCTTTCTCTCACTTCAAATATACACACATTAACCTTTTAATTCTGCATATACAAGTATATAGTACTAATTCTTGTATGTTGGAAGAATCTGCCTTACAAGTCACAGATTACTCTAACTTGTAAGCCAGGGCAAAAATTTGCAACAGTGCAACCCTTGTTCTTTTTTGTAAATAAAGGTTTTACTTGCTTACTCTGTGATACCCCTCCGGCATATCCATTATAATGATGTTTATACTTCCATATCTTGTTATCTGATATAGTATACAAAAATTGCATATTATTGTTTTTACTTTTCAGGTGGACATATTTGCACATGATTTGATGGTCGTGCCAGTTCACTTAGGAGTCCATTGGTGCCTCAGCCTGGTCGACTTCCAAAACAAGAAGATCTCATACCTGGACAGCATGGGCAGCTCCAATCAGGCGTGCCTCGACGCGCTCATGCAGTATTTGCGCGACGAACACCAGGATAAGAAAGGACAACCGTTTGATGATAAGGGATGGAAAGCGGAGTGTCTAAAGGCAAGTTTTTTTTAATATTAACACCAATCTAGTGGATCACCCATTGTCGCCATATCAACTCCCATCTGCAACATCAGGGGCATCAAGACATTTTTAAATATTACACCTGTATTTTTCTGTCATAACCCACACTTCAAATCACAACACAGCCAGCAAATCTCCCATTGCTGTACTCAAGTTGAGTAATGAGTAAGTTGGATTATGTCTGTTATATCCATGGTACTGTTCATGTCTACAGGCGACGGTTACCACTTTCCTTCAGGTGAGCTGTTGGCTAATCTTCTAATATGTATTAATATAATATCACTCCTGCAGAATATACCGCAGCAGATGAACGGCAGCGACTGCGGCATGTTCGCGTGCACGTTCGCCGAGTTCGCGGCGCGCGGCGCCCCGTACACGTTCACGCAGGCGCACATGCCCTACCTGCGCCGCAAGGCCGCGCTCGAGATACTCGGCGCCCGCCTGCTGCTCTAGGCTGCCGTGTCCGCATCGCGCACGGTAAGCGCCGGACACAAATAATGCAATCACACTACATGGTCGACAGAGGGCGCTAGTGAAACTATGATCCATATACGAAAATAAATTTGTCACATTCATATTAGACCTCTAAGTTGGTTGAAAATTCCTCTTTTTTTCCAAAATCACTTCTAAAAGAAGGAAAATCTCATATTTTTTTTTCCTTTTGTTATGTTGCCAGTTTTGAACAAACTTCATAAAGTGTACTTCAGTATTGGTCCCGTATAATTTTTTGTCGATAGAGAAGGGAGAAGGTTTAGTAAGGGAGAAGTAATTAACTAATAAAAAATTTGATTACTATTACAAAACTAAGTTTTTAAAGATCTGCTCTTTGAAATTTGTTACAGGTATTAAATGGATGCAGGTAGCTCAGGATCTATCCTTGTAGCAGTCTCAGAGGGAAGCCATCTTCAATAGTGGATAGTGAATTACTTAAAATAATAAGAGTTGATGCTAAATTACTATGAACTCTCATTACCTGCTTCAGTGTAGGTTTTTTTTAATGTTAAGGAGGCAAATGAAAAAAATTAATCCTCTTTAAAATCTGTACATAGCGTGTATGCAATTTCAAACATTTTTAATATTGCAATACGCAGATATCGAGCTATTTAAAAAGTCATCAAAATGCCCTTGCTTATAAAATCGATCGCTAATCTAATGTCCTAGTAAATTTTAGTGTTGTATGGATTTGATGTTAATGTCAGATTTGACATTAAATGTCGATTTTGACATTGATCACCGGTGACGTGACGTTTTTATAAGTAGGGGGTAATTTTATACTTATTAATAATGGGGTTTATTCTGAAATGCTATTTCCCTAAACTTGAATCTAAAATTAAAATTTCAAATTGATGTCACAGCAAAATCTTTATGCTAAGGTCCAATGAACTAAATTTGTAATACATTTATGTCAAAATTATTATAAATGTTGTTTGTAATGGTCCATAAAATAAAAATTTCGTGAAACTATCAAATTAAAATATGTATTAGACCATAGATAGAGATACGTTTAGACTCTAAACTTTAGAGAAATGACGCCTCAGAGTCGACCCCAATATAAACGTATGTTAAATTGTGATGTTTCAAATTCAGTGTAACGAAATGCAAATTTAGAATACGAAACACTAAATGTAATTGTATATACTTAATGAAAATTAATTAAATTCTTCCAGTGTAAGAATGTAGTACTAGAGAGAATACATGGATATGACTGTTTTCAGGTTGAACGCGAGTTTGGAAAATTATTTATAAAAGGAATTCGTTTCAATTGTTTTTAAATTTATAGTGGATATATGATATTAGTTAGTGTTGTATAGCAAATTTGAGAGGGAATGATGCAGCATGTGGATAAATGAATTTAATACTAAACAATGTTCGTTTCTAACCATAAACAACTATTTTTTTTTTACCACTGCGATGGCAAACATGCATTTGTAAACATTTTAAACGTTGCATTTCGTTAAACTGATTCAAGGTATTTGTCAATAGTGCGTTCAGTGACTTATGTCGCCAAACATTATTTGTCTATTATTTACTACTGTTATGTTACTTGCACGCTGGAAATTTTGTTCACTATCGACGGTATATTAAACACTTTTTTTTTTATATATACAGCGGAGATGATTCTGAAGCACCATTCTCCCTCTCGAGAATTAAAATTTCAACTTGATATTACAGCGAAACGATTATTCTAAGGACCAATATTAATTTTTAATACATTAGCGTCAGAACCGCTTTCCATTTAATTCTCTATGGTCCCGTAGTATAACAGTTTCGTTAAAGTATCAAATTAAAATTTTAAATTTAGAAAACAGTTTGGGGAATGTTACCGCAGAGTCGACCCCAATGTCTATGGTTGGCGGTTATCTCGCCCGTTATGTTTTTGAATGTGTATAATTGTATTGTACAAAGAGCGTAACCCTGTCATTCCCAGCAGAGCTATTATTTATGCACTCCTATCATTACTACAGTTTAAAAAAAATATTTAAAAAACAATCAATCGGCTTTGTATAGGTTATCAGTCGCCCTGTTTTTACTAAATAAATATATTTTGGACTTTCCATAGCCAATGTCGTGGAATTTCTTGAATCGCATTAGTCCTTAAGTACTGTGTATTATATAATGTCAGTAAGTTACACTAACTTATAAAAATAAATGATTCCTTTGTTTGAATTTGTAAAGGCGTCGTGGAGTTTTCTAAGTGAGATAACGGAGTCGATAATAAAAGATATAAGACAGAACAGACGTTTTATTTTATATTATATATATATATATGATAACAAGGTATAAAAATGTAAATAGAAACTGTATTATTACTATAAAAAATACCTGTGATTGTCTGAGCATTTTGTGTTCCATTGTTTGTTCATACCCTAATGGTAAACAAGCGTGACAGATATGTATGTATGTAAAAGTTGTGATATACTGTCATGCTTAAATGCAATCTAAATAGTGGGTTTTTTTTTTTATATACTTTTTACCCACTTTACACATATCACATTGCAATGAATATTATATAACCGGCCGAATTTAATAGACCTTTTTTATACTACTTAGAATGGCAAACAAGCTGTACGGTACAGCACGAAACAAATATTAGACATTTCAATCGGGAGTACAAGCGGCCATGTACACAAACTAGCGTACTCCACTGCGCTCCACATACACGAAGCGGCGTCCCTCAGGACCTTCATTGCAAACAAAATGACAAAACAAACGTAGGTAACAAAGAAGCACAGGATCAGCCTGATAATAAGCGGTTACCATAACGCCAAACTATATTATGTATTTATTTATTTAAGTCTTAATTACACCATAAATAAAAATATACAATGACAAGTGAATAATTCAAGTGAAATACAGTAACATAAATACAGATTGAAATATACACATAAAGGTACAAAAGGCGGTCTTATCGCTAGGGCAATCTCTTACAGACAACCTTTGGTTATAGGAGAACAGATAGAAGTGGGCAGGTGGCGCAAGAGTGAATTAATAATGTTTCGTGCATAAAATACAAAAACCTGTAATGCACAAAAATATCAAATACATATAATTTATTAAATTACTTACTATATATATATATATATATATATATATATATATAACATACATACAAAATACATAAACATACACATATAAATACATACATAGCACACACAAGGAAATATGACAAATCTAGTCCAAAAATTACAAAGGAATGGAAAAGAGTAACTACAGTGAAAGAAAATGTGATTTGTCATGTGTTGTCAACCAGAACATCTTGAATCATAAGTCACATACGAGGTTTGTCCGGAAAGTACGTATAAAAGTTTTTTAAAAATTTTATTTTACAATTATTCAGGTAAATCAATTTTATCCCCTTCAAAGTACTCCCCCTGTGACATAATGCACTTGTGCCAACGCCGTTTCCACTGTGAGAAGGCTCCTTGAAAGTCCTCTGGTTGTAGGTTTCTCAGCTGCCCCGTCGTAGCTTTTTTTATCTCATTTATGTCCCCCAAATGCCGCCCCCGAAGTACCAATTTGGTTTTTGGGAACAAGAAGAAGTCACACGGGGCCAAATCCGGCGAATAGGGGGGTGTTCGGTCACCGTAATGGAATTTTTACTCAAAAACTCACGGAACGATCTTGGCGCAAATTTTTTTCATTTGAAGTTCGTTTCTTAGAATTTCGTGGACCACGGTTTTGCCCAAATTAAGCTCTTCAGCCACCTGTCTGACCGTTAAACGACGGTCCCCATTAACACAAGTTCGAATTCTTTCCACGTTTTCGTCGGAATGTGAAGTGGAAGGACGTCCTGAACGTGGGTCATCTTGAACGCTTTCTCGGCCCTCTCTGAATCTTTTTAGCCACTTGTGGACGGTTGGTTCCTTCACAGCATCATCCCCATAAACTGTTCTGAGATCGGCAAAAATTTCACGGCCATTCTTGCCGAGTTTCGAGAGAAACTTGATTACGACGCGCTGCTCTTCAACGGAAGCGGGCTCCATGCCGACGGGGTTTCGTTAAGAGGTAACTTCACAGATGGCGTGACAAGCCAGTTCGCACCGCACGGCGGTCAGACCAGAACTGAAGCATTGTTAGGGACATAAGGAAGGGGTCCTGCGCTTACCTGGCCTCCCCACTCCTCTTTCTCGCATTCCAGAACACTTTTATACGAACTTTCCGGACAGACCTCGTATAAGTAAGTACCCAATAATTTCAACACACTAGGTAATTCTCAAGAAATTCCCACAAAAACGAGAACTTTAAAAATAAAACCAAACGAGTATAGATTTTCTTTCGACCGAGAAATTAACTGAATCCAACTCAGCTGGGCAACGTCTGGAAAACTACGCCACGTCTTCTCATCCAAAATGTCTCGAAGTTTGAAGACGAAGATGTGTAAACTAGTGCGTATCGCCAGTGATGATCTATAAAACTGAAACTTGGTCCTACACGGTTACCCGTATGCAAAAGCTTCAAATTATTCAGCGAGCTATAGAAGGAGCCTTGCTCAGACTTACTTTGTGTGACAGAAACCAAAATGAGGATGTCCACAATAGAACTAAAGTGACCGACATAGCCTTATTTAATTTTTTTATGCATCTGAAAATGGCAAACATTCTAACGGCCCACCTGATGGAAAGTAGTAACCATCGCCTATAGACATGAGCAGTACCATGGACGTAACAGAGTATACTGTTTCACCCATAATACCCGCCATGCGTTGCAATTCATGAGGATTTGGTGTTCTTCCTCTGTAAGCGTGGGGGGAAAGGGATTGTTAGTAATAGAGACTAAGAATCCCATTGCTAGCAATATACCCAACCAGGTCGACCTCCTCGCGGTTCCCCCTGGAAACTATCATGGTTACTTCAAGATGAATTCATCATGATGGGCTAACTGGCCTGTTTTCATTCTCATCTATCACCCTTCACTGGTGCTCCGCCAGCGTATCCCGTTACCATTCCATTTTCACACATAAAAAAAAAAAAACTCATAGGTTTAATTTAGTCGATTGTAAGTATTAACGATGTCACATGCATTAGTTGTGTTGTTTTTATTTGTAAAAACTTGTACTTGGCTTTTAGTCTTTTTTTATTATGAAATTATGCTGTTGGTTTTCCTTTAATAAAAAAAAAAAAAAATATTTGTTTATTACTTCTTTACTACTTAAACGCTCATCCAAGTATCATGAAATATTGGTATCTATGTACTATTTGGGAAAAAGAAGGACATAGATTACTGTTTATCTCGAACATAATGAAATGAACATATCCCGCTAACACGGACGGACTTACGAGTAAAAGCTTATTCTGTTTATATAAAAGATAAAAGTAGTTGTACATTGTCCAAGTCCTTAGGTAGGTCACCAATTGCCATTTGTGCAAACACCGTCAAGCTCCAGTTCAACCGAGTTTTTTTTTAATGGGTGAAAATGGATTAGTAACCCCGTCCGCGCTATTGGACACCGACGAGGCACCAGTGGAAGATGATAGGTGAGAATGAATGCAGGTTAGTTGGTCCACCATGATGAATTCGACAAGAATTAAACATGATGGTTTCTAAGGGGAACCGCGTGGAGGTCAACCTGAGAGGGTATATTGCCAGTAATAGGGCTATTAGACCCCATTACTAACAATCTCTTTCCCCCAAGTTCAACCGAGTTGAACCATTGCAGCCGGCCACGAAGACTGCACGGAGGTACAAACTACTATATAGTACCAAGAAAAAACTATCAAATTTATAATATTTTGGATTACCACTTTATTTTTAAAACAGCGAAATCGATAATCTTAACACTAGATACAAATTCAAACTTGCTGTTCCGAAGTATCGTTTAGAAACAGTTAATAGGTCTTTTGTAGGAATGCGCATTAAATGTTATAATAAGATACCGAAGGATATTTTGTTTGACATAAAGAATAAGTTGAAAAACGTTTGGACTTTAGAACTGTAATTTAATGTAGAGACTAAATACAGTTTAACATTTGCATACCTCTACGGGGTGCTGCGTGTTATGTACCTGTTTGTATATGTAACTTCTTATCCATGTAGCAAGCGAATAAATATGATTTCATTTGATTAGATTGTTCTTTTTAATAACTTTCAAGTTGTTATTAAAATCACTTATCAAATAAAGCCAAAAATTACACACTACCTAAACGATTACTTGAATGACAAATGTGCATGGTATTCGTCGATCTTGCACAGGTTTTTATTGACCATATAATTTTAAACAGTACATATAAATAAATACAAATAATGTTGACAGAGATTATAAAGAATAACTGTTGAATTGGCGGGCTCTTCACAACAGATAACAATTTTCTATACCAAAAAGAATGTTTTTTTTTTCTTAAAAAAAATGGCGATTTAAAAGTGCTTGTAAATAAGTATTTTTTTTTAATAAAGACTTGTTTGAATTTAAATTAGCTAGAACTCGTGGCTTGGCCAGCGTGCATCTAATTAAATAAACTTAAAAAATACGTAAACAATTTTTTTTTCTTGTTATTTATAGAAAGCTACGTAGAAGTCGATTCTGTAGAGGTTCCTTTAAACCTATCTCTAAAATTGAAATTTCAATTTGACATCAAAACTAAATCCTTGTTTTAAAAACCAATATGAACCAAAATTTTAAAAGATTTAGGTCTAAAAGATTGTAAAATTATCTTATGATTGTTTATAAAACAGTGATTATGCGAAATTATCAAATTAAAATATTAGATTAGGAGATAGATTTAGAGAAATGGAGCCACAGCGTCGACAGCGAATAACACGGACTGTACATTTTTTTTATACCACTGAGGTGGCAAAAAAATATACGGCCCACCTAATAGTAAACGGTTACCGTTGTCTATGAATACCTGCGTACCTAGAACATTACGCGCGCTTTGCCGAACCTGAAGAAATTTCTTTATTCCTTTTTTAAAGAACCCCATGCTGTAGTCTTTTGGAAAAACATATTTTGTTTCCACAAAATCGTGCACTAATTTCATTCAAATATAAAGTGTCCATCATAATCGTATCAATCATTAACTGTCCATTGGCGAACGTAGGCTTCCCCTTATTGAGACGGTTTGCCAGTAGTTGCCACGCTTGTGAAAAGTGTCTATATTGCCAATAAAATACACGGATTTGATCTAATAATATCGCCTACACGTATTAAAGTGAGTACGCTCCAATAAAACATAGTCGATACATTGACTTTCTCTGCCCCTCCCCCTGAAAAGCATCGTGACTAATTTATTGTTGAATTCGTCACAATGGGCTAACTGACCTATCTTTTCATCCTCACCATTCATTCCTCACTGGTGCCCTGCCAGTGTATACCGATAGCACAGGCGAGGTTACCATTTTATTATCATCCATTAAAAAAATACATCTTAGTAAGAGGGACACGTTAACGACGGGTATATTGTAGCTAGTAAGAAGTAGTTTGAACGATGACGTTTAATGATGAGATGTACAGAAAATATTACTTTGAAGTGTCAACAACTGTGCAACTTAAAATATAAGCAACTGGCAATTGTTTTCCGGTCTTTTTCTCATTTAATATCATGTAATCTATGATATTATGTTATTATATGAAGAAATAATAATATTTTATGGTGAAATACTATGTAAAACCAAAAAAAAACAGCAATGCAGCAACCATCATCATCATCATTATCATATCAGCCTTTAACTGTCCACTGCTGGACGTAAGTCACCCCCTTGGGAGGTTTTGCCCGTAGTTGCCGCGCTTGGCAGGCGGGTTGGTAACCGCAGTTAGGCTTTGGAGATGTTTTAAGAAGGACGCTGCTGCCCATCCCCACCCATGGGAAAGGAAAAGGTGGCCTATTCTATGCCGGGACCACACAGCAAGTACCGGCCGAATAATACATGGTATTATATTATCTGTGACTTGGGTATAACGCAGTAACTAAATAAGAGCTAAGTACGAGCCTCGAAGTTTATTTTATACGCAGTCAACTTCCAGAAGTTCTTCTTCGTCTTGCTAGATAGTATCCAGTATTCACCGTTCGGTTCCTTCGTCAATAAATACCACTGCTCCGAAGAACAACAGATCAGCAACGGAATCACATCACTCAAATCTTTATTGTGTCTAAACATCTTAAATAAATAATTGGAAAATTGTACATAAAATCATATAAAATTCAATAGGTTTATAATACCTTTTAAGAGATTATCACGCTATGTCAATTTGGCTTAATTATACCAAAATCATTGCAAATTCAGCATTCTTATTTAATCATTGAAATCAGAACGTTCTGTAAAAACGGGTACTTACCTAAGAACAAGCATTCCTTGTTCTTAGGTACTCACACTAATACACAAAGTAAACATAGATTAAGAACAGTAGCTGTGATCAGCGTTGTTACGATTCCTAATCTATGTATATATTTTTTTAAATCAATTAAATTCGAATTAATTTTTTTTTTCTTACCCATTTTTCTTAGCTGAATTCATAGATTAAGAATACACTCTACGGCCGTATAGATTAAAAACCTGCGATTTTTACGTCTTCCCAAATTAAGAAATAGAATACCTAGTAATAAAAAAGACATTTGAATAAAAAGTATTTCGCTTTCTACGCGTCGTTTTTTCTAACTGGAGAGGAAAGGGGTTGTTTGTCTTATTTTCGTATATGGGGTCAGCTAAGCCGTTGCACGTCCACCCATACGGGTCTTTTGTGCTTCCCCCTGCTTTATACCATCATTTCAAAGATCCTATGTATTACCCTAACGATATCCCGCGGTTTAAGATATCTGTAGTCCCCTGGCTCTGGATAGCCGTTCCCAGTAGACTCATACGCATACTTGCCAACGAATCTCAGTTGCACATCAAGTGTTCCATGAATTCCGATTTCTCCCCGCACAGTCTGCACAGTGTGTCCGTAAAATGGGTTGTTAGTGGTGTGGTCTAATAACCCCATTGCTAACAATATACTTCTTCACAGTTCCTTTTGGACACCATCATTATCTATAATTCTTGTTGAATACGTCATGATGGCCCAACTTCGTCCTCATCTATTATCTCTCACTAGTGTCAGCGTATACCCATATGATACAGCGTTGCCATTCTATTATAACCCATAAAAAGAAATATAATTTAGTATCTATCCTATGGGTACAATAAATAATCCATTGTATCGAAACAACATGCATGGCGTGACTCGGTTTTAAAATTGTAAGGGATTCTGAGCGCTACACCAAGATCTAATCCCAGACATACTGTTTTTTTGATGGGTGAAAATGGTATGGTAACCCCGCCTGCGCTAACGGGATACGCTGGCGGAGCACCAGTGAAGGGTGATAGATGAGAATGAAAACAGGCCAGTTAACCCATCATGATGAATTCATCAGGAATTAACCATGATAGTTTCCAGGGGGAGCCGCGAGGAGGTCGACCTGGTTGAATATATTGCTTGCAATGGGATTCTCAGTCTCCAATACTAACAATCCCTTTCCCCCCTCCCAGACATACTATCACTGCATTATACTGGCAGGGTGAAGGATGGAAATATGATTTTTTTCACAACACAGGGGGCAAACGAGCATGCGGCTCACCTGATGGTAAGTGACTACAGCCGCCCATGATCACCCACAACACCATAGTTATTGCAAGTGTGCTATCGGCTTTTAAAATGTAGGCAGATCAGTTAATCCATCGTGACGAACTCACTACAAATTAACCACGATGGATTCCTGTGAAGTCCGCGTAGAGGGCGACACTACACCACATAAGATATGCCATAGACGACACAGTATACTCTATAATTTCCACGGTATTATTCATTAGTATTGGTCACGGTTACAACTTTTGATGAGGTGGGCTACCTCTTTTTATGGAATTTACAGGGCACAAAGACATAACACCTAATTCCTCTGGAATGGCAACAAATGAGGGATATTATGGGCGAAACAGTATACTCTGTTATGTTCATGGTATTGCTTATGTTTATAAGCGACGGTTACCACTTTTCATCAGGTGAGCCGTCAGATTATTTGTCATTCTAATTAAATAAAAAAAAGTAAACGTGAGTAACGTCATTGGTCATGTATCGGTTAAGATTATCTACTAAATGATAAATTATAATACTGGTGTCAAATGAAAACACTAAAGCAAACCACATTTATTTATTAATTTACCTAAGAGTAAAACACAAATCAGAAATGGTCCAGTTTAGATTCAAACCTAAGACCTCGTAAATAAAAGGATGAAGTTTAGGCGAAGTAACTGTCTAAAATAAAGCAAAAAGTTTTCAATGACTACCTTAAATCTACTTTATTATTATTGTAAATCTTTGGCTCTTAAACATACTTGTAAAATATTATTTGCTTTCATATGCATAATCCTTAAGTAACCTGCAGTCTTCGTTCTTCTTCTTGTTGACCAAAGTTTTGGTAGATGGCGCTAGTTTGCGGAATAATAAAAATCAAAAGTAATTTATTCTTTTTATTAATTAAAATGTATCAAAATTAATTATCTAACTGTAGTAATAATGAAAACGTCTCAATTATTACATGCTTTTATTCATATCTTTCAGTTATTGATTAAAATATAGAACATAGTGCTTGTACCAATATTTTCCTATAGCTAGTTATATATAGGTAGTCAGTGACGTAGAGATCACGCCACCTTTTCCATACGATTGCTGTATTCTTATTGGTGGACAAAGTTATTCCCCCTACCACCATAAACAGGAGCATTCAACATGTTTAGTGTTGTCAATAACGTAAAATCACTCGATTATATCGACACTGAACACCAAAAATAATATAAATTTGCATTGAAAGTTAAGCAAATTGAATAAGTAGGGATATATATTTTAATTTTCAGACTTCTTCTTTTATACAAATAGGTTCCTTGTTTTTTTCTAAGTGATTAAAAACTTTCTAACTAACTAAAGGTTTTCAATCGAGATAAAAATATGTAGTAGCCATTTTTTTAATCTGACAAATAATATACATTAGGTACATCACTATAAATACAGTTTTATGTGACGTTACGGCATTAGTGTTTACCTCGAGATTATTTGAAAATTTAGTGATAATTTACAAGTGTGATAGTCGCTGTGAACGCATAAATACGGAGGTAAGCATTTTTAATTGAGATGTTCTATCATTTATTATCCGTACGTGATACATTGTATCGCTTATGCAAATTTCATAACCTAAAACACTTCAGCTGGTTAATTTGTTTTTGTGCGATTATATCTATTGTCTTATTTTAAACATAATGAATTATAATAATGGCAGTTATAATTTGTTTGAATTTAAAATAAAATTTTTACGCAAATAAAACGCTTAAATTTAAATACCTTCATGTGGATTTCGTAAATTTTCACTTGGGTCTCGCAAAAAATTTATACTCCGCGTATTTGAAACAATGTTGTTCTTTTTTTATGTCACAATTATTGAATATAATACAATATGTTACTGATTTAAATTATAAATATAATTATAAATTGATACCATAATACACATATTTATTATTCTTAATTTAAAAGCGTGCAAAAAAAAAAAAAAACTAGTATGTTTATGATTCAGAATATGGTACCATACTATTGAAAATTTGTTATCATGAATGTCCTTATCGCCACAGGATACAAAACGTTATTCTCTACAGATAGATATGAAAGAGGGAAAATATAGTTAATATCTTGTAACATTCTTTTTGAATGTTACAAGATATTAACTATATTTTCCCATTACATCTAGTGTATCTTCTCATGAGTTGTTACACTGATTTAATTAATTCAGTATATCAAAATGCATGCATTTCTGGTTCACTCTCACAAAAACAAAAATTATCCAGGTTGTTACTGGCAACTGGCAATTCAACCTTTTTTATAACTTCTTTTTTTTAATATATAATATTCTTTATTGATCTGCACAGCAATTTTTCCCATAAAATGAATAACATTTCCAGTTAAATTAAATAGGCATTCGAGGATAAAACAAGGCAGATTGCCACTGAGACTAGACCAGATGTTGAATTCTACATTTATTTAACCAACTTCACTTTGTAATGTCTCATTTAGAGCTGAAGCATGTGTCACTGAAATCTAAGTTTACAAATTACTCAATGTTATAAACATTTTCTCCTTGAAACAAATTTTAATTTATTTATCTTTAAAAGTGTATATTTAAAATTTTAAATATTTCTAACAATAATTAATGAGTGTCTAAATAATAATGCTTGATTTTCTTGAAACAATATCTTCCTACATTAATTTACTATCCAAAAATATTGTTAACTATTAAGTAATTACAGATACTTTCCTTTTCAAGAACCTAAGAATAAATATTAATTTTAATTTTAAATAACTTTATTGACCAAAAGAAAATATGGTACAATAGGCCCACTCAATGCTAGTATCATTCTCTACCAATCAACCTTTGGGATAAACAGTGAATCATGAATATGGTACTTCATTATTGGGATAAGTAAAAATATAAACTATCATTCATTTTCATTTAAGAGTTTCCTCTTGTCGGTGCAACTAATTCATGCATCTTCCTCCAGCCAGCTCTATCCCAGGCCATATCCTTTATCTCCCTATACAACATGACGCCTAGTGTTTCCTTTATCTGTCCCATGTAGTTAATCCTCGGTCTTCCTCTTCATCTTTTTATATAAACTATAAATATTAACGAATAGATATATTAATAAACATACATGTAATAAGTTATTCACATGACATTCAACAAGTATTTGCTGTCAGAATGTTTTAAATAAAAAAAAAAAAAAAACAATAGTACAGTGACAAACATTAGGTACCTGTTTATCAAGTATTCATAAATCATTTTTAAAAAATAACATTCAATTATGTGTAAAATTGTCATGTTGTTATTCCTATGTTATATGTAATTAAGTGATTAAATTGCTATATTTTTTAATAACTGCTTACAACTTTGTTTTAAAGTTATAATGTTACTAGTTTTTACCTGTGACTTTGTCTGCATGACCAGGATTTTTTTATGTATAATAATGGAATTGTAACCCTGCTTGCATTAATGGTATATACTATTGTGGCATCAATGAGGAATTCAACAAGAATTGTTCGAGGTTAGAATGAAGAGGCAGATTGCTAGCAATGGGGCTGTCAAATTTCATTGCTAAAAATCCCTTTCCCCCCCTAAAGAGGCAGATTAGGAGGTCGATCTGACAGGGTATATTGCTAGCAATGGGGCTGGTAGTCTGCATTATTAACAATCCCTCCCATCCCAAAAATAATGTGTATACCAAAATTTATAGTAGATTGATTACCAAAATTCATAGCAATTGGTCAAGCTATTAAGCCACTATAAGGTAACAAACAAACTCACTTTCACGTTTATTATTCATAGGTAAGGATTATGTTGTCTGCATAAATTATATTTTTTTTTGATGGGTGGAAATGGTATGGTTACCCCGCCTTCATTAACAGGATATGCTGGCGGAGCACCAGTGAAGGTGATAGATGAGAATGAAAACAGGCCAGTTAGCCCATCATGATGAATTCATAAGAATTAACCATGATAGTTTCCAGGGAGAACCGCGATGAGGTCGACCTGGTTGGGTATATTGCTAGCAATGGAATTTTTAGTCTACATTACTAACAATCCCTTTGCCCCCATCATGAATTATATTAAACATTTTAGTTTTCATTCAAATTTGTATAGGTATTTATTGTTTTACTATTTTTATTTATTTACTATCCATCAACTTTGGCTAGGTACAGCTGATCTGAAGTGATGGGTTTACATACATTGGGCCATTGTTTTTATTTAAATATGTAGGTTATTTTAAAATTAACCATGATTCTATTGAAATATTATTATTTTAAAATTTTTGAATATTAAGCAAATAATCCTATAATAGTTTTAGTATACATTCTCTCCCTACTATACACTCGTGGTTCATTGATTCGTCATCTGACATATGTAGGATGATATTTTAAAAACAACTGTATTCTTATTGTAATCTTTTTTTGTAATTGTATCTTTAAGTTTACTATTATAATCTTTTGGAGTACAAACACAAAAAAACAAACAAAACCTATATATGTAAAAACAATTTTATCTAGTATGCCTTTTGTTGCACTATATCAGTATATCAGAGACTATAGCATGGGGTTCTTAAAAAAGGTGTATTAAGGTTTCTTAAGGGTCGGTCGGTGTTACAGACATCCATAGACTATGGTAACTCTGTTTACCAGGGATTGTTAGTAATGGAGCCTGAGAATCTCATTGCTAGCAATATACCCAACCAGGTGGACTTTCTCGCGGTTCCCCCTGGAAACTATCATTATTAATTTCTGATGAATTCATCATGATGGGCTAACTGACCTGTTTTCATTCTCATCCATCACCCTTCACTGGTGCTCCGCCAGCGTATCCCGTTAGCGCGGGCGGGGTTACCATTCCATTTTCACCTATAAAAAAAAATTCTGTTTACTATCAGACGGCCCATATGCTTTTTGCCATTTTGATTACCATTTTCCTCTTGGTGCATCGTCAACTAATATGTTATTCCATGTTGCATAAAAAAAAAAAAAACTATTTATGTTATGTTACTAACTATGCTATAAAGGTTAAATTAACTATCTGTCAATCGTATAATATTTGTAGTTAATTTGTAATTAGTTTTGTAAACTATTTCAAGTCGCCATAAAACAAACAGGTTCTCCATTTTCCTCATAATGTGTACTTGTAACCTGCCAGACAGATTTTTATTATACCTCTATCTCTGACGTAATCTCGCATAGCTAATTCAATGTTTTTTGAGTTTTTATGTGTTATTTCTTAGTAATTCATATCAATTAATAGATATTTTCCGTGATTATCAAATTTCTATATAACTCGAACGTGTATTATTTTAGATTTAATTTTTTTTTTTTAAGAAAATAAGCAATCTCCTTTCTATAGTAAGTGAGTGAGTATGTACTTTGTCAGGTGTTTTTTGAACTAACTGTATATTTTTAAGGGAGAGTATTGTCATTGAAACTGTACATTTTCACCAAACAAACATGAAGCATCGTATCGATCGATAAACGAAGGTCGATATACGTCAAAAAACTTTTTAAAGAAAGATTTTTCTTTTTCAATTTAACTTAGATTAAAGCATTTTTTAAAAGTAATTTTTTTTTCATTGCCGCTCATTCAGAATGTATTTTTAGTTAAGAAGAGCAGGCAAGAAATTAATCTGGTGCTTTTTTAAAAAATATATATATAAATAATAAATTTGTGTGAATACAAACTACTAAGCAATATCAGGTTATAAAATTTAAGCCTCACACTAACATTGTGCGTCCAGCTTGTAACTTAGTATTGGAGGCTCGAAGTCTTTTATCGTTTTTAATTTGTCATTGGAGATGTTTCCATCCTGAGGGCCTACCATGAAATATTTTCCGATATTTGGTTGGCGTACGTAACATAAATTCGAAGCTAAAATTACATAATACATATCGTTAAAATTATTAAAAATGTTAAAACATCATTCCTCTGGACTATTATGGTAAGATTTATGATGAACGAAATGTTAAGCTCCAGTTACTGGGTAGATTTCGGTACGAACAAAAACACGAAATTGAGCCCGATAATTCGGAATTTCATTTCATGGTAGACCCCCAGATAGATATTTACTCTTTATTGTTTCCTCCAAAAGATTACAATAGTAAACTTATTATAAATATAAACAATTACAAGAAATAATCACAATGAGAAAACAATGGGCGACCTTATCGCTAAGAGCGATCTCTTCCAGGCAACCTTTGGATGGAGAGGAGTAATTATAAACAGTTTGATCGGAGGCACGATGAAATTATATTATTTCTTAATATACCATAGATATGTTCTATTGTATGGGTAAATTCTTAATTTTATGTACGACTAACGACTTCGATTTCATCTGTATAACCGACAGCAACAAACAGTACTAGTGTAGTGACAAATCAAATTTGTGACGTCCGTCCACGGTTTGACAACATGAGGACGTTGCTTTCGGGGGGGCGCTAATTGAGCGGAAGCGCAGAGTCCACGCCGCGGCCTCCTCCGCGACCTTGTATCGGTTAAGGCTAGGTTTTTTTTTTTAACAAATGATAATGAAATGGCAACCCCGCCTGCGCTAACGGTATACGCTGACGGGGCATCAGTGAGGGATGATAGGTGAGAATGAAAAGGCAGGTCAGTTAGTCCATTGTGATGAATTCATCAGGAGGGGCAAAGGTATTGTTAGTAATAAGTAGGTTAGTCCCTATTGCTATCAATATATCCTATCGGGTCGACCTCCACGTGGTTCCCTCTGGAAGCTATCATTACTAATTTACCGTTGAATTGGTCACAATGGGTTAACTGACTTGTCTTCATCCTCACCAATCATCCCTCACTGGTGCCCCGTCAGTGTATACCAAAAGCGCAGGCGGGGTTACTATTTTATTATCATAATTTAAAAAAAAATACACTTGGAATTGAACACGATGGTTTCCAGGGTAGACCACGCGGAGGTCGACCTGACAGCAGCTAGCAAAGGGACTAGTAGTCCGCAGTACTAACAATCCCCCCGGTTAAGGCCATGTTAGGTTTGGCACTTCAGGTCTTATTGGTACTCCCTCGTGCGAGCGGCACAAAGAATTTTTTTTTTAGTACCCGTTTACTTATTTTCAGAAACTTTTATTTGGTGGTTTTGGTATTGGTACGGTAGATGTCAGTCTTTGAAGAGGTGGAAATGGAACGGTGACCTAATCTGCATTGTGGGTATACATATGTTGATGAAGCATCAATGAGTGTTAGATGAAAATGAAGTCAAGCCAGTATCGTCACTATCGTGAATCATAGTCTAAAAGTCTCTGGAGATATACCCCAGGCTAACTGGCCTTCCACGCAGTTCCCTCTGGAAACCATCTTTGTTAATTTTTTGTGAATTTGGCACTATATCCCAACTGAGCTGTATTCATCCTCACCTATTATTTTTGTCTGCTACCCCGCTAGTGTACTTCGATAGCGTAAGCGGAGCTACCGTTCCATTATAAAGGAAAAATCGCTCAATCCATTAGGAATTCACCACCATGATTTCCAGTAATTTCGCATAGAGATCAACCTGGCAGGACGCTTATTGCTAGCAATGAGAATCTAACTATCCTATTGATTTTTATAAATTAAAACAAATAATCGTGTAGGCAGTAGTTCGTCATACGTAAATGTATATTTGTATGTGTAGGTATTAATATATAAATACACTATTACATATTACTATGTATGTTTATTGAATGAATGAATGTATGTATGCAATTTACCATATTATTACTAATATAAAACTAATAGATTTAGTTGGTTTGATGGATGACACATCTTAACCCTTTGAGTGCCGACGAGCGCCATCGCGCTCGTGCGCATTGCAACTAAAAGTGCCACGAGCGTCACAGCGCTCGTGAAATATGTTTACTGTAAAAAAAATATTAAAAAATAATTTTTGGTGGAATGGATAAATGACATCAACAGGACAAAGTTGGCATTTTTAATGGAATAAAAATCAATGGCATCTTAAGATTGACTGGTAGAGAATGCCTATAGCATTAAGTCCGCCTTTTGTGCCACATTTTATTGGTTAATAAAGTTTAAATAAATAAATAAAGCGCCACGCCCTATTATTAACCATCCTCTTAAGATGAATCAGTCAGTCTGTTGGGTTTTTTTTATATTTACGTATCCGTAATATTCCCATATATGTGTAGTGTCATATCCTCTATCTATGTCGGTATCGACGAAACTGGCGCACGTGTAAGTGGGGCATCACAATAGCATGTTCTCTTTTCCTTTACGTATACAACAATGCTTGAACTTTACCACCAGAAAAACCTCAAATGAAGATAAGTACACGATTATATGTTAAAAAAATGACATATTTAATTCTACGAAGTCTTTTTAAACATCATTAACAATCGTGTTTTTAATTATAATTAAATTATTTATAATTTTATATATACATTCTATTAATATAATAAATGCGAACTTTTGTAACAATAAATGGATGTTTGTTACTTTATTACTGAAAAACTACTGAACGGATTTGATTGAAATTTGGTTTACGGGTAGGTTATATCCTAACTTAGCATGTAGGATACTTTATGTACTAATTCACGCGGGCGGAGCCGTGAGTTACATTTATTTTTTTATTTATTTATTTATTCATAGGAAAACCAGGGCTACACTAGAGCAAATAAAATACAGTTTAGGATTACAAAATAAACCACTAATAGGTTTTCACAAGTAGCAACAATATAGATACAAGGCGCTGTACACAAAGAAACAAAAAAAGTGAAGTTAAATAGAAGCTTGTAAAGAAAATAAACAAACAAGAATGAAAACAAAAAAAAATGATGAATAAAATAAAAAGTAAAAATTAATCACAAGTATTTGATTAAAATATGGCCTTCTTGTAGTATGTTATAAAACTTCATAGTCATAGTGATGTACTCATTTATTACAGAAGTAATTTGTATCTCTAGTCTATATTCATAGACCATCATCATATCATAATCGATCGATTTAAAATGGATTTAGACCAAGAGAGTGAATCCTCTTTTTTACGTTCCCGCTTATTTTTGTTCAGTCTAAACGTGCAAAAATCATTCTTTCATTGTTTAAATGTATTCGTGAATAATTTGTTGTTCTTATCATGTAAGTACATGTACTTTGTTATTGTCTTGCTGTTTTAGTTGTTTTCTGTTCTACTTCAGTGTTCTTTTAATCTATTTTTTACCTTAGACGACCGGTTTAGATTACGTATATATTTCTTATAATTTTAATCTATGGTCCAATATTTTTTTTTATTTTACAAAGTTAGAATGCTCATTGTTAAATACCATAAACAACTTTTTATATATTGTCGATTTTTTTTTTTATTATTTGCATTTTTATTATGATCGGATAAGTTGGTTTAGATTTCTTCTCTGTTTCTAGCTTGTGCTTTTAAATAAGTACTGTCTGAAAACCCACGTGTCATATCTACTAGTTCGTAATACATTAATTATTGCGTAATGATTCATTGTATCGATAGAGGAATATGTCTAATGTAATTGATGTTTTACAATATCCTTAGCGCCGTTAAACATTTATTCAATAGGAAAAGTAGACACCTGTTTGATAAGCGCTTTATGACCATTCAATAAATATTTTATTTATCTATACACTTAGATAATATTTATTTAAATATGGCCTGATTGTATACGTTTAGTTGTTGTATTATCTATGGTATAATAATGTAGTTGTGAGTCATTGAATGTGTCTATGGAAATATTTGAATATTTTCTGTTTATTTGACATTTGGGTTTTTTTTTGGATGTTGTGAAATGGGAACTCCAGCTGCTCTAATGATTTACTCAGGCGAGTTACTATTGAGGGGTTAATAATTGATGATGAAGTCAAGTCAGTTGACCCGTCATGACAAATTGACCGATAACCATGATGATTTCTAGAGCGAAGATTATAAAATTGTATGATCCAATTTTTTTTTTCTTATACCTAACTAGTTTTTGCTCGTGACTTCGTATTTTGGGTGTAAATAACCAGTTCTTATGGTGTATCAAGGTAAAACATCAAATTTGAATTTAGAAACATTTATGAAAAGTGCATTAAATTTGATGAAATAATTTTTGCGTGATGCCTGATGGATTTTTTGTCTATACATATAACCTCGTCAGGGAGCTCATTCCATAACTTGAGTATTCGCGGGAGAAAACATCTCTGAAACCGCGTTATACGCGTCCATCTAGGCTGTAGGGTATGAGGGTGAACTCCCTGTCGATGGCGAGCCGTACGATGGTAGAAAGTGGCCGTAGGCATCATATTGAATAATTCCTCTGAACACAATCCGTTGTACATACAATAGGTACGCGCATCCTAGCTTGACTATGAAAATAGGGTCAATGTATGGCATTTATTTAATTAATATATCATGCAATTCGATGAATTTATTACTGATAATAAATAACATTCTTACTAAGTACAAAGGTCAGTATTAATCATCGAATGGTCTATAGTCCATACATAGTTAATCCTTATTAATACTAACATAAGTGAGGTTAGAAACTTTATAGCGGGGCATTAACACGTTCAAGACTGATATTTATTATAATTTATTATGGATAATGTATCAGGAATTATAATGTACATCTATATATTCACATTATTGTACGTATTATACGTTTATCCTGTTTAAAAAACGAACAAAGTATCGTGCCTCCAGTCACGTTGTTTATAATTACTCCTCTCCATCCAAAGGTTGTCTGGAAGAGATCGCTCTTAGTGATAAGGCCGCCCATTGTTTTCTCAGTGTAATATTTTCTTGTAATTGTTTGTATTTATAATAAGTTTACTATTGTAATCTTATGGAGGAAACAATAAAGTGTATCTATCTATCTAAATATAAGTCATCGTAATATTTTATACTAGCTTCTACCGACGACAGCGTTGTTTTAAAAGGGACACTGCTGCCCATCCCTCGGCCTCCCTTAGTCGCCTCCTACGACACCCACGAGAAAGAAAAGGGTCGCCTATTCTATGCCGGAACTACAGGGACTCGGATATAGTAATATATATTTAAGTTACAATATCCAAAAAACAATATTGGATAACAGACTTAACATATTTGAAAATAGATATCCGACTGATATGGGCGATGACCTTTTTTCCGCCGTCAATGTTCACTTCAGAGGAACTCAATATCCGATATATATATATATATATATATATATATATATATATATATATATATATATATATATATATATATATTCCATACTTTTTTAATGGGTGATAATGGAATGGTAACTCAATATCCGATATATATATATAGAGGTGAGGATTAAACAGATCAGTTAGCCCATCGTGACAAATTCAACAAGAATTGTTCAAGATGGTTTCCAGGAGGACCCACGTGGAGGTCGACCTAATAGTATATATAATAGCCTATACAATTAATGTGACATACCGGTATTCATATTACCGTGGTCGCTTACAATTAATGTGACAAATCGTACACTTGATTTCCAAACTTAATATATAAATACATCATTATCTGTGCCTTGTGACCGTTGCTAAAAATCCTTGTCCCATTAAACTTTATCATGGGCGACGAAACAAATATCCCAACGCCGGGCCCTTCGATGGGAGCTCTATTGATAATGGTCGCCTTGTTTGGCCATTATCAAAGTCGAAAGTTCAATGCCAGCTTCACAGGCAAGGCAAACCCGTACAGCAGATAAGGACCAGGATGTTACTCACATCTGTAATCTAAAAATAATTTACATATTTTTATTATCTGTACTGTGAAAAATTATGTCTCCGACTCCCGACCGTCTTATCTCGCATCTCATGTTGTTACTTAGTTGAAGTAATTTGTTGTATCCAAGTTGAAAGTTGACGTACCCAATAATATATAAATTTCTAGATGTTTTCATAATCTAATAGCGTTTTTAATTAATTTCTTATTTACTGTTAATTTTTATATTAATTTTCCGATCTCCTAACATTTTTTTTTTATTTACGATCCGAATTCTTAGTTTTATGTACATTTGACAAACCGAGAAATACGTAGGCGGTGCATTATTGAATAAAGAAAATATATATTAAGACCAATAGATGTCAGTACATTAATTTTAGAAATTTTGCCTGTCTGTCAATATTCCGACATTACGCGAAAACTACTGCACCAAATTGGATGTGATTTACACATTTATGCTCCTAAAGATCTGAACTAAAATGTGGTTTTGATACGCTATCTAGAAATGTTCTATTTCATTATATTCGTCATATTTTTCTATGTCTGAAATTTAAATTCATTTACGTACGAAGTAGAGATTGAAACTTTATAAATATAAAGAAAATATATCTTACATTTGATATGCTTTATGTGCTAGTTAACACGTATGTTCTGAATGTTGTCGAGTTGTTGTTGAGTATAGATTAGGTAATTTAAATAAGTCATAATCCTAGTATTAGTTATAAATATGAAAGTTTGTAAACATGTTTTGTAGAATTAGCAATCCTTAGTGCTTATCGTAGCCATAAATGTAAATGTGAGTTTGTTTTTACCTTATCAGTTGTGTTTGCATGGCTATGTTTCGGTTTGAAGGGCGTGAATTTACAGGGTACAGAGGAATAACACCTAAGTCCTCAGGAATGGCAACGCATGGGGGGTATCATGGGCGAAACAGTATATTATGGCCATGGTACTACTCATGTCTATAGGCGACGGTTACCACTTTCAATCAGGTGAGCCTTCAGCTTGTCTGCCATTCTAAGTTGTATAAGAAAAATTGTTAATTTCACATCCAGATGGTACAGTTTGTATACTTGCTGGTTTTTTACCTTTCTGATCTGTGAGCAGCGTAGCGTGTTTCGGTTCAAAGGCTAATAAAATGTTTACAATTACGGATACAAGAAACATAAATTTTTACTTTGTTTGTATCAATATCAATCAAAGCGTTTCAGTAGCCTTTCGCCATTCATCGGTTTGCCATTTTAACGTACAATTACTTTCTTTTTTTATTATTATTTTAGCCGTTAACTGTCCACTGCTGGACATAAGCTTTCCGCATATGTGGAGTTTTGCCAATAGCTGCTACGCTTGACAGGCGGGTTGGCAACTGCTGTTAGGCTTTTCAGATGTTTTAAGAGGGACGCTGCTGCCCGTCCCTCGCCCTCCCTTAGTCGCCTCTTACGACACCCACGGGGAAGAAAGAACGGCAAATTACACAATTAGATAGATACTCTTTATTGTTTCCTAATTACAATAGTAAACTTATTATAAATATAAACAAAAAATTTTGTTAATCTCATATACGAGGTTTGCCCGTATAAAAGTTTTTTAAAAATTTTAAAATTATTATTCAATTTTTTCTGTGACATAAACTTGTGCCAATCCCTGTGAGAAGGCTCCTTGAAAGTTAATCTGATATACAAGAAGAAGTCACACGGGGCCAAATCCGGCGAAATTTCTCGTAATGGAATTTTTACTCAAAAACTCACGGAAACTTGGCGCAAATTTTTTTCATAAATAGTTGCTGATTAGGATTGATTACGGTTTTTTCACAGCATCATCCCCATAAACGCAAAACACAATTGCAGGCTATTAATATTATTTCATCGGACTTCAATTCTTGCCGAGTTTCGAGAGAAACTTGATTACGACGCGCTGCTCTTAAACGGAAGCGGGCTCCATATTAACTCGCACCGCACGGCGGTGTTAGGGACATAAGGAAGGGGTCCTGCGCTTACCTTTTTGATCACTTTTTAGATATCGTTGTCGTCTATAAAAATATTTTACAATTGCAGGCTATTAATATTATTTCATGGATTATCAAATATTTTACTTGGATTATCTTAATTACTTTATGCCTCACATAAATTAACTTAAACCCTTGATAAATATATCCTTAATATATTAATATCAAATGGTCCATCGACCTTTGCGCCAGTGTATTAGCATTATCACAACAAACTATCAGCCAAAGAGAATTTCCCCAAAGATACCAACATATCAGTCGGTTTATTGTGTATTCTAGATAATTATTCTTCGAAAATGTGCTGGAGAATTGGAGATGCTTCTATTTTGTATTAGATAAATCACTCGTGCTATTATTTGTAACACTAGGTTTCCATCAAGCAAAGTCACTTAATATTTTATATATATGTACGTCACTTGTGTAATACTAGTAAGTAAGAACTATATATGTCTATAGAGGAGAAAGGGATTGTTAATAATGAAGCCTAATTTCCCCATTACTAGCAATACACTAGGTGTCATGTCGTATAGGGAGATCAAGGATATGGCCTGGGATAGAGCTGGCTGGAAGATGCATGAATTAGTTGCACCGATAAGAGGAAACTCTTAAATGAAAAGAAGAAGATGCTATTATTTGCACTATGCTTGTATTTGGAGAATTTTGATTTTAGACGGTGAGGTTTAACAGAAAAAGTAATAGTCCAAATTTACCTAGAATTATACCAGTATCAAGATATCAAGCTAAAAGGCAAGCTGATGACCAACTTTAAAAAGTGATAATCTTCGTCTATAGACTTGAACAGTACCATAGACATACCTCTCATGCGTTGCCATTTCTGAGGATTAAGGTGTTATGCACTCTGTAATTTCACTGCCATATTCCCGTCTTCAAAAAATTTGAGGACCTCATTTAGAAGTCTTTTAAAAACAATCATTATCATATCTTCGATACGTAGGAGAAGACCACTATGTATCATCGTGATTTTGACTGGAGACGTTGGACTTTAAACCCCGTACCAGGACTATTATTCCATTGGATCCGATCCGAGACCCGAGACGCTCCATCCGCCGCTAAACATACCATTGTGTTTGTAACCCTCATTTGTTTACTTCAAGAGACTTAGTATTTTTGTACGTATTGAATTCACTTTGTTCTCTAATCGGATATTATGTTTAAGGTTGACGTGTTATTGCTTGATCAATGATTGATTGGTGTGTGTGTGTGTGTATATATTGAGTCATTACAAAACCACATGTCAGTTTTCGTCTGATTGCGAATATTGCAAAAAAAAAAAGATACATTTCGTCATTTATCAGCGTTTTTTATTGCCACGGTTAAATTTTTTTAATTTTCTGTATTAAGGATAACGACTGCCTTAAACTTATCTGTTTGATTATCAAAAACATCATGTTCTTAATCTAATTCGAGCTTACATTTGGACTAATTAATTCTGGATTAACCATGTAATAATTTCTTTTTTAGTTTTATTAATAATTATGTAGTGATCTAGGAATAACAATACATTCCTTACTCCGGGATTAAGGTCCATTTCATGGCTGTCCCTAACAATTAAAATTAAATGACAGATTACAATTTTGAGTTAAATTTGATATTTGCGCTTGGTACCTACTTTCAACTCCTACGAAAGTCTATATTAATTACGGACGAAATAATATTATTCTCATTTATGAACAAATTGCTACTTATGACTAAACTGTATGGGCTATGCACTTTGCCTATCCAATTTTGGACGAATTTTACAACAATAACAATTTAAATTTGACATTCGTAATTGTCAACTGATATTACACTGATATTTAATTGGTACAGATTTTCTCGATTTCCTATTGGTCGATTTCTCGAAACTTTAATAATAATAAAATAAAATTATACAAAATGAGAAAATAATTTATATCGCTGACTTATCCCACGTACACTCGGTTATGGAATGAGCTCCCTGCCGAGGTTTTTCCAAGAGGCTAAAGAGGTTTATTCTCAAGGTTGGCAACCCGCGCGTAATACCCCTGGTATTGCAGGCGTTTATAGGCTATGGCAACCGCTTACCATCAAGTGGGCCGTATGCTTAATTACCACCTCAGTGGTATAAAAAAAGAACGCTGACTTATAGCGTACCATAAATAAATTACAAATTTATTACTTCTCAACTTATTGTAATAATATATTTAGGCGTGTTACTTAATTAAAAAAAAATCAATAAAAAGTACCTATGCAACGGCATGAAAGGTAATAATGTGACCGAACCATAAAGTAACAGTAACAGATTCTTTGAAAGTACACCCTTGTTCCGTCGCTAAACTACCTGGTGGCAGCGTTTAACTTCGAAAATAACGTTGGACTAACTTACTCATCCATTATTCCGTGCTTATTAATACAAAATTTGCTTAATATTGACTTGTTACTTGGAGTAAAATTAATCTGGCTATAATATATTATATTAATAACTATGAATTTGAATATCCTAGGCTAATAATAGTTATCCACGTATATAATACAAGTGGGTACTACAGTTACTAAGAAAAGAAAATGTAAAGTGTGTAAATAAATGTATGAATAAGATGTATTTACTGTAAAGGTTTGTGTGTGTATATAAGTGTGTAAACGCATCGTATCGAATGATTTAGTGTATTCACACACACAATGCTACCGCATAGCAACAAATGGTCGTCCCGCTGGAACACCAACAAGCTGTAGTGTATGCTAAATAAAAAAAAGAAAAAAAAAATTTAAAATTACAAGTTTAGAACTTTTTTCTTTCTTTCTAATTTCAATTCAGTTGAGTTGTACTTTGGTAGCACTAGCTCTAGCTGCTTCTTATAGCATCATGAAGTGAAAAAACAGTGCTCATTGTATTTTAATTCGTGATCCTCCGAGTCGCACAGTCAGGTTCACGCTCGCGTCTCAGCCGCTCATGATTAAAGGTCACAAATTGATCCTGAAACTAGTCGAGCTTTCTCTATCTAATTACACGTAAGTTAAACTGATAGTTGGCCGTGTGGTCCCGGCATAGAATAGGCCACCCCTTCCTTTCCCGTGGGAGTCGACTAAGGGACGGCGAGGGATGGGCAGCATCGTCCCTTTTAATTGCCAATCCGCCTGCCAAGTGTGGCAACTACTGGCAAACCCCCGAAGGGGGAGGCTTATGTTCAGCAGTGGACAGCTAAAGGCTGATACGATAAATCGATAGTTTTTGCATTAAAATATGTGTACGAAACTTTTAACAACAAATAAAGATATGGCTCATTGTATTGTTACTCGCGGAATGTCTATATTTATTTTAAATCCAAAGACCCCCTATACTGCCTACGTACTTGAATCGTCTGCCTCACGGGCCATCATTGTCTCACGTGTGTAGGAGTACAAACAAGATCACATTATATACCACTTATTTTCATGCCATCGGCGCTTTTATTACAACACTTTAT
Source organism: Galleria mellonella (assembly GCF_026898425.1). NCBI lineage: Eukaryota > Metazoa > Arthropoda > Insecta > Lepidoptera > Pyralidae > Galleria > Galleria mellonella. The sequence continues at coordinate 5,709,518 of NW_026442176.1, forward strand.
GGTTGATATTCGCTTGTACAAATTAACAGGATATGGTAGTCCAGGAATTATTATCTTGCAGTTGAACATAAGTATATAATAAGTTTATATTATTTTTATGTACTAGTTTTTCATCGCGTCTTCGTTTCTTTTGCAATTTTTGATGATTTATCATTTAATCAGTTATCAATGACTATTACTTGAATAACCGAACAACCTACTCTACTATGGAAGTCGCTGGGGGGAAAGGGATTGTTGGCAATGGAGTTAGACAGCCCCATTGCCAGCAATATGCCCTAAAAGGTCGACCTCCACGTGGTTCCCCCTGGAAACCATCGTGAACAATTCTTGTTGAATTCGTCACGATGGGCTAACTGACCTGCTTCATCCTCGCTTTCACTGGTGCTTCGCCAGTGTATTGCGATAGCGCGGGTGGTTACTATTTCATTATCACCCATTAAAAAAAAACTATGGAAGTCGCTAGGATCATATTTTTTTAGATCGCTATTGACTCAATAAAAGACTTGAAGTTTACGCTTTTAAATTACAGTGATATTTGAAAATGGGACAGATAAAAGAAACACAAGGTGTCATGTTGTATAGGGAGGTCAAAGATTTGGCCTGGGATAAAGCTGGCTGTAAGAAGATGCGCGAATTAGTTGCACTGACAAGAGGAAACTCTTAAATAAAAAGGAGGAGAAATAACGTATTTAGTATATTAAAATTAACTAAGACGAATAGTTCGAAAAATATTATCTATGTATCATTTACACAGATATGACGCAAAAATTAAGTGACTCACAGTTGTGAGAGAGACAGATTTACGAGATTTATAAAAATATAATATTTATGCGTCTCGCTCTGATCGGTCTGGGTTTACATTCCTGATAATCTGAATTTGAAATATCTATACCTACAGCAATAGATAGGAGAAAGAAGAGTGAGAAAGGAAATAAAGAGGATGCAAAGCACGTATAAAAGAAGTTTTTTGTAGTAATTGATATTTTATATATACTTTTGTTCTATCACAGTATATAGTTTCCGCAGCGCACGCGACGAAAGATATTTTATAGCATTTTTTTACACCTTGAGTTAAGTTACTAAAGTTCCCTAATCTTTTCTAGCAATAAATATAGCCTATGTTACTCAGTGTGGATGTAGCTTTCTAACAGTGAAAGAATTTTTGAAATCGGCAAAGTAGCATACATACACACAAAAATACAAATCTTTCCTCTTTATAATATTAGTGTAGATGTATATATGTATGTATAGAACAGATGGCGTGATGACTGATTCTCAAACGTTAGTATAGGTTCCTTCTCAATGATAAGTACTTGTTTACATCGGATGAAAGTGACGCGATAACTGTCAAGATGTGATAAGATGTGGCGAGACAGTGGTTACGGGCCACGCGAGCTTCACCTAACAAACGTTCCACGGACTAGAGATCAGCCGACGGACCACGTGAACGTCACTCGAAGCGAACTGATCGCTCTGAAACTGTGAATCAGTTGCGGAACGCGCGCCGCGCCGACGACATCTTACCGCGTGCGTTACGAATAAAAATTACACGCAACACATTTAAAAATATTCCTAATTCTATTTACAAGTTATATTTTTTTTTTTTACAAAGTGCCTGCCTGTGATAGTTTTTAAGTGATATTATTGTTAGTTTTACAAGTTACAAATTGTTACCGGTGAGTAGTAATCAGTTGCACGCTATATTTTTATGGTTAACGCTGTTTTAACCACGTGAAGAAGTGTAATTGCACAAAAGAAACGTAATTTGACGGTAGTTGTTTTATTGTTGAATATTTGAATCGAGCTTTCACAAGTCGACGCTTAATATCTTTTTAACAACATTTCGTTTTCGCTTTCCAATCAAAATGCTTGCTTTTTTAATTTTATTTTTTTATTTCTCTATTAACTTAGCTGTATATCTTTCATTTTTAGGATTTTTATAAGGAATTTATTAGGAATTCATAAGTTTTAATTTTCGTTTTTTTTTTTTACATATTGTTTTAGTTCTTGGTTTTAGGGTCTTATTATTTTTTTTTTTTTTGATAATTTTAAATACCCACCGAATTCGTAGGAAGATAGTCCTTCATCTGAGACCCAGCTATAAGTCGTGTGTACACTACATGATGATAGCTTTACGTCACCGTTTACTTAGGTCAATAACTTACGGGAATGCGGTGCTAACTACACGCTAACTAGAACCGCAATGTTACCAAATTACATTTATATTTCACACGTGAGTGGAGTTTGTTACAATCAGTTATGAAGACAAACAATTTCGCCAAACAAACCGCGTTAACGGGATTTGTGACATGACAAACTAAATTTTGATACAGGTGTTACATTAAACTGCACGCTGCAATATACGGGTGCATTACTGAATGAAAAATAAAAATAAAATACACTTTAATAAAGACTTAGTTATTATCAAAACAAACTATAAGTAAATGACGTTGAAAATAAAACGAATAGAAATGCAGTAATTAAATATATAAATGAATAGTTTTATTTCTTAAACACCTGTGTCAATTGATGATAGATAGGTGTGTGTCGTCATATAATACATATATAATATGACAATGTGTGAAATAGTCGAGTATTCAGTATATTTTATGCATTATAGTATATTTTATACATAATATGTAGTTTTTCACATATGGTATGTTAGATGTTAGACTTTTGTAATGCCTTGCAAGGGCAAGCAAGTATAGTAAAGTTGTAAACCTTAACAAAGTCAAATTCGCGAATTCCCTTCTCTTTTTCTCGCTTTTTATCTCTCTCGTTCCATTAACACAGGTCTAGGTACAGTAGGGTATTCTCACACGTCGTCTTCTGGTCCTGCCTCGAGTTTCATTTTTGAGCACTTGTTTTCTTTTTAATTAATATATACTAGTATTTTGGACTAGCAAGAAATGTATAGGCGTCCTCTTTCTCAGTTTGTTCTAGATTATGCACCTAGCTATATGTACTAAGTAATTACTATTCCGTCTCAGTACATGGCTGGCCGTATCAGTTGTATCAGCGTTCAGCCACCTTATCCTCAATAAGAGCTGCTTTAAAAGTATCTATTAAACCCTACGAACAACCTCCGCCCATCTTATCATTTACATCTTCGTTAACATTTCATTGATGTCCAGGAGTTTATTGCATATATCAGCCTTAAACTGTCCACTGCTAAACATAAGCCTCCCCCTTAGGGGGGGTTTTGCCAGTAGTTGCAACGCTTGGCAGGCGGATTGGCAACCGCAGTTAAACTTTGGAGATATTTTAAGAGGGGCGCTGCTGCCCATCCCTCGCCCTCCCTAAGTCGTCTCTTACGACACCCAAGGGAAGAAGGGACGGCCTATTCTATGCCGGGACCACACGGCCAATCATACGTACAGTATATCATCATACGAGACATAAATTATTCCCATCTTTGAGCTTGAAACAATCAACGTGACACATCAAATATTTTGAAAATGACTAATTATGTTACGCGCATTGTGTTTTATGAGTAATTTAAATTTTTAAATGGTAGCTTGCTGGTGAATGGTGACAGTTTGTTTCGTTGGAAGGTTGCTTGACAGGTTATTGTTTCGTAACCTTGTTGGTTTTCATTCTTCTTTTATTGCTAATTTCTCCAAAGTTTATAATTTCCTTAATACAAACTAGGTTTTTTTTTTTTTTTGGTGGATGAAAATGGAATGGTAACCCCGCCTGCGCTAACGGGATACGCTGGCGGAGCACCAGTGAAGGGCGATAGATGAGAATGAAAACAGGCTAGTTAGCCCATTATGATGAATTCATCAGGAATTAACCATGATAGTTTCCAGGGGAAACTACGAGGAGGTCGACCTGGTTAGGTATATTGCTAGCAAGGGGATTTTTAGTCTCCATTACTAACAATCCCTTTCCCCCCTAAGCGCAGGCAGGGTTACCATTCCACTATCATTCACTATAAAATACCAATTGGGTTTGGAACCCAGATTTGAACTTACGTAAGTTGGTTGAGAAATAAAAAAAAAAGTTATTAGTGTGCTACCTACGTGAATAGCATGCACAAATAAATTGTGTGGTCATTAACCTAACGAATTAATAATTGTCTGATGGCACTAGATTCCTTGTATCAGTATATAAAAAAAAATCATCTCAGTTATCTTTTAAATTCTTGCAAATTTATTGAGATTGCATTGCTCAATTTCGAGCCGTATAATCGGTTCATTTAGATTCAAGATAGCGTACATTTTCATTTTCAGAGCCATTCCATTCCACGAAAAAATCGTCGCACTCCCACTTTCGCTCTTGCAAAAAACCAAAGTAAATTAATTACACATCTATTTATTTAATAATATATTCAATAAATTAACATTCTAAGTTACACAAATTTAGTTTTTTTTTTTTTTTACTAGTATAAGTCAATTTTAATAACTTGTTTACTTGATTCAGTAAAACTAAGTAAACGTAAATCAACATGGTTCACTCGTGACCCCTGAGATATGCGGGTCAGGAACGTGATAGCAGTGATCTCAGAAAATCTAAACTTAGCCTTCAGTACGGAAGTTAACTTTAAGTACGTGATTTGTAGACTCTTCATATAAATAAAATAATAGTAACAAGGCCAAAGCAGCGCGTGAAATATAAATATTTTTTAATTAAAAACAAAAAAGACATTTTGGAAAACTGAAAAAATGGTATAGATTAGATACATCCCTGGAAACTGTATAGTTCTTTCGGAAAAAATAAATTAGACAGAACTTAAAAAGAACCACTAAGTAAAGCTAATGTAAATATAAGTCATGTTTGATTAGTATCTATTTCAAATGTAGACCCGTTCTTCTAAATATTCAATCCAAACGGGTTTAAAAAGCAGATATCTGCCAATTTACCTCTTATGCCATATTCAGGCCGAGAAAAGTCGCGGACATTAGTTAGCATCTAACAGTTATCTTAAAGATCTTAAGTGTTCCACCAAGCCACCAACTCATCATGTGATCGGGGTCATCTTGAACAGAAAGGTTAATGAGGTGCCACTCTTGTTCCAGACCGTCGATAACCTGCTTATCTCTTGCAGAGGTCTGCCACACTTACTGTGTATGTTACGTCCAACCAACTAACGAATACATATGTTAATTGGTATTGATTATTATTTATCTTGCAGAAGTGAAAATAATTCGTAAGTTCCCATTGCATCCTAACTTGAGTTAGGATCTCGAGTTCCCATCTCACTTGAAGACTACAGTTTCATATCGTTCATTATTCCTAAGATAATTGCGATTAGCTTGTTCTAATTTTGTAATCAAATTTATAATTATTTCTAATTATTGTATTAGATGTATAGTATTTATATACCTTACTATGGTATGCAGGTTGTAGTGGATATAAAGTCCAAAGGCACTTAGTAATATTGAATATTTATTATTTTAAACTATATATAAAGTGACGACGTGTTATACGTGCTAGTGGCGGGAGCGAGAGAGCTCGAACGAACGAGTCAGAGTGAATGATTACTAAACATTAGATTAACTGACTTTATAAACTAAGTTCTCAATTCGGTTGTTAATTTTTTTTTTTTTCTATCTGAAAATAAATATTTACAAAATGGTCCCATAGAAATTTTATCAAAATCGTGGCAAGTAGTTTAATTTTTACATCAAAAATACTTGTTCTGACATAATTATAGTCAGTGTTTTGTAGAACACAATATTTAATTATTATTGTTGTTATCTCATAATAATTAACATAGCTGTGTACGTAAAATATAATAGAATAGAATAGAATAGAAATATATCAAATTTACATAACTTTTAAATCTTATTTTTTTTAATCAGAAGCTGTCTCATATGTTGCTCTTCTATATAATATTTATATTATAATATTTTCATAATTAAATCTTATTACAGAAATATGTTGTATATTTTTATTTCTACGTATTTATTTGGATACACACTTGTGTCATTTGTGAAATTTGGATGTTTTATTTTGATATTTAAAAATTACTCTTCTTGATCTCTTGGAAACTTATTTTGTTTTAAACTTGATATTTTGAGATTTGAAAGATTTTGCACCTCATCGTTATTCTGCAATTTGTTTTTTTCTGAAACTTATACTATAGTCACATGTCGAATTTCGTACCAAAAACGCCTTTTCGGTTCTTTCTTTTTTTCTTTACTATTATTACTTTCTTTGTAACAATTCTTCTCTTTTTACAGATGATAACTTTGCAGTTATATCGATTTCACTTGTATGTTCAGGCTTGTTCAATTACTTTAAAAATAAGGGCTTCTAACGAGTCCTCGTTATAAATAACTGTAATTTTCAATTCTCATTACTGAAACTTGCATACTCTAATAAGTAGCTTTCAATTGATTAGAAATGTTCGTTCAGGTTTATACTACATTAATCATTGTATTGTTACCGTTCCTTTATTTATAACTGTGCATAGTTTTCCCATGACGCTATTGTAAAGTTTTATATAATATATAATAAGGATTTTTATCTTTATATGAATATATACATACACTAGGTTTTTTTTTTTATGCAATTTAGAATAGCAAACAAGCTGACGACCCACTTGATGGAAAGTGGTAACCGTCGCCTATAGACATGAGCAGTACCATGGACACAACAGAGTATACTGTTTCGCCAATGATACCCCCCATGCGTTGCCATTTCTGACGACTCAGTTGTTATTCCTTTGTATCCTGTAATTTGATTGCCAATCCCACCCTTCAAACCGAAACACAGCCATGCAAACACAACTGCTTCACGGTAGAAACACGAATGGGACAGAGTTACTCAAGCAAACGACTTTTGTCTCCCTCTGGTAGTTATGCCAATTTAGAAAACTAATTAAATAAGCTATAATTAGCTCGGGTTACTGTATTCTGATTTCTATCCCTCCTAATAGAATCATATTTTAGAGACCAAACAGGCCCAGAACAGCCTCTATATGTATACGTCCATGATTACAGGAAAGAACTAATGCTTGATAGTTTTACTTTTTTTTTTCTTAATAAATATTCTTCACCTTCTTGGTTTCATTCAACACCGTTTGGAGTTGAGAATATATTTGCTATAAGCAAATATATTCTCAACTCCACAAGATGCTAGTCACTTATTTAAAAGTGATATACTAACATATTATATGTTGATATACCAGAGGGAGATTTTGTACAAAAGTCGATTGCTTGGGTACTTCTGTCCCATTCGTGTTTCAACCGTGAAGCAGTTGTGTTTGCATGGCTGTGTTTCGATTTGAAGGGTGGGATATGCTGTGAATTTACTGGGTACAGAGGAATAACACCTGAGTCCTCAGGAGTGGCAACGCATGGGGGGTATCATGGGCGAAACAGTATACTCTGTTACGTCCATGGTACTGCTCATGTCTATAGGCGATGGTTACCACTTTCCATCAGGTGGGCCGTCAGCTTGTTTGCCATTCTAAGTTGTATAAAGAAAAAAAAGTTGATTGGTGATAATGGAATAGTAACTCCGCCTGCATTATAGGTATACGCTAGCGGGACACTAGTGAGGAATGATAGGTGATGAAACTGTTCATTTGACCCATAATGATGAATTCATAAACTATTAATCAAAATGGTTTCCAGGGGGAACCGCGTTGAGGTCAACCTGATGGAGTATATTGTCAGCAATAGGATTATTAGATCCCCATTACTAACAATCTCTTTCCCCCCGTAAGAGACCAACATATTTGAGTGAGACAGAAAATATTTTTTGTTTGTATGTTTCTAATCTATATCTATCTATATACTTATAATAAATCTGTAGAGAGGTCAATTCTGTACATGAAATATATTTCCAAAATAACTATCAGGGGGTGATTAGTGATCGATACTGATGTCAAAAATGCAATGATTAATATTTTTGTCTGTCTGTCTGTATGTTTGTTATAGAAACAAAAACTACTCGATGAATTTTAACGAAACTTGGTACAATTATTCTTCATACCCCTGAGCAAGTTATAGTATACTTTTTATCACGCTACGATCAATAGGAGCAGAGCAGTGAAGAGAAATGTGTCTGTTACATCAAAATCACTGAACCGTGAGGAAGGACATAGGTTACTTATTTTACGAAAAACGACGGAAACGCGGACGAAGTCACGGGCTAGTTCTAAATAAGTCCGACCACAATTATTATAATGGCAACAACGGAACAGACATTAGGAACTTGTAATGACTCACCGTGCCCGGAGCTGTGGTCGTGATCACTGCACCATACAAAGCGAGCGGGGTTCGTTCACATCGCCCGCCCCAAACGGCAATTCTTGTTTGGTACGATCATTTATTGTCTTGTTTTTTGTCACCAACTTCTTTACTTATTGATTACTAACGATTCACCTTGACTTTGTTCGCCTGATATTTGTTATTAGCTGTCCTGCGGGCGCGCTCGGTGTCTGTTGTTACCGTGCATATTTCAGTCTTATTATTTATTTACTCTTCACCTTTGGGTAGAGGAATAAAGAAAAAGGCGATATAAGGTATTAAATAAATATATGCAAATTCATATATTATGAATACCATACATACATCGAAGTACTTATATACGTATATAATACATAAATAAATATATAAAATACATTATATATTATACATATATATAAATATATAGTTTCGATACTCCCAAAAGATTACAATATACTTATTACCCTCATAACAAGAGCGTTGCCATTCCTTCCAGAGGACTCAGGTGTTATTACCATATAATAGATACATACGTACATACATACACATACATATATAATATATACACAATTAAATACATACATAACATACACATACTTAACAGCACACATACAACAGAAAAAAAAAAACGCAGAAAACGAAGAGAAACACAAGATTTAACAGAGGTTTTGAAGCTTCACGGTTGAAACACGAATAAAAGGAAGAAGAATGAGTGGGAAATTTAAGTCGGAGGTTATTGACACTACACTACTAATTACAAGAAATAATCACAATGAGAAAACAATTTTGTACAAAGTCTTCCCTCTGGATGGAAAGATACATATAAACAATTTGTAACGATGAAAAATTATTCTAAATATGGGAGATGTGATATATATATATATATATATATATATATATATATATATATATATATACTTTTGTAATTTTATTTTTGTGGTACAAAAAAGAGAATGTTTACACCATTTTTAAAATTAATAGGTTGACATGGAAAAGTCGTTGTTACCTTTCCAGGATATGTAATATTATATGAGATTTCATCACGCTACGATAATGAGTTTTTTTAATGGATGAAAAAAACTGATTTTTTTTTATACCACTGAGGTGGCAAACAATATAGGGCCCACCTGATGGTAAGCGGTTAGTGTAGAACTATGAACGTCTGCAATACCAGAGGTATTACGCGCGCGTTGCCGACCCAGAAGAAATCTCTTTACCCCCCTTTTGAAAAACTCCATACTGTAGTTTCATGCATGTAGCATCAGTGAAGGAAGAAAGAATGATAATGAAGCTAGGTGTGACCACGATGATTACAATGAGTGACCGCGGGGAAATCGACCTGTCAGGGTTAAACTGTTAGCAAATGGACACTAACACTCCTATTACTGACAATTCGTCAGCCCCCACCCTACCAGAGATGGTGAGTTGGAAATAAGTAATGCCAATGAATCATAATGTCCCGTTCGACCCTCGACCCCCCCACGTCTGACCTTTCAACGAGCGAAGTCCATGTTTTGATAAACGGATCAGTTGTTATTAGTTCCTTTGTGACTTCATCGTTGTAAACTGACACCTTAATACTATTCAAGGAATGGTTGTCAAATCTTAGTTACGTTTAGGTTCGCAAGTACAAGGATTTTTTTTTTTATTATTGATTTAAATAAAAAAGCAAGTAAAATGCCGTGTGGTCCCAGCATACCCCCTACACCACCCCCTTCCTTTGCTGTGGTTGTCGTAAGAGGCGACTAAGGGAAGGTGAGGGATGGGCAACAGCGTCCCTCTTAAAACATCTCCATAGCCTAATTGCAGTTGTCAATCCGCCTGCCAAGCGTGGCAACTACTGACAAAACTTTCCAAGTTTTATGTTCAAGCTATTTTTTATTTTAAACTGATATGATATGATGATTTGAATTAAAAACTACACAGTTGCACCAAAAAAATAGAGAGCTAATTGCATTTTTTCACATATTAGATTAATTATGTCTGTATTTAAAGCAAAAAAAAGGATATTTTTAACTGCTAATGTTGAGATTGAAGAATATCCATGGCCAAAAGACAATAGTATCTAAAATTAGAAAAAATAAAGATAGTCCTTACATTCTGACCAAGGATTGGATATCATCAATTTACATTATGACAACGCTTCGTTAGCTTGTAACGAAATAATGAACAATAATACTATTCGAATAATACAGTATAATAAAACATAAATATCATGTTTTTTTATGTTTTTTTTTTTTTGTGCGTCTGTATTGTGATTGTTTTTGTTTACATTGTAAACTATCGTGGGCAGCCCTGTCGACAATTGAAGCGGCGGACTTCGGACCACATTGTTGTACTCCGCGAATAAGAGATGGTGCACATAGCACGCAACGGTTTTATCGCGTGACACCGTGATTCGGTCACGCGATATTTTTCTTGTAATACAACCGATTCCAATGTCAGTGAATATTATATTTTATAGCTTGTAATTTTTAAGGTACAAGAGAAAACGATATCTGTGCAGTCTTGCAAGCGTGCTAGATGCGCTGTGTTTATTTCGTACTGAAAAAAGTATTTAATGCATTTTCTGTACACTGTGTACTTCTAGAAGTTAAATTTCATAGTGATAGTTATTCAAAACATTTTACCTACAATATATAATTTTTTTTTATTTATTCTTACACAAAAAATTAGAAACATATAATATATATTAAATAAAGACGTACAACAGGCGAGCTTAACTCTTACAGAGTTCTCTTCCAGCAAACCTTGAGTGGAAAGGAGCATTCAATTACTTATATATTATACTAAGTTATTGGTCTAAGTACTTTAAATATATTAATTAATCTTTGAATATATAGTGAGTAGTTGTGTATTGGACAAAAATTCTTATCTTAATTCTAGATATGATAACCTCGAGTGAAATAGGCTGACGTAAATTGAATAATTGTAAATAACTCAAATAAATCTCAGTTTGTATTTACTACATGAGGTAGTCGTGATTGTAGTACGATATATTGGTATCTGGGCAAAACCTGATTGCTACGTTATCATAATTGTGTATTATTAGTACAAAGGGTTTTTTTGATGGCTGAAAATAGTATGGTAACTCAGGCGGAGTGCTACCAGGATACGCTGGCGGAGCACCAGTGAAGGGTGATAGATGAGAATGAAAACTGGCCAGTTAGCCCATCATGATGAATTCATCAGGAATTAACCATGATAGTTTCCAGGGGGAACCGCGAGGAGGTCGACCTGGTTGGGTATATTGCTAGCAATGGAATTCTTAGTCTCCATTACTAACAATCCCTTTCCCCCAAGTACAAAGGGTTGAGTTTGACAAGGTTTTCAAATAACATATATTATTTTCAATGTTAGATGTGTTTGTTACTCGGCTACGCACAAATACATCGCTAGAAGATCTTTATTATTTCATCTTTAACAAGTTAATCGTTGATAATGTATGTATATTGAGCTTTCTATAGATAAAAAAAAATTAAAACTTATCAAGTAATTTTTGAGTCATCCATGATAACAAAAAAGTAATCTTTCCTGTTTATAATATTATTTTAGAATTAGATTTATTTACATTATAGATAGATAGATAGATAATTTATTTACGTTACTTACAGCACACAAATTACAATAAAAAAAATACACAGTAAAAGAGATAAAAGAATGAAAATAAAAAAGCACAAATAAAAAAAAATTAACAAAATATATAAACTAACAATCTCCTTTCTTTCCCTTCCTTCATGCGTGTGCCATAGTAACACAAAATATTATAATAAATTAAGAAACGTTGGAAATGAAAAATCATTCCAAAACGCCACTTGCCCGCACCTTCTAGTGATAGTTTTATGCCAACTTTTACTTGGCTTTCATCGTAACAACAGTGACACTTTGACCTAGATAAATAATACTGGCCTTGGTGTACCAGAGAGGCTTTGTATAAGTTGTTTGTATGGTATCTCTGTTTTAAGTTTTTACCCCCAAGCCAGTGCTTTCATGGCTATTTTACAGTTTGTAGGTTGACATATTGCATCAAAGTACAGAGTACGTACTCTAACATCTATGGGATCATTATCGCTAACGAGAACATAAGATAGAATGAGATAGCAACGTCTTTTGTCTCATTCCAATTCATGGTCCTACTTACGATAACAAGTGCATTGATGGATTCGTTTAGCATTTGACTAGGGGCCCTGGAATGGCAGCGAATGTTGGATATAGATCAAGCCTAATACACAGCGATGACCATGGGGTCATCTGTGTGTGTTAAGGTTATCACTTTCCATCAGATGGGTCATATAAGTATGTTCATTCCCAACTGTAAGAAAAAACGCGAAAAAAAAACATAGTCCAGTGTATACACCGCTTAGTTATTTAGAGCCTTGATAGAATCACGTGTGTAGCGGATCAGTATATCAGTCGGACACGCGGTCCTCGCTGCACTCTATCGTTTCGGTTTATTTTTATGCGTGAACTTGAATAATGTAAGTGTATATTTGATTCAATACATATTTGATGTTCGTTCGAACCCATTACATATTCAGGACGTTGTGTTTATAAACTAGTTTGTTTTGTTATAGTAACAGTGTCGGTAGATATTTTGCGATACCAATTTCAATTCTATGCAATGTATTTTGTGCTTTGGATAAATAAATAATCACAATTAAAAATAATCACTTATATTGTAAAATTTGAAAATTGCCATGTGGTTCTGACATAGAATGGACCTCTTTCTCGTGGCTATCGTAAAAGACGATTAAGGAAATTTAATAGTTGAGGGATGAATAACAGCGCTCCTTTTAAGACACCTCTTAGACTTAACTGCAGTTACCAAACCGCCTGCCAAGCGTGGCAAATACTGCCAACATCCCCCCAAGTAGGGAGAGGGCTATGTTCAGCAGTGGACAGTAAACTGCTGATATGTGGTATGTTATTGTAAAATTAAAGTCGTTACTCGTACGTAGAATTAAGAATGTATCCATGGCATAGAATATATTAGGGCAGAATTTCGTGAATGAAAAACTTTTCGAGCCTATCTAAACGTGTCATGTTAGTATGGTAGGCTTTATTTTTTTTTTTATTTTTTATTATCGACACTTGTTTCTTTTTGCGACTGTATTTGCACTTCAAAGTATATTTTTACGTTTATTGAAATCACTTCGGCCATTTATTGTGTAACAAACATTCAAACGTTCGTTTTACAAATTTGGTTGTATTTTTTTTTTGTTTGTTACCTTAAACTTTGTCAATTGTAAACCGATTTGGAAAATCCTTTTTTATGTTAAAGAATACACTATACTTACAGTCGTTTTTTTTTGTTAATGGATGATAATGGAATGGTAACCCCACCCGCGCTATCGGTATACACCGGCGGGGCACCAGTAAAGGATGATAGGTGAAGCAGGTCAGTTAGTCCATCGTGACGAACGTCAACAAGAATTGTTCACGATGGTTTCCAGGGGGAACCAAGTGGATAAGGCATTTTGCTAGCAATGGGCGCCTATTTTTATCAAAGCGCTATTTTTATCGGTTTGATAATGTAGTTTTTAAATCAAAATAACTGGTATTGCCACAATTGAAGTTGTGTTTTTTTTTCGGAACACAATCTTATCGTATTTTTGTTATTAGATTGATTTATATTTTTTTCCTTTTATTATCTATTGCTTTGTATTCACTAAGATAATTTTGATCGTTTATGACACTATATATATGTATAAATCTAATATTATCAGAATAATATTAATTATTTTTCCATCTCAATTTGTCATTAACATCTTAGCAATATCCATTAAAATCTTACTAAGTCAAAGTTAATTGAATTAAGTAATTTACTAAACACAGCTTAGAAAATATCGTAGATAATTGATAGGAAATTTATCACGATAGGCCAATTTTTTTCTGTGTAAATAAAATAGTTACCCCGTCGTTTTACCAGAGGGAGACTTAGTCCAAAAGTCGTTTGCTTGGGCACCTCTGTCCAATTCGTGTTTCAACCGTGAAGCAGTTGTGTTTGCATGGCTGTTTCGGTTTGAAGGGTGGGATATGGCGTGAATTTACAGGGTACAGAGGAATAACAGCTGAGGCCTCAGGAGTGGCAACGCATGGGGGTATCATGGGCGAAACAGTATACTCTGTTATATCCATGGTACTGCTCATGTCTATAGGCGACAGTTACCACTTTCCATCAGGTGGGCCGTCAGCTTGTTTGCCATTCTAAGTTGTGTAAAAAAAGTCTGCACTATCGGTATACGTTGGCGGGGCACCAGTGAGAGGTGGTGATAGGTGAGATTTAACCACGATGGTTTCCAGGAGGAAGCGTGGAGGTCGACCTGATAAGATTTACTGCTAGCAATGAAGGCTGTTATGCCTCGTTACTTGCAAACCCTTTCTCACCAAATGATAGTATTTTCTTCTCTACCTAATTTCAAAATCGAAAGGTCATTTCCTTCATCACCTGTAGTAATCCTTATGACCTATAATTTCTCATTAATACCCTGCCAGTGTATACCGATAGCGCAGGCGAGGTTACCGTCACGTTTTGATCCATTAAAAAAATCAAACAACACAAAAGTCTATTGTCGTTAATAGGTGAATATGCAAGTCGATTGAGGCCGTATCAGGTTTCAACTATCACGAATGTTTATCGATCAAGTTATAGTAATTATTGCAAGGAAGTGTGAGTTGCTGAAATTGACAATTTATGTTAAATTTGGCAACTCGCACTTCCTTACGTTCTTCACACTCGTGTTATGTACGATTATCTGTTAACGAAAGTTGACGAGATTCAAGATTTTACCTCAAGTGTTGACGATGCCGAAGTTGTCTCCAGCAAGCTTTCATGGGTGGTGGTGACCGCTTACCATCAGGCTGCCCGCATGCTTGATTTGAAACATATCTATTCATTAATTTAACTAAATAAGGTTTTGACGAAATAAATATATTTTTTTAGTAAACTCAGGAATAAATTCTAAATTCGACTTTTGTTTTTTGCGAGATATATTTAATTTTTCTGAACCTTTGCTGCCTTCTTTTATTTAAAGAGTTTATTGGAATAACATTTTAAAATATATCGTTTTAAAATGTGTACGGAATTAACATTTATTATTATTACTAGCTTTTACCCGCGACTTTGTCCGTGACCGGGATACGTTCACTGACCGAGATAAAAAGTAGCCTATGTCTACTATGTATGTGATTGGTTCAGCCGTTAAGACACTCATCATCATCATCACATCAGCCTTTAACTGTCCACTGCTGAACATAAGTTTCCCCTTTTTGCCAGTAGTTGCCATGCTTGGCAGACAGATTGGCTACTTCAGTCAGACAGATTGCTAACCTCAGTCAGGCTATAGAGACGTTTTAAAACGACGCTGCTGCCCATCCCTCGCCCTATCTTAGTCGCCTTTTACGACACCGGTGGGAAAGGAAAGTGTGGCCTATTCTATAATAATAATATACTTTTCAGACTACAATTTGGTCCATTTTGTTACTAACAATTTCCTTACAAACTATGCTAGTGGAAAAAAAAAGAAAAACAATTCAAGTGAACACTTAACTAAAGCTAAAGATTAGCATCTGTTTGAAATGCCTAATTATAGGCGATTAGTTATATTTCTCGCTTATTACTTTTAGAATCTATGCTAGGACCACACGTTAAAATACTCCTAGATAACAAACAAACACTAACGTTTTATAATTTTAGTAAGAATGCCAGTACCTAAAAGTTGAACAAGTATTACAGTCGTAAAGTTTACCCGTGCCGTTAGTTCAATCTTCATGGTATACGCCCGTATGTGCGCATGTTTTAATTCTTTGTAGAGCGTACCTTGACGCCTCTTATCGCTACTGCACACGGTCGTAAATTGCATGATTTATCTAAATGGTGATTAACGTATTGTCATGTTTAATATGCGTTGATTAGTTCCTCAGCTAATGTTATCATGGTAACGAAGTATTTAGTTACTAGTGCACTTGTTATGAACGTGATGGACTATAAGAAGTGACAGGGTACAGAGGAATAACAGCTGAGTCCTCAGGAATGGCATCGCATGGAAAGTATCATGGGCGAAACAGTATACTCACTCTGTATATTCTATCATAGAAGAATCTCTATAGTCAGATCATAGAAAAACTACCAGGAATTTTATACTACTATTAACATTATACTACTAGCTGTTGCCCGCAGCTTTGCATGCATGGTAACATATTTACTTACTAAATTGAAAATTTGAAAATCCTTTCTTAGCGAATGCTTACATTATAAAAAAAATCTATAACCTATGTATAAAATTTAAGTTTTTTAAAATTAATATATTAGAAGGAAAAAAAATGTTGGGGCACTTGATACGACATGACGAACTTATGAACATTATAATAGAAGATAAGATAGAAGGAAGTTGGGGAAGAGGGAGATTAAGACATAGTTACATCAGGCAGATCAAGGAAGGAGTTGGTGTCGTGTCGTATCAAGAGGTGAAGGGACTCGCTGAAAATCGTGAGTGGCAAGAGTTCCACCGACAAGAACGCAGCTCTTAAATAGGATAGATAGACAGAGAATTAATGTGTTTGTTTGTGCGTTGAGAGTCGGTCAGGACAAACGACTTCATAAGTATAGATAATTCGGTTGATGAAAATATCCTTCCTACCATCAGTTAGTTGCGTTTAAGTAATTACAGAGTGTCCTCGCCATTGGTGGCAGATTCTCTGTTTAATTCAATTACCCTTCGTTACCTCTACTTAGGTGTCCGGTTGAGGAATGTTTATTAATTTGCAAGTACGTATATCGTATAGTTTTATAGAACTGTTTTAATACGTTTTTGAATATGTTTTGATAATATTTTTTCAAACACAGTTATTTTTAACTAATTTGGCTGTTATCGTACACTACCCTACAATTGTAATTTTTTATGGTTCCAATAAATACATTTTAATTTAAATAAATAATTAAAATTTACCTCCCATACCTAGGTCGTAGTGGCATATTATTTAATTTTATAACGAATGATGGTTTTTTTTTTTTTTTATACTAACATTATAAAAAAGTAAGACTCGATTGTATAATGACAGATCTAAAAAACTTCTCAACAGATTATAAAAATCATTTCACATATAAAACCCTACACTATTAACGAGAAATAATAATATAATATTATTTTCAAAAAATTTTAGATCACAATGAAAATTGTAAGAATATAGCCCAGGTATCAAATATTTGCCTATTAAAAGTAATATAAAATACGAATTTATTTGTCCATCTGTCTACCCATGATGGATTGCTAGTTCTAAATAACATTTAAACTACGCAACATGAAATAAACAAATAAAATAAATAAAAAAATGTTTTTGCGTTATTATTATGTAAACTAGTTGTTTATGTGACTTATTTTTAATGACCAATTTGTACAAATAGTCATAGCAAGATTGTTTACTAAATGTTTGAAGTATAAAATAGTAGACTTCAATTTTTTGATAACAGTGTGTACATATTTAGCCATTAAAAATCACAAGTCACAACAAAATTACGATAAGGAAAATTGATATTTCAAATTATATAATTTATAATTGTCTGATAAAATTGATGATGCCTATATTTTTTTTTATGCAACTTACAATGGCAAACAAGCTGACGGCCCACCTGATGTAAAGTGGTAACCGTCGCCTATAGACATGAGCAGTACCATGGACATAATAGATACGTTTACGATTAATATTTTTATTTGTCATACGTATAATATTTTTATGCATCATGCCTACTGAACACAAAGCGTAATGCGGTATTACTAGCTATGAGAAGAAGTCACGTCTACAACTATTTTACTTTATATCTACATTATGTACTTACCTACTTAATTCTACTACATAATCTGTTATTTTATACTATAATTTTTTTTTTTGATGGGTGAAAATGGAATGGTAGCTCCGCCTGCGCCAACGGGATACGCTGGCGGAGCACCAGTGAAGGGTGGTTGATGAGAATGAAAACAGGCCAGTTAGCCCATCATGATGAATTCATCAGGAATTAACCATGATAGTTTCCAGGGGGAACCGCAAGGAGGTCGACCTGGTTGGGTATATTGCTAGCAATAGGATTTTTAGTCTCCATTACTAACAATCCCTTTCCCCCCTATACGCTATTATAAACGCAAAAGTTTGTAAATTGTCACTCAATTACCATTTAATGGCTCAATGGATTTTAATTAAGTTTGGTGTAAAGATGGACAGTAATTCTAAATTGTAATCATATATTGGATACTTACTAATTAATGTGAGTAAAGCTCTGGAATTCAGCTATAGCGCGATAGCTGTATTCGTATTCATAAAAATCAGTTGTATTCTGTCTCTTATTATTGTGTTTAAAATTCACATGGATAGAAGACAACGTAAAACATATTATTTCTTAGTCTAAGTTTCTATGGTTTATTAAAAAAATAAATATCGTACTTAATATATATTTGCAAATGGCGGCAATGTACGCGCTCCTCCAATGTAATAAAATAAAAAAGAAATTTTCTTTAAGTATTTTATTAATCACATACAATCTGTTACATCTAGTTATTTTCTGAATATGACAGCTTTTAAGATTTCTTACTCAAACACACTTAGAACAGCTAAACAAGTTTCAATTAAAAGCAATCAACAAATAATATAATTGTTTATAAAGCAAAATGTATTTATAGACACAAAATCGAATACTTTCAATCTAATATGTCTACAAAACATCTAGTCGTTTATCGGTGAGATTTGTCACGATGGATCTCGTCGTTTGCTTGCAGAGACAAAACTATTTCTACAATAAAGTTAAACAATTGACGGTAATCCCCAGAAGAGTCATATGTATCACTAAAACAATAGAAATAGACTTTGTACAAAACTATTTTTATATACCACAGTTGTGTAACGTTGGCGTGAATTTACAGGGTACAGAGGAATAAAACAGGAATGGCAACGCATGGGGGGTATGGGTGAAACATAGTCTGTATGTCCATGGTTGTCATGTCTATAGGCTGTGCACTTTCCATCAGGTGGGCCGTCAGCTTGTTTGTCATTCTAAGTTGCATAAAAAAAAAAAAAAAAACACTATTTTTATATACCACAGTAACGTTTGCTCGAATAAAACAGTGCGTATTACAATCGTATTCCTTGTCAAACTGTGAACAAAGGAGCGCATTCTTGCTGCTTGCCCCAAGACCTAGTTTCTACATGTCGTATTTATTTGCAAGTTCGCTAAATATAGTTCGCGGGAGCTCGACGCAGCCGACAGTCTGCATGCAAGTGGTTATGCTTGTGTGTTGTTTACTGAGAGGCTGAGTTTTGATACTATTCTATTGTGTTAGTAGATACTAACGATCTTGACTCACAAGTGGGGATGGGACAGAGGTACCCAAGCAATCGACTTTTGTACAAAGTCTCCCTCTGGTATATATATATATGTGTGAGACGAGTTGCCTTCTATTGGTAATACAGGGCAAAAGCAATTGTTAGCAATCGGATCTAGCAGCTCCATTGCTAGCAATATGAACTTATCAGGTCGTCCTCCATGCGGTTCACCCTGGAAACCATCATGGTTAATACTTGTGGAATTCATGACGATAGGTTACCTGACCTGCTTTTGTCCTTGCTTATATCTTGCTTATATCTCACTGGTGGGCACCAGCGTGTACTGATAGTGCAGGCGGGGTTACCATTCCATTATCATCCGTTAAATAAAACTATTTAATACACATACATTGTAAATGCAAGTACAATGTACAATTATATTAAAACAATAACAGTCTTATTATGAGTATTTCCTGTGTGTACTTTGTTTTCTCAATACCACTATTTATTTATAAATCCTTTCTGCTTGAAAGCTTCCACATATGATTAATACACATAAGTAGGGGGGAAAGGGATTGTTAGCAATGGAGTTTGACAGCCCCATTGCTAGCAATATACTCTATTAGGTCGACTTCCACGTACTTCCCTCTGGAAACCATCATGAACAATTGTTATTGAA
The DNA here is from genome assembly GCF_026898425.1 of Galleria mellonella. Lineage (NCBI taxonomy): Eukaryota > Metazoa > Arthropoda > Insecta > Lepidoptera > Pyralidae > Galleria > Galleria mellonella. The sequence goes on from NW_026442176.1 coordinate 5,729,690, forward strand.
TTCGTCACGATGGGCTAACTGCCCTGCTTCATCCTCACCTATCATCGTTCACTGGTACCCCGCCGGTGTATACCGATAGCGCAAGCGGGGTTACCATTCCATTATCACCCATTAAAAAAGAAAATACGCATAAGTATGCCTTTTGCCAGTAATTATTATATGGTCACGAGGCCGTTGAACTTGAATACCTAATTTTCACACCCTTTGCCTAATATAATTAAACATTTCATTATCGACTAAGGATAATAAAGGACCTTCCCAAAGATGAAGGTTCGAAATTCTTGTTCTTGTGTTCTAGTGTATGTTATGCAATATCTTCGCCAGTTCTTAACCGATTGTAATGATTCTTTTTGCTATGAATAGGGTTTACTCCCGTGTTGGTTTAATTTTAATTTGAAATGAATTTTAAACCGACATCAAAAAGAAGGATGCTCTTAATTAGGTTGTTTTTTTTTGTTTGTTACCTCATAACATCGTCGGTTATAAACCGATTTGGAAAATTCTTTTTTTGTATCTAAAAGGATATGCTTACAGATTGATTTCATAGAAATTTTATTGAAATAGATTGTGTAGTTTAGTTTTTAAAGCAAAATAACGGGTTTTTTTTTCACAATTCAGTGTCAGGTGTCAGGTTTTTTAGTGGAACACAATTTAATTCTATACATTTTTCTTAATTCATACTGCTTTATGATAAGCAAAATATTTTATTTATATATTTATTTTGTGATACATAGGTAACAGTACATAACAATAGATGGTAAGACAAGATAAGTCCTCTATGATCAACCTCATCTATCGAGGTACAGGTACAACTCTACATCAAATCTGCATGGTAGACACGATTCTTATTTATAATTATGTAAAGATATACTTAAAAATTTGTAAGTGTTTATGCAACGAATAAGTACTTTTTTCTTTTCTTTTTTTTTAAAAGGAAGATGTTTTCAATTCGGCCTGTTTTTTTTTTTATGTTACCTGATTTCGTTCATTTTAAACCGATTTCAATAATTATTTTTGTTATTGATAGGGTTCGATCCTTGTCGATCCCGTATTAATTTTATTACAAATGAAGTAGCTATATATGATGCAAAATCTTTAAGTTATATTAAAAATATTGTTTATTTGTTACAGGTTGAAGCCTACAGAAATGTTTATAGACGAAAATGAGACGTGAGTATTCGCAAATATAAATATAATTATAATAAATAATCCGCAAATATAAACAATACGGGAAATAGCACATTGACTTAAAATTCGATGGTAGATAGAGAGATCGATTATTCGATTGAAATAAAGTCAGGCGTATTTCGTATAATCGAATATCCGGATAATCGATTTCAAAATCAAATGAAATAATAATATAATTAAATTTTAATATTTTTTTATTATGTAAATATTTTTTACATACTTCATTTAGACAGTACGATATAAAAAAAAAACTACAAGCTATATAGATAATGAATTACATAATACCTATTTACTCAAATAATACATAATACCTTTTCTAAATCGGTAATTAGAGTTGTGAAGGCTAAGTCCGGATAATCGAATGTTCGGATAATCAATGTTCTACTGTACATGAAATTGAATTACTTCAGTATACCCAATCAAAATGTGAAACTATTGAATATTAACTTATAGACTTTCGCATTACATGGTTTATGGTTTACAAGAGATGTGAAATTAACGCAATTGTAAGTAACCTGTGACCTGGGAGCCTACCATGAAATGAAATTCCGAATTTTCGGGCTCAATTTCGTGTTTTTGTTCGTACCTAAATCGACTCAGTAAATGGAGCTTAACGTTTCATTCATTATCAATCCTATCCTAATAGTCCAGAGGAACGATATTTTAATATTTTTAATAATTTTAAACGGCATGTACCTATTATGTAATTATAACATCAAATTTCTATTTCGTCCCCGAAATTTCAGTAAATATTTCATTGTAGGCCCTCTGGTCGAGACATCGAGATAACTCGGGTAAGTGATCATAGTTTACATAAATGATAGATAGATTGTTCTGTCTCTTTAAACCATAGATTATTGAATAGTTGTAAATCTATTTTCAAATTTGTAATTTGGACAAACGATGATCATGACGAAGGTACACCGACAGTATGATACATTAAATATATATATATATATATATATATATATATAACACATTACTATATACCATTCACATGTGTAGGTCAATTATAGATGAACACAACCTTCCTAATTTAGACATATTTGCAAAAAAGACGGTAACAAAAGATGCCACAAGTGTACAATAGAGAAAAAAACCGGTCAAATGCGAGTCGGATTCGCGCAACGAGTGTTCTGTACAAAATCATTATGATTTTTTTTTTTTTTTTTTTTGTGAAATAACTACAAATTTACGCTTTTTGGATTTTTTCCTTTAGTTGTGCTACATGACATTGCTTCTTGCCAAATTTTATGATTGTAAGTCTACGGGAAGTACCCTATAGGTTTTGATTCCCTTTTAAAATATGCGATATAAACAGAACATAAACAGCTGTATCTTTTGATTGCGTTGATTTATAATATTAATTTCAACTTGATACCTCCACATGTTTCTAAAAAAGGGGTCTTGACAGACGGACGGAAGAACGGACGGACAATTAAGAGATCCTATAAGGATTCCGTTTTCTCCTTTGTAGGTACGGAACCCTAAAAATGGACAAGTACCACAGTAAAGATTAATGTGAAGATTTTCATATCTATTTCCAAACGGTACGGAACCGTCACGACACGAGTTCAACTCGCACTTGTTTCGAGTTTTTCTGTTGCCTCAACAACATTATCTACCTACTTGTTAATTTCCATTATATTACATTGATAACCTATGTTTGGATACTTTGGAAAAAATATTCCAGTTATGTCTGCACGTAGTTGTATGTGTTAATAGTTATATAGGTACTTATTTATATAATGTTATCAACTTCTTTAGACTTTTGACTTGCTTTTTTTACCAACTTTCAGAAAACCTACCATGCCTGCAGGCCTACCATGAAATGTTTTCGGAATTTCGGGTCAGAACGAAACACAAATTTAATATTAAAATTATACGATACATACCGTTTTAAAATATTAGAAATGTTAAAATATCGTTTCTTTGGACTTTTATTGTAGGATTTATGACAACTGACATGTTTAACTCCATTTACTGGGTTGATTTCGTTATGAAGAAAAACACGAAATTGCGTTAAAAAATTCGGAATTTCATTTCATGGTAGGCCGTCTGTTTTTAAATGACACCTTTAGGAATGTAGCAGTGGAAACCGCATCGAATTTGGTGCAGTAGATTTTGTGCGATTCCAGAACAAATGTACAGATTTAAAATTTCTTCTATTAATCTTATTAAAACCTCACATATAATGTTTTCTTAAATATCTCCCTTGTACAAACATAGTCTCGTTACAACGTTATATTAATCCCATATTAATTTAATTAATTCATTTTTTTTTAAATAAATTCTTGTTTATCAATTCGACTGGCCGAATCGATACCGTCAATGTTCATCAGATAAAAATTGGGATTTCCACCCGTATTGAAAAGACCGTATTAATCAGTCTATGCTTAAATGATCCATGATAAGTATGGATAATAATATGGATAATTTTAATAATCATCAAAACTGATTACACAGCATTATTTGATCGAACGTCTTATCCATAGTGTCATAAAGATAGAACTTATCACAATCGGCATCACAGCTTGCAGCTTATGAGCCTGTGACTGTGATAAGTTACAGACAGATGCGCAGTCATGTCATTTGTAATAATAAAGGTTGTGATTTTAACAATTTTTTTATTGCAACTTCGAATGGCAAACAAGCTGACGATGTACTTTATCAAAAGGTGACTGTTGCCGTTGGACATGAATTGCACCATGAACATCACACGGTGCTTTGCTGCAGCGTGTGTATTTCTGGCGGCACCACAGAAACAATTCCTCGAAATGTATATTTTTTTTTATGCAACTTAGAATAAAAAAAGAACATGACAACCCACCTGATGGAAAGTGGTAATCGTCGCCTATAGACATGAGCAGTACCATGGACATAACAGAGTATACTCTTTCGCCCATGATACCCCCATGCGTTGCCACTCCTGAGGCCTCAGCTGTTATTCCTCTGTACCCTGTAAATTCACGCCATATCCCACCCTTCAAACCGAAACAGCCGTGCAAACTCAACTGCTTTACGGTTGAAACACGAATGGGACGGAGGTACCCAAGCAATCGACTTTTGTACAAAGTCGCCCTCTGGTTGTAATAAAATGTAATCATATCACATAATTATAATATTTTATTATTTATCCGCCTGACGATACTGTTTGTATTGTACATATTTATAAAATAATTACCTGTTTACTACTGTTGTAATTTTACTGTCAAATTAGATATAACTAGTACCTAATTGGCGTTTCTACACGGATCTTGGCGAGTAAATAAGTATGACATTTAAAAATTTTCACGTATCCCTCCGTAACGGTTCCGACTCTTATGAGAAGTCATATATTGAAAATCAGGGGGTCTACCGTGAAATCAAATTCTGGATTTTGGGACTCAATTTTGTCTTTTTGTTTATATCGGATCGGAGCTTAACGTTTCCTTCGTATGTGACCAATATTTTAACATGTTTAATATATTTAGACGGTATGTATTATGTAATTTTAAAGTCAGACCCGAAATTTCGGAAACATTTTATGGTAGGCCCTCGATTTCAAGAGAAATTTTTAATATAGAATCTCAATGCGTGTTTTTTTTTTTTATTGTATCAAAATGGTAATCAACTCAGTGTCTCATACAATCGGGAACGCGTGGAGGTCGATCTGACTGGGTATTTTAGCAATGAGGCCACTATTCCCTAATGTCAGCTATTACTGTTAATTCCCTCGATTCCCATATATTCGTTAACAACTATTGCTAAGAAATACTAAGAATTACTCCCAGCCTTTACGTGTCCTCCAAACGAGAATTTAAAAATTCAGATTTAATTTGAGAATCGATCTTGTGAGATCTCCAAACCGCAGTCGAGCGTTGTCCAACTTACCCGTTACCACTGTTAAGTGTTTGTATGAAGTAGAGTATATATTTTAAATACACTATCGGGACATAACGCGATGAAAATTTGTCGTGGTTCTACCGTGACCACGACGTGGTGCATTTCAGATTAAAACGTCGGCAATAAAGAATCAGGTATGTAGGTACTACACTCCAGAGCAATGAATCCGGGTCACTTAAAAAAAAAAACTATAAATCTCAGAAAGTAAGAATGCCATCTTAATGAAATAAATTGTTAAAATTTAGTAGATAATAATAAACTCGTTAAATTGAGTCATTAAAACTTCTTAGTTACTGCAAGGTTATGTCATAAAAAATCAAATTTGTAAAAGGGAGACTTCAGTCAGTTCAGATGTTTTTTTTTTCTTTATGTAATTTTTAATAAATAAAATGCAGTGTCTTATAAATTTTATTACTGTCATTTAAGGGGTATTAATTATATTGTCTATTAAACACCGTTTATTTTATTAACCTAGCATGCTTAGTTTCCATGATTTATAGATTTCTTTAGGTGACCCGCATTCATTGCTCTCGAGTTTATTTACCTGCAAAAAATTGTTGATCGCAGGGGGGAAAGGGATTGTTATTAATAGAGACTGAGAATCCTATTGTTAGCAATATACCCAACCAGGTCGACCTCCTCGCGGTTCTCCCTGGAAACTATCATGGTTAATTCCTGATGAATTCATCATGATGGGCTAACTGGCCTGTTGTCATTCTCATCTATCACCCTTCACTGGTGCTCGGCCAGCGTATCCCGTTAGCGCATGCGGGGTTATCAAACCATTTTCACCCATCAAAAAAAAAAAATTGTTGATCGCATTAAGTCTCGATTGTGTATTTAAAATATGTGTAAACAACACGAAAGTTTAAAATTAAGTATATAATAGTATGCCGACATATTCCGAAGAATAAGAAAGTTCAAGTAGCAATAGGCTGGTGACATAGCTCAAAGATTCGACAATCGATAGAGAAGAAAGGTTCTTGATTAGCGACCCCGTACGGGCAAACACAGTGTAGGACAACCCTCCACTAGATGGAGTGACAACTTCAAATGCATTGCAGGGAGTCAGTGAATGCAGGTGATTTAGGACCGTTCCTTGTGGCATTCTATGGGGGAGGCCTATGTCCAGCAATGAACAGATAGTGACACATACAGTATACATGGAATTTTAAAACGAATCCTGTGTCCGATTAAATTTCTTATCTTCGTAGGTGTCACAATAATTATATTCTTAGCCGAAATTATGTCACAGACTTTATTTACCTGTTGCATTACTTGTAAGCAGCTGTGATAACGTATTATCAGTCAGCCAATGATAAATAAACTTATATTATCGAGATTACCGTGATATGTTTAGTCGTAATTCTACAGGTCACCAGCGAAGGTGTTTATAAGTCATATTTAAATATTTACCTGTGTTCTAAATTTTTTTTTCTTTTCTGTGAAACATGTTTATTGAAGGGTAAGTGAAAATGTATGTTTTTATGTACTTTAGTATGTTTTTTTTTATTGGCACAACTATTGAACAATTTAAATGTGGGTTTTTTTTATTGTTATTTTAATAAAAGATATGTCAATAATATTTATTAATGTACCGAGTTATTTTTAATCGTATGTTCATTTTTTATCCGATATCTATTATAATATATATGTTACAAACAAAACTCTTACCCAGTCAAAAGTACTTTTGACCGATTGTACTAGTCAATAGTATTTTTGACCGGTTAAGAGTTTAGACTGCAACATATACATATGCAAATAGAAATTGAGGGACTCACATGACAAGAACACAGTGAATTCATTAATTAATATAGACAATGTACCAAGAATAAGAAAATGGATTATAAAATAATATTTTTTTTTTATAAAACTTAGAATTGCCATTCTAGCTGACGGCCCACCTGATGGAAAGTGGTAACCGTCGCCTATAGACATGAGCAGTACCATGGACATAACAGAGTATACTGTTTCGCCCATGATACCCCCCATGCGTTACCATTCCTGAGGACTCAGATGTTATTCCTCTGTACCGGATATCTGTACGTTATGCCGGGACCATACGACGTAAAGAAGTTAACATAATTAATAAACTGAATAATTGTTATTTGGGCGTTTACCGGTTTGGTAAAGATATCGATCCGATAATGTAATCACTTAAATATTTTTACGTAGATTAATTTATGTTATCATTGCACAATATATTATGTGTTGTTCATGGTGATGTTTATGTGTTTCTGTTGTAAAAGACTCTCACTTCCCTCCAAGTAGACTGTCAGCTAACCTATACTAATTGCTATTACAATTTTTTTTTATTCTACTGTAATTATAGCAAAACTAATATGGGACTAACACAATTGAGACTTGATTTTACATAACCTACAAAGATACAGGCAAATTGAGATATTCTTTCCATTTTAGGTCACTTAAACATAACTTAATGTGACCTGTACATTTTGTTGTCCAAATTTCAATTTGTTTTTTCCTAAAAACATATTTAAAAAAATGGACGAAATTAGTTAAATCGGTCCTGCATTTTTAATACATTTATTTTTATATTAGAGCCCTGTCCCGGTTCCACACGAGTGTAATTTAACACGATTTGTAACACAACTCTTCCATAAAAAATATCTAAATGACAGTCGCCACTCACAGTCAGTCAATGATAATCGAATTTGTATCAACATTTGTTGCCGCATTGAAAATTGAGTTATGAAGCCACAGACGTGGAAAGTGACTTTGTTTTATACTATTTAAAGATATAGATCATCGCAGTTTTCAACCACAATGTGGTAGCTATGGTGATTTATGGCGCCCGTGATTGAGCCAGTCCAACCACGGAGTCCGACGGTGCGAGACGTTGCGGTCTCCAATTGTACGTACTTCACACGTATATAAGTTCGTCCGCAGATCGCTTTCACTGCGAGCGAGACGCGACGCCGCTTGTCGAGTGTATACGCGGATCCATTGTAGAAATAGTAAGGCGTGGAGCGCCGCCGGCGCCGGCCGGTGCAAAGTCCGCCGACCAAGGCAATCTCTCAAGGTCCCACAATATCTGAATAGCACCGCAACATTACAATTATGACATGGGACGGATAATGGGACCGCTTTACTTCAACCTAGGTTTATCTTCTGCAACATATTGTCATTCACTTTAATTGACAACGGTTATAATTTAGAATTTTGTTCCGCAAAAAAAAAAAACTGCTATTTCATTATCAAAAATAATATACGGAATATACATCTCAACACGGAAGTAAACATCGGCTACAAAAACAATTGACGAATCGGTTCAGAGCTAGCGAAGAAGTCGGATAACTTAAATCCGACCGAATTCTCAATTTGCTTCATTTTGAAGTCGCTTAAAAAGTATGCTGTAATTAGTGACATTTTCAGTGTGCTTCCAATTAAAACTCTTTTTTTTTTTTCGTGTTCAACAATGAATGTTTTAATGTATAATTTACTCTTAGTCACTAGAGTAAAATTTATGATGCACTACTCTCGTGCCAAGTTTTAGGGAAGATTTATGTTTCACTTGTATAAACTTTGTGGTCTTTCGGCATTTCGATAATTAAATGTCGAAACATTATCACATAGCTTTCCCATATTGATATCATTATATCTATTTAACGTTTATTCTATATAATTTAAATTTGTTCTACGATTGTGTTAAAAATCATCAAGCTGTTAAAGATTTTGTTCCGTCAAACAAAAAAGTAGAGGATGGCTTCAAAGGGTCAAATTACCCGAGTGTTTACCAGAGGGAGACTTTGTACAAAAGTCGATTGCTTGGGTACCTCTGTCCCATTCGTGTTTCAACCGTGAAGCAGTTGTGTTTGCATGGCTGTGTTTCGATTTGAAGGGTGGGATATGGCGTGAATTTACTGGGTACAGAGGAAAAACACCTGAGTCCTCAGGAATGGCAACGCATGGGGCGTATCATGGGCGAAACTCTGTTATGTCCATGCTACTGCTCATGTCTATAGGCGACGGTTACCACTTTCCATCAGGTGGGCCGTCAGCTTGTTTGCCATTCTAAGTCGTATAAAAAAAAAAAAGATACAAAGGGATATAACAAAGCTGTCCGAATTTTACGAAACATAGAAACGAATGAAATCGGATGACTTCCGTAAAAATGAGAAGAAAATGTCGTCTGCGGAAGTAATGATAACCCTGGGGTTGTTTTGAAAAGATTGCTTTAAGCAATAACGGCATATTGTTGTACTTGTACAAGTGTATCTTTTGTTTATAGCTTTTTATACCCTACTTATGCACGCAACTTCGTAAGAGTAGATTTTGAACCAATGAAAATCACTACGAAATGACGTATCAAGATAAAATATACACCACATTTTAAGTAACACCTCCAAGAACACAACTGTGAAAACTGCATCGAATTTGATGCAGCAGTTTTTTTCGCTATGCCAGCATTGTGTTGTAACTACTACACTACAGAGAGAGAAGAGAAAAATATCTAAAACTTACTCTTTTGATTTCTATTGGTCTTATCAAAACCTCTTATATTTTTCTTAAATATCTGTACTTATAAGATCTAATCCTGACTACTAACACACAGTCAAAACCAGTCTAAATCTAAGTCACGATAGCTAAAATTGTTTGTTTCAAAATGTAAGTATTGACTAAGAAAAATTTTTGAAATTTTTAATTTAAAGGGGAAACACACCCACCACTCGTGCAAAACCGTGAGCAATAGCTAATCTTCTATATATGTCTACAGTCTTCAGATATCTTGGATGTGCAGACATCGTTTTTTATTATTACGATTTCATTATATTGTTATTCATAATTTGATTCACGTTCAATAGAGGTCATTGATATGGTCAAACTTTGTTTATACGAACCCCGACTGACCAACTTGCTATACCCTATCTTATTTCTTGATTTTCCCAATTCTAAATTCGGAATTGTGACGTTCATGGACAGCAAAAACACACATATCCAGCAACCTGTATATTGCAAATTTTACAATCTCTAAAAATAGTAATTCATTTAGTCGAATGCACCAAACAGGTTGGTTAATGTTTGACTATAGTTAAGGCTCTGTGCTAGTCTAATCAATGCAACTTTTCTAGGTCGTTAGTCCAGTAGTCACTAGCTAGCTGGCCGGCATTTACTTTGCTTTTTTTTTTTAACAAATCGGTTTACATCAGTTAAAAGTTCGATTTTCAAAATTTCGAATTGTATCCCGTCTCGTTATCTCTTTGTTATTGGCATGATGGCCTACAGTAGCCTTTTGTCCTAATTAAAAATAAAAAGAAAAACTTTCATCGATAATTGTACACGATAAAGATGCTGCTAAAAACCTTGTTCCGCAGGCTTAGCCGGCATAGGTCGATTCGCTGGCGTGTCGCCAATGTTTCCCCGAAGCTTATATTTCAAACGACAATACGACGCCTCGTAATAACAGATTTTTAAGTTTCCTTCGTTTTCAGAATAAATATTACTTTATTTATTACTGATATGATCATTTCGCCTTATATCTTTTTGATTACAACATGAGTTTGCGCTTGATCTTAACTCACCTAATGGTAAGTGATCATAAAAGGATAGATCCCATAGGGAGACTTTTTTTTATGCAACTTAGAATGGCAAACAAGCTGACGGCCCACCTGATGGAAAGTGGTAACCGTCGCCTATAGACACGAGCAGTACCATGGACATAACAGAGTATACTGTTTCGCCCATGATAACCCCCATGCGTTGCCATTCCTGAGGACTCAGGTGTTATTCCTCCGTACCCAGTAAATCCACGCCATATCCCACCCTTCAAACCAAAACACAGCCATGCAAATACAACTGCTTCACGGTAGAAACACGAATGGGACAGAGGTACCCAAGCAATCGACTTTTGTACAAAGTCTCCCTCTGGTTGTACAAAAGCTTGGATACGTCTGCCCCATACGTGTTTCTGCCGTGAAGCAATTGTGTTTGCATGACTGTGTTTCGGTTTGAGTGTGGCATATGACAGTAAAATTACAAAGTACAGAGGAGTAAATCTTGGTCAATTGATACATTCAGTCAGTCACGCGGACGGAAACTAGTGATGCGGTTAATAATACTCGTGGTTTGAGTAATGCGGCAACTTTGTTTCATTGGTCATACATTGTGTAACAAGAAACTGCATAAATACTGGTCAGTTAATAGAGCTGTGTGATTTGCCAACTAAAATTTGCTACCTTAACTACTACTAAAATATATATTTGCTCTTAAAAAAAAAGATACAGCCATTAGTTTAACAAATTATTAGCAAGGGTGGGCATATCTTTAAAAAAGTTCCAATTTTCTATTAATGAAAGAACGAAATAAATTCGAAAATATTTTATGTATATAATTTACGTATTTTTTTTTTATAGTCAAATACATTACATCTCTTTGTTACAAATAACAATAATAATAAAAGAAACAGCCTTTTTTATATGTGTTATCTCTTTTTTTGCGTATATAAATAGATAGATAGATAAACTTTTTATTTGAGCCATTTATGACATGTGACATGTTTATACAATTAAATTATTTACACTTTTTAAAATATACAACAAAAGATAAAATATGGTTTCGCCATGTGTGTCGCAGTGACCCAAATAGGCTACAGCTCAGTGATGGTTTTGCTTAAAAGCAAAGCACTGATTTTCAGCTGCAGCCTGAAGCTAGGCTACACGGACGCGTGCGACAAACTCAGAGTGTAGCCTTGTAACCAATTTATCTATATCTCATGTTATTTGTGTGCTGTAAGTATATGCAAATAAATTATATATCTATCTATCTATCTAGCAATAAAAAAAAAATTATCAGTATATTATAAATACATCCTTATTTGACATGAGTATTTCGAACGGCAACCCATTTTTGCCTGTGTATGCTTTCACCTATCTTATCGGATAATAAAATGTTATTTAACTATTTATCAGAATAAACAATTTTCCTGTTTATTGAAGGTAAATTAAAAAAAAAAAGCCAATTTTTTTTAAATAATTTGAAACAAATAGAAACAGTTATTTTTTGTAGTTTAAATTAAACCTAAAACTCGAGAACGGCTAGACCGTTTTGACTAGTTCTTTTTTTTTTATCCAAATCTTCTATGTAAAACCTCGGGTTTTATTAAGAGAAAAATCGGAGAAATTGTCCGGAAAAACCTAGACGTCCCATTATTATTTTCGAATACAAACTTTTCCTAGCTGGTAGGCAATTCAAACGAACAGCCACAGTCTAATCCAAAACAAAATATGTGTGTAAACAACTAGTGATCAACAAAAATATTGTAGATTATATATATTTCATTTAATATCCGATACCTATAAATAATTCTAATCATAATATAGCCGGTTTTACAAATCTAAATTTAATTCTTCAATCCATAAAGTGCAAATTACAAATCCAATTAAGCAATTAAAGTTTGAGTTTACCACTTCGTATTACGAAATGTAAGGCTTACCTGATTTAGGGCTTGTATACACTCGTGTGTGCGTAGAATGTTTCGTAACATCAAAGGTGACTGGCATCTAGTACTGGCCACGAATATAAATAGCTTCATTAATTTATGTGCTTGCAGACATTTTCTTTCTAACCTTTCGGTAGAGGAAACTATAAGACTATTTCTCTGCTCAATTCTCTGATTGCTCAGCAGCCAGATGTTGATATATTTAATGATTAGATATATATTTTTTAATGTTGTTTAAAATTTTTTAGTTTGTAAAATAAACCTTTGGCTCACTACACGTTTTGGTACTGTAAGTGTGGTGAGCAATTTATAAATCTTCTATACTTATAATAAATCTGTAGAGAGGTCAATTCTGTACATGGAATATATTTCCAAAATAACTATCAGGGGGTGATTAGTGATCGATACTGATGTCAAAAATGCAATCAGTAAAATTTTTGTCTATCTGTCTGTATGTTCGTTATAGAAACAAAAACTACTCGACGAATTTTAACGAAACTTGGTACAATTATTCTTCATACTCCTGGTCAGGTTATAATATAATTTTCATCACGCTGCGATCAATAAGAGCAGAGCAGTGAAGGGAAATGTTGGGAAAACGGGAGAAGTTACTCCATTTTTAAGCATCCGTCGCGCGTGCAGCCTAAATGGCCACTTTTTAAAATGTAAAAATGTCCACCCGTGTGAAAGCAGGGACGAGTCGCTAGCAAATAAATAAGTCGTGTTCTAACATAGTGTAAATTAAAAATCATATAGAGTACTAGGTCTCTTGACTTTTTTTTATGAAACGGTAACCCCGCCTGCACTATCGGCGTACTTACTAGTGTGAGGGACGATAGGATGGATGATGATGATGAGGGTGAAGTTAGGTCAGTTGGTTCATCGTAGGTAATTCACCAGTGTGAAAGTCGTACGAATGTTTTCTAACGTATAACGATGGTGACCCATCCATTTAATAGATACGCCTCAACGTTGCTTAACCTCATCGATCGATACCTTACAATTATTAACGACAATGAGTTATAATATCTGATTAGATGATAACACTTCTAATAATTCACTTGGTTACAACATACTCATTTACATAATAGACATCGCAACGATATAAAAAACATAACAGGTTAGATAAAACTTTATCACAATGTATCACTTAATTTAATTATCAAATTGCGGCTTCTAGACCATATTTATATACATATAATATGTATATACTATATTTTTATCATATATTTTCGCAGACATCGCAAATGTTCTCAATATGTACTCTTACTTCTCAATATCTAGATTATTCTAAATCGATTGCTCGAATTCAAACAGGTTCTATTTTCAATAAGCCGCGATAAAATAACACACTGTCGGCATGACAAGGTATTCTCTTACACTGATTAATGGATTTACTTAGATATAATACTAATTTATCTATCAAAGTCGTTTGCTCGGGCACCTCTGTCCCATTCGTATTTCTACCGTGAACCAGTTTTTTTTTTTATATAACTTAGAATGTCAAACAAACTGACGGACCACCTGATGGAAAGTGGTAACCGTCGACTATAGACATGAGCAGTACCATGGACATATCAAAGTAGATTGTTTCGCCCGTAATACCCCCCGTGCGTTGCCATTCCTGACGACTTAGGTGTTACTCCTCTGTACCCTGTAAATTCACGCCATATCCCACCTTTTAAACCGAAACACAACTGCTTTACGGTTGAAACACGAATAGGACAGAGGTACCCAATCAATGGACTTTTGTACAAACTCTCCCTCTGGCAGTTGTGTTTGCATGGCTGTGTTTCAACTTAAAGGATGGAATATGACAGTGAATTTACAGGGTATAGAGGAATAACACCTGAGTCCTCAGGAATGGTAATGCATGGGGAGTATTATAGGCGAAACAGTATACTCTGTTATATCCATGGTACTGGTCATGTCTATAGGTGTGCTGTCGGCTTATTTGCTATAGCTATTGACACTTGCTTTTTTTAATTTTAAGGGATTTTACATGTTTCCTTGTCAAAATCTTCAGTTACTTTGCCATAACGTCTCTTATACTAACGATTATGATTTTATTCATAATTAAATTTTTTATGCAACTTAGAATGGAAAACAAGCTAATGGCCCACCTGATGGAAAATGATAACTATCAACTATAACATAAACAACACCATAGACATCACAAAATTGTCTATGACATCCATTGTAGTCTACTCCATCTTCCGTTTATGAAGCTATGTTTAATTAAATAAAAACACCGTAATTATAAAACGCAATAATGTCACGGTATGCCACATTACTTAGTAAAAACAATGTAAGGTCCGCCGCTAGGTTAGCCTGAACTAGGTACGGAGGTCATTTCCTTATACGTACTTGATTCTCTTGACGGTATCTAGGCATATTTATTATTTTCTCCATTACCGGTTATTTCGAAGTAAATTACCTTTATGTATATAGTGGGAACTTACTGCAAATTATTATAATAAAAAAAAGGACAAAGGAATCTTCAATATTTACGAAATTCGCGCATAAGATCTACATGGGAGAGGTAAAACCTATCGATGTTAAAGAAGGAGACTTTGTACAAAAGTCGATTGCTTGGATACCTCTGTCCCATGCATGTTTCTGCCGTGAAGCAGTTGTGTTTGCATGGCTGTGTTTCGGTTTAAAGAGTGGGATATGGCGTGAATTTACAGGGTACAGAGGAATAATACCTGTATTCTCATGAATGGCAACGCATGGGGGGTATCATGAGCGAAACAGTATACTCTGTTATGTCCATGGTTACTGCTCATGTCTGTAGGTGACAGTTACTACTTTCCATCAGGTGGGCCGTCAGCTTGTTTGCTTTTCTAGCTTGTATAAATAAAAATAAAAAAATCGATTCAGAACGGGCAAAAATATCGCATAACATACTTACAAAAATATAGATGTATTACGAACTTTCTTCCTTTGCATATCGCTTAAATAAACCTTCGAACTCTTCGTAAAAATCTCGCGGTCACGTGACCAATTCATGCACCACGAAGGTTTTAAAAATTATTTCAGCACTTCAACCTGAACGTGACCGAACATTAAAATCTTGTTTTACGATGCACCATCTGGCCCCTATTCTATACTGCGCTGCATTCATTCCAGCTGTATAGAAAGTGTAAATAAACGGGGCGAGAGATAGGTCAGTGTCGCGGCTCGGGCAGGACGGATTTCAACGGATGCATCTGTTGATAGGCGGCCGTGACCCGGCGCGCATGCGTCTCGCGCACGCCCGACCTTCACAGAGGACCCGCGCCGCCGCCGCCGCCGCCGCCGGTGCTCGGCTCACCACCACAAGCCTTTGTGTGGGCACGGGGATGTTTGAACTTGAGATTTATTACCGTTTTAATAATAAACAATTTGTATTGATAAATATAGCATCCCATATTTCGTATGCTATTTGAAGGAGATTTTTGTTGCTATGTTAGTCGATCATGTTGCCAATCAAGGTAGCAATTAGTCGTCATTTTGACGTCGACTTTTAGTCACTAAAATTATTTAAAACTGACGTCTTATTTGAGTCGCAGACGTCTCCTTTTTACCTTGGAATTCGGATAAGAGAAATATTGATGTCTGTTTTTTGCTTTCATAGAAGCTTTTGCTGTTTTTTTTTTTTTCTAAAAAAAAAATGTTATATATATACACGATTTTTTATTCTGAATTCTAATATTTTAAATCTAATATATCTACGAAGATGTCGGTAGGGGCCGCTCTAGACGGTGGTCGTATGTCGACCAAATAGTCGACGTGCTCAAGAAAAGCCAAATTAAAAGTACCCGTAACCGGCGAACGCGTATGAAAAGATTGATGAATGTGGGGGAAGCGAAAGAGGTTCGTTTGAATCGAAGCATTTGGCGTTCCATTGTTTCTGCTTACCCTAATGGGAGACGGGCGTCACAGATATGTCACGTGACAGATATCAACAAAACATCTAGTTTATCGATGCATTTTACTTATTCAATTTAAAATAACACTAATGGGATTTCTAATTAATATTAAATTTGGCATAACGGGAGTCATAATAACATTTAATGAAGCAAAAATATACTTCTTTAGACATTAATTATATAGCTACTTGTGGTAAATTATAGTACCAAATTACAGTGTACATAGTACATAGTATATACATAATTACGAAACTCGTTTATATAAAAAAAATAACTATGTCATCTACAAACTGAGAACTGCTATTTATTCTACGTACTTACAGGGAAACTTGTTAAACTCGTCCGCTAGGGCCTGACTTTATATATGATCAAGTATCTGCTTATTTAAGCGTAGCGTTACTTTAACCCAAACCTTTAGGGAGGAAAGCCATTGTTAGTAATGGGGTCTGACCATTGACTGACCCATTGCTAGCAATACACCCTATCAGGTCGACCTCCACGCGGTTCCTCGTGAAAACGATCGTTGTTAATTCTAGTGGAATTCGTCACGATGGCCTAACTGATCTGCTTTCATCATCGCCTGTCATCCCTCGCTGGTGCCCCGCCAGCGTATACCGATAGCGCAGGTGGGGTTATTACGCCATTATCATCTATTAAAAAAATCCCTTAAACCGTTTTATCAACCACTAGTGTCCCACCCCAGGTTTATATGGATAGATTATTTTTATTTCATTACCCGCGACATTGTTCGCAACATGTGTTAACTGACTGAGATAGAGATAGACTATAATATCCTTCTCCATCGCATATAGTACGTGTGTACCAAATTTCATGGCCATTGGTTAAGCGGCAAAGGCGCCAAGAGGTAACAAACAAACAAACGTACTTTCACATATATAATATTCATCATATCAGCCTTTAACTGTCCACTGCTGAACATAAGCCTCCCCCTTGGGGGTTTGTCAAAGCCCGACTGCGGTTGTCACGCTTAGCACGCGGGTTGGCAACCGTAGTAAGGCTTTGACAATGTTTTAAGAGGGACGCTCGCCCTCCCTTATCCTCCGCCTTAGTCGTCTCTTACGACACCGGGAAAGGAAGGGCTGGTCCATTCTATGCCGGGACCACACGGCTCATATATAATATTAGTAAGGATATATTATTTATTTCATTATTTTTATTTTATTTTCTGATAATGTATGTAGCTTTCCATAGGTGAAGAAATTTTCAAAATCTGTTAAGTATTTTTTGAGTGAAACTGAATGGGTAAACCGTTACAAACAAAAATCAAATCTTTGTATTATAATATTAATTACAAAGATTTCATTTTTTGATTAGACAAGTTTTTATCCGCATCTTTATTAACGTGACTAAGATATTTTTTTTAGTTAGGTGAAAATAGAATGGTAACCCCACCTGCGCTAACGGTATACGCTAGCGGGACACCAGTGAAGAGTGATCGATGAAAATGAAAACAGGCCAGTTAGCCCATCATGATGAATTCATCATAAATTAACCATGATAGTTTCCAGGGAAAACCGCGAGGAGGTCGATCTGGCTGGCTATATTGGTAGCAATGGGATTCTCAGTCTCCATTACTAGCAATCCCTTTCCCCCAACTGAGATATATTGATAGGCCCAAAATTGACTGATCAAACCTAGTAACGAGACTTTTTGATTTGCACCATAGTAAATGTATTCCTGGAAATAACTGCCTTGAAAATGCCATTAATAATGAACCCAAATTGATTACAGGCCGGAGACATGGTGGGTGTCGGCGGTGCTCAAGACCATCAAGGCGGTGACGCTGGTCTTCGACATCCTCACCTTCCCCATTCACTTAATAGTGCAGCGGCCATGGAGGAAGCGCGCCCTCTCGCGCCGGATTAAGGTAACATTTATTTTCAGGTGCTTCCTGTAGGGAGTCTGCTCTGGACACTCCAATTGACTCATTTTATTAATTTGTTTTAATTATGTACCATATATTATAAAATGTATGATCTGATATGATATAAATAATGAATTTGTGTGCACACAAATTCATTATTTATATATTTAAACTTAAAAATAGCAAACCAGAGGGAGACTCTGTACAAAAATCTTCTTGTTAAGCGTTATTCTGTTTGCTTAAGCACCTCTCTCCTATTCGTGTTTCAACCATAAGGCAGTTATGTTTGCATGGCTGTGTTTCGGTTTGAAGGGTGGGATATGACGGTGAATTTACTGGGTACAGAGTAATAACACCCGAGTCCTTAGGAATAGCAACGCATGGGGAGGACCATGAACGAAATCGTATACTCTGTTATGTGCATGGTACTGCTCATGTCTATAGGCGACGGTTACCACTTTCCATCAGGTGGGCCGTCAGCTTGTTTTCCATTTTAATTTGCATATAAAAACTGAGTTTCTTGCCCGTTCTTCTTGGTTGAAATTGCGTTTCGAATAATAATGAAATAGACTATTCAAAAATACTTAAATTTAATTTTACTTGAATAAAACTATTTCTTTATTTCTTTTATATAAAATGTATAAACTACGTACGTAATAATACAATATCGTTAGATAGACATAGATAACGATAATAAATAGATATACATATAGAAGATAGATACACATCAAAACGTTTACTAGAACAAATCTTGCCCGTTTCCAAATTGTAAATTTTCCAATCTCACAATTACATATAAAGAATGTTTTTGTATATATATTATAATTGATCAGTGTTCATTCGTGTGTGACATGGCCTCTTATTAATAAAAAAACATACTTTTATTAATAACAGCGTAATAAGAACCAATGTATAATAATAATAAACCTACACCGCCAACAATGAAGTTTACGGATTTGATAAATATAAAGACAATATGTTTTTTATTAATAAACATTATGAAACAAACTACAATGATTTCACATAATTACAATTTTTTTTTTTGTACAACTTATAATGGCAAACAAGCTGATGGCCCACCTGATGGAAAGTGGTAACCGTCCTCTATAGACATGAGCAGTACCATAGACATAACAGAGTATACTGTCTCGCCCATGATACCCCCCATGCGTTGCCATTCCTGAGGACTCAGGTGTTATCACTCTGTACCCTGTAAATTCACACCATATCCCACTCTTCAAGCCGAAACATAGCCATGCAAACACAACTGCATTACGATTGAAACACGAATAGGACAGAGGTGCCTAAGCAAACGACTTTTGTACAAAGTCTCCCTCTGGTGAAATGTTGTGAAGGTTATAAAAGTTGCGTAAATATTTGCAAAGCGTTTGATTTTTTTTTTTTTTTTTGTGGGGCACCATTGAGATATGATAAATGAGAACGAAAAGGCAGGTCAGTCAGCCCATCGTGGTAAATTCCATAAGAATTAACCATGGTGTCCAGGGAAAACCACGTGTAGGTCTACCTATATATTGCTGGTAATGGAGCTGGTAAAGTCCCATTACTATAACAATCCCTTTTCCCCGAAAAGATAGATTAGTTAGCCTATCATGATGAATACACCTGGAATTCAGTGCTATGGTTTCCAGGGGGGGGGGGGGTGGAATGGGTAATGGTAATTTGGATTGTTGATCCTTGTACCCAAGTGATGTGATATACTAAGTGTCGTGCCGTCGGCCGCAGGCGCGCATCACGCAGTCGTCGCCGGGCTGCGTGACGGTGCGGTCGGTGTCGTCGCCGGGCGAGCTGCACGTGCGGCTGGTGCGCGACGGCGTGCTCACCATGGAGAGCATGCTGCGCGCCGCCGCCCAGCGCTGGGGCTCGCGCCGCTGCCTCGGCACGCGCACCGTGCTCAGCGAGGAGGACGAGCCGCAGCCCAACGGCAGGCTCTTCAAGAAGGTCGGTGTCCGTCGCATTTATTGGGAGTTCGACCCTTTGTATTGGCATAACCGACATCCAAAACAAATGGATGCTCATTGCCTATAGTCTTTTTTTTTGTATGTGTATATGTTTGTTTTGATTTGATTATAATATCTGATTTTGCATTCCACATTAATTTTGTATTAAGTCGCAGTTTTTTTTTGCAAGGAAAATATTTTTTTTTTATCAAAATTGAAGGTTTCTTTTTAATAGACGGACATGAAATGCCAGTCCTGTTTATTCTATCGGTATACGTTAGTGGGCAAAGTACCAATGAGGGATGATAGGTGAGGATGTAGGCGAATGCATTACAAATTAACCACGATGGTTACGCGCGTGACTGTAGATGTTGCTAGTAATATGACAGCTAGCGGCCATCTCTAACTGTTATGATGGTGGCGGCAGTTCAAAATGGGCGATTACGTGTGGCGCACGTACACGGAGGTGGAGGCGGAGGCGCGGCAGTTCGCGAGCGGGCTGCGCGCGCTGGGCTGCGCGCCGCGCGCCAACATCGCCATGTTCGCCGAGACGCGCGCCGAGTGGATGCTCGCCGCGCACGGCTGCTTCAAGCTCAGCATCCCAGGTCGGCCGCGCACGCACGCACGCACGCACACCGCGCACAACACGCACACCACGCACGCTTCCACGCACGTACTCACGCACACCACGCACGCACCCACGCACTCCACGCACGCACACCACGTACACCGCCTCACATACACACTCAGAATGGAATATTATACAAAATAATGATTGATTTATTTAATACTTTATTATAGAAAGAAGAAATAAATATTTATTCAGTGCTTAATTTCACATGAAAAAAAAACGTAATAATAAAAACATTTGAAAATAAACAAAAATAATGAAAAGAATAAGCACTTAAATGGTGTCACTCAGCTATATGCTATGTTCTTTGGAACATGACGAAGAATTTCAGTGTATTGTATTTGTATACAGTGTATTTATAGCGTTTTGATGTACACACGAATTATTTATAAAAAAAAAAACATGACAGAGGTGATCAAATGTATAAAGGCGAGCTTGACTCTAAAAGAGTTCTCTTCCAGCAACACCCAAGTGGAAAGAAGCATCAATGTCCATGTCCATGTCAATGTCAATTTACATTATTTTTACCAGTACCTTTCCTGCACTCGATTACCTAAATTAAATTAATATTATCAATTTCCAGTGGTAACAATCTACGCGACGCTCGGCGACGAGGCCATAGCACACGGCATCAACGAGACGGAGGTGTCCACTGTCATCACCACTCACGACCTGCTGCCCAAGTTCAAGAAGATCCTCGCCAAGACGCCCAAAGTGGACACCATCATATACATGGAGGACCAGCTGCAGACCATCGACCGGGAGGGCTACAAGCCCGGCATCAGGATCGTTGGCTACAAGGAGGTTATACAGAAAGGAATAAACGCCAGCTTTGGTAAGTTTAGCTAGGATATTTAAATCCTATCAATATTATAAATATGAGTGCATTTAAAAATTCTCCAATCGAGCTTAAACGGCTGAACGAATTTGAATTAAATTTGGTACATAGATAGATAGATAGATATATAATTTATTTGCATCACTTACAGTACACAAATTACCCAGATAGATAGATAGATAACCTTTATTACCAGTATTAAGAAAATAAAAAATTAAAACAACAAAAAGAAAAAAAAACAATTAATGTTGCTGGTAATAGGAGCCGCCTCAGCTGTTGCTATATACGTACAGCTCCAGCGAGATGTACCTATATAGCGCTGATTTTCAGGCGGCCCCTTAACTCCTTTACCTTTAGCATGCGTGCGGGTCGCCAATACCTATTTCTCGGATCGGAGACTCGACACGCTTAACAATAAATACATAAAACATTACAACCAAAACTGAAAAGAACAAACTCTGAATAACTTTATTGCACCTCACAATGATAGCATCATGTGATATGTCAATGATAGGTATGGGATACCCTTACTTTGAAAGAAAGAAATATTTGTTTAGTACTTAATAAATTACAAAAAATATTTAACAATAAAAAAAAGGAAAATAATAGCATTATAATGGCGTCACACATTAGATACATTATTACCAGAGGAAGACTTTGTACAAAAGTCGATTGCTTGGCTACCTCTGTCCCGTTCGTGTTTCAACCGTGAAGCAGTTGTGTTTGTTTGGCTGTGTTTCGGTTTGAAGGGTGGGATATGGCGTGAATTTACAGGGTACAGAGGAATAATGTCTGAGTCCTTAGGAATGGGGCAACGCATGGGGGTATCATGGGCGAAACAGTATACTCTGTTATGTCCATGGTACTGCTCATGTCTATATAGGCGACGGTTACCACTTTCCATCAGGTGGACCGTCAGCTTGTTTGGCATTCTAAGTTGTATAAAAAAAATTATGTAAAATATGTGTATATTAGGGTTTCTTCAATGTCGGCAAAGCTCCTGTGACACCCTTAGTGTTGCAAGCATCCATAGGCTACTGTGACCTTTTACCATCACACGGACTGTATGCCTGTTTGCCACCTTCGGACCATGTGCTTTTAAACATGACGCTAATTTTCAGTGTCACCAACTTAGTTTTTTTCACACACTGATTCACGTGGCCAAAGTACCTGGCAACACTGATTATAATTTATTTATTTAAGGACAACCAACAAAGCATACATTTATATTTACTTAAAATACATGATAATATGGTTACATTATAAACTGCTGCCTCAAAGGCCGCCACGACATGCGTATTCATAATATATTATTATTAGTAAGAAATATATATATATATATATATATATATATATATATATATATATATATATGCAACGATACACGCCATGCTGTTACTAAGCTGATTAAATTTAACAAAAGAATCTATACAAAGTGGATTTGAATTTCTTTAAGGTCGTGTTAATATTAATATTAGGCAATCGTGACAACTGACTATACTGTAACTGCATTCTGTTAATAGCTGAGAAATGGCCTAGATTTGTTCTGAAGCGCTTTGTATTAAATAGAAGATATCTACTTGGCCTAGCCAATTTATATATTATTTATATATATTTGTTGATAAATATACGTCAAAAGCATTCATGTCTGTTATTATGGTGGATATTATTAACCTTCCCATCTATAATCTATTTAGTCATTAATTGATTCGCGTATACGTTATAAATAATCAATCAAGTAATTAATCAATAATAAATTAGTTAAGGAATACTAATCGACTATTAATTAAGTTATATCACTAAGCTATCAAGTTAACGATATTAAAATATGTTTTCTAATAAATAAAATAAATTCATTACGGTTTTAATTATCACCAGCTTAATTGTCACGACGTAAGAATTTACAAAGCATACCTACATATATATATATATTACAATATAATTTAATGAAAATAATAAAGTTTTGCTGAATTCAATCGTGATAAATTGCATAGAATTAACTACAGTAGGTTCTACCTTATTTTTTTGGTATGATGGGTGATAATGGAATGGTAACCCCGACCGCGCTATCGGTATATGTCGGGGCACCACTGAGTGATTTGTTCTCGATGATTTCCAGGGGGGACCACGTGGAGGTCGACCTGACAGGGTACATTGCTAGCAATAAGACTGATAGTCCGCATTACTAACAATCCCTTCTCTCAAAGGTGCAGTGGTTGGTACTTATTTGCAATGTTTGATTGTACAGAGGCGGTGCCGCCGGCGCCGACGGACACGGCCATCATCATGTACACGTCGGGCTCGACGGGCGTGCCCAAGGGCGTCATCCTGTCGCACCGCAACATGCTGGCCACGCTCAAGGCGTTCGCGGACGTCGTGCCCATATACGAGGACGACATGCTCATGGGCTTCCTGCCGCTCGCGCACGTCTTCGAACTATTGGCCGAGAGTCTCTGCATCATTGGTGGTTAGTACATAGATAGATAGATACTCCCTGCCGAGGTTTTCCCAAGAGACTACAGCATGGGGTTCTTCAAAAGGGGGGTAAAGAGGTTTCTTCAGGGTCGTCAACGCGCGCGTAATACCTCTAGTATTGCAGGTGTTCATACGGTAATTGCTGCGGTAACCACTTACCATCAGGTGGGCCGTATGCTTGTTTGCCACCTCAGTGGTATAAAAAAAATTGTTCCCTCCATAAGATTATAATAACAAACTTATTATAAACACAAACAATTATAAGAAAATATTACGCTAAGGAAACAATGGGCAGCCTTATCTCTAAGAGCGATCTCTTCCAGGCAACCTTTGGATGGAGAAGAGTAATTATAAACAATTTGACTGGAGGCACGAAACTCTGTTTTTTTTTTATCAAATAATAATAGTATTCGACCGGCTAGCTACAAAGAAGCAGCTACGCGGTCTTTTTGCCAATTGTGGTTCAATTGTCTTATGCTGTTAGCCCAATATAACATAACTTTTGTAATTTTTTAACTTGATTTATTCTTAATCATAAATATATTTGTAATGGACTACAAATGTAAGTAGTGAGATACCACCAGAAGGAGACTTTGTACAAAAGTCGTTCGTTTGGGTACCTCTGTCCCATTCGTGTTTCTACCGTGAAGCAGTTATGTTTGCATGGCTGTGTTTCGGTTTAAAGGGTGGGATATGGCAGTGAATTTACAGGGTACAGAGGAATGACACCTGAGTCCTCAGGAATGGCAATGCATGGGCAAAACAGTATACTCTGTTATGTCCATGGCACTGCTCATGTCTATTGGCGACGGTTACCAATTTCCATCAGGTGGGCCGTCAGCTTGTTTGCCATTCTAAGTTGTCAAGTCAAAACCGGATTCCTAAAATGTTTGAAATCGATCATTAAATAATAATAATATGAAAACTGTATCAACTGTATCTTACTTGAATAAGTAAAACTTACAATTTTTACAATTTATATTGAAGGAGAAAAGTCTGCATTACCATCAGAAAAAAAAAAAAATCATACAACAACCTTTATATTCTATTTCCTGTTATATAATAATATTATTTACTAAATATACAAAGAAGGAAAAAATTTAAGTGGATTATATAATATTTTGTGACAGGTGTCCCCATCGGGTACTCGACGCCGCTGACGATGCTGGACTCCTCCAGCAAGATCATGAAGGGCACCAGCGGAGATGCCACCGTCCTCAAGCCCACCTGCATGACCACAGTGCCGGTTAGTTATTTACAAGTACTAGCATTTACCCGCGGCTTTGCGTGACCGCAATAAAAAGCAGCCTATATCCTTTTCCACTCCATATTGTATGTGTATACAAAATTTCAAAAAACATAATAAATATAATATGCACAAAAAAATAACTTAAAACAGCGACAAAAACTGAAATTGTGTATAAGTTAGAGTAATACAAAATAGTTGCGGCACAAATTGGTTTACTGTTTTACCTTCAAAAGAGCAAGTTAGCTCCAAATCACGAAAGTTATCCTTCTGAATTCCTGTTATTTTACTTTTCTATCTAATCTATTTAGTGATAAAATCTTTTACAACCATCTATATATATATATATATATATATATATATATATATATATATATATATATATATATATTTGTTCTGTTTACTCTATCAATAGAGAAGGCAAAAGGACTAAACCTTTACAGCCATTGTCTTCAGTAAATATCTGGCATTAAATCAACCATAGATAAAGAAATACCGACCTCTGTTACGTCAATCACTGAGCTCTGTACTAGAACAATTTTGACATTTAAATATGGAATACTTTTAAAATTCATTTGAAAATAGAATCTACAATAAGACCGCTATGGAATTCCTTCTGTTTTATAAGTTTTGTGTAGAAATAAAAATACAATTGCACAGCAACGATAGACAATTTTGAAAACAATTTTTGAAAAAAAAAGTTAGCTTCTTTGACGACTTTTACGACGTAAAATACTTGTCATGTGTATCCGGAAAGGTCTGTTAATTCGCTCCTACATAAGAGTCACTTGTCAGATGTTATTAGCTATCTATATATATAATATTATATATCTAGGTTGTAATAGACCATATATAGTGACTTCATAAAGTTTAAACAGTAAATATGTTACGTGATTGTCGCCAGTTGATAATGGACCGCATCAGCAAGGGCATCACGGACAAGGTGTCTCGCAGCGGGCCGTTCGCGAGCGCGTTCTTCCGCTGGGCGTACTCGTACAAGCAGACGTGGATGCGGCGCGGATACGACACGCCCATACTCAACAGGATTGTGAGTACAATATTTTTTTATTTAATTTTTATGATACAAAGTGATTTTTGGTATCGGCATTATGATATCGGATTGAAAATTAGTTTTTGAAAATATTAAAAAAATACATAATTATGCTGGATAAAAAGTATCTAGTGTGATTCATTCAGTGTTTGGATTTTAGCTTAGATTATTGATTAAATAATGTTGCCAGTCCTTTTGAGACTATTGTGAGTCTCTATTTTGGCAATACATTGAATATCGCATTGAGAATGTTATTGTGTATGTGCGATGCGTGAGCGGGTATGCGGTGCGGTTGCAGATGTTCAGCAAGATCCTGGGCCTGCTGGGCGGGCGGCTGCGGCTGCTGCTGGCGGGCGGCGCGCCGCTGGCGCCGGACACGCACCAGCAGCTGCGCATCTGCCTGTGCTGCGACGTGGTGGCGGGCTACGGGCTCACCGAGACCACGTCGGCCGCCACCGTCATGGACGCGCACGACCGCTCCACCGGCCGCGTGGGCGCGCCCTCGCCCGGCACCGCGCTGCGCCTGCTCGATGCGTCGCCAACCGGCCCTTGTGTGTGTATATATATATAATTATTTATAATTTATGTACACAATATTTATTACCGCATACGCGCACACGCTGCGCCTGCTCTGCGTCTTGCACTACTACGCTGCGCCTGCTCGACTCAGGGCGGCTACCGCGTACAGGCCCTTCCCGCAGGTACCGCATCCTATGCCGACTGGGCCGAGGGCGGCTACCGCGTCGCCAACCGGCCCTTCCCGCAGGTACCGCATACACACGCACACGCGCACACGCTGCGCCTGCTCGACTGGGCCGAACCGCGAACCGCATACACACGCACACGCGCACATCGCCTGCTCGACTGGGCCGAGATAAGTTCGCCTACCGCATACACACGCTACGCGCACATTGCTCGACTGGGCCGAGGGCGGCTACCGCGTATTAACTTGGGCCGAGGGCGGCTACCGCGTCGCCAACCGGCCCTTCCCGCAGGTACCGCATACACATTGTTGTTACTGTATGTTTTTGTGCAATAAAGAATATATATATAAAATTAGTTTTTGAAAATATTAAAAAAATACATAATTATGCTGCTCGATGGGCCGAAACCGCGTCGCCAAGCCCTTAGGTACCGCATACACACGCACACGCGCACACGCTGCGCCTGCTCGACTGGGCCGAGGGCGGCTACCGCGTCGCCAACAGGCCCTTCCCGCAGATTTTCGACTGGGCCGAGGGCGGCTACCGCGTCGCCAACCGGCCCTTCCCGCAGGTACCGCATAGATTATTGATTACGCACACGCGCAATGCGCCTGCTTGGGCCGAGGGCGGCTACCGCGTCGCCAAGCGGGCCGTCCCGCAGGTACACACGCACACGCGCACACGCTGCGCCTGCTCGACTGGGCCGAGGGCGGCTACCGCGTCGCCAACCGGCCCTTCCCGCAGGTACCGCATACACACGCACACGCTGCGCCTGCTCGACTGGGCCGAGGGCGGCTACCGCGTCGCCAACAGGCCCTTCCCGCAGGTACCGCATACACACGCACACGCGCACACGCTGCGCCTGCTCGACTGGGCCGAGGGCGGCTACCGCGTCGCCAACCGGCCCTTCCCGCAGGTACCGCATACACACGCACACGCGCACACGCTGCGCCTGCTCGACTGGGCCGAGGGCGGCTACCGCGTCGCCAACCGGCCCTTCCCGCAGGTACCGCATACACACGCACACGCGCACACGCTGCGCCTGCTCGACTGGGCCGAGGGCGGCTACCGCGTCGCCAACCGGCCCTTCCCGCAGGTACCGCACGCACGCACACACGCACACGCGCACACACGCACACGCACATGCACACGCACGCACGCAGACGTACGCACGCAGACGTACGCACACGCACACGCACGCACGCATCATACACACACGCACACACACACATACACACACGCACACACATGCACACACGTACACTCATGCACGCACACACACACGCACGCACGGAGCCCGCGCTAAACATGATATATTTCAAATTCAAATTCAAATTCAAATTCAAAAATCATTTATTCATGTAGGACATTTTAGCCGCTTATGAACGTCAAATTTTTACATTATAATTTTATTTTTTTCCCTACCGTCCAGTTCGGTATATAGATCCAACTGAGAAGAACTGGCAAGAAACTCAATTGAATTACTTTTTTTTAAAAGCCAGTTTATTTACAATGTATATTTATATAGGTGTCTATGTCTAACATTAAATGAAAATTCAGTGCATGAACAACTATTGCCATGCACACTCGTCATTCAAGTAATCGTTTAGTGAGTAATAGGCTTTGCTCAGTAAATATGATTTAACAGATGTTTTGAATTTATTTAAGGGTAATTCCAACATATCCTTTGGTATCTTATTGTAAATTTTTATACCTATTCCCATAAAAGACCTATTAACTTTTTCTAAAAGATACTTGGGGACAGCAAGTTTGTCTTTAAATCTAGTATTAATATTATGAATATTGCTGTTTTTTGGAAATAAGTCAAGATTTTTATGAACATATAGAATATTTGAATATATAAATTGAGAAGCAACGCTTTGAATTTCTCTCTTAATGAGTCACGACTCTTCATACAGTAGATCGCTCGAACGGCACGTTTTTGTAATATGAATATATTCTTAATATCTGCCGCTCCCCATAGTAATATTCCATAAGAGAGTAAACTATGAAAATAACTAAAATAGACTAATCTAGCAGTATCAGTATCAGTGTACTGTCTAACTTTACGCACGGCAAAAGCTGCTGAACTTAGTTTCGCTGCAAGGCTTTGAATTTGTGCACCCCATTGTGTTTTATTATCTAGTGTGATTCCTAGAAAGACAGTAGATTCTATAAATTCGAGAGATTCGTCATTTAATTTAATATTGCAATTAGTATTAAAACTTTTAGACAGAGAGAAATTAACACATTTTGTTTTTTTAGCGTTTAACATAAGATTGTTAGTTGTAAACCAGTGCAGGAGACGCCGCAAAGCACTATTTACATCGTCATAATTATTAGTCATTCTATTAACTTTAAAAATCAATGAAGTATCGTCTGCAAATAATACATGCCGCATCTATCCTGCATGGTATATGGGAGATCATTAATGTAAACTAGGAATAAAAATGGACCACTTGAGGTACACATTTGCACACACACACACACACACACACACACACACACACACACACACACACACACACACACATACACACCTGCGTCTGTAGTTGAACGACCTTTGGAAAATATTGACTATTGTGGATTAAATTATTTAAATTGAAATAACTGACAAGTTGCATAAGGATTATTTTTTCAAAAATTTTACTGAGTGCTGGGAGTATGGATATAGGTCTATAATTTATTGGGTCACTCCTATCTCCAGATTTAAAAAGCGGTATGATTTTACTAATTTTCATTATATTAGGAAATTTACCTTCATCTATACATTTATTGAAAATAAAAGCAAGAGAGGGCGCAATAATTTCCATTATACTATCCAGTATTTTACATTTTACATCGTGTTTACATCGTGCCTCCGATCAAACTGTTTATAATTACTCCTCTCTATCTAAAGGTTGCCTGGAAGAGATCGCTTATAGCAATAAAGTCGGCCATTGTTTTCTCATTGTAATTATTTCTTGTAATTGTTTATATTTATAATAACTTTACTATTGTAATCTTTTGGAAGAAACAATAAAGAGTCTCTGTTATGTCTATGGTACTGCTCATGTCTATAGGCGACGGTTCCCACTTTCCATCAGGTGGGTCGTCAGCTTGTTTGTCATTCTAAGTTGAACAATTGAATATAATAATGTTATATATACTATTGAACACCGACAGGGCGAGATCGTGATCGGAGGTGATTGCGTAGCGGAGGGCTACTACAAGAATCCAGAGAAGACCCGGGAGGAATTCATCGAGGAGGACGGCATTCGCTGGTTCAGGTCTGGGGACATCGGCGAACTGCATCACGACGGCTGCATCAAGATCATCGGTAAGTTATATATATTACTATTCTCTGTAATTAATGATAAGCTATGGAAATTTAGTTCCATATGATCCCAGCATAGAATATTCCACCCTCCCGTAGGTGTGGTAAGAGGTGACTAAGAGAGGGCGAGGGATGGGCAGCAGTATCTCCCTTAAAACGCCTCTAAAGACTATCTGCAGTTGCCAATCTACCTGCCAAGCGTGGCAACTATTGGCACAACCCCTCCTAGAGGGGGGCTTATATTTAGCAGTGGACAGTTAAAAAGCGCTAAAATAAATGATATTGAAATTTATAACTTTTTAAGAATCGATAAATTGATGATAAATTGTAGGTTTTTGTATAACCATTTGTGATAAGTGATAAGGTTCGAATCACGTCCATTCGTATATACAAATTTCTCCATTTGTTATTATTATTTTTTTAATGTACCTACTTAGTTAATAAGCATGTATAATAATTAACAGACCGCAAGAAGGACCTAGTGAAGCTGCAGGCCGGCGAGTACGTGTCCCTGGGCAAGGTGGAGGCGGAGCTGAAGACGTGCCCCATCGTGGAGAACATCTGCGTGTACGGCGACAGCTCCAAGACGTACACCGTGGCGCTGGTGGTGCCCAACCCGCGGCACCTGGCCGAGCTGGCCGCGCGGCTCGGCCTGCCCGACCGGGACTTCGACCAGCTCTGCCACAACACCGCCGTCGAGAAGGCCGTCGTCAAGGAGCTCGCCGACCACGCCAGGAAGTGTGAGTGTTCCGTTGACTGCTTGAGCTGAATCATCAGTACCTCGATCTATCAGTATGCTGTTCAAACTAAATGTTTTTGTAAAAAAACAAAAGTAACAATTTACATGATTAAAATACTAATAGCTATGCTAACAATCAATAAGAATGTCGCGAACAATTCTACAAAATGAAAGTATGTTTGTCTCACTTGAAATGGAACATCACACTAACGTCCAATTTTGTTTACCCACAGATTTAGGTTATAACTTATTATTATTGTTTTTTTTTTTTTTTTTTTTTTAATAAAATTAATATAAATACTCTGATTACAGATTAGTATTCAAACTATAACAGTGTTATAGATTAACCACCTAATACATAAAAACTAAAACCTACACACCTATTTTACCTATTGAAGTGCTTTGTCACTTTTTTCAAATTAAGAATTTACTGCAAAAAAAAAAAAAAAAACAACAGTTCAATAGCTACAATAGGTTTATTAGAGGTTTGATGTTTTTATGAATAAGTGGATAAGAATAGATACTGAGAATTGGTGTTTTACATAAATTAAGGATAGTCCTGCAAGTCCATACGACCTGAAGTCGATTGAATTTTTCAATGCACCAGATGAAAAGTATTGACAGCTATCATATGGTTTTTTTTTTCATTATTACGGTTATCACTTAATTAAAAAAAATATCTACATGAATTTTCCGAGATTATATCGGATTATCGGAGAATTTTAGGAAATTATACTATCCCCTACACTTTTTATTCACTGTCATTATTGAAACTAAGGTGGCACTCTCATTACTTTTACTGGAGTTTAGGTTTAGTGGATTTTAGTGAATAATGAGTATATTAAAGCTGTATATCGTTACAGGTGGGCTGGAGAAATTCGAGGTTCCTGCTGCAGTGAAGCTGTGCACGGAGGTGTGGTCCCCCGACATGGGGCTAGTTACCGCCGCCTTCAAGATCAAGCGGAAAGACATCCAGGAGCGGTACAAGGAAGACATCAAACGAATGTACGCCTCCTGAGTCCCGCGGCCCAACTACTAACGCAGCTCGCTCCACCGAGCTGGTCTCCGGCGAGGGTCGCGGCTGCCCTCGTCCTCCTGGTGACCAGTGAGTCTCGATTTCGTGAGCTCGCCTTCTTCAACTACTGAGACTCGCCCAACAACTTTTTGATGGCCCATGATGTGTTACCCTTCATGTGTCATCAGCTCACCGGAGACGTCAGCAGTGAGGTCACACGGTCTACCGGTCTTCGTCTTGTAAATTATTATATTTAACCTCTGGAGATTCGGTTCGTAACTATCAATCAATTAGTTTGAACGAGATTAGGCCTGAAATTTGATAGATTGTATTTGATAGATTTGTTGATTTGTATATGGGCACACATCACACATAAAACCGTTTAGGTAATGTAAAATTTAACATAATATGCCAAAATTTATGTGGGTATTATACCTGTGTCTCTAGCATAATTGAAAGCACTCAGGCTTTTAGACAATGTGGCAAAAAATCCATTTCCAGGCACGTCTACGTTACCGCATGTGTGAGGAAAGAACGTGACGCCAATTATGCTGTTTCATTCTCTCTGATGCATACCACGACGTAATTGTGTTTTTTTTTTTTTATTTTAATAAATTAATTTCATTTGCCACTGCCTAGAGGCCTGATCGAGATTAATTATAAGATAATAAAATCACGAGTAAAACATTAGCTTTGATCGGTTCTAAGTTTCTAATTATTTTCGGTAAGCCTTGTACATATTTATTTGTGTTTAAATAATGGTAGTTTGTATTTCCGCGATACAAAATTATCTGTGCAAGTGGAGACGGATGCTTGGGAATATTTTCTGTATAAAGTACACTTAACTGGTTTAGTTTGATGATATATTAACTCGAAGGATTTATTGTAATTGTGTATAATGTAGAGAGATTCATAGATAATTTATAGATCTGATGCCTGGGTGGTGAATCGTGACGAATGCGGCGTGTGGCCGGACCACGTGATCGTGTCTGTGACTAATGTAGAATTGTTAACAAGAATGCCCCTGTCGATCCTGATGCAATATGGAAATGTTATGGCAGGCATGATGTTTTTACCGTTTCCTTTTCCTCTCGATTGCGAGAGCTGGCAGTTTTTGTGGGGCCCGCCCATCAGGATCGACACATTTATGGCCTAGCCCGTCAAATGTATAACCAGTTAACGTCCGATCACGGAACTCTTTATTGGGCTCATGCTACATAAACGGTTCTTCCGTCGCGGACTCCTGCACGTAAATTTTCGCAAATACAAAATACATGTTCGAATTTTAAACGTGAGAAGCCGCCATTATTTAATTTGAATCTGTGGTTGTTAACACTGATAATTATATGCGGCGATGGTAACTAGCAAATTTCCGCAGGGAGAAAACCGTCTGCATAGTATGAGCCTTGGATTAGGCAAAAAGACACTGTTCCATGGTCTGGACCAATTGCAGTCTTTAGTATAAGTTCACTGTTAGTACTTAGGGGGATCTGGGGTTTACGTTCGCTCGTGTTGATATTTTTTTTTAAATAATAATATCGCAATAATTATATTCCTTCATCTTTTCATTGCAATGGGTGTAGTGTAACTAACGAGAGTAGTGGTGTCGCATTATCGATTAGCTAAATTGATCGCCCTACCTGCGCGTGCGCATGTACCGGCGAGCTCGGTGACACGTGGATGTTAAATTTGTTGATTAGTTTTATTTTATAGAACGGCTGCTGTAATTTTGCAAAATCTTACCATGTGGCTAGTCAGAGATACTTCGAAGTTGAAGCATTTTGTTGTTACCGTGGACGCATTTCTCCAAGCATTTACGTCCGTTTACGATGTAAACCTGATCATGTATTTACGCGTGAAATTGAAATTTAATGTAATGTATAATGAACATTTCAACTATGTAATACTGATAATTCCATAATGTATTTAATGTGCATGTTACTGTAAGCGGTAGCGACGATATTTTTCGATGTAATTAATCGTTTTGATAACAATTGAAACAACTATCGTATGTAACTATTACATATTGTTGGTAGGAGTTATTGGCTCAGATTATGTGAGTGTATTTTGTTTCAAATTCTTGAATATTAAAACTGAAAACCATTTTTGTATTATTTATTCAATAAATGTTAATAAAATCATTATTTGTTGGTTTTTATTTGAGTATTGTAACTTAAACCCGTGGCGTTATAACCTAAAACAAGTTTTCTCAGTATAGGAATTGTTATTACAAAAATACATATTCAACTTTATGCTAATACATATTTGATTGTTTTTTACATAACTGTAATTAAGAGAACAGTGGTAGTAGATTATTATTACATACTTGTATAGCTCTAATATAAAAATGATTCGCTGCATGTGTTGCTATTCGCAAATCTCGTGAACAGCTGAATCAATTTCGCTGATTCTTTTTTTAGAACATTCCTTAAAGTACGAGGATGGTTCTTACGGAGAGAAAAATTTTAAAAAATTGCCTGGAAAAGTGTAAAAACAACACTTTTCTACAATTTCATACAGACGTTTCGTAGCAATACTAAAAAGTCAATTTGAAATTTAATGCCATACCATGAAGTTCAAGTGTTAGTGGAGAGGTTCCAGGAAGGCAAAACAATTGAGTAACGTTAGTATTGTATATTGTCTTTGTAGTTGACCCGGCGTCCCGAATAGCAAAATAAGTATTAAAAAAACTAAAAAATTAAGGAATCGACTGTTAGGCGGTACGAAGTTCGCCGTGTCAGCTAGATAGATTAACTATTCTAACAATAATCAGACACACCAATCTATCATCTTGACTTCTCTATGCTATCTAATAGAGAAGTCAAGTTTCCGAAATCTGTCTGCTGTCGAATTAATATAGATAGTGTACACACAATCCAGCACTGAACTATGGACGAGCGTCCTCTGGTGTCGAAATAAAACAAAACCAGTGATGTTGGATCGTTGTACATGAGAAAGTTATTTTATTCCAATAATAATACATGTATTTAGCCTACGTAACAAATCAAATTATAGCGCCGTCTAATTTTTTGGCAGCGCCATCTGTTTTAACCTTAGGTACTAAGCAATTTTATACAAACTTATACATTCCGCCCACCAAGGACATAATTTTGTCCTTCACATTCCAAACCGCCCACCATGCTTATAATGACAAAAATAAACTAACAATTTGGCGGCAAGGGCTAATGCTTATTATCTTATTAACTAATAAGTGTTGACATAGCTTAATAACTAATAGATAACAATTTTATTCAGTAACTGGTAACACACATAATTTGGATGTGGGGCGTTTGAATATTGAATTCTGATTTCGTATAGTCACTACTCGCGTGATGTTATCTTTACCCGGATGTTTGGCAATTACTCGTCCGAGTAGCCATCGACAAGGAGGTAAGTCGTCTTCTTTTATTAAAACTATGTCCCCAATTTCAGGTTCTGGCCTTTGATATGACCACCTATACCGATGAAGAAACCTTGTAAGGTATTCTTGAGACCACCGTTTCCAAAAAGTTTGTGTCACCTTCTGTATCAACTGCCACCTTTGAAGACTAGAAATATTGGACTTTTCAAAATTGTGATCTGGAACGGTTAGCAATGGACCACCAACAAGAAAATGCCCCGGCGTCAAAACATCAATTGTATCTTGATCTGAATCTATTCTGGTCAAAGGACGTGAATTTAAGCACGCTTCTATTTGAGCCAAAGTTGTAGATAACTCCTCGTATGTCAAAGTCAAATTGCCAACTAATCGCTTTAGATGGAATTTAGTGGATTTTATCCCGGCTTCCCAGATCCCTCCGAAATTAGGTGAGTGCGGTGGGATAAAATGCCACGTTGTTCCTTGCGTGGCTAAAATTTCAGCGACCTCGTTTGCAATGTTTTTATTTTCTGCAGCAAACAATGTTCGTAATTCGCGGGCGGCACCGACAAAATTAGTCCCATTGTCACTCCACACGTCTGTACATAAACCTCTGCGAGCAACGAATCGTCTGAAAGCAGCTAAGAATCCTTGTGTGGTAAGGTCACTAACTACCTCAAGATGAACGGCTTTTGTGGTCATACATACAAAAAGGCAAATATACCCCTTCATAGAATGATGTCCGCGACCTTTTGTAGTTCTAATATTTATAGGTCCTGCATAATCAATGCCACTGCACTGAAAAGGTCTTCCTGGCGACACTCTTGCTGTGGGTAGTTGTCCCATCAACTGGGTAGAAGTACCGGCAGAGTAGCGCATACATTTGACACACTTGCGAACATACGCCTTAACTAATGATTTCGCGCTCAAAATATAATATTTAGTTCCGATAAAGGCTAACATAAGTTGCGGACCTCCGTGTAACGTTCTCATATGGGCATCAGCAATAATAAGATGCGTCAAGGATGACCTTTTTGGCAATAATATTGGATGTTTGGCGTCTACATTGAGTTGGGATTGTTCGAGTCGTCCTCCAACACGTAAAATTCCAAGATTGTCAATATAAGGATTCAAGGACTTCAGTGGGCCTTTAATTGTACTGTACTCTTTATTTCTATTAATATGCGCTATCTCTTCACTGAAACTTTGCATTTGACAAACCTTGATACATGTTTCTAAAGCACCAGATAATTCCTTAGTTGAAAGAAAAGCAGTGTTTGATCTCTCCTGATTGTTCCGCCGGTTCAGAAAACGTTTACAATACGCGACCTCTCGAATTAATTTTGTTAAAGAATTATACCGATCCCAAATTGTAGTTTCCGTGACACTTACGTGAACTTTACATTCTTCTAAATGTGTAACAATGCTCTTCGGCCTTTCGTATTGCACTTCGTGTTTATATAAAAACTCCGGTCCATTGAACCATCTCGTATTTTGCCATAAATCCAATGGACTAACTCCTCGTGACGCACAATCGGCAGGATTTTGACTTGAAGTTACATGTGCCCATTGTTGAGAATCTAAAGTTGACAAAATTTCGGATACCCTGTTAGCAACAAAAGTTTGCCATTTGCTCGGATGGCTATTCAACCACGCTAATACTACCGTAGAGTCTGTCCAAGCTCTAATATCAGTCTTCGATACACCTATAATCTCTGCTATTTCGACTAATAGTCGAGTCAGAAGCACTGCACCACATAACTCTAATCTAGGAACTGAAATTTGTTTGATTGGTGCAACTTTAGTCTTAGCAGAAACCAAAGAAACGTGGATATTACCCTGTTCATCTATTAATCGTATATAAACTACAGCTGCATACGCTATCTTCGACGCGTCTGAGAAGCCATGCAATTCGACTTGTGAGGATGTGAATTGAGATCCATACCATCTTGGTATATCAATTTTCTTCAATTGAGACAAGCCTTTGCGGTAAGTACACCACTCATTAATTATATTATTTGGAATTTCATCATCCCATCCTACTCCTAAAATCCAAAGCCTTTGAATTAATACCTTTGCTATGATCACGCTAGGAGCTGCCCAACCTAGCGGATCGAATATTTTTGCTATTTCCGAAATAATCTTTCTTTTTGTTACAGGCCCAGATTCCGGAGGAAGATTTACCGAGTACCGAAAGACATCTGCTGATCGATTCCAGGTAAGTCCTAAGAGTTTAACTACTTCATCTAATTTTAGCTTGAACCCTTCATGTGTTTCTTCCTTTCCTTGCTTGATTTTATTTAACAACTCCTCACTATTAGTCATCCACTTCTGTAATTCAAACCCTCCTCTTCGTAATAGCTCATTCATTTCTTCATAAATAATAGCACCTTCTTCTACTGTATCACACCCCGTCAAAAGATCATCCATATAAAAATCAGTTTTTACCCTTTCAGCTACATTTGGATAGTTTATACCTTCGTCTACTGCAGCTTGTTGCAGTGTTTTCACTGCTAAGTAGGGAGCAGCCGCCGTACCAAAGGTAAGTCTTTTTAATCTGTAATCTTGTATTTGTCCATTTTTATTATTATACCAAAGCACACGTTGGTAGTCTGCATCTTGATCATACACTTTGACTTGACGGTACATTTTGTTAATATCAGCAGCTAGGACTATTTTAGGTTTTCTCCATCGCATGATTAAATGGCGTAATTCAGGCTGCAGTCTTGGCCCTATCATTAAAATGTCATTTAATGAAACGCCATTTTCGTTTTTTGCAGAAGCATCAAATACGACACGAACCTTTGTCGTATCCTTGTTGTTGTTAACGACCGCGTGATGAGGTAAGTAAAAACTTAATTGATTACTCTTTTCTGTTTCAGGTATCTTCTCCATGTGACCTAACCGTAAGTACTCATCCATTACCTCTATATATTTTTCTTTCAGGTTTTTATTTTTATTTAATTTTATCATTAATCTATTTAATCGTTTAGCAGCTATTTCTCTAGAATCTCTCTTTATCTGTTTACGATTTTCATACTTAAAAGGAAGCTTCACGATGTATCTTCCAGTACTATCTCGTTGTGTGGTCTCCATATATATTTGTTCACAAAAAGTTTCTTCTTCTGTCAAAATTCGTTTTGATGAATGAGGATCATTCTCGATCTCCCAAAATTTCTTGAGGAGATTATTGTCATCTGTACATAAATGCATGGCTACAATATTAGTATCTGAGTTAGATATCTCATCGACAGTCCCAGAAAGTATCCATCCCAGTGACGTAGCTTGAGCTAC
This sequence comes from Galleria mellonella, assembly GCF_026898425.1. Taxonomy (NCBI): domain Eukaryota; kingdom Metazoa; phylum Arthropoda; class Insecta; order Lepidoptera; family Pyralidae; genus Galleria; species Galleria mellonella. The sequence goes on from NW_026442176.1 coordinate 5,768,646, forward strand.
TAGTAAGCCTCGAGGTCCCCGTTTTAACCCATCTTCAATAATTTGCCCATACACTTCAGCTCCTAACAAAATATGTATTTTGTTAGGAGTATGATATTGTGGATCTGCTAGCTGAATTCCATTTAAATCTAACCAGTCTAATTCAATTACCTTTTTGCTTGGTAGTAACGTGGTAATTGTTTTTAATACATACGCCTGCACATTAATTACTATTTCAGGTTTAACACGTGAACGTACCTTTAGTTGAACCATGTATTTGACAGTTACATTCTTGTTTCCATCCAGACCAGATATAGTCCCTCTCACTGGAATCTTCTTAACTCCCAAATACTGAACAGTTGATTCTGTAACGAAGGATGCTTGCGATCCTTGGTCAAGCAATGCCCTTATCAATCTTCTCTCATTATTATAAGCATCAACTTGTATAAGTGCAGTAGCTAGCAACACTTGGCTATGAGCTGCCATTTGACCCGTCGAAAAACATGACACTACATTACTAGATGACGATTCACCTAAAGCCGTTTCAACTTTATCGTCGTTAGTTACTAATTCAACATTACTTGATGTATTGACAGAACTTGAGATCTCAGGACGTTTTTTACCAGTTGGATGCAAGAGGGAGTGATGCTTTCTTTTACAAACTTTACAACTAACAGTACTCTGGCAAGACTTGACAGAGTGGTTGCCGCCCAGGCAATTAAAACACAGACGATTTTTTGCCACAAATTCGTAAATATTACTGTAGTCTAATTTTGCAAACTTCGTACAAAAGCATAATTTATGTGGTTCGGAACAGAATTCACAAACTACATTAGTAGTCACATGCATACAAGTTTTTGTTTTAGGAAATGATCCGCTATTAGGAATTGAAGACTTCTGCCTCGGTTCTATACATTCTAGAGCTCTAAATCTACTTTGTAGAAACTCAGAAAACTGATTGTAAGTAGGTAGATCGTTTGAAATTTCAGCAGATATCTTCAGCTCCCACTGTTTGCGTGTCTCTTGGTCTAATTTATAATTAACAATATGTATTATAATGATGTCCCACGAATTTACATCTACTCCAAGATTTTTTAAGGCGTGCATACAATCAGTTGTGGTATCTAATAAATCTTTTAATGCGGATGCCGATTCATTATTTGAAGACCTTTGGCTAAATAATCTCTTTAAAATACAATTAGCTAAATATCGTTTGTTATTGTATCTATTCTCTAACTGTTCCCAGCACTGTTTATAATTTGCAGATGTTACTGGAACTTGTCTTATTAACTGCTCCGCTTCTCCAGTCAAATGTCCTTTTAAATAATGTAACTTTTGAACATCATCTAATGACTCATTGGAATGAATTAACGATACAAACATATCTCTGAATGTTGCCCATTCTATATATCGTCCGGAAAATGCTGGGATAGTAATTTTGGGTAATTTGACTGCAGAAGAGGATCCATTATTGGTCTTAGAAGAACCGGAACCTTTATCATCACTTGTTACTTTATTCTGATTAAATGATTTTAAATATTTTTTAAGTAAACTTTTATAATCCACAAACATTTCCTCAGTTTTCTCATACACATCTTCTTTAATATAGAAACTACGCTGTATATCTTCCCATTTATATTCCTTAATTATTTGCTGATGTGTAGTAATAAACTCAAGCCATAACTGTTCTACATTATCAAGTTTTGTTTCTACGTAAGACTCTGTTATTCGCTCTTTAGGAGATTTTTTAAAGTTTATTTGAGCCTTTGATATTCTATTAAATATATCCTTTTGACAATTTAATAACCCCTCCATATTAAGTAATTATTAAATTGTAATTAATAAAATTTTAAAAATATCTGCTATCGCACTCACACCACAACACTTACTGCTACTGGTCCGTCACACCATGTGACGTTTCTGTTTTTCCTCTGACGTCGCTGGTACCTCCAACCTCTAGCTCCAACGCTGTCTCGCTCACTCCTTGAGCAGAGCCAAGCAGTACTGATGCTTGAACCCGAGCAGCGATCCACTGCCCCTACTATGTTCTATCTTCAGCCTTTCTTACCACCCAACTCTGGGGAAGATTGGCCTCCGGCTCGATTGGACCAAAATATCGCATGCCTAATGAAAGACTGACCTAACTCAAAAAATACAATTGTTGGGAAATCGCAAAAGAAGATTTTGCTATAAGGACTTAGCCTACTTGTTGATGAATAACATTAAAACGGATTATTAATTAACCATGAATGATTGTATTTTAAAAATATGATTAACTATTGATCAATACCAAGTAAAAACAAATGCCGAAAATAATTTCTATCTATTTAAAAAAAAATATGTAAAATGTACATTCTAAGTTAAGTCAGTTTTTTATAAAAAGTAAAGCAAACATTTTTAAATGCAAGTATTCTATTAGGTTTTAAGCCTGTTTCATTTTAAATTATTAATTATTTATAATAACTAATTTAGGATTTAGTCTATATATGATTACATTGGGAAAACATATTTAGAGAATGGGTCATTTTATTCAAATTAGCAGACTGTCGATAAACTTAATACCAGCCATTTTTCAAATTATTAAAAGACATTAATATAAATAATAAACTTTTATTGCAATATTCTTTATCAGTAGCACATACAAATAACAAATTTGACGTCTCAATTTTATTTATTGGTTCTATAAATCAACATAAAAATAATGCAAAAAAAAGCAAAAGAATTGCTTGTTTGAATTGAAATTATAAAACAAAATTTCTATATTAGAACATAAAAGTTTTAACAAACTTAAAAAATATACACACTTTGGTTATTAAACCTATAAAATAAATCAATGTATTAATCAAGTTTAGTTAAATTACTATAAAACAAAATCAAAACTTATAAAGAAAACATAATTAAACTTTTTAGATTTTTTTAAATAACTTTGGTATGTAATCATTGTTTTATTAATCTTAAGTTAATTTATTAATTATAAGGTGGGTACACTATTAAAGAATAGAGTTATAAAAATCTAAATAAAAATTTGGAATAATTTTTTTTGATAAAAGCTCTCTCAGATCTTTCTTTTTGTTCTCACTTAGCTCTTTCTTTTGTATGTAGGCATTAGTTAGTTTAATTAGAAGCAGAGGAAGCATTTTCTTCCTTGTATTTCTGATGCTTACTTCCTGGTATACGTTATGTTTGTACGAAGTTTTAATGAAAAATGAAAAAGGTGTATCTTTTTTCACCATTATCACCTTTATGTCATTCCATAAAACAGTAGTCCCGTTTTTACTTTTATTAAAGTTAACACCCCAATCTTCTTGAAGTTTTTTCAAATTTTGATTTGTAATAAAATGCTGAATTATTTCCTCTAGGAGATTGCAAAACAGCTTGTAGATCAAACACAAGAACTTTATTTCCATCATCTATTTTGCAGCGATCATTATATTTTTCTTGGCGGCTCAATGTTTTTTCTTCTAAATGGGCATTGTACAAATCATTAAGTAATACTTTTTGCTGAAGCGTCGTGTTATTATATTGCAAACATAAATCGCATTGATCTTTTTTGGGACGAAAAAATGATATATTATAATCTTGTGTAAATACTTTATAAAATGTACAATATCTACCAGCTGCTTTGTTATTTTCATTTTGAGCTACTTTAAAGTCTCTGAAAAGATCTGAAATTGTTTTCCCGCCATCAATATACTCACGAGTAGAATATTGCCTAATGTAATGGGATTCAATTCTTGGTATCGAATCTATAAACTCTTTAATATCGTTTAGTAGTTGTTTATCAACTCTTGCATGGTTGTTGTGCTGTCCTCTCAGATCTTGTGCTAGAATTCCATGTTCATCTATTTTGCTTCTGACAGTTCGTATAACACGATCAGAAATATCTAAGGTTTTTATAAAAAACGTTTTACAGACTCGAACAGACTGCCCTTCTACTACGAAATGGAAAGCTTTATTGCAATTTCTTGGATTACTAGCATTTGTATATTTATATTTTGGGTTTATATTAGTCATACAAGACATAATGAATGATCTTTGAGCATCAACCTGGCCGAGATTCCAATACATATCAAAAATTGTTTGTCTTTGATCTGCAGTTATCTTTTTACAGCATTTGAGTCTACATTGAATACCACAGGGTAGTTGAACAGAACGAGGATTAATTGTTTTATTTTTCATATTGATGTATGATTTTCCTGCATTTCTCAGACTTTTAGCTTTATTCTGTTTCCAGCTTTCTTCTTTCCGTTTACGTTTCCTTCCCTTCTTCTCGCCTTCATTTTCTTCTAGTAATGTAGTATATTGTCTGATTTCCTGATTTTTCGCAACTTCGGTTATTGTAGGTTCATTAATGTTTCTTTGCTCCGATTGTTTTGCTGATTGCTGAATAATGTTATTTTTTATTTTGTTTTGTTCATTACTGGAGTCTGTATCGGAACTATCACTCGAAGATCCTGAAGATGATGAGGATGAAGAACATGTAGAAGATGAGGAGCTCCCTGATGATCTTGATCGACTTGGATATACTGGTATTTGCTTTTTCTTTTTAGTTGGAATGTATGTCGAATCTTGATCGCTCAAATCGACATCGCTATTTTCAGATTTGGAATGTTTTTCATCAGTGCAATCGTGGATGTCTGTGATGTTATGAAAGTCATTTTCATTGTTAATTGAAGGTGATTCCAAAACTTCAAAATATTCCTGTACGTTTGAGTAATGCTGATTTTCGGGATTGTTTGTTATATCAGTTAACATCTACAATAATAAAACGTATTTTAGTAATATATTAAAATAAATAAGAAATATACGAACCTAATTTTTAAAGTTCTTTAAAATTGTTACCGTCACTTCTGTTGATGGCACTGATTCGTGTCCTTTATCTTGTGTTGCCAATAGTGGCGCCGGATTTCGAGTCCGAATAAGTTCTATTATCTTTTTCGAGCTATTCAGCGACATTATCAACCTAAAATATAAATAGTCATATTATGCCTCTGGGACAATAAAAAATTTTTGTAAGTAGTTTTTAGATCAACAATGACTTAATATAAAATATTTACAGGAAAAGCAAAAAGTTACGCATTATATTCCATTCTTTTTTTCAAACAAAGACTAAACTAATATTATGGCCCCTAAGTAAAAATAACTTTCAGTGGTAAACAGACTTATACTCGAATGCTATAAAGTGTTACCTCAAGTAATGGATTGTTTTAATAGTAAACTGACTTAAATCTTAATAGCTCCCAAAAGATATAATAACGTATAATATTAAATTGTCTTAAAACAGAATGTTTCACGTAATATATTAGTAAAATATCTATTAAACTGACCTCAAATTTAATCTGTCAATATAAGATTACAAAATTGGATAAAACTTACTTCAAATTTAGTCGTAAACACACTCAATAATGATTGGGTCTTCGTTCAATAAAACTATAATAACCTCTCTCTACAAGTGCTGGACACAAACTGGCGTGAGTCTCTGTTTGACGAAAATACGAAGAGAGATCCCACAAATGTGAAAGAGACGGATATATTGCAGGGGTGGCAACAATGCGTAATTTCAACATAATTCAAAAGGTAGACGGTAGATAGTGGTAACAGAAGCCTACATCTGTAAGTAACTCAATTCTGACCTATCTACTAAAGAGTCAGTATTACATTAAGCATGCGATATGTACACACAATCCAGCACTGAACTATGGACGAGCGTCCTCTGGTGTCGAAATAAAACAAAACCAGTGATGTTGGATCGTTGTACATGAGAAAGTTATTTTATTCCAATAATAATACATGTATTTAGCCTACGTAACAAATCAAATTATAGCGCCGTCTAATTTTTTGGCAGCGCCATCTGTTTTAACCTTAGGTACTAAGCAATTTTATACAAACTTATACAGATAGTTTTTAGTACATTTTCAACTATATTTCTCTGAAAAAATGTTCAGTTTCTCTAATAATATTATAAAGATATTGTAAGCGACGTGTTCTGTGCCTCAAAACTCAATTATTAATAAAATAGTTTGTCTATGTCATTGTCTCTGCGTGCGGTCGTTTTTAAACTTATAATCGGCGCAACGGACGCCACGCCCAGTCTGCACCTAGATGCGATCGACACCACACGTCTATTTATTACCTGTAATTAACGATATTAAAAACGTAAAATAAAATCCAATTGTAAGAGTCTTCGTTTTCTTGCCATCACCGTGACCTACCATATTCCATACCATACAGATATAAAGTTAGTAATTTTGGATGTTCAAGATAATCTCCGGTAGTACTGATCCCATTTTGAAAATTCTTTCACTGTTTGAAAGGTATATTTCCCTGAGACAGCTTTTTATTTTGATAAGTATATATTTTTAAAAATAAATCACAACAAATGTAATTGAAGTCGTCAAAATTCTATAATATAGGCGTGTGTAGACTGAACGGTTTTAAATAAAGGAAAAAAAATTACAGCAAAAATATTAATTAGTTTACACTTTACAAAAAATGTATACCAATACCATATATCTAAGTCTAATATCTCAACCAAAAAGATGGTTTTTATGTTTAAAGTAATATAAATTACAGGGTACAGAGAAATAACACCTGAGTCCTCAGGAATGGCAACGCATGGGGGGTATCATGGGCGAAACAGTATACTCTATTATGTCCATAGTACTGCTCATGTCTATAGGCGAAGGTTACCACTTTCCATCAGGTGGGCCGTCAGCATGTTTGCCATTCTAAATTGCATAAAAAAATGTTACGAGTACAAGCCATTCATTTTAAAATCTTAGAGAATATTAATGCAGTATTTTCACACACGCCAAAATGCCAGCCTTACTGTGTTGAATTGTGTAAAAATTACATAAACCAATTGTTGGTATCCTTACATTTAGTAATATTTTATTATATTTGTATCATGACGTAACTGTTGTCAAGTGCCACCGTTGCTGATTTGAATTAACTGCAAAATGGTGGTTTGTCATTTCCGGAATAATTATTTACCCGCCAAAATAGTCGACATAAAAACTAGAAGTAACGACCAACAGTTGACAGTAGTGGATTGAACATTGATCATTAAAGACGTATAATTTGGTAAGTCGCTTTAATACAAATGTATTTTAATTGCAAAGTTGTGGAACTGTTAATACATGAGTTGGATTCCCCTAGAATGACACGAGTTTTATTTCATAACCAGTGACCTCTTAAACAATGTTACACTCAAGCATAGCCGGGGCGGGTCGCTAGTCAAGTATAAGATTGAAATTGAAATGTTTATGGAACAGCTGTATAAGGCTGAGGTTTTGAGGGTAGAGATATGTATAACTGAAGAGTGGTGGCAGTAGAAATAGCATTCTCAGTCCATGATGGTAATGAAGAAACGCAGTTGTCGCCACCAAACCAATTTTTTTTTTTTTTTGATGGGTGAAAATAGTATGGTAGCCCCGCCTGCGCTAACGGGATACGCTGACGGAGCACCAGTGAAGGGTGATAGATGAGAATGAAAACAGGCCAGTTAGCCCATCATGATGAATTCATCAGGAATTAACCATGATAGTTTCCAGGGGGAACCGCGTGGAGGTCGATCTGGTTGGGTATATTGCTAGCAATGGGATTCTCAGTCTACATTACTAACAATCCCTTTTCCCTCACCAAACTAGTATTACCACTTAATCTTTTCATTCCCAAAATATTGCGCGGCGATTAGTACAATATACCACTACATTGTCAAGATCGTTAATGATGGGATATAGTAAACCATTCGGGGGGGAACGGATTGTTAGTGATGGGGAGGTTAGTCCACATTGCTATCAATATATTTTATGACTTGATAATATACTTTATCAGGTCGACCTCCACGCGATTTGCCCTGGAAACTATCGTGACTAATTTATCATTGAATTTGTCATGATGGGCTAACTAACTAACCAGAGGGAGACTTTGTACAAAAGTCGATTGCTTGGGTACCTCTGTCCCATTCGTGTTTCAACCGTGAAGCAGTTGTTTGCATGGTTGTGTTTCGGATTGAAGGGTGGGATATGGCGTGAATTTACTGGGTACAGAGGAATAACACCTGAGTTCTCAGGAATGGCAACGCATGGGGGGTATCATGGGCGAAACAGTATACTCTGTTATATGCATGGTACTGCTCATGTCTATAGGCGACGGTTACCACTTTCCATCAGGTGGGCCGTCAGCATGTTTGCCATTCTAAGTTGTATAAAAAAAAAAATAACTGACCTGCCTTTTCATCCTCACCTATTATCTCCCACTGGAAAACCATCATGCTTACATATCGTAGTAAACTTGTCATGATAAAACAATTGCACTGCTTGGGGGGGGGGGGGGGGGGCAGGGATGGAATGGAATCTACATTACTAGTTATATACCTTAACAGGGGTCGAACTCTGTGCAGTTTAAAAACCATTGTCGTTAATTTTTGATGAATTCGTCACGTACCGGGCCCACTGGCCTGCTTCATCAAATCAACTTAGGGGAGAAGGGATTATTAGTAATACGGGCAGCCCATTCCACTGTTCACCTGCCTTTTTCAGACTTATCATCCCACACTGGCACCCCGTCAGCGTATACCGTTAGCGGAGGCGGAGCTACCATTACAAAAAAATACGGACTAGTAACGATCACCTGAATTGTGCTTTTTAAAATGTTTGTTACCTCTTGGTATTACAGAATCTACTTAAAATTATTTTATATATATATATATATATATATTATATATATATATACTTATATATATATATATATATATATATATATATATATATAATATATATATATATATATATATATATATATATATATATATAGTAAAAAAAGATTTTTTTGGTCACAAACCAAAAAAATCTTTTTTAATTAATTTTTTAAATTGGTTTATTGTTCACGTAGGTTGATTTTCAATTTCTAAATATAATTATAATTTATAAGCGTGTCGATATTGAAATCGTAGTTTCTTGTTTAAATAAAGAATAAACACCCTAAAAAGATGATAAATCTTTTAGTATAAATCAAATGTTTCAAAGTTCTAAATTTGTCTGAAACCTTTGCGGGATATATTATGTGATTATAAAATGATTACGTTCAATCGCCAATTCTGAACCGATTTTCACAATTATTTTTGCAATTGATACTTTGATAGGGTTTACTTTCGTTTTGATCCTATTTAAATTGTAACAATTGAGGCTAGTTTTTCTAAAATTACTCGTTGCGAATCAATGGTAACTAGCCATTGTGTTCTAAATTCAAATATTTACGTCATTTATCGTTTTAATCGAAATATCGACAAATGATGTCGCTTCTTTTACGAAGAACAATTATATATAATATGATATTAATATCTGTAGTATTGTTAAAATAAAACTTAATTGTTATGATAATATATTTATTTATGTCATAATATATAAGTGAATTACCAATTTTAATGTAATTAAATTAAACTTCCACTGCTAACATCTTTCACGATAGAAGTGACACACGACGTTAACTGTGATACCTTACTATCTACAAGTTATTAACACACACATTCAGACGGCACGACACTCGAACGATATTTTATTTCATTACAAGTACTGTGTATAGATTGTCTACGTTAACATGGGATGGCCTTTTAACTTCATGTTCCAATGTGTGGGATCATATAGGTATAGATGTAGTGCTTTGTTTGTGTTTATTAGGAAATGTCTTCAGTAGCGGTCTAGACAGAGGAGTATTATATAACAGAATATGTATATATATATATATATATATATATATATATGTAGAGTATTATATCGAAAGTCAAATCTGTGTAAATTAGGGCTGTGCCATATCATCGTAGCCAATTTATACAAGGATTTTCTACAATTCAATGGGTTAGAAATTAATGAAAAAATACACAAAACTGGAACATTCGCAAAAGAATCGTGCAGACTAAATATTCAAGTATCATATAGAAGAAGATGTCGCATAACGCGGCACGGCGCAACACGCGGCTGCGAGGGCGCGCTCCCCGCCTACGAGGTGCTCATCTTGCACAGGTGGCGCAGCTGCATGATCTTGATGTCGTCGGTGCCGAACTTGACGACGCCCTCCTGGTTCTCGATCGAGATGAGCTGGCCGACGGCCTCGCGGTCCTCGCCCGCGATGACCTTGACCTTGTCGCCGCTCTGCGGCACGACGGGCTCGAGCACGTCGGCGAGCACGTTGACGACGCGGTCCTCGGCGGGCACGTAGACGGCGCACATGCCGCCCGACAGCCCGCGCAGCACGCCCGCCTGCCCGGCCAGCGCCGCGTCCTCGTGTGCACGCAGCCGCACCTCCACGTCCGGCGACGCCCAGTCGGCCGGCGCCTCCTCGCCGCCGCCGCCGCCGCCGCCCGCGAACGGCGACCGCGGCGAGTAGCCCACCGGGCTGGGCGTGCCCAGGTAGCCGGCCGGGTACGCGGGGCTCGGGCTCGGCTGGTACGGGCTGTAGGTGTGGTCGGAGCCGTACATGGTGCCCGGCGTCTGCGGCGTGAACGGCCCCGCCTGGCCGTAGGGCTGCGGCGGCTCGTAGCCGGCGCCGGCGGCGTCCTCGAGCCCGTACTCGAAGTCGGCGGGGCGCGCGGGCGTGGCGGCGGCGGCGGGGTCCCAGGCGCCGTGCGCGGGCGTGCGGCTGCCGTCGTGCGACGGCGTGGCCGAGCCGTAGTGCGGCGTGCGGCCGCCCACGTCGTAGATGGGCGTCTGCGAGCCGTGCATGGGCGTCTTGATGCCGGTGTCGCGGTACGTGGGCGTGTGCGCGCCCAGCGCCGGCGTGCGGCCGGGCGTGCGGCCGTACGCCGACGCGCCGCCGCCGCCGGCGCCGCCGCCCGCGCCCGCGATGTGGCTGCGGTCCACCGAGATGGTCTGGCACGTCGAGTGCAGCTCCACGCGCGCCGTGCTGCCGGTCGCGTCCTTCACGATGCCCACGTTGCCCTTGTAGGGCCCGCCGGTGATCTTGATGGTCTGGCCGATGAGCTCGCGGTCCCGCGTGACGCCGCCGCGGCCGGCGCCGCGCCCGCGGCCGCCGCGCGGCGTCGCGCCGCCGCGCCCCGACGGGTGCATGGGCGACTGGATGCGCGGCGACATGAACCCGAGCGACAGGTTGTTGTTGGTGGACACGTTCTTGTTGCCGCCGGCGAGCTGCAGGTGCCGCGTCTTGCACACGAATATGCCACCGTTGTCGAGGTACATCCGCGACTGGAGGAACGCGAAGTTCCTGTACAGGTGTTTAATCTCGCCGTTCCGGCCGGCGTGCGGGCCGTCGATCACCTTGACGATGTCGCGCTTCTGAATGCTGTTATGCTCGGAGTCGAGCGCCATCGTGAACCTGTTCTCGCGGCGCTTTTGAAGCGCTTGCGGCTTGCACTCGATGACTTTGCCCTGCATGCCGAGCACGTGGAAATTTTCCTTCTCGAGTCGAACGATGACGCCGACGGTTTGTAGGTCCAGTTGCACCATGTCACCCCACTGGAACTGACCGAGTGAATCGACGCCGGTCGCCATGTCGGAACACAGTTGCAGGTCGCGTGGAAGCACCTCCAGCTCGTGCATAGTGAGATCGGAGACTAGGACTACGCGATGTGGTTCTACGCGAACGATCAAACCGGTGTCGCCTTCGTACCGGCCCGCCAACACCTTCACATGGTCACCCTGCTTGAAGTACTTCCTCAATTCATTAGGCTTAAATACGAGAGGATCTTTTAGAGCGTCGTGTTTTGGCATTACAGTGATCATTGATCCGTCAATAGCGATAATTCTCGCTTGCAAGTTCGCCAAATCACCAGAACACACTTCAACGTTATCACCCATAGAGAATGAGTGTAAGCTAGTTGGGTCATCTTTGGCAGGCGCTGCTAACTCTATATCGATACCCTCAGGTTGTTCCTCGAATCTTTCCAATTCTGTTAAAGTTGGCTTAACACCCTCAGCTAAGATAGCAGACATCGTAAAATTTTTATACAAGAATCCCTTTCTTGAATATCTGTTGCCCTCAAATATTAAGAAGTCTCCATCGGAAGTTACTTCGCCACCAATAGCTCGAATAGCTTCGGGGTCAAAAGGCTTAGCCACCGGACGCCGCTTTTTCTTCCTTTTAGCAGCTTCACTTTCACTTTGTACAGTCCTTAAAGCTCCTCTGAGCCTTGTATAATCTATCCTAGGAAGTAATTTCAAGTGGACCTGATTTTGTGCTAGGTCAACATAATCCACTTGAGCAATGTCGTCTTTATAAAGTCCTCTCTTCAGTCTAACCCACTGTTTTGGTTTTAAACCAGACTGTTCCTTGACAACTCGCAGTACATCTGTCATTTCTTTGATAGGTACCATGTCCTGCTTCCAAATACCCATCCTTAGAGTTCCTACGTTATTGATTATGGCTTTAACATGTGTCTGTTTATATGCCTCTATGTAAATATAACCTTTCACACCTTCAGGTGCGACCACTGATTTGATTTGAAAGGGTTCCTCAGAGTCCTGATAGGCAATAAATTTTCTCATGAGCAGTAATACTGTTGCCTTTTCCTCGCCGATACGACATTTTATCATCCACAAATTGGGGTCCTTAATGCCTGGTAGAAGAGTTTGTTGCGTAATCTCATCAGACATTTCCTCACCACCTTCCCCAAAATGTCTGAGCGCTGCTGATTCATCGGCATATTTATTTCTCAGGTATTCTTCAATTTCCTCCTCTTTCTGTGAGTCCCAGAGGTTAGTACCTCTGCGTCTGCCCTCAATTTCCCGTGCAGTGGGTCCGATTTCATCCACTTCATTTCCAACAATGCCCATCTCCTGGGCCCCTTCTTCCCATTCATCATCTTCATCAACTTCGTCATCAACCTGAAAGGAAATGGAAATAATGTTATAACATGTCGAAATAAAATTTTTAAATACAAGAGGGAAGGATCAAAAACGAATTGTCAATAAAAATTAACATTCTCACCTCAGCTTCATCAATAATGAAACCTCCGTAGCGGTTGTCCTTCTTGCGTTTTTTCCTTTGTCTTGCCTCATCTTCATCTTCATCGTATTCCTCAGAATCCACTAGGTCCTCACCTTCTGGCTCCTGTTCATCCTGTAAAGGTTATTCTAATATAATACATATATCACAAATTTTTTGGAAAGAGATTGTAAAATCTCTAAATTTATGTGTAAGCCAATGTTAGGTACTTGAGCTGTTAAGATGATAATATTATGAAAAATGAAATATGCTAAGTTTCTAACCTCAACTTCTTCATCACCAGATGCTTCCTTGGCTTCGTCATCCCTATTATGGCTTCCATCAGATCCAACTGAGCGACTCCTACAACATAATTACATGTTGATCAGTCATCTAACATTAATAGTAAATTTTTTTTGTGCAACTTAGAATGGCAAAGAAGTCGACGGCCCACCTTATGGAAAGTGGTAACCATCACTTATAAACATGAGCAGTACCATGGACATAACAGAGTATACTGTTTCGCCCATGATACCTCCCATGCGTTGCCATTCCTGAGGACTCGGTTGTTATTCCTATGTACCCAGTAAATTCACGCCATACCCCACCCTTCAAACCGAAACACAGCCATGCAAACACAACTGCTTCACAGTTGAAACACGAATGGGACAGAGGTACCCAAGCAATCGACTTTTGTATAAAGTCTCCCTCTGGTCTCTAGTCTCCCTCTGTTAGTTCGACCTTCTTGCTTTTTCCTACTTTTCCACACAAAACTACCATAGTTCATTTTTAATAAATTATTCACAATGAAACAACTGATTTAACTTTATCCTCACCTATCATCCATTATTGGGATTCCACCAGTATAACTTAATAGTTCAGGCAGGGTTTCATTCCATTTTATAGTTCTATTATAAATAAACACCAGTACTTTGTTTGGAAAACATATAGGCTTTTTTTATCAACATATCAAGCCACAGGTCATATGTAAATATTACTAAATATATATTTTTATTGATTTTCAGAGTTGCAATATTATACATACACACACACACACACACACACATATATATATATATAAATAGATGGATACTCTTTAAGTTTTATTTTAAAACTCGGCAGACATTTGATATTTCAATAGAAACTAGTAAACTATTCCATAGGGGTACAGTTTGCACTGTCAACGATTTGTCATAAAAAATAGAAAAATGTACTAGCATCTTCAACTGGAGGCCCTCAAAAGAACTTAGATTAAGAAAATTGATGGAATATAGAAAGTCAATTTGCTCTTTTAGGTGCAAGGGGAAGAAGAGTTAAAAACATCAACTTAAATCAGGGTTGACAAAATCAATAGAATGGCAAATGCTCAAATTGCTTAATCACTTAATGCAAGAGTTTTTCTGTGAAATGAAGTCAACTGAGCACTATGAAACACAAACGGGTGAGAAGGTATCACTCCAGAAATAAATATAAACATAATATTTATAAGTGGCGAGAAGTACTCAGGATAGCGCAAATCGAAATACATTTGATGTATGAGAGGGTCTCATTTGAGATGCTTAAGTGGTTAAACATACTGATACCACCTCATTTACATTAATCTATTTATACAAGTTGGAGAGTCATAAGTACTTAACGACTTATAACTTGGCCTACTCAAGCAAATCATATCTCTATATGGTATGTATGTTGAAGAATCAATGTAAACAATTTGAACTAGATTGATATGGTACACCATATCAATCTAGTTCTAGTTGTTCTAAACACAATAATGGATGTATGTGTGTAACTTATTACATACATGCATGTATTAACAATACAAATGTTATTACACAAGTCATGTATAGAGGAAAATTAAGATAACCCCTGTTGCATAGTATCTGTATTTGTTGTATTTATATACAAAGGAAACGAATTGATTTATTGATATCATCAATGTTCATAATGGCATGAGTAGCAAAAATAATAAGAATATTGTAACACGAACAAATGACGATGCCAACAGTGCAAGATGTGTTATAATTGCCTACGTGAGAACTGAAAACTATACATTAAAAACATTACCATATTTATATATATACCTTGAACGAGATCGGGAATGTGACCTTGACTTGGACCGAGAGCGCGTAGGGCTTCGCGACGGGCTGCGGCTGCCGGACCGTGAACGTGATCGAGAACTCGAGCGCGACCTGGCTGAACGGTTGGACGCGGCGCTTCTACGAGAACGATTCGAAACCACGCTGCCCGCGTCAGACGCATTCCCAGAATAATTACTGCCTTCCGAGTCAGACATTATCACTGAGGAAAATATCAGTGTTCTTCATCCATTTATGGATTTCGAGATAACAATGTTTTTTTAGATCAATACGAAGGAAGAAAGGGAAAAAGCCACAAACACAACTATTGGTTGAATCGCTCTTGGCACCACAACTGATAACTAACTGACAGTGACAATGACAGTTTGACTGACTGTATGATGACCACAAACTATAGAGGGAACATCCTAACAACACCACAGAACACACTTACACGAATCAAACGTCTGTTGATCTATATATAAAACAAAACAAAATGTAAGTTTATTCAAATATTATTATTATATTATATTATTTGTTAACTGTCCAGTGCTGAACATAGGCCTATAGACCTCCTCCTATTGATGGGTTTTAAGTTGCTGCAAAAACCAAATAACATAAAATAGAAAGTTATTTAATAGATAAATTGAATTTACAAAAGATAATACGGTGATCTTAGATAAAACAACAACAACAACAACAACGGATTATCAATAACATTCATCATAATAATTTAGTTTGTGCAACATTTAATGTGACTAAAATGTAACATATTTACCAATATAGGAATTGATTGTTAATTTTCGATGAGATTAACTCTTAAAAAAAGCAAAATGTAGTGCGATTAATTTATGATTGTTAGGTGGGTTGAAAAACTGTCTGTTGTTCCACTTGTATTATCTTAACTGTATAGACTCTCTATTAGAAAATATTCATGATGTTCTGTGTCTTTGGTGTTCATTAGCATTCATTGTCATTGGGGAGAAAAAAAAATTGTCTATTGATTCGTCGTTGCCTGTCGTTGCCCCACCGATATTTTTGTGAAATAAAATTATACTAAAATTATCTATATAAATTTTAGTAATATACTAAAGAGAAATATTTAATAGTTTATGAAATAAATTCACACGACTATACGCTTTGTTTAAGTTGGTGTAGAAAATATTTTTAATGAATAAAATAGTTCTCAATGTCCTCATCGGTCTGATGCTCGTCTCCTTTCGCTGATTACTAGCTTTCGATCGAATTTTCACACAATCCGTAATAAACAATCACGAGTTTTCTGTGGCATTTTACATTATCATCGATCGTGTCTGCTGGTGTAGTGGAGTGGTGCAGTGCAGTGTTTGGAATCTGTGTCGCAATGTATCATTGAGCGAGGGCGGCGGCGCTGACCTACGGGATCCCTGGTCGGGGGTGTCATGTTGGAGACGCGGTCGATGCGCGCCGCTGATTCGGTGTGGGCGAGCAAACCGCTGCCGGCACCACACGCCATGGCCAATACCAGGCATGGAAAAAATGCTCAGGTAAACACTCTACAGATAAAAGTATCTGTAATTATCCTATTAGATCTATATATGTTTAAGCTATAGTCTTTTTAATTTTGCAAACATATGCTTAACCAATTGTATTTAAATCACTGGAGAAATAGATAAACTGGTGGTTTCTCCACCTTACATTCATTATAACATGACAACCATCTATTGTAGTCCTTACACTGTAAACTGCTGGTTTGTAACTCCAACTAGAGGCATACTAGAATAACCCAATTTAGTGATGTGCATGTCATAATGATGCAATTATCATCTCAAATAATTTACCACTTGTTCAATAAAAAATATGAAATGTACTCTAAGTACATTATCTCAAGCCAAACTAACATATAATATATAAAATAAATAATAGACTATTACTAAAGTATATTCATATGAATATAGAACTATTTCAGTTTTATGGATAACTGTGAAATAGTATTTTTTTTCTCTCTAACTCTTAAAGAACAAGATGTCAAGACATAGGTTTATGGAAGTATTAAACTTTGCTAACATTATATTGTAATAATATTAATCTGGATATATACTACATTAGGTATCTGTTAAGTATGCACTAATTAATAGTATGAATGAATGAATGGTTTATTTTCTCTTCACAAAAGGTAGTATAAAGTAACAACTTGAGGTACAATTTGATATGAAGACCAATTTTGTGAGAGACTGGTGCTTGCGGTAGGTTTTGAAGAACCTTTGTTACAAGTTACCACTGTCCCATCATGGACTACACAAATACAAGGCAACTAATTAGTATTATAATACACAGTTAATATATATGATAGTATATATGTCAATACCTGTGTACAAGTTTGAATTATAACTTTGATACTATTTACTGTATTTATACACAATGTACATGGTTGTAATCCCTCTTATGACAGAGGCCTGTGTTCAAAAGTGGACAGTAAAATGCTTGATATATTTGGTTGAAAATTGTAGCCCCTGTTAATATTGCCTTCTTTGGAAAAACAATTTCATTATTTTTAAATTTTGTGTGTGCACATTCCTAATTATTTCGTATACTGTAATATGTGCCAGGGGTGTTGCTCTCCAGTGATATCCCCAGTTTTCTGAGCCACTACAGTTTTTGACTAGTATCCCCTCCACAACTGCATTGTCTCCCTTTCCTTTTTTGCCAACTTCCAATGCCCCTATCCTTTTTCCTCATTTTCTTTCTCCAAATGGGGGGTGTTGGATACCACCACCAAATGCATTTCCAAGAAGGGTTGATGTCATGTAAATAACCAACCATAAAACCAAAATCAAATCTTTGAGTAATATGAATAAATAAAATTATGCTGATCCCAAATAATTGGGATAAGGGCTAGAAGGTGATAACTGTAACATATTGTAACATATTGCAGGCCTCCTTTCTGTTTAGTTTACATTGTCTAATATTAGTTTTTAGGCAAATATTAGGGCAGAAACTATGTAGCTACAATAGTTTTTATAAAACAGGACAATCTCAATTTACTTAATTGAGCAATTCATTTGAATAAGATAACTTCCCAAATGCAGGGTTTCTCTCTAAATTCTCAAGACTCTCAATTGAATGTAAAATTGTAAATTAAACTAAATATTAGAAAGTAATAGAAAAAGTCGGGGAAGGAAAACTAAAGGTAAATATAATATTAATGCTATTTTACAGATAGAAAGCTGTAAACAATATAATAATTGCTATAAAAGTTCATAGACTTTGTTTTTCTTTCATGAGAAATTAATGTTACTTACTTAATAAGTTAAATAACATTTACAATTGAACCGAGTTGAATTTCTCACAGTAAACATTCTATAGCTATTATGACATAATCTCTTTACATGGCATATGAAGTTCCCATAGTTCAGTACATGTATTTATTTAATAGGTGATTCTCAATCATGAGATAATAAATTTATATAGGCATCATTTGGAATACTGAAAGTGACATCTTATTTATTAATCTCCACTAATGGTGTAAGGTTCTTGGGTGGTGATCCTGTACGGGCAAACATAGTGTAGGATGACCCCCACTATATATATATATATATATATATATATGCATCATAGGGAGTGGAAGCATATATTTTTTATATATATATAGTGGACGGATAATGGCTGATATATGATGATGAATGTTATAAATTTGAAAGTGAGTTTGTTGGTTGGTCTGTTCCATTACCTTATGGTATTTCACTAGCTATATCAATTGATATGAAGTAACACAGTATTATCCATGGAAATGGTTACTTTTATATATATATATATATATATATATATATATATATATATATATATATATATATATATATATATATATATATTTTAGTTATATGGAGGAGTCAGATGATGCAAGATTATTTATTGCTATTAAATGATAATAAAAAAAAAATACAAAAAAATGTATAACATTATATATGTTTAACTACTAAAACTTAATTGGATATTAATGAACAGAGAGGTGTTTTTAATTAAATTTATTATTCTATGAAAGTATAAAGGGGGTGAATAACATTTGTTGTCTTTTTCTGCCACTTCATTCAATTATACTATTAAAAAAGCGATATTTCATTGTTTTTATTTCCTTTTGTCCTGGGACTTTACACAAATCATAATATGATTCATCTCTTATAAGTCACCAGTGAAACTATGCCAGTGTGTGCATATTTTAGTCCCATCACAACAGTGTTTCGGTTTGAAGGGTGGGATATGGCGTGAATTTACTGGGTACAGAGGAATAATACCTTAGTTCTCAGGAATGGCAACGCATGGGGGGTATCATGGGCGTAACAGTATACTCTGTTATGTCCATGGTACTGCTCATGTCTATAGGCGACGGTTACCACTTTCCCACAGGTGGACTGTCAGCTTGTTCGCCATTCTAAGTTGTATAAAAAAAATATTTAATGTTAGTGTTTGATTTGTGTTAGTATTTAAAAATTTATCATTTTTAGTTTTTTTTTTATTTTATAGTATGGAAACCCCTAAAAAGGGTTATATTATAACTCTCCTTAAATTTTTTCCACTCTTGCCTATTCTATGCTTGTGTAATCCAGTTCTGTGATATTTTTTTAATCTGTCTTTTTTTATGTTATCAGATTATTTACCTGTAGTGTTCGTATTCCAGGACGATGTGTGCTACGTCGTAGCGAAGTATGACTATACAGCGCAGGGCGCGCAGGAGTTGGACCTGCGCAAGAATGAGCGGTACTTACTGCTGGACGACTCCAAGCACTGGTGGCGCGTACAGAACGCGCGCAGCCAGTCCGGCTACGTGCCCAGCAACTATGTCAAGAAAGAGAAGCCCTCACTGTTTGACAGGTTTGTCGAAAAAATTGTCAAATGTATATGAAAGAAACCTTTCCTTTAATATGCCAATGTACATGCAATGCCCTTGATATTGCAAGTGTCTATATTTATTTATTTAAATTTTAATGCACAGTAAAATTCTATGTACATTTGGCGGACTTAATACCGGACGGTGTTCTCTACCAGTCAACCATTGGGCGAACAGAGAAATACGTAGGCGGTGCATTTTTGAAGAATAATACAGATTATAAAGATGAACAATATAAATAAAATATCAGTTTTTTAAATTGTATAAATGTTTAAGTGTACGTTTTCTTTAAAAATATTTAATATATATTATGTTGATGGAGTAAGAAATATATGCCATCACTTCTTTCCGTCCTGTTAAAACTGTATTAAGTAAATGGTTGCCAATCAAGGGGAGGGAAACTGAACAAAACTGTATATCAAGTCGCTGGCCCATGTTGTAATATTACACGAATAAATATTCTCATTAATATTTTTTTTTTTATTAAATAAGTACGCCAAATTATCCTTCAAGAACCAAGATAAAAATTTCGGGCCTAAAATACAAACAGTAATAGGCTAGAACCAATTAAAAAAACATGTTTCACAATCCTCGACTTTAATTGTGCATAACGGCGTGCGGTGTGTCTTAATCTACATCTACACTAATATTATAAAGAGGAAAGATTTGTATTTGTGTATGTATGTTTGTAATGAATAAACTCAAAAACTACTTTGCCGATTTCAAAAATTCTTTCACCATTAGAAAGCTACATTCACCCCGAGTAACATAGGCTGTATTTATTACTAGAAAAGATTAGGGATCCTTACTGAAACTTTAGTAACGTAACTGAAGGTGTAAAAAAATGCTATAAAATATCTTTCGTCGCATGCGCTGCTGAAACTATTGGTGATAGAACAAAAGTATGTTTTACAATATTGAAGAAAATATCAATAACTATAAAAAACTTGGCGATACTATATTTTCAACTATTGTCGTTATGTCACAATAATCACTTTTTAAAATGTTGTAAAAATGTCCATCCGTGCGAAGCCGGGACGGGCCGCCAGTTACATAATAAACTTAGATTAAAATCGACAAGTAATAGATGCACTATTGCATCCACTTGCAGTATTAAGAAGAAGGTGAAGAAGGGCTCGGGGTCGAAGACGCTGCCGTCGAGCAACTCGCCGGTGCGCGGCGGCGCGGAGTCGCCGGCCGGCGCGGCGGGCGCGGCGGGCGCGGCTGGCGGGCGGCGGGCCGAGCCGGCGGACGCGCTGGGCGCCGCCGTGGTGAAGTACAACTACCAGGCGCAGCAGCCCGACGAGCTCTCGCTCACCAAGGGCACGCGCATACTCATCCTCGAGAAGAGCAACGACGGCTGGTGGCGCGGCCAGTACCAGGGCCACACCGGCTGGTGAGTGCCCACCCACTCTGCCATCATACCATCACTCACTGAACAATTAACTCTTGTTTTGTCTGCTCTCATCGCTGTCACTGCACAGTATAAAACAAAGTCGCTTCCCACCTGTCTGTCCCTATGTATGTAGAGCATATTCGTTTTTAAAAGGCCGGCAGTAATGGCGTGAATTTACTGGGTACAAAGGAATAATACCTTAGTTCTCAGGAATGGCAACGCATGGGGAGTATCATGGGCGAAACGGTATACTCTATTATGTCCATGGTACTGCTCATGTCTATAGGCGACGGTTACCACTTTCCATCAGGTGGGCCGTCAGCTCGTTTTGCCATTCTAAGTTGTATAGCTCGCTAGCAACTGCAGCCTGCGATATATGATGTTAATTATTATAATTATATGGAATTCGGTCACGAACACTCGAATACTTTAATTAGATTGTATTTGTTAAATTACATATATTGTTATCAACTAAGCTAATTCATTGTAAGCTATTACGCCTAATTTAAATATTGTTAAATTATTTTAATATGCTAAATTGTCATTGAATCTTATTTAATACTGTGCGAGAATATAAAGTGGACTGTATGTACGATAAGTTCTTTGAAATATTTGAGAATGCGAAAACCGACAAGTTGTTTTAAAAGTACTACTAAATTACAATTGTCTACTACTAAATTAGTTCAAATGACTTACCCTTTGATTAGCGAAAATTCCTTTAACAACATACTCAGATCACTCGGTTCCCTAAAGCATGCTAAAGTTACCTGAGATTACCTCGTAAATGTTATAAGAACTAAGGGTTTCGATCTTGAATCTTCGGACAGAGATCTTAAATCTTAAAATCTTAAATCCTAAAATACTTTTTTATATAAATAATAATAAACATGGCTGTGTTTCGGTTTGAAGGGTGGGATATGGCGTGAATTTACTGGGTACAGAGGAATAATACCTAAGTCCTCAGGAATGGCAACGCATAGGGGGTATCATGGGCGAAACAGCATACTCTGTTATGTCCATGGTACTGCTCATGTCTATAGGCGACAGTTACCACTTTCCATCAGGTGGGCCGTCAGCTTGTTTGCCATTCTAAGTTGTAAAAAAAAACTAAACTACTGAATTTATTTTGATAAAAATTCTATGGGCGTAATCTGAAAGTGTATCCTGTTAGATAAGAAAGAATTATCCGAATCGGTTTACAGCTGACGGAGTTATGAGGTAACAAACATAAAGCAAGTCCAACCGAATTTAAAACCTCTTTTTTAAAGGTTTACAGCAACATTAATCGAATGGATACTAGGTATTTGTTTCTTTAACCACTTAAGCATCTTAAACGAGACCCTGTCGCGCATCAAATGTGTTCCGATTTACGCTATCCCGAGTACCTCTCGCCACTTATAAATATTATGTTTATATCTTTATCTGGAGCGATACCTTCTAGCCCGTTTTTATTTCATAGAGCTTAGTGTGTATTTATTGTATGCTTGTTCGAATTTACTGCGTGCGCCAGTTTTTTTTTTTTTTTTTTGGATGGGTGAAAGTGGTGTGGTAACCCCGCCTGCGCGAACGGGATACGCTGGCGGAGCACCAGTGAAACGTGATAGATGAGAATGAAAACAGGCCAGTTAGCCCATCATGATGAATTCGTCAGGAATTAACCATAATAGATTCCAGGGAGAACCGCGAGTAGGTCGACGTGGTTGGGTATATTGCTAGCAATGGGATTCTCAGTCTCCATTACTAACGATCCCTTTCCCCCCAGCGTGCCCCAGTTGACCTCATTTCACAGAAAAACCCTCGTATTAAGTGTTTAATGCCCTTTATTATTACGTCCACGAAATTGTAGGTGTGAAGATTATAATATAATAAATATGAATGTTTAATTCAACCAGGTTCCCATCGAATTACACGAGCGAAGAGGGCGACAACGAAGACTCTGTACATACGTACGCGATGGCGGAAAATGTTCTCGACATTGTGGTAAGTTTTTTTTTTATACAACTTAGAATGGCAAACAAGCTGACGGCCCACCTGATGGAAAGTGGTAACCATCGCCTATAGACATGAGCAGTATCATGGACAGTCTTTTGAGGTTTGTTTTTAATGGATGGCAATGGAATGGTAACCTCGCCTGCGCTAACGGCCCCGCCAGCTATATGCTGGGTGATAGCTGTACAGCAGTGTGGGATGATACGTGAGAATGAAAAGGCAAGTCATTTAGCCCATCAGGATGAATACACCTAGAATTTAGCATGATAGTTTCCAGGGAAACCACGTGGTG
The DNA here is from genome assembly GCF_026898425.1 of Galleria mellonella. NCBI lineage: Eukaryota > Metazoa > Arthropoda > Insecta > Lepidoptera > Pyralidae > Galleria > Galleria mellonella. The sequence goes on from NW_026442176.1 coordinate 5,792,180, forward strand.
GTCAACGCTCTAACATTATCTTTAAGTATGGATGTGGAGGGTTTTTTTTTTGTGATAATGGAATAGTAACCCCGCTTGTGCTATCGGGATACGCTGACGGGGCACCAGTGACGGATGACAGGTGAGGATGAAAAGACAGGTCAGTTAGCCCATCGTGACGAATACCATTAGAATTAACCACGACGGTTTCCAGGAAGAACCGCGTGGAGGTCGACTAGATAGGATGTATTGGTATCAGTGGGTCAATGAGCCCATTACTAACAATCCCTTTCCCCCCGGATGTGGAGGGTTATAACACTACAGGAAGATTGAAAAAATTGAAATAATTGATTGCAATGGTTCTTCGGGTGATTATATGGAGGTTGATTTGCGGGGGGTGTATAGCTAGTTCTTTTCTTTCCGCAGGTGGCGCTGTACTCGTTTACGTCTAACAACGAGCAAGAGCTGTCGTTCGAGAAGGGCGACCGGCTGGAGATCATCGAGCGGCCGCCGTCAGACCCCGAGTGGTACCGCGCGCGCGACTCGCGCGGCCAGCTCGGCCTCGTGCCGCGCAACTACCTGCAGGAGCTGGCCGACTACCTCACGCAGCCCTACGGGTACGTAGCCAGCACGCGGCCGCGGCCAGCTCGGGCTCGTGTTGGAATTCTTCTTCTACTGTTTTGGCGAGATTATTAATCACTGATATCGGAAGTTTCTTGAAGATCTAATAAGAAAAATATTTCTATTTAATAGATTTGCTACGATGATGTTCAGGGGGAATCGCGTGAAGGTCGACCCGATAGGCTGGGACTGCTAGCAATGGCCCTGTGAGACACTATCATTAACGTATCCGTCGTTTCGTTGCAGCGAGCCGGGCGCGGGTGGTGCTGCTGGCGGCGGCGGTGGTGGTGGCGGTGGTGGCGCGGGCCGCGCGTGGTACTACGGCGCCATCACGCGTACGCACTGCGACGCGCTGCTCAACCAGCACGGACACGACGGCGACTTCCTCATACGCGACTCCGAGACCAACGTCAGTACACTGCACACCTCTTGTCTTTTATTATCTTGTATTAGTGCTTATACTTGTAATGTGGCAAGTGCTGGCAGTGAATCTCCAGGGTACAGGGGAGTAACACCTGAGTCCTCAGGAACGGCAACGCACGGGGGGTATCGTGCGCGAAACAGTATATTCTGTTATGTTCTCTGTCCCATTCGTGTTTCTACCGTGAAGCAGTTGTGTTTGTATGGCTATGTTTCGGTTTGAAGGGTGGGATATGGCGTGAATTTACAGGGTACAGAGGAATAACATCTGAGTCCTCAGGAACGGCAACGCACGGGGGGTATCATGGGCGCAACAATATACTCTGTTACGTCCCTGGTACTGCTCATGTCTATAGGCGACGTCTACCACTTTCCATGGGGGGGGGGCCGCCAGCTCGTTTGCCATTCTGAGCTGTATAAAAAAAAGGGGATCGGAGGAGAGCGAGAGGAGTGTAACGCGGGCGGCGTGCAGGTGGGCGACTACTCGGTGTCGCTGAAGGCGCCGGGCCGCAACAAGCACTTCCGCGTGCACGTGGAGGGCAGCCTGTACTGCATCGGGCAGCGCAAGTTCCCGTCGCTGGAGCAGCTGGTGGCGCACTACCAGCGCGCGCCCATCTACACCAACAAGCAGGGCGAGAAGCTCTACCTCGTGCGCCCGCTGCCGCGCGCCGCGCCAGCGCCCTCTGCCTGCTGAGCGCCGCCACCACCGCCCGCCTCTACCTGCAGTACTCGCTTCTTCGTAAAGAGAATGGTAACTTTGCACGTAGTACAAGTGTGAGCTGGCTCGTCGATTTTTTACACGTGTAACTCGAGGCCTAGTACTAAAAGATCGAGGTGAACGAAATAGTTTTTTCAATGAAAAACTATATGTGTTAGAAAAATAAATATGACTCATTATTATATATCCAGTCTTCAGTTAATTTTACTGGACAACTTCACAGTAACTTAGTTAATGTCTTACAACAGGAGGTTTTAACAATTTGAGCTTCTGAAGTATAACGTCATGGACACTTTCAAAGTGTGTGAAACATAACATTTTTCGTAATTATTACTCAACGAGTTAATATCAGAGAAAATCAATTATATTCCACTTAATCATAATAAAAAAAATACAATAAATAAGAGAAATTTATGGTTCGAAATCAAAAGGATCCAATAAAACAGTGGGAGTATCCCAAGGGTCAATTATGGGTCCCTTCAATTATGTTACGTATTTTTTAAATATACCAAATGGTACACTTTGGAAGACGAAACTTATTATTTGGACCTCAATTTTTAATTGGTAATGATGTTTTTTAGTTTTTATAACATTGGGCTTGTTACCTTAAACCTTTTTTTTAGTATAGGGCCTTGAATTTACATGCATTCGTATATTTATAACCTGTATAAAGGACAAACGGCCACATTGAGTATATTGTATGAACTATTAGAGCTGATATTGAAATTTCTGCTTACAGAGGTCTCTGATTATTTCCTGTATCTGGCGCGTAAACTAGAGACTAGTTCAAATGACTTTTTGGCGGTATTAGTACTGATCAGGCAGTTGTGATATAAAATAGCTGATAGCTGCATCAGTGAGACAGGCTTATTCATAAACATACCCAAATTGATTTATTAATTCAAATTTAATATATGACAGCTAGTACGTTCTTTGAAAAACAGTTTTTTTTTTTCATGATTAGTACGGAGTCTTTGTCTTAAAGTTGTACCGATGCTAAACGACAGGAATTTTGTCGGATTAAATACGAAGTAGGCAGCGCATTTTCCGCAACAATTTCAGTTGTAAATATGATCTGTATAAAAATAAATATATTTTCTCAATACCCACGGCCTCGAGACAAATGCCTAAATGATAACCAAGCAAGATTGTAGCCAATTTTGTAGGCATGCATATGAAATAATAATGAATTAGTTAATAAATTAGTGTTGATTACAGCATATTATTTTCTATTGCATCTTTGTCTAATAACTTTAATGTTTCCTCACATACCTAGTTCATCAATATTATCAACTATTGCGACGAATCAAAGCAGCAAATAATGTAATAACACATTGCTTGTAATATCTACTAAAATTTTTTTACTTGTCTACATCGCAAATATTAACTTTATCTGCATTTATAAGTTCATTCCAATAATAATATAGTAACTGATACGACCGGCCGCCATTAAGGAAGGGTTACGCATTTTATAGTCGAATAAAAAAATTTAGTGGATTCCTCACGTGTTGCGGTTATTAGACAATCGCGTAATATTAAAGCAACGTTTAGGAAACGGAAGTCTATTGGAAAAATGTATTTACCTTATATTGTTCCACGATACGTTGAACCCTATTTCGGGGCTGGAACACGCCAGTTATGTATCGTATCTGTGAGGTATCTGTCAACTTCCCCCTACCATATACTCTATTCTAGTGTAATGATGCGTTGATGCAACGCCAAACCTTTGATGGATTACAATAAAACCAAAAATTGGCTTCATACCGCATCTCTAATGATATCTATAAGCGTTCTATATCATATTGTTTAGGTGTAAGTTTCCGTAAGGATGTAGTGTAATTTTTAAATGGTTTTAAAGTAAACCGGAATTTATAGATAATGTACTGTCATCGATTAACACATTGTGTGTATACAATGGGTTCGCTTCTGAAGCATTCTCAATCTCTGAAAGTAATTTTTAAAGCGAGAATAACAAGAGTCAGAAGTAATTTTTAACTATTACACTGCTTTGTCGCTTTCTTTCAAATGTGGAATTTAACAAAAAAGAAAGAGACAAAACAGTTCAATAGCTAAAATAGTTTATAGAAGAGACGATGTTTTTACGAAAAAGGTGGTTATTTCTTAGTGGTAAGTGACGTAAAACTTTGAAAACCTTAATTTTAGGGATATACCCATTTCAGAGCGACCCCAATGTTATATATACTATGTTTGATTGATGTCACATCTCCATAGTACCTACGAATGCTTCAGATAAAAATATTATGTGATCATTATAGATTGTAATGTATACATTAACTCCTCTATTCATAAATTAATAAGCCTATTTTCCCTAATAGATGTCACTTCTCTTTCGAGCTGTATTTATAACTTGGAAGCGACACAGTGCTAATAGTTAAAATAGGTTTGTTAGTCATTTTATGAATAGGTTAGGTTACGGTTAGGTTCGCGCACAGTACAATTTGTGGTTAAGGATGTTTCTATAAAGTTTTTAACCTGTTTTACTTTGCATGTTGTTCATACTATTATGCTACTTTTTATACGTAAAAATAATGTATCAATCAGTGTAGAATTAGGGTATAGTAATTGTGTACACTGACAGGCACGATTACTGGCCAGCACTCGTATACGTCAGTCAAACAGTTTTGCCAACACTAACGTAGATATATCTGGAGAAATTATTCTAAAAAGTCAATTCGTACTTCTACATTTTGTATCATTGATTCAGGTACTACTATCAAGAATTGGCTTCCTGGAGATTATTTACCCCAAAGTTATACATATAATATGTATAAAATCTGGCAACACCACTTTATTTTTTAAATTATTCATGATCATGTATGCAAAGTATTCCAAATTCGAATGTGATGGCAACCCTATTCATGATAGTTATAAATAGTGTTGCCATAAAAAATAATCCTTCGTCGTTTTGTACTGCGCGCGTACCGTTGCCACAGCTAAATGGATTTATAATATATATGTTGTGATGTTTGGCAACATACATTTATTATGTAAGTCATTGTCGGGGAAGATCGTGGAATGTTAGGCGAGGTGGGATTTTGTACTTTTTTAGAATGGCCACGTGCGGTGGCCGCGTACCAACTATTGATGTTTTAAAGTCTGACTAGTGAGATTGCATAGTCGTTAACTCTATCTCTGTCAACTGCTACGTTTTAGTGTTGTGACAACGAATTAGTGTCCCATATTGACGTACCTGCGAGCTAAGCTACGACCTCAGTTTAAATGTACATTGGCCATTTATTTATAGTTTTAGCCGACTTGGAAAATGAGAACTATAATTTGATTATTTACTGTTCTTACACTATGAAATTGTATCCAAGTTTAGTAGGTCAAAATATTTAAATACATTCGAGTTTTTATAATATTCATTTAATAATATTTGAGACTCTTTTTAAATTGTTAATTAGAGTAATTTGTTTAACTCGCTTCACTTTCGAAAACTAATATTTCAGGTTTCTTAGTTAAGATATATAGTGGTATTTCGCTTTAACATAATATAAAAAAATTCTATTGTAATCATTATAAATAAAAATTAATTATTCTTTGGTTTTTTGTTTGATGGCAATTCTATGTATAATAGCGTCAAATTGTCGCGAATAGTGTTGCCATAAAAAAGAATTCGAATAAGGCTTATAGGAAAAAAATGAAATTTTGGACATAATGTCTGCCGAGTTAGCTAGTAATAATTTATATAGAATTTAAGACTAATGTCATTTAAACTGTCGTTGTGGGGGTGGAATCTTAACGGTTGGTTCCCGCTGATGTGACTGCCGCTAGTCAATACGCCGACATCACAAAATGCTTAGCTTCACTGTATCTGATTTATTATACACCGCTGTCCCTATACTAGTACCAATACGTTATACTAAATTAAATTACTTTGAGGGAAACGAAAGCTACTCAGGACAAAGATATGGTAGGCTATTGCATTTCCTTTGTCTGTTAATATAGTTTAAGACTAATATTAGTGTACATTCAAATTTCGAACACATTATTGAGATGTTTCTCTACTGAGGTTCAGGCTGTATGGCTTAGTTCCTTCGCCTTTTCCATTGTGGATAAATTAATACTATTACTGAGATTTTTTTGCAATTTAACTATTTAAAAATGTGTATATAAAAAAAAGAGCTATGAATAACATAAGGTAAGGGGTCTTGTTATAAAGGCGTGAGGATGTAGTCGAATAGTATCGCTGAATCACTTTCAGACCTATCAAAGTAATTTATTAGATATGCCAATGGGTTATAATTAAAATTGGTACTAATATATATTCAGTTATTTTAGTTGTGAGAACTAACAATGGCAGCTCAGTTGTTGTATTATGATTAATTTGCAATTATACACATGTAGATATTAAAAAAGTAGTTTAAAAAAAATTTATATCGACTATGTTCCGTTTGGAACTGTAATATTTAGATTTTTTTTTTTTTATGTTGTAAACTAAGAATTTTTGATAGTACATACACATTTATAAAGCTTTTTATCATCCAATGATTTACATGTCAACAATTAACCGAAAACATTGTCAAATGTATCGTCCAAAATGTATTTTGTAACACTCCACGTGACAAGTATTAATAGCGTCTAAAATGTAAATGGATTTATTTTTGTATGAACTTTTTGTTTACAGCTATAATCGTTTTTGTAACGCACCAAGTTTTGTACGCGAATTGTAGCAGGTAAGGGTCATGTTGTATAGGTCTCTAACGATGTGTTTATAAAATGCAGAAGCGGTCATTGCATTGGTGAGTATTTAGCGATTTAGTAAACGGGATTAGGCTTTTATAAATAGCTTTATTTAGTTTTTTTTTTTTTTTGAAGGCGCCAATAAAATATTTTGTTTTTTTTATACTTGGCAATTTTTGTAACAAAATGTTGCCATGTATGTATGAAATTAGTAATTGGAAAATGAGACATATAAAAGAATAATATTAGACAATAATACATAATTAAAACGAAAATGTTTGTTGTTTTAGCTATTTGTTTATTTTATACATTATTTTGTTAAAATACATGTCAAGTTTGTTTACTAAATGTGCCAAGTATAAAAATAGACCCTGGTTTTGTTTAAACATTAAAGAACGTAAATTAGTAATGCTATAAAAAAATCTAAATCCCTTATCGATGCAATGAACTATTGTATTAAAGCAATGTACTTTATTATACCATTAGAATGCACCTAAGAAAAGTTTTTTTTTTTTTTATATTATAATCAAGTGTGTTTCAAATATAATAGTCAAGTGTGTTTATATTATTTTAACATTACTGATTACAGTGTTACAAGTACAAGATGGTGGTTGTGTTTTTTTTTCAAGTAACCAATTAGGAGTGACTCACAGACAATACAGTCGAGTGACATTTAAAAAAAGTAATAACGGAAATACTACCGATGACCATAGACAATATACTCGGGCCCACTAGCGCCATCTTACGCTTGTCGCACTGTACTTTTTGAACGATCAACGATTTATTTTAGCGATGCGCCCCGGATTCGTCGTGGTGACGAGTAGCACTTTAATTGAATGTGATACATTTGAGATATGACTTGTGTTAACCCTTTGTTTTATACATCGCGTAGATTTTACACCAATAATATAATAGTGTCAAGTAGAAGCATTTGGTAGCGAGCGGCGCATGTCCTATCACACAGTCATATCTTAAGCCGACAATCGTAAGTTACTAGATCTTTTTGATGTATTTAATACGTTTTGTACTCAATATTGTAATTAGAGTAATGCGAGGCAAACTCAACGTAGGGATTTATTAGGGAAGAGATTTATAGGTTTATATATATACATTATGCGCGGTTGTTCTGCCCGTTTTATTTCCAATCGACATTTCTGTATTGTGGATATTGTTCGGTGACAATTCTGATGATATTGCAAGTTGTATACGTCGAAGTAGTATGACCTTATTTTTTATTTTGCTTGTATTAATCTCAATGGTTATATAGATTGGAATGGAAAAGGATACGGACCTAATATTTTGCCATAGTATATATATATATATATATATATATATATATATATATATATATATATATATATATATATATATATATATATATATATATGAAAAATTTTCTTCAATGGATTCTCTTTTTTTTTTTTAGTAAATACGATAATCTCTTAAAATATTCTCCAAATTAATATGTTCATTTAAAATGAATGCTAACTAATTATTAATGTACCCAATATTCAAATCTACTTATTCAATACCTACTTATCCAAAAGTATTTTCATAATCATGTACTTTCAAATAACCCCTTAGTTCTCAGCAATGGCAACGTGTGGGCGGTATCATGGACGACACAGTTATGTTCATGCTATTGTTCACGTCTATAGGCAACGGTTCCCTCAGATTGGCCGTCAGCTTGCTTGCTATTTTAAGTTGTATAAGAAAAAACTCACACGCGTGAGTACTGTCACTGTATTTCAAGTTGGTGTAACTTTTATGTTTTTGTCTAAATACATTTGTTAGTACAATCCATATAAAACATAAGGTCATATTTGGGCTCTTATTATCACTATTTGATTGACTCTAAAATCAATGCTTCTCTATTGTTAGAGAGTGGCATTGGTTTTAATTGAAATAGTTTGTCAGTTCATCGGAATTTGTACTGTTATAATATTGTATTAATATCTGTATTTCCGTTCATTCATCAATTTTGAAATCTGCAGACGTGTTGTCTACAAGTCTTCCGTTGAATGAGGAAGTATTAGTTGATTCGAGAAATTAATAGTTCAAGCTCAAATGCATCGAGATAATGTTATATAGCATGATAACTGAAAACATTTTAAAGCAAACCCAGCGTTCGACATTCTTAAATTCGAAAATCGAATTTAATTTTCCTATAGAAATTCCATTTGACAGGACCTACCTACTGCGCACGCGTCGTTGTCTATGGTTGTGTTGACGCATTTAGTCGAAATAGTCAAGAGATGCGACTTCCTGTCGGAAAGTTAAATCGATCGATTCATTATTTATGATAACCGAATGGCTGTTATTGTAAAACTTGAGGTGTGATGAAATATTGTAAATCATGGATTGATTGTAAGTAGTAACACTAACGTTTATTTAAAAAGCTTCACGAGCAATGAATATACTAAATGTTCGGACTGTAACTCCGCTAGTACACCGGCGTCGAGGACCGCAAAGGAAAGTGAACCGTACGGGACAGACATACAGTTGTAAAAATAGAGATAGAACGAAATATCAACATTACGTGAACCGTAACAATGTGGAATGACCTTTCCCGTGGCACGTTTAGTTCATCCTGTAACCTCGGACCCTTCAAACGTAGTATGAAAAAGCCTTTAGTGAGCTAGCATAGTGCGGACAACGGTTGAGAGTCGAACATGTTGACTCTGTTCGCTCAAGATGGTGTGGTCACGTGTCGTGCTATAATTAAAAAATATGCGGGAGATAACAAAGTTGTCTGTAAGTTTCTGTTCCAGTTTTCCGTTTTTTTTTTCCGAACTATTTGGTTCGAATGTCATCTCAGACCATTGCATCTTGATCTACGCTTGAAGGGATTGGGTGATCGCTTTTGACTTTTTCTGGTATTCAGGGTTTATAATGGTCGCTTACCATGCCGCGCCCATACTTTTTATGCTTAATTCCGCTATAAATTTTAGATTTATCGGACATTCTCTTACCATGACTTCTTATTCAGTTTACAGGCTTTTGTTTTTCTTTTATACGTTTCGCGACGTTGGTGTACAAACGGCGTTACCCGAGTTACATTCCGTTTTATATTAAAGAGAATGATTCTAATAAAAACAATATTTTAAATTGAACGGTGCCCGTGTACCGAGCTACGAGTTCTCCATTGGAAGCATAACTGTATTAATATATTACGTTTAAATAATAAATTAGGTTAAATTTATTATAGGAGTGATTTTTTTTTTATTTTTATATTGCTCAAAGTATATTTTTCTCTTAGTTTGTACTGTAACCACGTGTTTGTATGTTTTCGTGTATATTCTCAGATGTAACGGACATGATATGATACCATTGTAAGTGCAGTGTATAATATTTAACATTATAATTTATTTATTAATTTGCAAATTTGTATTTATTTAACGCCTACCCTCGTATTATAAGTATGGTGATGATATAAAAGCTAAAACAAATATAGCCTATTGCTAAAATCCATGTGAAAGCAGTCTGAAACAGGTTTTCGTTTTCAGTTTTTTACATCTTGAATGGCATTTGCCATTCAAAATGTAAAAAACTGATTTCTAAATAACTAACTTATCCTCAACTTATTTAAGTTGATGATAAGTTAGTTATTTAAAAAATGAAATAATACCCTTTAAAGTTAATTAATTTCAGTTGTTAACTGTCATAAGCCTTCCACATAGTTTTACTAGTAGTTGCCATTCTTGGCGGGCAGATTGGCAACCACAGTTAAGTTTTTAGAGTTGATATAAGAGGGACACTGCTACCCATCACTCGTCATTTATAAGTCGCTTCTTACGACACACACAGGAAAGGAAGGGGTGGCTGCTTCAATGCCGGTACACACTTGGCAATTTATTTTTACGCATATTTATTTATTTCTATTTAAAGATATGCCAAGATTTTTATGTATATGCTGTAAATAAAAAAAACTATTTTAAACAACGTCTCAAAATAGTATCATAGCAACATTAAAGAGTATATAACATTATTGACTTAACAAAAACGCCCGATCATTATTCGGTCGCTCGTACTTTGCCCTATTTTATGTGTACCAGTGTCACAGAGTCGATGTTATCGAGACGAGATAAACTGTTAGTGCAGCCGTGGCAGGAGCGAAGGTTCAAAGATCACAGACTGAAAGTAAGATTTGGTATATCACAATTACATATTAATAAATTAATTGTTGCGTTGGTTTGGTTTTTTACCAGAGGGAGACTTTGTACAAAAGTCGATTGCTTGGGTATCTCTGTCACATTCGTGTTTCTACCGTGAAGCAGTTGTGTTTGCATGACTGTGTTTCGGTTTGAAGGGTGGGATATGGCGTGAATTTACTGGGAACAGAGGAATAACACCTGAGTCCTCAAGAATGGCAACGCATGGGAGGTATCATGAGCGAAACAGTATACTCTGTTATGTCCATGGTACTGCTCATGTCTATAGGCAATGGTTACCACTTTCCATCAGGTGGGCCGTCAGCTTGTTTGCCATTCTAAGTTGTATAAAAAAAAAAAATTTGGAGAGGATGGATGAAAGAAGAATTACGAAAGAGATTTATCGAGCAAGAATGAATAGATATGTCGGTAGGGGCCGCCCTAGACGGACGTATGTTGACCAAATAGGTGACGTGCTGAAGAAGGGCCAAATTAAAAGTACCCGTAACCGGCGAGCGTGTACGTAAAGATTGATAAATGTGGAGGAAGCGAAAGAGGTTTGTTTGAATCGAAGCATTTGGCGTTCCATTGTTTCTGCCTACCTTAATGAGAGACAGGTATGTATGTATATATGTATGTATGTAAATTAATTGTTGACTTTTAGTGAAATGTTATGTTGTTTTTAATTGTTTCATAATCACTACTTCCTACCCGAAATTTAGTTTATCTCCCTTTCCATTTCAAACTTACTTTCGTAATTATAATTTAGCAAGCATTGAAATCTAATAAGACATAATTTCCAAAATTTTTACTTACCTCTTGTCAATAGACGGCAAATTTCAAAAGCTATCCCATTTGTGATTGCAGTGTGATTAAGACGTCAACTATAGATTCGTTTCTATATGTGACAGTTTTAGGCATCTCTAGTTGGGCGCAAAAATTGATACACACCTGTTCCCTTTATGCCCCTGCATTCCCAAACTTATTTTGTCTACTGCACACTGAGAATAATTTATTTTTTAGCGCCCCCATTTTTTCATCTGCTTAAAAACAACTATTACTTCAAGATCAACGAATCACCCACCAGGCCTTTACACAACGCCCCTATTTTTTCTGGGTCTCTTACCGGTCTCTTACTCTTTAGGTCTGCAGTGCCCACAAGGGGGCGTTATCGCCCACTTTGGGAAAGGCTACTTTAATTGTATGTAATGGAATTGTCTTATTTTTAGTATTTATTTAAGAATGGTAACCCCGCCTGCGCTTTCGGTATACGCTGGAGGGGCACCAATGAGAAATGACAGGCGACGATGAAAGCAAGTTAGCCCATTGTGATGAATTCAACAAAAAATAACTACAATGGTTCACAGGGGAAACTGCGTGGAGGTCGACCTGTAATTTGCTGGCAGTGAGGCTGTTAGACTCCATTACTAACAATTTCTTTCTCCTTAGTATAGACTGGTACCTTACCAGTGATGGATGAAGTCAGATCAACTGGTCCATAGTGTCTACCAAGAATTAAATACGACAGTTTCTAATGGGGATCTCTATAATTCTGTAATCACTCAGGTTGTGGAATGAGTTCTCTGCCGAGGTCTTCCTAAGAGACTACAGCATAGGGTTCTTCAAAAGAGCGGTAAAGAGGTTTCTTCAGGGTTGGCAGCGCGCGTGTAATACCTCTGGTATTGCAGGTGTTCATAGGCTACGGTAACCACTTACCATCAGGTGGGCCGTATGCTTGTTTTCCACCTCGGTGGTATAAAAAAATCATATAACATACTTGTTTACCAAATCTAAGGTAAAACTACACATTTACCTAAAAGTCAAATACATTTCCAATATTTTCGAGGTAAAATCAGCGCTGCCAGCGATTGACGATCGGCCGCCAGCCACGCGGCCGCACGTCGCGCTCAAACTCAAGAAGTGCCAACGGGAACTCGATAGGAAGGACAAGATACAAAGAGACAATTTCGGTTTACTGCAGCGGTTGAACAACATTATGAGAGCGAAACGACTGGACAATGAGTGGTCGAAGCCGTTACCCAAGTGAGTGTAATGTAATTGTAATTGATCAACAATTAGTTCTTTTTGGTCGGTTGAAGAATTCTTGCACTGCTAATAATAGGCCTCTCTCTATTGGGTGTTTTGTCAGTAGTTGTCACGCTTGGCAGGCAGGTTGGCAATCGCAGTTAGGCTTTGGTGATGTTTTAAGAGATAGACTCTTTATTGTATCCTCTATAAGATTTCCTCACCAGAGGGAGACTTTGTACAAAAGTCGATTGCTTGGGTACCTCTGTCCCATTCGTGTTTCTACCGTGAAGCAGTTGTGTTTGCATGGCTGTGTTGCGGTTTGAAGGGTGGGATATGGCGTGAATTTACAGGGTACAGAGGAATAACATCTGAGTCCTCAGGAATGGCAACGCATGGGGCGTATCATGGGCGAAACAGTATACTCTGTTATCTCCATGGTACTGCTCATGTCTATAGGCGACGGTTATCACTTTCCATCAGGTGGGCCGTCAGCTTGTGTGCCATTCTAAGTTGTATAAAAAAAGATTACTATAGTAAACTTATTATAAATACAAACAATTGCAACTGCTGCCCATTCCTCGACCATTAACTTTCCTTAATCGCCTCTTATGACATCCACGGGAAAGGAAACGACGGCCCATTCTATGCCAGGACGATACGGCATAGAGTAGGTATTATTTAGATATTATATCAAATTTGTTTTATAAAACTTACACATAGAATGTCGAAAAAAATTGACGGAAAATCAGATGGAAAATGATCAGCTATAGTGGTCTATAGGCATGAACAGTACTAATTCCAGGAACAAATTATTAACTGAGGAATGTAAAATATTAGCTTCTAATATTACAGTTTCCAACACAAAGTGGGTGTATTCTACGATGCGGAGTCGTTGCAGAGCAGGGTCACTGCGCGCACACTAGCCGACGAGTCGCCCGACCTCTCCTACATCAATGTAAAATGCTACGCATGCGAACGTAAAAAAGTAATATTTCTAATTTTATTTAAGCGCCTTATATTATGTACAGTCGTAGATGGGAAGACGATATCAAAAAATAGCGGGACACACCTGGAAAAGACAAGCGCAGAATCGCATTCAGTGGCGATCTCTGGGGGAGGCCTATGCTGGACAGCAAGACAATCTTTACGTACCGTTGTCAAACTTATTATAACTATATTGTAAGATTGTTAATAAAGGCTATTATTATTATGTACAGTGCACTGCTGGCTGGCTGTTAGGCCTGCCGGTGATGGAGGTTCACAGAAAACAGTCTACCTTTTTAAAGAAAAACCTTAGAAACTATTTCTAGTATATTCCAATCCTCATATACTGGGGGGGGGGGGGGGGGGGAAGGGATTGTTAGTAATGGGGTCTAATAGCCCCATTACTAGCAATATACCCTCTCAGGTTGACCTCCACGCGGTTCCCCTGGAAACCATCGTCATGTTTAATTCTTGTCGAATTCATCATGGTGGGCCAACTGACTTGTATTCGTTTTTACCTATCATCTTCCACTGGTGCCTCGTCGGTGTCCAATAGCGCGGGCGGGGTTACTGAACCATTTTCACCCATTAAAAAAAACCTCGTATACTTGTTTTGATGTCATGAGTTGTATTTTGGTTGAAATCAAAATAGACTTTATAAAATTTTATTAATTTTTCAATAAATGTCTCTATTTGTCCTGTCGTCTGTATCAAATATCGAGGACATCCTAGTTCGATTAAGTGTGCCAAACAATAAATCTCTGTTGATGGTAAATGACGTAAACACAACTTATTAATTTCGACGGATAGCGAGAGATTAACTCCGTACAGCGTTGCCAGAATGGGTACTTTTCGCAATTTTGGGTAATAAAATTCTGTTCGCAAAATTTTGCAGAAATTAGATTATTAAAGAAATTTTTAGAGAAAAGTGAAATGGGGTTGAAGAAAGAGTATTTTTTGGACAACTTTGGTATCTGTAAGATGTGTTAAGGTATATAAATATAATAAAATACAGGAATAACCGTAGCAAAACAGAAGATAGGATAAAGAATATAAGCTAAAAGGTAGAAAAGGAATTGTTTTTTTCTCGTCGTTTTACTTTATGGTACTTAGCAAAACGATACAGGTATGTGGCTGAGTAAAGGTCTTGGAAATCGTATAGATTTGGAGAAAAAAATATTAAGTTTGGGTAAAAATAAAAATTCGCATCTGGCAACCCGGCCCCGAAACATTTTAATTGTATTGTCGAATAACGGTCAAGTATACAACAACATAGCGTCAGACATTACGTCATGACTCGTGATCATAAATCATGTTTATACTATAGGCACATTTATTTCTGTTTTATTTCAGAAACACTACGATTTCAAGATGGACGCTTCAAAACAAAATGAACTCTTGTTGCCTTCTCTATTTTTACATTAAATAAAAAAATATTTTATAGAATGGGTATTTTATTATTCCTTATTTGGTCCTATTTGATTTTCTATACCACAAATTAAAATTTTTAATTTATTTATAATTGTATCTATTTATTACACTTTTTCTTGTAGTAGTGGGTAGGCAGAAATTTCAGTTGACTAGTATTATTTGGTTTAATTTCGTTATCATTAATTTACATGTGTATGTTTGGTGCGAAAGACAGACATACAGTCATCGATCTCCGACATAATCTCAGATCTATCTCCTATGAAGTCTTTGTCGATGAAGTAATTCCAATGTTTTTGCTTCAAATCCAACAGCTAGCTAATGTTATTCTATAAAAATGACCCGATGCAAATAGATGTAGTAATAATGTTAAACTGGTCAAGTGGTAGTTAATGCAAATAAAAAAAACGATGATATGTAATATTGGACAGAATTTATTGGCATATACAAATGGACTCTTTGTCGGAACATAATTTCATAACCATGATCATACGGCATTGCAGTAGGCTCTTGGGGCCGCGGTGTATTTCATAGTTATGTACTGAGTTAAAAAACGAAACATAAATACTATGTTATTTATATCAAAAAGCATCAAATCTGTAAGCAGAATACACTAGTCACATACGTCGTACGGTATGCGGAACTTAACTTTAAAGCTATCCACTTAGTGTCCATCGTCCATTATTAATTTGTATACGAAATTCGAAAACAAAGATGAAAATTTCAAACATCACAATAGTGTCTGTATCACAACGAAGCCGTAGCACCGGCTATATTTCATTTTACAACGCGAACTTTACCACGATCACGGTGCTAAGGCCTTTTTGCTCAACCGCCCGTTGAATCGACGAACGACAATTATTAACAATTGCACCGTTCATTTAAAAAAAAAACGTCGCTCGTTTGTGCGGCGTCACAAAATACATTTACTAGATTCATTCGTGGATTCATCGGGGCGAGTCGCGGCTCAGAGGGTGTGCTAAGCGTCCGTCCGGCCGGCTCGGGTTCGGCGTCCGGATCCGGACGTCCGGCCGGCTCGGGCTCGGCGTCCGGATCCGGACGGCCGGGCCGCCGACGTACTGCGACGCACCACGACAGCGTCCTCGTTATTAGAGTAATAATTTAAAATAGTCGATGAGGCTACTCGATTCTCGCATCAAGTGTGACGACACGCGAGCCGCGCGAGTCGAACAGTAGGAGTATAGACGATAGAGCGGAGAGTTAGAAGCGGAACCCGTCGTGTTGTCCGCCGGCCGTCGGCTCGAATTGGAAGCCTGTGTCCGCCGCCGCCGGCACCAGCGACGCGTCCTCCTCCTGTAATACACACGTGTTTGTTATTGTTTATGTAAATCTATGAAGTCCCATCGAATTTAGAGTATTTATTCCTTATATGAGTTAATTAAATTGTTTACTAAGTGCATCAGAATCCTTTCTTCTGTATTCACTTTACAGACAGATGATACAACTGAATCACTACTACTGGGCGCTATCTACTAACATACTGTTAGTCGAAGTTCATTAAACTTTATAGAATCTAATTTAGAGCAAAAATTTTTACTTTAATGCTGACTAAGAAACACTAGTCTCAAATATTTATAATTTGCGTAACCCAAGCTGTAGAATGAAGACGGAAGATAAAGTAAAGAATTACTGAGCAGTAATTAGCTTCAACACTGTTCATCATAGGAGAAAAGAATGTTCATTATTGTCCTTTTTCAATCAGCTAAAAAAAACACGAAGTATTTAATTACATTGTAATTTTTTTAAAGTATGTTTTCTCATTACTCCGCCAATTCTAAAACAATTTGGATTTTTTTTTATTTGAACAAATATACTTACAGAGTGGTCCCTTAAAAATTTAATCGAAACTTTATAGTTTAGTTTTGAAATCATAATAAGTAGTTTCACCACAATTAAAGTCGGTATATATTGTGACAACTATAAATAATAAAGAATGTTTCAAATTTTTAGACAAGTGGGAACAATATAACGCGTGCTCACCTCGCCAGCGAAGTACTGCTCAATGATATCGTAGGCCATCTTGTATATTTCCACCTTCTCGTGGCTCTGCAGCGCTTCGATCTTATCGATGCCGCCGCACTCCTCGATCATGTTGGCTACTTGCTCCGCATTCTCGCCGGCCATCTTCAGCATGTTGCTGAGACCGTCTAGCACGACCTGCGAACGCGTCATCCATTTATGTATTTCTTTATTGCACCATAAATAAAAATATACAATGACAATTGAATAATTCAAGTGAAATACAGTAACATAAATACAGATTGATATATACACATAAAGATACAAAAGGCAGTCTTATCGCTAGGACAATCTCTTACAGACAACCTCTGGTTATAGGAGAACAGATAGAAGTGGATAGGTGGTGGAAGAGTGAAATAATAACTTTTTCGTGCATAAAATACATACATTTACATACTCATATCACAATTATTCACAATGTATATGGCTGCTTGGACATCTGCCAAGTCCACACAAAATGAAAATTCTAAATCTGTGAATGACAGTAAATTTAATTGCATAACTGAAATGTTACAACATAATTTGTTGTTCGAAACACAGTATTTTTAATGTTATGGAGAGACTTTGTACAAAAGTCGATTGCTTGGGTACCTCTGTCCCATTCGTGTTTCTGCCGTGAAGCAGTTGTGTTTGCATGGCTGTATTTCGGTTTGAAGGGTGGCGTGAATTTACTGGGTACAGAGGAATAACACCCGAGTCCTCAGGAATGGCAACGCATGGGGGGTATCATGGGCGAAACAGTATTCTCTGTTATGTCCATGCTACTGCTCATGTCTATAGGCGACGGTTACCACTTTCCATCAGGTGGGCCATCAGCTTGTTTGCCATTCTAAGTTGTATAAAAAAAATATCTATGTTTGTGCGCTATGAAACACAGCTGCTTCACGGTTGAAACATGAATGGGACAGAGGCACCCAAGCAATCGACTTTTGTACAAAGTCTCCCTCTGGTTTATTTATTATTTTTTTACCCTCTATTTCCACCCTTACCAACAATAAAGTGACTACTTGAAAACTATATACCTTTTCAGGGTTAAATATGTCAAGAGAACATAGAATTAAATGATTTTATCTATTGATACTTACATTGATAACTTGAGTGTCCTTGCAGGCTAATAGATTACAGAACGGTGGTATAACCCCACAGGAGATAAGGGTCGCCACTTGCTCCTTGGAGCCACTTATGCTCAAGTTGGAAACAGCCCACGCCGCCTCCTTCTGCGTCTGGAACTCTCCCTTGCTGAGGTTCTCCACAATCTTCGGGAGCAACCCTGCGTCAATCACCGCTTGCACTTGGTGTTTGTTGCCGGCTGTTATATTTGATAAGAACCATACGGCCTCTTTGCAGATCTTTTCTTTCTGTAAAACAAAATGAATGAATGAATTAATGATAACTCTTTTGTTCTCTTGAAAAATGAAAAATTGTTCTCTTCCAAGAATGATACAGATTTTAAAGTTTAATAATATGTACACAAATAAAATGAATAATTAATTATATAAAAGCAAGATAAAGAGGCAACAATGCGCCTTATCGCTAAATAGGGATCTCATCCAGGAAACTCTTGGAATGTATTATGGGTGAAACATTATACTCTGTTATGTTCATAGTACTATTCATGTCTATAGGCGACGGTTACCACTTTCCTCTCAAATGGGCTGTCAGTTTGGTTACCATTCTAAGTTGCATAAAAAAAACCAAACATTTATAATTTTATTGACAAATGTTACATGCCCAGACAATCTATTAGTGTTGTTTTTGTTATAAACTTAAAAATATGTTCAATCATATAGGTTCATACAAAACAAAGTCACATTTCCTTTTTTTAGTAGTTCAGGAAACAATGAAATTTAATTTGTTAATTTAGTACCCACAGTTCTGCCTAGTTTGAGGTTATATAGCGGTATTTTTTTTTTTTACGACACAGGGGGCAAACGAGCATGCGGCTCACCTGATGGTAAGTGACTACCGCATTTCATTTCATTTCAATAGGTACACATTACAGAGAATTAACATGGTTACATTAATTTATACAGTACAATGTTTTGTTCAAGCTAATCCTCCAAAAATATGTACAATTGTATGTTTGTTTTGCGCACGACCGGCCCCATAATATCGGAAGGTGTTGTGATTACAGATGGGTAACATTCAATGTCTATATATTCAGTCCTTCTGGTTCTTAATTTAGATATTATATATCGAAAAACCAATATCTAATGTATATTATTGAACCAATATATGTGTTGGATAAAAAGAAGGGTAAAGGACAAAACTGGTTCACTTAGTCCCCCCGTGTAGGTCTTTTGTACGCGTTCTCGTTCTCTCTTTAAATTATCCAACACTTTTGTTGATTTGCATAAGGTGTCACTGTATGTTGCGCGGAGATCGCGGCTGATTGAATAATTCGCAACTGGCGGAGATTTATTCGTGATCTTAGCGGAACTTTATCAGCTCTACGCGCAGTTGGATTATAGACTGATTTTGTCCATCTACCCCCCAATGTGATCCCAGATTTGATAGGGAATATGGATAGGTAAGGAGGGTAGAAGGATATTGCGTTCGGAAATGTTTAATGCATATACAAATGATGAGATTATATTTACCAATATATGTATAGATATTGTGGCTACAATATGTAAATATCACTAGATATTATCCACCTTAAGCTGTGATGTGTTAAATTGCTAGATGACCATGGTCGGTAATCTAGCGGTTTTTTTTTGATGGGTGAAAATGGTATGGTAACCCCGCCTGCGCCAACGGGATACGCTGGCGGAGCACCAGTGAAGGGTGATAGATGAGAATGAGAACAAGCCAGTTAGCCCATCATGATGAATTCGTTAGGAATTAACCATGATAGTTTCCAGGGGGAACCGCGAGAAGGTCGACCTGGTTGGGTATATTGCTAGCAATGGGATTCTCAGCCTCCATAACTAACAATCCCTTCCCCCCGGTAATCTAGCGGTTATCGTCTAGTGGAAACTACACACACCTGATGTGAGAGTAATGCGGGGAAGTGTGACAGCGCGTCGCAGTTGAGCACCACTTGGGTCTGCTCATCCGTTCCTGTCACGATGTTGCCAACGGCCCTCAGCGCCGCCGTCTGCACCTTCACCTCCTTGTGGGAGAGCAGCGGGATTAACTTAGGAACGATGCCCGCTTCGATCACCATTTGGATTTGTTCATTGCCGCCATCTGTTAAATAGCTGATAGCCCAGACGGTATCCACGAGAATCTGGAAACAAATTATAGTAATGTAATCATCAGGGCCATAGCTAGATCCAAGTTTAAGGTAGAACAAAAGAACTTTTTGGTAGGGCAGAAGCCATAATTAAGTGAATTCGAAAACGCGAATTTGTCTATTGTTTTTGGGGCCTTTTATTTTAAGGTAAGGCATTGGGCCTTTTTAAATAGGGCATTGACCCTCAATGTCCCCCCCCCTCCTCTAGCTACGGCTATGAATGTAGTAAATCGTTAAAGAACTCCTTAATTCAAATCGGACCACGTTTATATAGACACTTTCCAAAATAGGTATTACAGAAATAATTCCCAACCTAAAAGACTAGAGGAAAACAGTCTTATTTAAATAGCCAGTGTTAAACACTTTCTATAAAATAAATAGGAACATTTTATTCTCGCATGTGGCAATAAATCAATCATTGGAGGTAGAAAAAAAATGTGTTGTTGGTGTACATCTAAAACAGAAATATAAAAATAGCGTTGTTGTTTAAAATTATTTTTTGGACGAATTTATTTGCACAATATTGAAACATATCGGAATTTAATACTGTTAATTATTGTCGATATAAATTACGCAAATTGTACTGACAATTTGCGACAAACCAACTGTGGTTTGTCGCTAAAAGGACACTTGATGATTCGAACATTTATATAATACTAGCTGACCCCGTAAACGTTGTTTTACCATTTATTGCGAAATATAAAAATCGCGATTAAAATACAGGGGTTGATCGTAAAACGATGAAAATTTTAAGTTGTGTGTATTTTTTAATGCTAAATCATAATAAAATAAAAATGGAAAAATTTGTTACAAAAATAAAAAATAAAAATTTGGGGAGGGTTACCCTTATCATTGAGGGGTATGAAAAATAGATGTTGCCCGATTCTCAGACCTACTCAATATGCACACAAAATTTCATAAATATCGGTAAAGCCGTTTCGGAGGAGTAACAAGTGAGTTGGTAACAAACACTGTGACACGAGAATTTTATATATAAGATATATTCTTTATTGCATTAAAACATATAGTAATAATAACAAATTATTAAAAAAGAAGTCGTATGAGAAGTCAAGATCAAAACCCATTGTATTTGTAACATTTACAAGGTAACCTTAGGTAACTTTAGCATGCTTTTATTATTTTCGCAAATAAAAGGGTAAATCATTTGACCATTGTTTGAATCTAGATAGTGACTTTCTTTAACAGTTTATCGTTATCGCATTTATTTTCAAACCTTGTCATACCTACAGTCCACTAAATCATATTATCGTACAATAATTAATTTAAGATTTTGCTCTGTAAAAAAGGGATTGACTCTCAATTGGGACAAAATTTGTCTGAGACTAACATCCCAATCAACCCTACCACCATAGGTTGAGAAATAACAATAATACAAACAAAAAAAAAAAAAATTGAAATGAAAAGAGAACTTGCATTTCGAAGTCTATTAAAAACATTATAGTATTGGGGTGAAAGGGGGAAGACGCAGTGCTTATTTTTGGACAAGTTTTAAGTTACATTCATCACTATATGTACATATAAATTTCCTATTTAAAATTAATAATTCAACAAAGATATCCTAGAAAAATTACTCAAAAATATCTAATCATCATCACACTATTTAGACAATTGTGACTAATACACACGGCCATTTCCAAAACTCACCGTTATGAATTTTTAGATAAAATATGACTGACAGCCATTGTATATAACACAGTATGTCAACAAAATCTAATTTGGTCATGGAGGCAATGACCCAAGAATGATAGTGCAAATTAATTGATAAGAACAGTACTGAATTTTCAGCAAGATTGTTTATCTTGTCAGTTACTGACAACAAAAAAATAAATACAAATATGATAAGGATACACTCAGACTAGTAAGAATCATGTGATAATAGATTTATAATATGTAAGTAATTAATTTATATTTTCCACATACATTTAAATAAATTATATTTCAATATAGTTTACATAGAAAGTGCTTTATTAAATTTTTCATAGACATTATTTGACATCTTCGTAAATTCTGAATGAATAATTTTAATCGTTCTATTTATATATTAATTTTAAATGTATTAAAATTTTAATATGAAAAAAAAAAATATTAGAATATAAAAAATAATATTTAAGTTTGTGTTAATTTATAAAAAAACATATATTTCAGCAATATGTTTAATTAAGATAGAAGTTCACCTGCCTAGAACTGACAAGAAACTAAATTAACTGAATAAGTGTGTATATTAACAGACTCTTAGAGGTACTATTAAATTAATGTGCATGGTAAACTGGTGGGATACAGTGAAATGAGTGATCTAACAAAATGACACCCTACATTGAGGTCACTCATTTTTAGATTCATTTAGCCCTAAAAATAAGCAAGTTGAAGTGGCAATGGACTGGTCATATAGCTCGAAGAACCAACAACCGATGAAGAAAAGTTCTCGAGTGGCGGCTCCATACTAGCAAATGCAATGTAAGCAAATTAAGGAGTGCATTAAGTTGCATTCTTGATGTCACTAATCAAAGACACGATGACATTTGACCTTTAACAGTTTAACATATTAATGCATTTAGAGAAATTATTTTACTTATGATTAAAATAACATTTAATTATTTACTTAAACATAATTATCTCTTAATATTCCACTTGACAACTAAAGGATCATTAACAAATATTTAAATTTTAATAATAATAAACTTTATCTGTATCTCCCATTCTTACTTGTCTCTTTGTGTATAATATATCACAGGCAGGAATAACATTCCATTTTCACCCATTAAAACAAAGGACTAGCTCATCCAATGGTAATGACATTTACAATGAAATATATGGCATGGAGAAGGTTTATGTCTATTCATATGCCTTGATGTCAATTCTCTGTTAATGCTATATTAATTTTCTATAATTCTATATTCAAATTTTTTTCAGTGTCACAAATGCCACATTGTAGAATCCCTGCAAGGTATTTGTGTGTCCAGTTTGCAGGGTAGGATTCAGTAGTCTTCACTTGCTTTAAAATTTCCAACACCCTTTTGTAATACAGGATAATCAATCATTATAAGTGTTGTATATCAATAACTATAGAATTGGTTCTAGAAAAAACACTAATATACAGATGTTAGCGTTTTTTCTAGAAGCACCCTCACTTTTATAACTTTTTATGGAAAAAGTTATTAATATGTAGAATACTAAAAGGTACAGTCTATATGTATGTACATAACATACAATCAAAACAAATTTAGAAAAAAAAAATGTCATGATTAATTTGTGTTTCTTAATTTGATTTATAATAACTGTTTTTGTATTCATATATAATTTATAGATAAAGTATAGATTATAATTATAGATAAATATGACGAAAAAAAAAATTCTTTATTGCACTTGTAAATTATATAGATAAGACATTGTATGTGTGTGAAAAATTATAGTATATTTATGTTTACCATGCACAAGAACACTCAGACTGAATATGCCAAAATGTATATAGGCAATTTTTTCCTTTGAACTGTACTTTATGGAGTGAAAACAGAGAGGTAACCCTGATTGAACTATCAGTATATGTAGGTGAGGCAAATACGAGTGATTATAGGTGAGAACCAAAGCAGGTATGCAGACAGAATTCGCTAGCATCTAAACACAATATTTGTATACCAACAAAACAAAGATAGGTGGAAAGGGACTTTTTTTTTTTAAAGGGTGATAATGGTATGGTAACCCCATCTGTGCTGTTGGTATACACCGGCGGGGCACCAGTGAGGGATGACAGACGAAGATGAAAGTAGATCAGTTAGCTCATCCTGACAAATTAAACTAGAATTAGTCACGATGGTTTCCAGGGGGAACCATGTGGAGGTCGACCTGACAGGGTATATTGCTAGTAATAGGGCTATTTGACCCCATTACTAACAATCCCTTTCCCCCCAGTGGAAAGGGACTGTTAGTAATGATATCTAAAAGCCTTACTGTTAGCAATATACCCTATTAACTTTTATCCATAACTTCATCTGCATGACCAGGATAAAAGGTAGTCTATATGCTTCTCGATCCCGTATAAGATGTGTATATAAAGTTTCATAATGATTGTTTAAACTGTTCAGGAGTCATAAGGTAACACACTTTCACATTAATAATATCAAATTTGTCATGATTAGCCAAGTATATACTTTGATCCTTAATAACATAGGATATTTCATTTTCATTTTTAAAATTATGTCTGTCAACAGAACTTTAATATATTCAAGACAAAAAAACTATTAAATGTGCTGAATTAATGTCATAATGATTGCAATACTTACATTGATATCTGTGTGCATAATTAGTAAATTCAGGGCAGGAACAATTTCTTGAATAGTCTTGACTGGTGGTGGAGGGTCCTTACTTCTGCATAAGTTGACAATCACCCATGTCACATTACGTAAAAATGGTATAGGTATTTCTAGCTTGATGAAGTTAAGCAGTGGCTTTACTACTCCTAGTTCAATTACAAAGTCTCGGAGAACTGGCCCATCACCGATAATATTGCCAAGTGCCCATACAGCTTGTTCACACACATTTTCATGTGGCGACATGAGCAGCTGAAGAAAGAAGGGCACTGCACCAGCGTGAACCACTTTAGTAGTCTGTGCGGAAGTTCCAGATGCTATGTTCGTCAATGCCCATGCAGCTTCAAACTGAAGTGTTGGATTGTCAGTTCTTGATAGACACTGAACCAGGATAGGGAGGATGCCGTGCTCTATCAAATCGTCGATTGGTGGGTTCTTGTCTGAAGAAAGCAGCTTTCTGCATTGCTGTACGGCCGCCAGTTGCGCATCGGGGTTCTCCATATTAGCAGCATTGATTACCAGTTCCTTAAGGTCAGTCGATGCCAAGCTCCTCTCGATCTCGTCTTCGTCCGTCGAGTCACTGATTGGTACATTACGACGTTTTTGCAACGTTTCTTCTCTTTTGTTCTTCCTAAGTTCAACTGTGACTTCGTTTCTCCGTCTGCGCATTTCCTAAAAAAAAAACACATAATTCATGTTGAGCCATTTTAGTAAAGGCTTTATGTTGAAATAGGTACATGCATGTGTTATTTATATGATTAAATACATACGTCGACATCTTTTCCAGTATTCTTGAATACATGCATGCGGTTCTTCGCCTGATCAGTCGCCATTTTATTTGTGCTCACAGTCTTTTTTTAAATATGGTAATTGAACAATGAAATAAAGAATAAACATAAAATAATGTTAGACGAAATTAAACAAACATGTTTTAACGGCACTACACGCGTCGGTGATTCATTTAACCTCGTAAAACACAGAATATTCTATAACACACCACGCAATAATAGTCCGTTTCCGTGTAAAATTTTTCTTTTTTTTTTCAATAAGAAATGACGGGTGGTCGGTAATCATAGACTACCATCTTTAGTGATGTGATTAATTTCAATCCATTGATTTAGATTACCATTTTGTACTTTTTTTATAATGAAATCGATTACGAATATGAACTTAATCTAAAATATTATATAGGCATACCTTGCGTACCCGAGACACAACGAGCCAAGTGATGGAGGGCACTCTTTGATTCAGTTAGTATAACAATTTTTTGTATATTTAATAATTGTTATCAATTCAGCTTTCATTAACAGACATTTTTATTAAATTTCCACATTACAGCTTTTCTAAACTTCAAATCAAACAGTGCCGCCTCTATACCTCGAGAATCTTTTGATCCATCTGTATATACTTCATGAAATTCCTTATAGGACTATACACTATACATATGTCTTCAATATATGTATGTACAGTGAGATATTTCAAAACAGAACCATTAATATTAATAATAAATAATAAATAAATGAATAAAATGAATATTACGTTTTACGTTATTGACATCTTTTAGATCTAAACACAAACAGGACTTCACATCAATGGATGTAACCCAGCTATATAAAATATACATTATTAAGTAAAGGACTTCTGTAGATATTTTCCTCTTTGAGGCTACTGTCTACATCAATTAAGATGGGTTTTATTTCATCATACTAATTATAATACGAAACAGTTATTTGATAATAAGTTTACTATCGATTGCAATTTGATTATTGGAGACAGAAGTCACTTTCGACCAAAATTAGTACCCAAGTCAATGCCTGCGCCACACCTACGCACAAACAGGGAAGGGAGAGCAAGTTAGGTCTCCATTATAGAATGGGAGTGCTTTTAATGAAGTTATCACATATTCTTAAAACCTTATTCTGTACAATGTTTAATTTATTAAGGTGCGTTTTAGCATCACTTGTATAACATATATATATATATAATATATAGAAAGCTAGTATAATCTATACGGTTTCTAATAAGCAAAATGTAAAGTTTACGCAGATGTACTGGATGAACCCCCATGAGTTTCCTGCAAGCATCTTTAGAATGTTCAATAATTTGTAACTTTTTTTTTACATATTTCATTTATGTGTGTACCCCATCTTAAAGATGAATCCATCCACTTACCTATATAGATATTTAACTTTATTCAACATTTTTTATTTTACATTTATTAATCTATAAACACACATTTGGAAAATGAGAGAGAGAGATTTACTTGTTCTTTTTGTAAAATATTTATTAAACAAAAACATAAATAAAAATAAAAGTTTTCAATAAAAATAAAACAAACGAAATTGTAAGACCTAAACTTATATTTTTTTATGACAGTGAAAACAACAACACCTTAGAACGACAAACAAGCTGACAGTTCATCTAATGGAAAGTGGTAACTATCGCCTAGCAATAATATTGACGCCTAAAAATTCGTCAGCGCTTGTAGAAGTATGCTAGATGGTTAAGGGTTAACAATTAGCACTAAGTTACTAATTGATCGAGCAAGGATTGTTATTATTAATTTCGTACTGGTAACACTGGATGGTGCATTCAATTTGGCCAACCGAATCGTCTTAGCTATCCAATTTAGCCATCAAAAGAAAAAATAAACAATTTGATTGGACTCTTCCCGAAAAAAAAGGCGGGAAACTCGAATAAGAACAAGCGGGTTTTTTAATTTTTTTTTATTAATTTATTAAAACTATCTCTATCAATTCTTATTATTGAATAAAATATTATATTTTCACTAAATTCAGCGACAATAATATAATTAGCATTCATGGGGAAGCGCAGTTGTAGAAAAAGGAAAAAAAAAAGATGACGATTCAGGTGATGTAGACCATGAACCTTGTAATGACAAGGATATATATTCGGAAGATACTTCTACTGACTCAGAATCTGAAATTGATAAGGCCGATAAGTATAAACCTTACTACGTCACAGATTATATTAGAAGATATCGAGGAATCCCCTGGGACAGAATTTGTTGTCTTTGTAGAATCCTCAGATAGTCAGAAAACCATTGGATCCAGAGACTTGCTCTCACTCTCCTCCTGTTTAAAACGATTTAATAAAGGGGTAACTTATCTTAGATCTATAAATAAATTCAAAATCGGAGTATACTTTCAAAAGCCAGACTTAGCCAATGCTTTTTTAAATAATAAAACTTTTTTAAATGACTACCATTTTAAGGCCAGTATTCCTGCTTCTTCAACAGAAGTTACAGGCGTTATTAGAAATGTACCTACAAATATATCTAATAAAAAAATATATACTATGATATCGAGTTCTAAGAAAATTATTGCTATTAAAAGAATTTTAAGAAAAAATACCTTGACTCATGGATATGTGTTACAGCCAACTCTAACCGTGACAATTACTTTTGCTGCATCTGTATTACCTGAATATCTGGATATTGGAGGTTGGCGCCACAATGTCACTCCATATATACCACCAGTTAAACAATGCTACCGGTGCTTGAGGTATGGACATTTAGCTAAATTCTGTAAGAATTCTGAGCGTTGCAGCATCTGCAAAGGTGAGCATAATTATAAAACTTGTACAACTGGAATGGAAAACGCTATTTGTGTACACTGCAATGGAAATCACACAAGTGTATCACCGCAATGCCCTGTTAAACAAAAGAAAATTGCTGAAAATAGATCTAAATTCAGACCTGCTTCTTTTGGAGATATACTTAGCACTGAAATATTTCCTAAACTGGGTAACAAACCTAAAAAAAATGTAGACCTAATTTCAATTCTAAATTCTGATAACAAGAGTTTATCACTTTTAATAGAAAGCATAATCAAACTTATTTCACTACATAACACAAAGAACACATCTATTAACACTAAAAGTGTTTTGAATGTGTTATATGATACTTTTGGTAATACACCTATTTCACAAAATTCAATCGAGACCAATTAACTATCATACAGTGGAACGCTCAGAGCCTACTGAGCAATCGACATATTTTTACACAATTTTTAAATGAACATCATATTCACATTGCTCTCATCTCAGAAACTTGGCTAAAACCACATTACAAATTAAAAATTAAAGATTATTGTATAGAACGAAATGATTGTGGTAATAACCACAATGGAGTAGCGATTATTATACATAATAGTATTAGATATAAAAAACTTCACTCTTTTTTCGACAATTCTTTGCAAACTATAGCTATTAGTATTGAAGTTAATAATTCTTGGTATTCAGTTGCCAGTATTTACTGTCCTACCAATAGTACACCTAGTTTTACTAAAGCCAAATTTAAGTTCTTTTTGGAGTCTCTTCCTAAACCCACTATCATATCTGGAGATTTAAATGCACATCACACTATGTGGGGTTGTACCTCCACTAATACAAGAGGTAAAGACATTCTTGATTGTTTAGATGAATGTAATTTGGTACTATTAAATGATAAGCAAGTTACTACTGTTGGCTCTCATATTTGGAGACCCAATGGCCTTGATTTAACTATGGTATCCCCATCCATATCATTAAAATGCGAGTGGTCGGTTCATGATGATCCGTTAGGAAGTTATCACCTGCCGACTTTTACTAAAATAAACACAAAGAACTCTTCATCAACTACGTCAGGTGAACAACATGCTCCTATAGATGAAGTTAATAAACTTTTGTTAAATCGTATAAACCTACGTCTCGTTAATTGGGATCTTTATTCTGAAACTGTTAATCAATTACTTTTGGATTTCGAGTATGATGTCAATGAACCCTTAAACAATTACAATAGGTTCTGTAAAATTATTTTGACAGCTGTGGAACGTTCCGTTCCACGTAGGAACTTATCAAATAGCGGTGCAAATACTTCAAAGAGGCACAAACATATTGCAGTACCTTGGTGGAATAACAGGTGTGCGACAGCTGTCAATGATAGTAAAGCGGCTTACCTTAGGTTTAAACAAAATCCAACTCTCGATAATTACATAAATTTTAAAAGAGTTCAAGCTGTTAAAAAGTTAGTAATTAAGCAAGTAAGACAACAGGGGTGGCAGGAATTTTGTTCCAAATTTAATAGATTAACACCAATTTCCACTGTTTGGCAAAATATGAGAAAACTAAATTCAAAACATCGTCAAAATCATTTTAAAGATATATCATGGGTCAATGATTTTTTACGCAAATATACTCCTGATTTTGTACACTCACCTTTTGATGACAAACAGTTTAATTCTGTTAATTCATGCCCAAAATTTCTCACTGACCCATTCTCAATTGATGAAATATCCAGTGCAGTAAAATCTAGAAAAGATACAGCTAGTGGCCTTGATCGCTTAACATACAATATGTTTCGATTGCTGAATAAAATAAACCTTACTAAACTCTTACAAATTTTTAACGATTTATGGAAGGACTGTATTATCCCACCAGAATGGAAAATGGATTGTTTGATTCCAGTAATTAAACCCGGTAAAGATCCTACAAATTTCGACTCCTATAGACCTATAACATTGACGTCCTGTGCAGGCAAATTATTCGAACAATTAATTAAACAGCGTTTAGAGTTCTTTATTGAAAGTAATAGTATATTACCATCGAATCAATTTGGTTTTCGCCGTGGATATTCAGCGCGCGAAAGTTTAGCGAACTTCTATGTCGACCTTAGTACTGCTTTGAATAACGATGAATATGTTCTATCTGTTTTTTTAGATGTCGTAGGAGCTTTTAACAATGTAAATTTAACAGTTCTATCTTCGATTTTATCCTCATTTCTTCCAATGAAACTTATCGAATGGATTTATAATTTTCTTAGTAATAGAGAAGTGTATGTTAAAGTAAATAGTAAATTAATAGGACCTAGGTTAAGCTCTAAAGGAGTATGTCAAGGTGGTATTCTAAGCCCGCTACTATATATTTTATATATCTATAAACTTAATTCAATTTTAGGAAACAGTGTGAACAACTTGCAATTTGCCGATGATTTATTAATTTATATAAAAGGAAAGAATATTATTGATATGCAATTAGTGTTAAATGAGTCATTAAAAAGACTTGAGAAATATTTTTCTCTTCTTTCCCTCGATATTAGTTTAACCAAAAGTAAAGTAGTTGTTTTTCATCAAGTTCATAAATATGTTCCATTAATGAATATTATATATAATAATCAAACTCTTCCAACAGACTGTAGCGTTAAATTTCTGGGGGTAATTTTTCATCAAAATTTAAAATGGGATCTATACGTTGATTGCTTAGTAGATCGTGCTTTAAGAGCCACTAATATAATAAGATCTGTAATTGGTCGTAACTGGGGAGCTGATCCTAAAATTATCCTTTTACTTTACAAATCTCTTGTTAGAAGTAATTTTGATTACGCTTTCTTTTGTTATGCCTCAGAACATAAATTAGTAGAAAAACTCGAAAAAATTCAAAATATGAATTTAAGACTTATTTTAGGTGCTATGTATACTTCTCCAATTATCTCAATGCAAGTAGAATGTAATTTGCCTCCTATTCTTCTTCGTTTCGAATACCTAAAACTCAAATTTCTCTTCAAAGTTTTTTCAGTTTCCAATAACCCACTCATACTCAAATTATTAAATTGCCCCATTTCTATGTTTTTGAATAAAACTATTGTCAATGATTTGAATTTACGAGATGAATATAACATCTATAGTAGTAAGATACTTCCTTGTTATAATGGCCTTTATGAGAGTAAGTTCTGTAAGATCAAAATTGTTATACGTAAAGACATAAAAGAAAAGCACGATATGTATGAGACTTTATCAGAATTTATTGACTACAGGCAGATATATACAGATGGTTCCAAAAATGCACTTAGCACTTCAGTGGCTTTTTACGATTTGTCAAATAGATTTGGTCACGGTTATAAAATTTCAACTTTGGCTAGTATTTACACAGCAGAAGCAAAAGCTATATTTTTAGCATTAGAATACATAGAAAAACAGGTACTATATTCGAAATGGATTATAATTACAGATAGTATGAGTGTTCTTATGGCATTAAAAAATAACACATTCATTTCATCATCAAACTACTTAATTCAAGAAATTCGTAATAAATATTATCATCTCTGTACTATATATGGAAAAGATATTATCTTCATCTGGACCCCTTCACATATTGGAGTGTTTGGGAATGAACAAGTAGACACTTTGGCTAAAATTATTAATTCAAGTGCTGCTCGTGTTCAAGATTTACCCCTTTGTTACTCAGATTGTAGTATTGGAATACATAAAATCGTTACAACTAAATGGGAGGAGCATTGGACTCAAATATTACAGACTAAAGGCAAATGGTACCGCAAAATTAATTGGCGTATTGGAAAACCGTGGTTCTGCAAAGGAAAGGACACAAACAGAAAATTTTATACCAATATTTGTAGATTACGAATCGGCCACGGACATTTCAACGAACACCTGCACCGAATGGGCATGATCGCTTCCCCATCATGCACATGGTGTAACTCAAATACAGCCCAATCTCTACATCACCTTTTTTTTGATTGCTCTGAATTTGTCATTCAAAGACACATTATGTTTGACGAACTTAGGATTATCTTCAAAAAACCCGAAAATATCCCGCACTCAATCCCGATTCTCTTAAGATTTCCTTCTTGTTTCAAAGCTATTTTCACTTATATTACTACAACATTCAAGGAGCTATAAGAATACTTTTATTGAATTGCAAGACAATGATTTTTTATAATTATTTATTTTTAATTTGATAAATCCACTGGTTTAAGAAAACTCAAGAAAAGATATTTATGAAAATGTACTTACCGGATTTGACAAATGAAATATTGAAGATTATGACAATAATTGAAGCGACATTAGAAAAATAAAATTCCAGACAAATTATCTTTTTGAAGACTAGGCAGCATGGTCTCCGACCTTAGCCTGTTCCAAACGGAACAAATGTACTAAAAAAAAAAAAAAATGGACTCTTCCCTTTCTCACGATACGTATATAAATACGGTATCGATCGATTTATTTATTCTTGTGTCTAAATGCGCACAAGTTTAATTATTAGGGCAAAATGACCATTTTAACGAAACCAAGTATAATAATCAAGAAATCAGACGTAACGGAATCTCCGTTGGTTCACGATACAACTATTTGCGATGAGGTGAGTGCCTTTTTATAAAAATAATAATTTAATTTCATTGCGTTCTTTTTAGCATTTTATTCTGCACAAGTCTTTTTATGTGAAGGCAACTCATCGAGTTCTTGGTTCATAAGACAGGTTCTTATAATAAAGATCATAATTCTTAAACTCTTTAACTTGAAACCATTATTTTTCCTCAGGAGAAAGTAGAAGTACATGCTCCACCGGCCTACTGGGCGCAGAAGAAACGTTCTACTGGAGGCCTGCTATGCATGTCCATCATCGCACTGATGATGGCCGTCACCGGCATCGTCAGTGGGCTTCTGCTGTACCGCCAGTACCTGCGCAGCAACGCTGTCCACCGTTTCCACGTATTTTGCTCCATACCAATGGAACCCAAGCCGGTGGGTGTATTTTTTAATTATGTTCTTTAAAAAATGTTAATACTCCACTATAGACAACTTAGTTCCACTTGTACACCTTTTTCAGTTTGATGATAAAACATTATTTATATATTTGTTGCAAAATCCACAGCTTTTAAAAACTATAATATTTTTTAGTAGTTTATTATTATGTTTTTTATTAGTATGTTTTAGTATTTTTTAGTGTTATTTTGTAGTATTTATTATGGATTTACAATCTAAATCTATATACTTATTTTATTTCCAAAATAACTATCAGGGAGTGATTAGTGATTGATACTGATGCTAAAAATGCAATCAGTAAAATTTTTGTCTGTCTGTCTGTATGTTCGTTATAGAAACAAAAACTACTCGACGGATTTTAACAAAACTTGGTATAATTATTCTTCATACTCCTGGGCAGGTTATATAGTATACTTTTCATCACGCTACGATCAATAGGAGCAGAGTAGTGAAGAGAAATGTTGGGAAAATGGTAGAAGTTACTCCATTTTTAAGCTTCCGTTGCATGTGCAGATTTAACGGCTACTTTTTAAAATGTAAAAATCTCTACCCGTGCGATGCTGGGACGGGCCGCTAGTATTTAATATATTAAGCAGTTAAGTATTTACAATGCTCAAGTTATATTAAGTAAAGGGTATGAATAGATACCCTGAAGTAACCTAAGTTAATTTTTCACTTTTATCTTCCATTCATACCCTTAATATTTATCTATGTTTAACACAGTTGACTTGGTGGGGAAAGGGATTGTTAGTAATGGAGACTGAGAATCCCATTGCTAGCAATATACTCAACCAGGTCGACCTCCTCGCGGTTCCCCTTGGAAACTACCATGGTTAATTCCTTATGAATTCATCATGATGGGCTAACTGGCCTGTTTTCATTCTCATTTATCACCCTTCACTGGTGCTCCGTCAGTGTATCCCATTAGCACAGGCAGAGTTACCATACCATTTTCACCCATCAAAAAAAAAACACCCTTGACTTTTTTACCATCTACTTTATGGTAAATAGTGAATGTGTCATGTATGTTACACACATACATCTGGTTTATACCTGTCTACTTTAGTTAAATTTCTTTTTTTTTAAATGGATGATAATGGATTGATAATCCCATCTTCGCTAATGGTGGACACTGACGGTGCACTAGTGAGGGAATCTAGGTGAGACTGAAAAAACAGGTCTGTTAGCCCATCGTGATGAATACACCTGGAATTGAGCACAATCTTTTCCAGGGGGTACCACAAGGGTCAACTAACAAGTCAAGGGTCAAGAGGTCAACCTGGCAGAGCATCTTGCTAGTAATGGGAATGATAGTTCACATTACTACCAATTCTTTCCCCCATTTCAGTTATATTACAGCTGTTTCGAATATGTTAGTAGTAAAGTGTTGTGGTTGTATTAGTCATTTATTTTGTCATTGGCATACTAATATAGTACAGGAAAAATATTAAAATTGTAGTAAACATAAAAGGAAAATAATATATATATATTTACATTATTACATGTATCACATTTCCTTATTTAGAAATAATAGAATTTTCATCGTGCCTCCGATCAAACTGTTTATAATTACTCCTCTCCATCCAAAGGTTGTCTGGAAGAGATCGCTTTTAGCGATAAGGTCGCCTATTGTTTTCTCACTGTGATTATTTCTTGTAATTGTTTATATCTAGTATAAGTTTACTATTGTAATCTTTTGGAGGAAACAATAGAGTATCTATCTATCTATATTTTTATTTGTTTTATGGGTATATATGTTCTTAGTAAGTATTTGTATTCGAAAGCTATGACTATTTTGAAATATATATTTTGCTATTTTGTTTAGAAAATGCCACCTTTTCACCTTTTTCTTTTATAATACTTAGAATGACAAACAAGCTTAAAGCCCACCTGATTGGAAGTGATATTCGTCGCTTATAGACATAAACCTGTCGACATAAAGCTGTCTAGGTGTCGGCATAGAATGGGCCACCCCTTCCTTTCCCGTGGGTGTCGTAAGAGGCGACTAAAGGAGAGCGAGGTATGGGTAGTAGCGTCCCTCTAAAAACATAACTAAAAGTCTAACTGCGGTTGCCAACCCGCCTGCCAAGCATGACAACGACTGGCAAAACTCCCCTTCTGGGGAGGGCTCATGTTCAGCAGTAGACACTTAATAGCTGATGATGATGATGATGATAGAAACATAAGCACAACAGAAACATGATTGGAGTAGAGGTATTCAAGCAGATAGTTTTTATAGTTTCTTCCTTAGATTCAACTTTTAGCCAACTAATTGCCAAATTGGCTGACTCGTTTTTTTTATTAGTATTCTATATACTTATGCATAAAATATATTTTGGCGTGATATTTAATAAATAAAATGAATATTTACGCATTAAAAAGATGCAGAGATTATAAGACAAAATAAATATAAAAGTTATAAAGGAATCACTCGTAACGTATTTATCACGCAAAATTGTATGAAAAAGTTGATCCGTTTTTCTCAAAGCATTTCTATGGAGACAATCTTATTTATATAATCTAAGGCCTCTTTTTATTTTGTCTAATAAATATTTGAACATTTTGTCCGCAGGAGGCGCAGCTGCGTTGGCACACGGGGCCGGACGCGGACGTGCAAGTGTTCGCGACGGCGGGCGCGGGCGAGGGCGGGGACGAAGTGGATGAACTGCTGGAGCGGCTCGAGATCGACGACGACTTCGAGCGTATCCTCGTCATCGATAACGGCCGCAACGTGGAGTTCATTCACAACTTTAACATCAACATGACTGGTGAGCATCGTTGGTTTATTTAAGTATGGTTTAAATTATTGATTTGTATTTATCTATAGTTTTTTTTTTTTTATACAACTTAGAATGGTAAACAAGCTGACAGTCCACCTGATGAAAAGTGGTAACCGTCGCCTATAGACATGAGCAGTACTATGCATATAACAGAGTATACTGTTTCGCCCATGATACCCCCCGTGCGTTGCCATTCCTGAGGACTCGGGTGTTATTCCTCTGTACCCAGTAAATTCACGCCATATGCCACCCTTCAAAGCCGAAACACAGCCATGCAAACAACTGTTTCACGGTTGAAACACGAATGGGACAGAGGTATCCAAGCAATCGACTTTTGTATAAAGTCTCCCTCTGGTATAGTGATTATTAATCTTAACTTAAAATATTATTTTTAACAATAACAATCGGTTAAGATTGTTCAAAATAATATATTATTACTTGCCGAATTATTAATTAACCTTCCGCCAACCGTATAGGACAAGATTCCGGCATACACAGACCATCAGTGTATGCAGGCCGAAGAACCCAGTGACCCGGAGGTCGTCGCCTCCGGAGTAGAAGCCGGGGTAGTGGGGTACACCCCGAGGCCCCTACCTCGCCCGCCCACACATCATCCGGCGGGCAAGAGATGTCCATGTTGTTGTTAGATGCTAGATCAGGTTCAGGGAGTCACGAGTCATTTACAGTCTATCGATTACGTGTATCAGCGTACGGGGTCCGGGCCAACTGTTAATGCTCTGTAAGTGGTTTGCACTGGATAAGACGCGCCGGTGATCTCGCAGGCATCGTGGACAAGGAGCGGTGCTTCTTCATGCCGCTGGAGGCGTCGCTGGTGCTGCCGCCGCCGCAGCTGCTGGCGGGCATCGCCGCTGGCGCTGCTGGCGCGGCGGGTGGCGGCTGGGACGTGTCGCGCGTGCGCAGCGCGCTGCAGGCGGCGCTGCCGCGCGCGGCGCCGGGCGCGGCGCTGCTGCGCGCGCTGCGCGCCGACGCGTGCCGCCACCGGCCCTCCTACATGCTGCACGCGCCCGCGCCCGCGCCCGCGCCCGCGCCCGGGGACATGCTCGGTTGGTTCACCGCTCCTATTATTATGAACCGACCTTTTTTGTGCCACGCCCCACTTGAACACTTTTAAAATTTTTAAAGCCCCCCCCATACATAATTTTTCCCGACAAAGTTTACTTGATGGCTCTAATTGCTAGTTGATATTTTGGTAACGTCAAATGAAATTTACAGTATTTTTTTAATTAACTTTTTTTTTTTGTGTAATTTAACACCGATATCAACTCGTAGCATTGCATTTAAATGGCTCGGAGCAAAAGGTTAAAATCGCTTCAAATCTTTTAATTTTTTAATTGCCCCCCCCCCCCCCTAGCTATCATATTGCCCCCCCCCCTGGGGCGTGAACTCCACGTTAGAAAACGCCAACTTAATGCGAGAGTTTTTCTGTGAAATGAGATCAACTGACGTACGCAATAAATTCGAACAAGCATACAATAAATATACACTAAGCTCTATGAAATACAAACGGGCGAGAAGGTATAGTTTCAAATAAAAATATAAACATAATATTTGTAAGTGGCGGGAGGTACTCGATATAGCGTAAACATTTGATGCGCGAGATGGTCTCGTTCGAGATGCTTAAGTGGTTAATGGATGATAATGGAATAGTAACCCCGCCTGCGCTAACGGCATACGTTGGCGGGACACCAGTGAGGGATGATAGATGAGAACGAAAAGGCAGGTCAGTTAGCCCATCGTGATGAATACACTTGAAATTCAGCACGATGATTTCCAGGGAAGACCACAGAGAAGTCGATCGGTTACAATATATTGTTATTGGACTAGTAATCCGCATTACTAACATTCTTGCCTTTCTTCCTTTCATCCTAATTCTTTTGTAAATTGTTTAAAAAAATAATAAATTACATTAAAAAGAATAGGCACTAAATTAACCTAACTTATCGGTGTTACAGTACGCAAGCGGTCGGCAGACGAGCCCCAGCACGACTACATTCAGTTCTCTGGACAACACATCCAGGAGATTCAGATCAGCAACATGGCCGAGCTGCTCAAGTACGAGCGTAGCCAGGCTTAGAGGAGCAGTGCTACTGTGGCGTACGGCATCAAGCACACATACGACACACAATACATCTAGTGTCACTAAAATTATTACATATTTGATCTTGGTAATTACAGCACACATTTGCTCTCAATGATCACAACACACATTTGCTCTCAATGGTCACAGCACACAACTGTTGCCAATGATCACAACACACGTTTGATCTCAATGGTCACAGCACACAACTGTTGCCAATGATCACAACACACGTTTGATCTCAATGGTCACAGCACACAACTGTTGCCAATGATCACAACACATGTTTGATCTCAATGGTCACAGCACACAACTGTTGCCAATGATCACAACACACGTTTGATCTCAATGGTCACAGCACACAACTGTTGCCAATGATCACAACACACGTTTGATCTCAATGGTCACAGCACACAACTGTTGCCAATGATCACAACACACGTTTGATCTCAATGGTCACAGCACACAACTGTTGCCAATGATCACAACACACGTTTGATCTCAATGGTCACAGCACACAACTGTTGCCAATGATCACAGCACACGCCTTTTTACCAATGATCAAACTAAATATTTTATGTAATCGATTAAGTGTAATGAGTGTATTGAATCAAAATGTACGATTGTGTCGTGAGGGATAAAATAAGATTGGCAATCTCAACTTTTAAAACTGTAATTCTCAACTATTAATTTTTATATCAGTTGTTATGAGACAGAAATAAGGCAATAAAACGTTGTAGTTTTATTTTAAAATTGTAGTGTTGGTTTGTATGTTTTTATTTTTTTCAATTATGGTTATGATCCAAATACATGATCTCATTTGTATTCCAAAGTATTTGTAAAAATTTTTGTTCATTTCAATTGTTTTGGAAAGGAATTCAGATTTTTAAGGTTTCCGTGGCTGTAGGATCCAAGTTTGACGATTGTTTCAGGCAGTTGTCATAGCATATCGATCATTAACTGTCTACTGCGGAATATAAGGCCTCCCCCATAAGGGGGGGGGGAGGAGTTGCCAATAATTTCCATGCTTGGCAGGTAGTTTGACAACCGCAGTTACGCTTTTAGTGATGTTTTGGTCGACGTTTCGACGGTCACTACTCCCCATCTTTTGACCATTAATTTCCTTTAGTCACTTCTTATAACATCCACTGGAGAGGAAGGGGTGGCCCATTCTATGCCCTGAAACAAGTTTGGGGCATGCTTTGGGGCAACGAAAGAAATGAACTTATCTAAAATAATTTTGAGTCTGAGTGATCTGATTTGTCTTCAGATTTTCCTAGTCTGATCTCTCTCTAAGGTATCCTAAATCGAGGATTAGATTGGTTTGAAGGTGTGGCATTTATCTGCAAAATGAGACCAAGATAATGAATTTCTTTCTAAAACTAATTGGAAATATTTGAGAACGGCCTAAAGGACGTCTTTATTTAAGTTAAATTATTGTGGAATTTAAAAATTAGACATTGGGTTTTAAAACATGGGCCAATTCTGAGACGCTATTTCATAAAATTATAAGCTTCATAAACGTAACCTGTCTTAACGTAAAATTTTAATTTGATAATTTCGCGAAATTATTATTTTATGGACCATCATAAATTAAATTTACAATAATTTAGACATAAATTTATTGGAGATTTAGTTTATATTGGTACTTAAAGATTTCGCTGTTATATTAAATTGTGATTTTAATTTTAGAGACTGTTTTAGAGTAATGAACCCATTTAGTTCACCAGTATTATTTATTTCAAAGCAGTATTATATAGCAAAATATTTATTTTTACTAATAACTATCGTGAGTCATACTCTATTGTAATTTATTTATGTTGACTTACTAAAGTTTTATATTCGGGGACTAGTTTCGAATTCAACAGGAGCCCTTATTCATAAGCATGGTTCATGGCTGTGTCCCGAGCAGCTGTGAGTACGAGTAAAGTTGACATAAATAATTAGATTTTTTTTTTATTAATAACGTATAAAAAAATTGTCGTGGTTTGAAAAAGTTTATGCACTTAGATTTACATGTATCATTCCTAAATATGTTAGCGGTACGGTACGAAGATTTTAAAGTATTTTATATATAATGTGATGCATGTTTTATGTCTTAGCATTAATGCACACTGCGAATTTTTTAGTCTACATGGAAACTGTATAGGTTCATACATTTAATATACTACTAGTACAGTAAATACTTCATACATATGATCTCCCATCCCTAATTCGCATAAACAAATAGTGTGGTACAAAATTCGCAGTGTGTTCTGAAATCTGTCAATAGTCTGTCAAACGTCAAAAAGGTCTTCGTACCGTTTTCTAATTATACGGCTGTGTTTTTAATTTTTATTATTATTTCCGTATTTTATAATTACTAATATCCATTTAAAAGAAAACATTGTATGTTATCCTGTATTCTTACGCATCCAAACGTAACTTCATATAGAATAATTTATATATTTTTGAATATTACTATCTTTTAATGTAATCTGCCAAGAATGTGACATGTACTCATATGAAGTTTTGTAGGAAAGTAGGTTATAATAATGGATTGGTGATTAAATACACATTTACACTGTTTATCTCTTTTATATAACTTTATTCTAGTGGTGGTTTGAAACTGGTAAAATAAGGAACTTGTATATATATGTATAACATATGAAATGTTCCTGTTCCAGTTTGACAACAGTTGTATTGGCCTGTTCTAAAATATAACAGTACTAAAATAGCAGTTATTTTGAAATAATAACAATTCCAAAATAACAGTTATTCCAAAATAACAACAATTCCAAAATAACAGTTATTCCAAAATAGCAACAATTCAAAAATAACAGTTATTCTAAAATAACTACAATTCCAAAATAACAGTTATTCTAAAATAGCAATAACTCCAAACTCCAACAGATCGGTTTGGAACAGTTGTTACGATTTCAATGAAACCGGTTCGAATTGTCATTTTTGAAACCTGTTGTGTTTGACTGTTGGCTCGCCTCAGTTTGATTCCTCAACATTCGTCATCTTCTAAAATGTCATGATGCTTCACAGTTCTTCGTACCACTGATTTGGCTTTACCACTTCTTCAATTTGGCCAATATACCCTCGATGGGTACGCCCTCTGTCGATTTGTCCAATCACTTACATAGATCTAAATGTGTAGTCCTCAGTGGTAATATCGTGGATGCCTGGTACTATAACCCAACGCCACTTTAGCGTTTAATTATGTCTATATAAAATATATTAAAGTCCAATTTGTAGTATAAGCACATGATCTATTGTCAAGTTTAGATGTTTTCACTTTATATTTTGTTATTTAAGTTGTTGTTAGTTTTTCACTAATTATTAATAATAGTGATTGTGGTACACCATTATATGCATTAGATTATATTGCTAAAATATTTTAAATTATAACAAGTTATTTATATAGAATACTATAGCAAATATCAATGTCTCCTTAAAGTAAGATTTATTTCTAATTATCTGTTTGAATCATCATTTTAAATATAACGTAAATGTGTTTTTAAATATGATATTCGCTAACACATAATGAAAAACAGTCATTTAGTGATGTATCTCAATTCACAGTCTATATCAAAATATTTGACATGAATATTATTGGTCTAGTGCCATTACAATGCATTTATTTCTCTTAACTTGTACCTGTGTCATACATGTCACAAAGTCATGTTCACTTTTTAAAATATTTGTCACTTGTAAATTGTATACTTTAGGTGTTGTCGTTTTCCTACC
This sequence comes from Galleria mellonella, assembly GCF_026898425.1. Lineage (NCBI taxonomy): Eukaryota > Metazoa > Arthropoda > Insecta > Lepidoptera > Pyralidae > Galleria > Galleria mellonella. The sequence continues at coordinate 5,833,987 of NW_026442176.1, forward strand.
ATTTTCTACTATTAAAAATCAAGCGTATTCGTCTATTTTTCTACTATGTTGCCAAATATTACAGAACACTAGACAATTTGGTTAACTAATTGCCTACGAAATTTTCTGACATCAACAATCTGTCACTATTTATGTGAGCCGAACGTAATTGCCCGTTTTTTATTAGTAGAAAATGGTAGTAATGAAATATGACAAGTGTTAGGAGATGCGCTGTAGTGACCGCTATGAATACAATTATTATGTTTAGACGTAATGCAATTAATTCACAATCTAATTTGATCGCTAATCACCTAAAAATTTAGCTTCATAAAGCCAGTATGTGTAGCTAAAATTTGGTATACTGCTGTAGTGAGAAAGTAGCAGTGTATGAGCGTTTTAAGAATTATAAATACGCCGAATAGCTATCGATATAGCATTTATTAACAAATATTTCTGTCACGAATTTAATTATTCACGTATTGTTCGGTTTAGAAAATTTTGTGATAGATTTTCATGGTAGGTCACTTTTTCATCATAATATGAGGTAGTTTGACACGTATGTTTGATTCATAAGGACCAATACTCACCAGTGGAACTTTGTTGACAGATACCGCCTATATTATGCTGTAGTTTCCTAAGTCGATAAAAAATAAAATTAAAAAAAGAATTAATACTCGTATTTTTTTTTATAGTTGTACGTACTTGTATATTGTTTTATAGAGGTCACTAAGCGCCTGCGTATTAAATTTTAAAATAAAATATTAGTAATGGATTAAGTAGGTAATAACGCTGGCTGTTAGTTGATAATTGGCTATAAACGTATTTAGATGTTTAATCTGTTAGTTTCTATGTTCAAGATTCACGTTCCGTTTCCGAAATAAAAATGAGTGCATAATTTAAAATTCTCCATTCGGTAATTTTAAAATGGCAACACATTCATGTATTTTTTTTCTAGGCTTATTTTGTAATATTACGTAATGCCTATACCTAAATAAAATGTCGTCAAAATTGTTGTTATTTATTTATCTATTTATATTACCCTAGTCATGTGCATATTTTTCTTTTTTTTTTAAAATAGGTATTTCTTATTGAAATACTGTTTAAGGATAACGATTTTATATATTTCATGCATTTTAGAAGGGCAAACAAACTTAGAAAATGGCAGGCGTCGTATATAGACATGAACAATATACTGTGACGCTCATGGTATGTGACGCTTATGCGTTTCCGTACCTTAGGAGTACGCTCTTATCTATCTAAGCCCTGTAATCTCGCTGCTATATCCCACCCTTCAAACCAAACATTACAACCATGGAAGTATAGTTGTTTTTGTAAAACTTAAGGCAAAGGCAACTAATAGAACGATTCTAGTTTAGTTTTTTTTTGTAACACCTGGCAAATGAGCATACAGTTTTTTTTGCTGGGTGAAAATGGTATGGTAACCCCGCCTGCGCTAACGGGATACGCTGGCGAAGCACCAGTGAAGGGTGATAGATGAGAATGAAAACAGTCTAGTAAGCCCATCATGATGATCTCATCAGGAATTAACCATGATAGTTTCCAGGGGGAGCCGCGAGGAGGTCGACCTGGTTGGGTATATTGCTAACAATGGGATTCTCAGTCTCCATTACTAACAATCCCTTTCCCTCCTGAGCATACAGTTCACCTGATGGAGACTACCGCCATCTATGAACACCCGCAATATCAGAGATATTACAGGTGTACTGCCGGCCTTTTAAAAAGGAAGGTTATGATTTCGTATATGTTCGGAAATACTGGTGCTGGAAGTTTATTCCAAAGCGTATCTGTGCGTTGAAGAAAGTGCCATGAAAAAGGCAGAGTCTCTCTTCTAATAAATCTACCTGTAATGAAAAAAGAGTTAATTTACAGGGTACAGAGGAATAACACCTGAGTCCTCAGGAATGGCAACGCATGGGGGTATCATGGGCGAAACTGTATACTCTGTTATGTCCATGCTACTGCTCATGTCTATAGGCGACGGTTACCACTTTCCATCAAGTGGGCCGTCAGCTTGTGTGCCATTTTAAGTTGTATAAAAAAAAAAAAACAATGTTCTTTACCTGCCCAGTGGATAATTATATACTTTGTTTCATAAAATCAATAATCTCAGTTCTGTTACAGAGAGACGAAAGACTGCTCCGTTTTATCGGTAACCTGTCGTCGACTCAAAAAGTTTCAAGATAACATCTGCATCGCTCCGGGCTGTCGACATCGTTGATATCAAAAACTTTGTGTATGACATCACAATGGTCGGTACCACGTCGGTAATAAGGCGAAGGAAATGGGCTCCCTCCATGTCGATATACGTAGGGTGAATGTGCCAGTTTGCGACCAGTTAACGCACTTTTTATTTTTAATAATCATTTTTATACGAAATAATTGTTATTATTTAAAAATTTCATAATGTTAATAAAAAAAAACTTTATATTTCTCATGGGTTTTATATCGACGATCCCAAGCTCACAGGTTGTATGCGTATGTACGTCTAAGGCCTTATGTGTATGTCTAAGGCGAGACTGCCTCCCTTTGTAATATTCTATCGCTTGTATAACAGATTGTTCCATGGAATTTTTTGAAATTATTCTTACAGCCATCTTTTATCATCGCGCCGCTCGACATCAACAGGGAATTCACCCTTCTATGCTTATTACCTACCTAAATTCTTTCCCGCGAACGCTCAGCACTCTGCCAAAGTTTTTCCTGAAGACCTGTAGTCTAAAGGTTTTTTCAAAAAGGATATATTAAGGTTTCTTCAGGGTCTGCAATGTGCACGTGATACTCCTATTGTTGCACGAGTCCATTGGCTACAGTGACCGTTGACCATACTACACCTGTGGTTCTGGTAGATTAAAGTAGAAGGGAGTAGGGGGTCGGCAATATTCAGCTATATCTATATGCCCAACAATGAATATGGGGGGAAAGGGTATGGGTGTTACTAATGAGGTCAAATAGCCCCATTACTAGCAATATACCCTATTAGGTCGAATTCCACATGGTTCCCTCTGGTTTCCAGAGGGAACCATGTGGAATTCGATCGGAATCGTGACTATAGTTGAATTTGTCACGATGAGCTAACTGATCTGCCTTTTCATCTTTACCAATCATCCCTCACTGATGCTCCGCCTGTGTATACCAATAGCGCAGGCAGGGTTACCATTCCATTATCATCCATTAAAAAAAAATCCATTAAAAAAAACAACGAATATGGTAAATGTCTGTTATCCAATATTTAAGAACCCAATCGAAATATAGATATCCGAACGATATCGGAATGGGTAATGATTTTTTTTCCACCGTCAAAATCCAAAAAACCCGATATATAGATATTTGTTTATACAACTTAGAATGGCAAACAAGCTGACGACTCATCTGATGGAAAGTGGTAACCGTCGCCTATACACATGAGCAGTACCATGGACATAACAGAGTATACTGTTTCGCCCATGATACCACCCATGCGTTGCCATTCCTGAGGACTCAGGTGTTATTCCTCTGTACCCAGTAAATTCACGCCATATTTTTTTATTTATTTTTATTTATTTATTCTTTATTGCACAGTAAAATTTTGTACAAATGGCGAGCTTAATGCCATATGGCATTCTCTACCAGCTAACCATTGGGTAAAAACAGAAAGCGTATGAAGGGCAGATGTGGTGAAAAATATGTGACAATTATAGTTTTATATATATATATTGTGACTTATCCCACCATTCAAACTAAACACAGCCATGTAAACACAACTGCTTCACGGTTGAAACACGAATGGGACTGAGGTATCCAAGCAATCGACTTTTGTACAAAGTCTCCCACTGGTAAATAGATATTGGTGCGGTATCAACATCACCCCTGCCTAGAATGGAGTTCATTATATTTTTACTATTACTATCTGTGAATTTTATGTACGCCGTTACACCATCCTCTATTTAACAGTCTCCATAACAAATATTTTGATTAGATTACCGTTTGATATTCACCGGCCATCATTAGACAATCAATTTCGCTCGGCAAACAGCGTTCGATCCGAGAAAAGCCGCATCAACGTACCTAAATTTGCATATTTCAACAATACATGACGTAACTCGGTAGGTACATACATTATTATTAATCCGTAGTTACGACTTACGATTCCATAGCGCCCCATGTTTAATTTCTGTAGCGTTGTTTATAGTTCTAATATTGCAGACTATCGGAAGCAGTATGCAGAGTCGGATTATCCAGCGGAATGTTAAGAGCAAGAATTTTGTTCAATACATTTGCTATTTCTTATTTGTTTTTGTTTTATTTTATAAGTTGTTATTATGCGGATGACGCAGACGTTATTGGTTAGTTGATTAAATTTACATATTTTGTTTAATTCCGCTACCATTAGTATGTGTGCGACTGCCAACATTCGAAAGTTGACTGCCATTATTGTTACCAGAAGTTATACAACCTTCCGTACTAGTCTTCAATCTCCGACCGCCATTCCATCCACACATGATTTGCAACTGTTCGGAGCTTAGTATTACCCGTTCGGCGATCAAACTGTATTATATTATTTTTATATGAAATAATATATAGCAATACATCCCCCTATATTCATAAAAATGTCAAATCAGTCAGAAACCTATTGAAGTTTTTGTCTCTTTTTTTTACACTAAATTCCCATCACGAAAGAAAGTGACAAAACAGTGTTAAAATAGGCTCGTAGATAGTAGTAGTTTTTATGAATTAGGCGATTTACATTTAGGTTAAGAATATTCAAATTTTTTTACATACCTGTTTCATAAGAAAAAAATGGATCATTTAAAAGAACGTTTGTTATTTATATTACACTCTATATAACTACAATCAATGTAAAATTAATTAATTAAAGGGATACCGCTCCGCTTTCAACCCCATATAATTCTCCCACATCCATGGGTATTCCCGAAATTCCTCGGTGTATGTTTACGTCACATCAAGTTTGTAGGCTTTCCGGAGATTTTGGGATTACTTCACGAGTGTAACGTACGTATGTATAAGTATAATATTTAACTCGAATCGGTTATGGAGTTACTATCTGATAAGACTTGACATATTTATATTAATTTTAGATACTTTCATACGATTTTATATGTCTAATAATCTTATTAATATTTGTATTATAAAATACTCGTAAATGTAAATTTCGTGAGACGTTTGGAAGTTTGTTATTCGATCACGCTTGAATTGCTGAAGGGGCTTGAATGTTTGCTGCATAGATGGACCGTAATCGGAATTTGTGTGTTACTAAATTGTTGTTCTACCCTCAAAAAAAAGTATAACATTGTTCATTATACGATTTGGGATTCTGTAATTGGTTAATGAAGGGGGAAAATTTCATTATTATTATTTATTTTAATTTTATTTATTTTATTTCAATAGGTACACATTGCAGAGAATTAACAATGTTACATTAATTTCTACAGTACAGTAATATTTTGTTCAAGCTAACTCTCCAAAAATATGCATACATAGCATATAAACATACAGCTAAACAAGTATGTAAACATAATATAATTTATACAACAAAAAATGATTTAATTCACACATTAACAACTATAAAGGTAAATATTAATTTAATATATAAAATTCTCGTGTCGCGGTGTTTGTTACCAAACTCCTCCGAAACAGTATAACCGATTTTTATGAAATTTTGTGTGCATGCCGGGTAGGTCTGAGAATCGGCCAACATCTATTTTTCATACCTCTCAATGATAAGGGTGACCCACTCCTAAATTTTTTTTTTTATTTTACTGACAAAAATTTTTATTTTTATTTTATTATGATTTAGCATTGAAAAATACATACAAAGTCAAATTTTCACGCTTTTACGATCAATCCCTGTTTTTTAACGCGATTTTTATATACCGCAATAGGGTTGTAAGATGGTAATCGAATATAATAATTTTAGTAGGATAAATTTTCATGTATAGTTATCGAAATAATGTATCATATATGGTAAAACAACGTTTGCCGAGTCAGCTAGTTATTCTATATAATAAACTATTGATTCCAGATATAACAATATAATAAAATTAAAATAAAATATCGAAACTGATACTTTTTAATTCAATTTAGCTAATAATGGTGTAATGAGGCAGTCATTACGTATGTCGTTAGGATTATTGGTAGATATTATTTTTTAGCTAAGTTAAAATATATTTTTTAGCAATTGGAAAGCGGTAATCGTTGTACAATGCAGAATACACTAATGCCTATATTAACCCTTATTTATTTATTTAATTAATTAGTAAATGTATATGTACAAGTCAGACTTAATGGTAAAAGCATTCTTTCACAGTTACAGTTAGTTAAAATTAGTCAGTTCACATGTATTGCCATTTATTTATTTATTAGTGCAAATATGTGTACATGGCGGACTTAATGTTAAAAGCATTCTCTCCCAGTCAACCATAGGGAAGTGTCAGAATAATCGAATGCGGTACTACTGATTATTGATATACATACATTCTAAAATTACATATATAAACGAATAAATATATATATAAATAACAAATATACTTACACATATATGATATATACTATATTATAAACAAAATTGAGAATAATATAAAGCACTTACTGCTCGGATAAAGATAAAAAGTGAACGTGAACGTTTTTTTTGTAAGACGGTTTAGTCGATAGTTTCTTAATGGCATCAGGAAGCGCGTTCCAGAGTCGTGAAGAATGTAGGAGAAAAGAGTTTGAAGCGTAACCAGTACGGTGAGAGGGGAAAGATAAATTGGGGAGTATTATTGCCATTCACGAGTATTATGAGGCTATAGCTCTTTGGCCTGTAATTTCACCGCTTATGCTTTTAAATATGAGTGGTATAGTGATATACATGCGGACATCTTTTGTTTTTTTTTTTGCTTTAACCATAGATATAGCTACAGAACTCTCATAGATTGCCTTTGGTACCCTGTTTATTATCAGGCGTATCATTGAAGTTAGTTCAGTGGTTTAAAGTATAGGTGGTAGTAAAGGACTGTCACTGGGGTGTCACAGGGGCGTTCCAGGGCGCATGCCGCGTCCATTAGGCACAATCCGGCCCTGTTGTATCTATCGGTTGGTTGTTCGTGTCGCTGCGGGGGCCGTATTAAGATATGCAAATGTTATTAGGAGCGTACGCGCGCATTATCTTTTAACTGGTGTTTCGATGTTTTGCAGTTAAACATTGCGATCGCGGATAATGTCCTAGTTTCGAAGAGATAGTACTATGGACGGAGATAACATTGTTTTTCTATTGTACGCAGCATCATGCTGTTATCCTGTTGTGTAAAATTAAACTTGATCGAATATTGAATGTAATCTACATTGTGTAATCTATACACAAAGAATTGTGTGTAGATTACACAACGTACAATTCTTTGGAAAAAAAAACAAAAAAAAAAAAAAACAACGATGTCAATTATGAGAAAACAATTTATTTTGATTTATATTAAATTTATATCTGTAAACGCATCCTTTCAGATAAAAAAAAAAAAGAATTTTTCGAATTGGTTTAGGTACAACTGACGGAGTTATGAGGTAACAAACATAAAAGAAAAATACGAGCGAATTGAGAACCCCTTTCTTTTTAATGTCGGTTGAAAAGATTTGTATTTCTACAATTTATTTTATTTATTTATAAGGCGCGAAGTTTACAAATACAAACTTAAATTATAACATGCAAGTACCTACATTTGAAATAGGACACAAGTTTTCCTGATGATATTGGACTACAGAGATGCACAGTACTATGAATACGATAAATGAAAAACATTTTATTGAACTGGGTGTTATTTTGCGGAAGTGGTTAATTTATTAGAATTATTTTGTTTAATTCCGCTACCGTTAGTATGTGGCTGCCAACGCTCGAATCCGACTCGAACGTGATCTGTTATCATCATTATTACTATCAGAAATTCTAAATTACCAGAGGGAGACTTTGTACAAAAGTCGATTGCTCGGGCACCTCTGTCTCATTCGTGTTTCTACTGTGAAGCAGTTGTGTTTGCATGGCTGTGTTTCGGTTTGAAGGGTGGGATATGGCGTGAATTTACTGGGTACAGAGGTATAATACCTGAGTCCTCAGGAATGGCAACGCATGGGTGGTATCATGGGCGAAACAGTATATTCTGTTATGTCCATGGTACTGCTCATGTCTATATATATATATATATATATATATATATATATATATATATATATATATATATATATATATATATATATATATATATATATATATATATATATATATATATATATATATCTGTCAGTATGCTAAAGTTTCTATTCGCTCGATCTTTATGGCCCTATCAGTCGTCTATTAAAATTTTACATCTTTTAACCGAATGTAGCCGATAAATAACTGTGATTTCATTCAATGCTATTTTGTAGCATTATTATTAGACAGATATTGAAATGTAAAGTCACGTTTATGTACAACACGTAGCATCTCTGACACGAGTCGTCAAAGGGTTTCCAATCAGATGAAGTTATGCAAATCAGATGTACCTACGCATCTTAAGTTCTTCCTTTCCGGGCTGGAGTTGCTTCACGGGAATTACGACGCCAAATTTTGATTGGGACATTGTATAATTTATTGGAGGCGGTTGGTTTGTGCTCGGTGTATTTTACACTATCTATTGTTGTTAATTTATAATCTATATATACATATAACGTAAAATAATAATAAATCAAAAGGAAGATGGCCTAATTCGCTTGTATTGAAAAAATCTTTTTCTTGTCTGAAAGGATATGCAAAACTTCCTTTTTAGGGAAGGCTTATGTTCATCAGTGGAGTGTTAATGGCTGAAATGACGAATGATTATAAATTTAACTAAACTATGTCTATAAATAGGAGATATTTATTTAATTTAAGAAAAATTGGTACAGTAGGGATCTTACTAAGAGAAATAGTTAGTTTCAAATTTTAATTTTTATTTAAGTTAAAATAATTTTAGATTGTTTGTTTGTCTGCTTATCTATTTGTTTATACTGGCATTTTTCAAAATCTACACGTACGAAATCGAGGTTAAAAGCTAGTTGTTAATATAACTGGTAAAATAATATAGCATCATTCTGGGAAGGACCCAAGGGCGTGCACAGAAGTTTAATTAAACATTTATCAATATTTTAAAAAAGTTCTCTGACAGCGAAATATAGAAAATTATTAAAATATAATGGGCATAATTATTTTAATTAACGGCGCGCACTTTTCAGCAGTATAAAATGATATAAACATTACATGTTTTAGAACTGCAGAGGCTCTACTATGAAATGTTTTCCAAAATTTCGATGCCGAACGAAATACAGATTTTTTTTTTTTTGCTGGGTGAAAATGGTATGGTAACCCCGCCTGCGCTAACGGGATACGCTAGCGGAGCACCAGTGAAGGGTGATAGATGAGAATAAGAACAGGCCAGTTAGCCCATCATGATGAATTCATCGGGAATTAACCATGATAGTTTCCAGGGGGAACCGCGAGGAGGTCGACCTGGTTGGGTATATTGCTAGCAATGGGATTCTCAGTCTCCATTACTAACAATCCCTTTCCCCCCCCCCCAAATTCAGATTAGATACATAAAACATACCGTTTAAAAATATTAAAAATATAAAAAAAACACTCTTTTCGTTAGACTATATGATTATATTTTATACAAATATATATTGTTATTAACTAATACTATAAATAGATAGTCAATTGATTGTTGTTGACGTTGTTATAATTCAATTATTAAATGTTAGTATATTTATTTAATAAATACAATACAATATTTTATAGTACAATGCTAATAAAATATTGTCACGTGAATGCTAATTAGATTATTGGAATGTCAATTGTTTTAATTTTGAATTTAAGTATTGTAATTGATTAGATCATGTATCCGTTACATATTTTTTTGTATTTATAATTGTTGGAGAGGGCAGTAATGAATAGACTGGCTGTCATTCATTCCTGCTTTAATTTTTGCCACGTATTAAACACACGTATTCAAGATTAAAAATATCTTTTATTTCTGATAATTGCCGGTAATTAATCTTCCAGCTATTACTTTGGACTTTTAAGGTAAGATTTATAAACAATAAAATGCTAAGCTAATATTACGTTAAATCCCATTTTCTTTCACTGTAGTTATTCTTTTCCTTACTTACTTTATTTCTTTATTTCGTTTTACTAAATTCGTATATATATATATATATATATATATATATATATATATATATATATATATATATATATATATTATTTGTTATAATAAGTAGTCTAATAAACAATATGTATTTGATGTTTTTGTGCATTATATTGTACGTTAAAATTATTAATTCACTCTTGTGCTACCTGCGCACATCTATATGTTCTCCTTTAACCAAAGGTTGTTTGTAGGAGATTGTCCTAGCGATAAGATCGCCTTTTATATTTATGAATATATATTTTAATCTGTACTCCATGCTACTGTATTTCAGTTAAATTGTTTATTTGTATGTTTTTGGTGCAATGAAGAGTTAAATAGTTAAGCTCCATTTACTAGGCCGATTTCGGTATGAACGTATTACATGGTCGACCCCCCAAAAACACCTTGGCGCCTAGCTTACATACACTACAATTTAATTGGCCATTTTCTATCTTCAGTCTTATTTTATTTTACACGTTGTTTATCTCACGTGAATGGAGGAGTGCAATAAATATCCAGCGAGCAAAGTTATAGCCACTTCTCGTTTATAAATTGCAATAACCCATTTCCCGGTGTCAAAGTTTTGTTCAATGGCTTTATTCATTTGCTCAGGTGACGGTAATTTAATAAAGCGAGCCGCTACGAATGTAAACCGCTACGCATAATCACTTTGACCGAAGCAATTTGATTGGATTTATTTGTAAATATTAATATTCATGTACTGTCTTATTTTAAACTAGCGAACCGGCCCGGCTTCGCATGGGTGCAATGGTGATACTAAATATACCTACCTACTACAAATGTCCTTATAAACGTTTACAGTTTTTTGTCATTAGACAATACAAACATGATAAAGTGCTATAGGGCGAAGCGCGGCCATCGACGCGGTACTTATAGGCACGCGTCGCCGGCCGAGCCGGTACCGCCGCACCGCTATGTCCCTGCATTTTAAATCTGTAATATCTTCAGAAATATTAATTTAAATTACATGCTGTAATGATCTATATTAAATGAACAATGTATTTAAGGTACTTAATTAGATAAAAAATAATGTTGTAATGCTTAAAATCACTTCGTAAATAAGCCATTTTTCCCGTAAAAAGTAGAGGATAATAAATGGTTATAGTGGGTTATCCTTAAGAGATAGACATATACCTTTTTTGTTGACCTATTTAAGGCGTAGAATACTGTAGTACATTTTTTTTATTTATCTCGTGGGGTTCAGCCAGCGTTTACAATGTAAGCGCAAAAAATGTGTTTATTTACGACATCACATTAGAAACCTCTCAATTTATCAGGGTTTCTCTACAATGCCGACTGCCATATTGCTAGCAGTATACCCTGCCAGGTCGATCTCCCCGCGGTCCCACCTGGAGACCATCGTGGTGAATTCCAGGTGAATTTGTTATGATGGGCTAAGTGACTGCGTTCATTCTTTATAGCGTATACTGATAGCGCAGGCGGGGTTACTGTTCCGTTATCATCTATTAAAAACATCTCAATTCGAGCTTGTAGAGTAATATCGAATTATTATGACAATAAATAGCTAGACTTTACTCGTGACTTCGTTTGTGTAACTGAGATATGTTGATTGGTGTAAAAAATATATATGTATATATATATATATATATATATATATATATATATATATTACCCACTTTTATAGTATATAAAAAATGTTATCATTATTATATCCACCTTTAATTATCCACTGCTGAACACAAGCCTCCCCCTTGAGGAGTTTTGCCAGTAATTGCCACGCTTGGCAGGCGGATTGGCAACTGCAATTGAATAAAAAAAATGTACCGAACATTAATTGACTACACGTAGCTTATTTCTATTTTTAAAATTTAAATGCATAATATACAGTATTAACAAAATTCTGTAGAGTTTATGAATATAAAGCTAATGGACGATAGTTGCATATTTTCTAATATGAAATCGATTGATCGAACAAACTTTAAACAATTGACCCAAAAATATCAATTTCAGATCAGTTCTGCTTATTTTGAAAGGGCGGCGGTTATAAATAGAAAGCTCTTACAATATCCTATGTTATTGTGAATAAACACAATAAGGTACGCTTGGTTATCACACCGAGATACTTCCGACGTGGCGTTTCAATCTAAATCTATATTATTCAGGTTCTTAGTGGGCGTTTTATTTGTTTTCAATATTTGAACGATTGTTGTAAAGCGGGATTTGTTTGTATATTTCCGTGTGACAATGTCACACGTCAACTCTAAACCAAGTATGTTTTTTTTTGCAATCGAAATGGTTTTCAGGGATTTTGTAATGACGGTGGTCGTTGTGTTTTTTGCGCGGTATGTATTCTTTTATTGGGTGACGGGTGGTTGCTAGCAATAGAGCCTGTCAGGTCGATCTCCACGTAGCTCCCCCTGAAAAATATACTTGAAGTTGTTGTTTTGTGGATTAAAATATACTTGGATCTAGATACTGGTTAAGTTATGCCTTGAGATTTTTTTTTTATGCAACTTAGATTGGCAAATAATCTGACGGCCCACCCGATGGATAGTGGTAACCGTCGCCTATAGACATGAGTAGTACCATAGACATAACAGAGTATACTGTTTCGCCCATGATACCCCCATGTGTTGCCATTCCTGAGGACTCAGGTGTTATTCCTCTGTAGCCCGTAACTTCACGCCATATCCCACCCTTCAAACTAAAACACAGCCATGCAACATTCTATCGTAAAGCACGGCTGCTTCACGGTAGAAACACGAATGTGACAGAGGTGCCCAAGCAAACGACTTTTGTACAAAGTCTCCCTCTGGTGATGTCGATGTCGATTCTATGTATGTCGATTCCATAGTGAATTCGTCTCTAATGTTAATACGTCACAATGCAAGCACGCTGCATGCACGGTTGGAACTTTGCATCCGTAGCCGGCCTCCGCTATTGTGCAGTTGTGCACCGGATGATGTGGTGTCAACTTATTGCATTCAAATTCTATGCAAGCACGCTTGTCTCGCTACCTTGTGTGTACTATGAAAACAATGGTACAGCACTATTATTTATTTTATGTTACAGTATATTCTCCCCTAAACAGAATGTTATCATCCTATAATAAATATCTTTCCCCTCTCACCGTACTGGTTACGCTTTAAACTCTTTTCTCCTACATTCTTCACGACTTTGGAACGCGCTTCCTGATGCCATTAAGAGACTACCGACTAAACTGTCTTTCAAAAAAAGCGTTCACACTCACTTTTTATCTTTATCCGAGCAGTAAGTGCTTTATATTATTCTCAATTTCGTGTATAATATAGTATGTATCATATATGTGTAAGTATATTTGTTATTCATATATATATATATTCGTTTATATATGTAATTTTAGTATGTATGTATATCAATAATTACTAGTACCGCATTCGAGTATTCTGACACTTCCCTATGGTTGACTGGGAGAGAATGCTTTTAGCATTAAGTCCGCCATGTACACATATTTGTACTAATGAATAAATAAATAAATAAAGCCGTAAATGTTGACCATGATATCGACATCTTTGGTGCATAATTCTTTAGTGCAGTTTACTAGGCTTATTAATAATATGGATTGGTAGTTAGGTCTTTTCTTATTGTATAATTGTTAGTTAGTGTACATTGACGCTTATCTGTGAGAGCTGTACCATATAAACCTTTAATTGATGTGTTCATATGGCCTTAAGCTTGGTAGTGAGGAGTAAGATTTTTTGTTCAAACTTAGATTTAAGCATTTTTTAATAGTAGTTTTTCTCTTTTACTTACTAATAACATTGTATATTGTCTGCTTAATTATTTTGAGAATATTGTTGGTGTGTCTTTTATAAATAAATAAATACTTAGGTTACTGTAACCATAGAGTACACAATTACAGTATCCTCAGATAGTGGCCAATGTTTACGAAACTCGCAGTTCGTCAAACAATTCTAAACTAAAATTGTTCTCAGTGGTAGGTGAGGTTTTATTAAGTGGGAAACGTATGGTATTATTAAAAGAAGGGAAAAATTTATTCAGAGAGAATTGTGTATTTTTATCAGAACAACGAAGGACGAGACAAAAAGTATTATGGAATAGTAATTTTAAAATTATGTCAAAGTCAAATACCATATATCAAAATATTTCCAGTCATTATCAACATAGAATAATTTTGGAAAATTGGGAATGTAACTTATTCAATTTGACAGTATATTTTTCTATTTTTTTTTATTTTTGTTGATTGCATAAGGTTGATTGTGTATAGTTAAAACTTAACTGTATTTGTTTTTTAATTAAAAGCATTTGTTTTCAGGATCTACTTACAGTATATTCTAACACAGTAGATTTATTTTTATTGGAATAGTATTTTCCCATGTTCTATCATCATCTTTCAGTGTCACTCTCTCTCTCTCTATATATATATATATATATATATATATATATATATATATATATATATATATATATATATATAATATAGTATAATAGTGCGCCATCTACCCTTTGTTTTTTTTTCTTTTCTCAATGTTCTCTACCCAAAGGTTGTCTGGAAGAGATTGCTTAGCGATATAATTTCTTATTACAGTTAAATGTATTTACTATTTTATAAATGGTGCAATAAAGTGTAAATAAATAAATAAACAAGCAAATAGCAAACAAGCTGATGGCCCACCTGATGAAAAGTGGCAACCGTCGGCTATAGACATGAGCAGTACTATGGACACAACAGAGTATACTGTTTCGCCCATAATACCTCCCATGCGTTGCCATTCCTGAGGACTCGGGTGTTATTCCTCTGTACCCAGTAAATTCACGCCATATCGCACCCATCAAACCGAAACACAGCCATGCAAACACAACTGCTTCACGGTTGAAACACGAATGGGACAGAGGTACCCAACTAATAACAATTTATTTAATAATAATTCTGATTTCACCTCGCATATGCCGATTATAATTGGATATGTTAATATAGTGGCAAATAAAGCCGTGTTCCCATTATCAGTACACGACACGGTTGACATTAGGCCTCGTGTACACGATCCAATACAACCGGATCTGTACCGTTCCGTCTGCGAAGCCGAGGTGCGTGGAAGTAATTTGCATATCTTAATCCGGCGGAGACGTCAGCCGATGGCCCTGCTCCCCGGGGCCCTCTCAGTTCGCTTGCTTTATAATAGCGACACCTACGTTTTGAATTAAAATGGCCGATTTTAGTTACAAAAAAATATTTTAGATAACAAATGTAGACTGAGAAAAAGAAACAAACATGTATGAACTAGTAGGTATATTTAAGTTATTGAATATTTTCTTTTATTAAATCTATACTTATAATAAATCTGTAGAGAGGTCAATTCTGTACATGAAATAAATTTCCAATATAACTATCAGGGGGTGATTAGTGATAGATACTGATGCTAAAAATGAAATCAGTAAAATTTTTGTCTGTCTGTCTGTATGTTTGTTATAGAAATAAAAACTACTCGACGGGTTTTAACGAAACTTGGTACAATTATTCTTCATACTCTCGGGCAGGTTATAGTACACTTTTCATCGCGCTACGATTAATAGGAGCACAGCAGTAAAGGGAAATGTTGGGAAAACGGGAGAAGTTACTCCATTTTTAAGCTTCCGTCGCGTGTGCAGCCTTAATGACCACTTTTTAAAATGTAAAAATGTCCACCCGTGCGACGCCGGGACGGGCCGCTAGTAGTCAATAAAAGTTTGAGAAATGCCATGTATTGACGATACTCTGTAGTATTTTAAATTTAGAATCATTGTAGAAATCATATATATAGATTTTAGATTACACAGATAGAGCATCGATTCTCAGAAACGGGTAAATTTTTTGTCAGCTGATTGTCAAATTAGCTGACAAAAAATTTATTAAATTTATTACTAAATTTATTACTAAATTTATTAGTTTTTTTTTATCACTGTTCTATATATTTACACACACAATGTATCTTAACGTATTATTTAATAAACAAAATGGGTATTTACGCATTAAAAAGATGCAGCAATTATAATACAAATTAAATATAGAAGTCATAAAGGAATAACTATTTTTTTTATGGGTGAAAATGGTATGGCAACCCCGCCTGCGCTAACGGGCTACGCTGGCGGAGCACCAGTGAAAGGTGATCGATGAGAATGAAAACAGGCCAGTTAGTCCATCACGATGAATTCATCAGGAATTAACCATGATAGTTTCCAGGGAGAACCGCGAGGAGGTCGACCTGTTGTTGCTAGCAATATACCTATATTGCTAGCAATGGGATTCTTAGTCCCCATTACTAACAATCCCTTTCCCCCCAGGAATAACTATTTATCACGTAAAATTGTATGAAAATGTTAACTTGCTTTTCTCGAAGCATTTCTATGGAGATACTCTATCTATATATTTATACTTGGTACATAATTTTTTTTTTAAATGGGTGATAATGGGATGGTAACCCCACCCGCGCTATCGGTATACACCGGCGGGGCACCAGTGAAGAATGATAGGTGAGGATGAAGTAAGTCAGTTAGCCCATCCTGACGAATTCAACAAGAATTGTTCACGATGGTTTCCAGGGGGAACCACGTGGAGGTCGACCTAATAAGGTATATTGCTAGCAATGGGGCTGTCAAACTCCATTGCTAACAATCCTTTTCCCCCTCATAAATATTTATTTGAGGTATTAATCCACAATTTAGTTTTAATATTGCATTTTATTTAATTTACTTAATTTTAACTGCATTGTATTTCAATGCGACGGTTACCACTTTCCATCAGGTGGACCATCAGCTTGTTTGCCATTCTAAGTTGCATACAAAAAACCTGTATTCGACTCATGACATTCTCTAGTGCAGGAGTTCCCAAACTTATTTTGTCTACTGCCCACTTTGAGAATAAATTATTTTTTTGCGCCCCCATTTTTTCACATAGGTATTTAAAACCACTATTACTTTAAATTAAATTAATCAATTATTGTGTAAATTAATCAAATTTTTTCTTTGTCTCTTACCGCCCCCCTTTAGGCCTGCAGCGCCTACACGGGGGCGTTATCGCCCACTTTGGAAAAGGCTGCTCTAGTGTCTATTCAAAATCTTATAGGTATTATTTAAAAATAAATATAAGTGCTTGTACAATGGCTAAATACATCAAAGACGTGACGGTTGAGTCGAATTACATTTGATTATTTTTCAGCGAACTTATATTTCTATGTGTTCTATTAATATAGCCAAAAGGCTTTTTGATGGTATTTTGATCAAAGTCACCAAAGGGCAATGGACTAATGAGATTTATTAAGAAAATAATTTTTCTTTTTCTTTTTTTTAATTATTTAAACTAGTCAACTGAATAGTAATAGATTCATTAAATGAAATTAGTAGTTTTGAAGAATTGGTAAGAAACTCGACTATTTTTGTTTGTTTTGTTTATTTTGAACTAGCAGTTTCCCGCGGTCTAGTCCGCGTTCATAGGGGGGAAAGGGATTGTTAATAATGGAGACTGAGAATCCCATTGCCAGCAATATACCTAACCAATCGACCTCCACGCGGTTCCCCTTGGAAACTGTCATGATTAATTCTTCGTGATGAATTCATCATGATGGGCTAACTGGCCTGTTTTCATTCTCATCGATCACCCTTCACTGGTGCTCCGCCAGCGTATCCCGTTAGCGCAGGCGGGTTTACCATACCATTTTCATCCAACAAAAAAAAAGTCCGCGTTCATAATGTAAAATACATAAAGTAACCTATGGATTAAACAAGGGTACCATTGCTGCATAGTAGATTGTATTCATACAAATTCATTATTTGTATATTTAAACTTTTTGAAAAAAGCAACAGCCGAGTTTCTTGTCCGTTCTTCTTGGTTGAAATTGCGTTCCGGATGGATGGCAATGGAAAATTGACTATCCAAAAATGCTTAAATTTAATATTTATGTTTGTACTAGAATAAAATTATTTCTTTTTTTTCCGTGCACCAAATTTCCATTTTATTGAATAATTCCTCGAGTAACAAATATATAAACTTTCGTATGTATAATATTAATAGGAAGAAGCATGTCCAGAGAAAGATATTAGTATGTCGGATCAGCCATTAACTGTCCACTGTTCCATATAGCTTGGTGTTGTGGGTGATCATGGGGGCCGGTACTCACTTACCATCAGGTGAGCCGCATGCTCGTTTGCCCCCTGCGTTGTAAAAAAAAAACCCCATAAGGGGAAGCTTTTTACCAGTAGTTGTCACGCTTGGCAGGTGGGTTTACAACTGCAGTATGACTTTTCGTGATGTTTTAAGTGGGACCATCCCTCTTTTTTTTTATACAACTTAGAATGGCAAACAAGCTGACGGCCCACCTGATGTAAAGTGCTAACCGTCGCCTATAGACATGAGCAGTACCCTGGATATAACAGAGTATACTGTTTCGCCCATGATACCCCCCATGCGTTGCCATTCCTGAGGACTCAGGTGTTATTCCTCTGTACCCAGTAAATTCACGCCATATACCACCCTTCAAACCGAAACACAGTCATGCAAACCCAACTGCTTCACGGTTGAAACACGAATGGGACAGAGACCCTCCACTATAAGCTCCCTTAGCCGCCTCTTACGTCACTCACGGGAAAGGAAGGGGTGACCTATTCTATGCCGGCATGTTTATCGGTTAATTATCCCAAGGGTCTGTAGATTCCAATAGGTAAATCTTTACTTCATAAATATACCCCATTATGGACGTATTACATCAATGGACTTTGGTAGAACTATTTTAATTTGACCCACTTGTGGGCTGCAGGGGCCTTTGTAAAATTCGCGACCACTCTTGTTTAACGTTTCTTAATATGCGCTCACAAAATAAACGGATTCCTGTCAAATGAGCTCTATTTTGTAGGCAGTAAGGTTGATATATCCTAAAGGAATAATTTTTAATAATTTTGCACGTCCTATACGCTCGAACGAAACTTGCAATGTTTCATTATTGAATTTCTTAATAAGAAATAAACATTATTTTATGACCGAAGCATAGAGGGGATAGCAAATGGGAAATTGTTCATTCAACCTGTTAGACAACGTGTGTGCTTGATTCGAAACAAAGAAATGTTTGGATATTTATTTTTTCGAGGTTTTTCCAAGAGATTATAGATAGATAGATACTCTTTATTGTTTCCTCCAAAAGATTACAATAGTAAACTTATTATAAATATAAACAATTACAAGAAATAATCACAATGAGAAAACAATGGGCGACCTTATCGCTAAGAACGATCTCTTCCAGGCAACCTTTGGATGGAGAGGAGTAATTATAAACAATTTGATGGGAGGCACGAAGAAAAAGTACACGAGATTACAGCATGGGGTTTTAAAAAAAGGAATAAAGAGGTTTCTTCTGGGTCGGCAACGCGCGTAATGCCATTGGTATTGGAGGCCGTATACATGTTGGCCACTTCAATGATATAAAAAAATATTTATTTGAATATTTAATACTAGTTTTTTGCCCACTACTTCCTAAGCAATGTCGTATCAAAATAAAAATATACCTATATATATATATATATATATATATATATAAAGCTAGTATTAAATATTCAAAAAGATATATTTTAGATATATTTTATAAAGAGAGAGAGATTAAGTTACATCTCCAGAAACGCAACTGTGAAGAATGCATTTAATTTGGTATAGTACTTTTCGTATGATTTCGGAACAAACATACAGGCAGACAGAGAGAGAAAATTTCTATAAACAAAAAACATCCTACTATTTTCTACTATGAAAAAGATTGTGACAATAGATCGATGATAGTTACTTCTTTACGCAATAGCTACTAAACGAATTTGAATGAAACTTAGTACACGGATAGGTTACGTCGTAACTAAGAACATAATAAACTGATCTATGCGAACGAAGCCGCGGGATGCAACTAGTCGTAAATACCCGGGAACGTTTCGTAATCTTGTAATGTATTCCGGGGAACGGTTACAGGAGATGGTGTCGTGTTCGCTGGTCGTTTGTGAGCTGCCCATTATTTATTTGCCGTCCCCGGGGCGCGGACCCCTTCCCCGTAATATGCCTTTTTAACCTGCTTTATTACGCACATTCCGTCTGTACGTACCGACGGCGATCTCACAGTGGAACGATCTTTGATGTAATTGACGATTTATTTTCGCGTCTGTTCCGTGAATTCTTTTTTTTATACAATTTAGAATGGCAAACAAGCTGACGGCCCACCTGATGGAAAGTGATAACCGTCGCCTATAGACATGAGCAGTATCATGGACATAACAGAGTATACTGTTTCGCCCATGATACCTCCCATGCGTTGCCATTCCTAAGGACTCAGATGTTATTCCTCTGTACCCAGTAAATTTACGCCATATCCCAGCCTTCAAACCGAAACACAACCATGCAAACACAACTGCTTCACGGTTGAAACACGAATGGGACAGAGGTACCAAAGCAAGCGACTTTTGTACAAAGTCTCCCTCTGGTACGTTTTGGATGTACGAGAGGAGTAGTTGTGTATTTTTTCAGTCGATGATAATGGAATGGTAACCCCACCTGCGCTAACGGTATACACTGGCGGAGCACCAGTGAAGGGTGATAAGTGAGGATGTAAGGGCAGGTCAGTTAGTCCATCGTGACGAATTCAACAAGAATTGTTCACGATAGTTTACAGGGGGAACTACGTGGAGGTCGACCTAATAGGGCATATTGCTAGCAATGGGGCTGTCAAGCTCCATTGCCAACAATCCCTTTCTCCCCTCTCCATTCTATGTAGTACGTATGTAGCAAATTTCGTAGTGTTCTTGTGTGTTCGACTGTCTAATGCTGAATATAGGCTTCTCCTCATAAGAGGGGTTTAGCCAGTAGTTGTCACGCTTGGCAAGAGGGTCGGCAGTTACTTTGGTGATGTCTTAAGAAAGACGCTGCTGTTCATTACTCGACCATTAGATTTCCTTAGTTGCCTCTTACGACACCCACGGGAAAGGAAGGGTTGGCCCATTCTATATCGGGACCACACGGTATAGAATAGGCCACCCCTTCAAATTACATATAATACATATAAAGGTCATATCGTATATATGTACGATATAGTATATAGATTTAAATTTATTTTATGATTTATACTATATCGTATAGATGTACGAAATTAGATCTAAAGATCTAATTTCGTACATCTACAAGTACGCACCTCTATCAAGTGAACCGCTACAAAGGTTTTGATAGAAAGCTGAAATTACTCACTACAAGTTAATTGGAGCCATTTGAAACTTTCGCCTCTTAAAAGTATGTAGGTATACTTTAATTAGTTCCAAGTTTTCTTCAATTTAACTCGGAGCGTCATAAAGTGACAAGAAAGTGGACATGAAAGTGGAGTGAATCGTTACAGAAAAGTAATTAAGTAGGAATTTTAATTTATTTCACGGCATCTTAAAAGTTCCACTTTATAGAAATACGGCCAAGCGTGAGAGGATCGCTTGGAGTGTTTAAAATTTTACGGGATTTAAAGTGAGAATTAGAAATATGCTTGTCCAAATACTATTTATTTGAAATACCTGGAAATGGATTTTAATATATTATTACTAGCTGACCCCGTAAACGTTGTTTTACCACTTATTGCAAAATATAAAAATCGCGATTAAAATATAGAGGTTGATCGTAAAACGATGAAAAATTAAAGTTGTATGTATTGTTCAATGCTAAGTTATAATAAAAAAAAATTGACAAAAAATAAAAAAAAATAAAAATTTTGGGGTGGGTCACCCTTATCATTGACGAGTATGAAAAATAGATGTTGGCCGATTCTCAGACCTACCCAATATGCACACAAAATTTCATAAATATCGGTAAAGCCGTTTCGGAGGAGTTTAGTAACAAACACCGCGACACGAGAATTTTACATATTAGATAATACATTTTTTTTTCTATACTACTGAGGTTGCCACCTCACCTTACCTTCACCTTGTTATTTTTAAGAGTAGCAATTTTTTTTTTATTCCACTGAGGTGGTGAACAAGCATACGATTCACCTGATAGTACGCAGTTACAGTAGCCCATGAACGCCAGCAATACTACATTACGTGCGAGTTACCGACAACGCAAATTTTTTTAATTATTTTTCGCCTTGAGTAAGTTTAAAATAATTCCATGATAAATCCATGTAACCTTTTTCTTTGCGGAGTTTCCGTTTATTCTATATAAAACCCTGTTTATGGTGGAGCTAAATATATTTGTCAACACGAGTTCTGATGTTCTAAATGCAAATATTTTCTACGAAATATCTCGTCCGTTAATACTGATTAACTGTTGCCCGTAACGAATAAAAATTATTTTTTTCTCAAATATGCTTGGAAATGTGAGCATTATTTTGACAATCTTCCTCAAGATAAATCAAAATTGGCGTACTGGCCAAGATACATGCGGGCAGCGTCCGGCAAAAGTTGTATGAAAATCCATATCTGTCGTGTTTTGCGGCCAGATAAATTACTATGTAAACTCATATCTGTCCTGTAATTTAAAAATGCAATGACCTTTTACTTCGAAACATGGCTACCAAGGAGGTAACTAATACAAGGTTTTATTTAAATTTCGAACTGGCTTACAAATAGAAAGCTGTTTATTGAAAAAGAAAAACAAGGGAACATTATGGCGCGCGAAAATATATTATTGTTCGTTATTCGTCATTGAATTTAAAAAATAAAATTGTGTTTTTGATTTCCGCGCATTGTCTGAAAAAAGTACTATACAAGCCTTGGCCACAACTAGGCATTGATGGACTTACGTACGTGTGCCTCGGCTACACCTCGGCCCATATTTGCACGTTCGTCCATCAATGTCTCAGTTGCTGGCCGCTGCAGTAATGTACTATTAAACCAATTTGTTCGTTATGTAATTTAATTGTATATCATGTACTTAGATTGTATCTGTACAATCAAGTATATAGCATACAGAGTATCAAGTTAAAAAAAAAAAAAACTATGTTTATATTTAACAAATTTTAACACACACACGTTTTGTTTTTCAATTTTGCCAGTAATTGGCTTATAATAAAAAAAATCAGATAAGGTCAGTTTTTTTAATTTGAATTTGGAACTATTTTTTTTTTTTATATAAATCCACAATAAGTACATGTTGCTTATAAATTAATATACATGTATTAATTTAAACGGCGGCCATTTTCAATTATTTAAAAACGAAAACATATTTTGTGCACTATTTATTTTGTTGTGTAAAATACAATCGTAAGGATTTTGTATCATTTTAATATAAATATTTTTGAAATATATTTCAATTCAACCTTATATGACATATATACATAACTTAATATAGTACAATATAATTTTTTTCCACATACTTAGTATTAACTCTACGTACTGGTAACTTCAATTATACACATATGGATAAAAAAGTTGACCACTTTTTCATTAAGTATTTATATGGAGACATTTTATATATATAATATAATTTTTTTAAGTAAACAGAAATCTGTCGGAATTGGAGCATTTGATTCTTTTTTCATTATTTCTCTCTACTCCAATGGGTTACTACAACGTAAGAGATGTTGCACTAGTTAATCATACCACAAAATATAATCGTACAGTATCTTCGTCATCATATCAGCCGTTAATTGTTGACTGTTGAACATAAGCCTCCCCATATTGGGGGGTAATGGCAATAGATGCCACGCTTGACAACCGCAGTAGGCTTCGGTGAGGTTTACAAAGGGACGCTGCTGCCCCATCCCTCGATCGTTAAATTCCATAAGTCGCCTCTTACGACACTCATGAGAAAGGAAGGGATAATCATATATATATATATATATATAGACATAATATATATGTTTATATATGTATATATTACATACTTACACGATAATTCGCAAGTTCCCAACTCCAAACAGCGAGCCCTCTGATTTCACACGCCACTGCCCAAATTCTTGGGTCGCCGCCTATTATTTGATCTTTCCTTGTGAACTGTATGTTTTATGTATAACTATTATAATTGATACGGGAATGTTTATAGAAATATGTAGAAAAATGTTTGAAGAATATATATCCCTTTCAGACCCAAGATTTTTTTTTCATTCAGATTAAATATATTTTCGTGTTTTGGAGGGAAGCTTCTCTTTTCTGATCTTGTCGGCACGCACGAGAATACTGCACCACCTAACCGCTAAAATGATTTCTTATTGGCTGGTTTAGAATCTCACTGTCATGTTATTTCTATTAGAAGGCACTTGAAATAAAAAATATAGTCCTTGCGTGATTGTTTGTTATAATTTCGATATGGTTTCCACTGATTGATAGAATTAATCAGAGACGTGGTTTATTTTAGGTTAGTCTATAGTAGGTATATTTATTAAAGATCATATTAGGTGATCGTCCCGCTCACGGCACGGCAATAATTTCCTTTCGGTTATGAAGTTGAGCTGCGACTGTTAACTTTTCTTTCTTTCCCTCCTTTTAACATAATTTGGTTGACATATGCAAATCAGTTTCGCAAAGTTGACGCCGAGGTGGATAAAAAGCTAAAATATCTTTTGAAGTTGGGATAATATTAAAATATAATATTATGTATATTGGGGACGAAAATACCCACATTCGAAGGGATGATTCAGTCGACTTCCATAGTTTTTGGGTGTGTTATGGTTATAGATTTCGGAGCGACGCGGTTGTGTTCATCTTGTTTTGATATTTTCTATCTCACTGTCGGAGAAAGGAGGTTTTTATGGGATGTGTGCGTACGTATTTGTATATATGTATACAAGTATGTACAAAATCATGGAATTTGCTGTGTATGTGTTGCGGTTAAATACATTACACTTTACAAGATAATAGTACCTAACTTATAGTATTGGGGGAAAAGGGATTGTTAGTAACAAAGTCTAATAGCCCCATTGCTAGCAATATACCCTCTCAGGTTGATCTCCACGCGGTTCCCGCTGGAAACCATCATGGTTAATTCTTGTCGAATCTATCATGGTGGGCCAACTGACCTGTATTGTTTCTCATCTATCATCTTCCATTGATACCCCATCGGTGTATACCGATAGCGCGGTTGAGGTTACCATTCCATTTTCACCCATTAAAAAAACTCATGATATATATGTCATAGTAGGTATGATTACTTAAATATACTTAAAAGTATAAACTCATTACTTGATATAAATTATTGAGTTTATCTTTAATTTAAACTTATAAAGTTATATAAATATATTATTTATATAATATACAAATATATTATATAAATTATAAAGTTTACCAGAGGGAGACTTTGTGCAAAAGTTGACTGCTTGGGTACCTCTGTCCCATTCGTGTTATCATGGACGAAACAACATACTCTGTTATGTCCATGGTACTGCTCATGTGTATAGGCGACGGTTACTACTTTCCATCAGGTGGGCCGAAGTTTTTGGGTACAGCACATAAATGTACTGTGTAAATATATAAGTATATCGAATAGATCATTTAAAAAGTAAAAGTGATAATAACAGTATTTACAGTTACGAAGAATAAATACAAAATCATAATTTCTCATATAATTAATCATCATCATCATATCACCCTTTTCTTTAATGGGTGATAATGGAATGGTTACCCCGCCTGCGCTATCGGTATATACTGGCGGGGCACCAGTGTAGGATGATAGGTGACGATGAAAGCAGGTCAGTTAGCCCATCGTGACGAATTCAATAACAATTATTCACGATGGTTTCCAGGGGGAACCACGTGGAGGTCGACCTGATAAGGTGTATTGCTAGCAATGAGTTCATTAGACCCCATTACTAACAATCCCTTTCCCCCCTCATATTTATATTCACAATAAATAAATCAATCAATAATTTACTTATGATAGGATAGGTAGGAATAGATTATTTAAATACATTTAGCTATGTATGCAAGCTTTGTATCGAATTGAACTTAGGCCTCCCTATTGGGGGGTTTTGCCAGTAGTTGCCACGTTTAGCAGGCGGGTTGGCAACCGCAGTTGGCTTTGGTGATGTTTTAAGAGAGACGCTGCTACCTCGACCATTAAGTTCCCTTAGTCGCCTCTTACGTTACTGACGGGAAAGGATGGCCCATTCTAAGCCGGGATCACACGGCGAAGCTTTGCATTTTTAACAGAAAAGGTTTACAAATAATAAAATATAAAATAACAATAACATTTTATCACAAAGCCGGTCATGTATGATTTAACAGTGTTAGTTATACCGTTAATTCCATAACGAAGACGGTCACAGCGTCGCGCCGCAGCCAAGATGTGCAGGAAGTATAAAAATAATTTATTTGTCAGCCGCCGCTGCGGACCTCTAGCAGTTGTAATGCAGCAGTGTTGCCAGATTGTTATTTTTCACATTTACGGACAAAAAGAAGTTTTTGGAAAATAATGTAATTGGCGCGGTAAAAGTTTAGGTAAAATTTATTGGGGAGTTTTGGCATTTTATATCATATTTATACCTAATAATATATCTTTTTCGTAAGTTACTAGATAACACATAGTGGAAATAAACGAAAGTTTGTCATTATGTAAAACTATTATATAATATGGGGGACAGTGGATAAAGGTTTTTTTTTTATGGATGATAATATAATGGTAAAACACCGTGGTAAACACACCTGGACTTTAGCACGATATTTTCTAGGGAAACCACGTGGAGCTCGACCTGACAGGGTATATTGTTAGTAATGAGACTGGTAGTACGCATTACTAACAATCCCTCCCCTACAGTGGATAATGGTTAGGTTAGGTTAGTATGATGATTATTTTGTAGAAAAATAATTAAAATTTTGGGAGAAATAAAATTTAATATGTGGCAACACTGTGATGTAGTTTGTACAGCTGCCGTTTGTTTTGCAGTTGCTACTGTTAAATGAAAGTATCGCGGCTACGTGCAAATTACTTTGTGCCGCGTCTGTTTAGTTTTTATTTTCATGTGCACTCACACGGGTCCAACGTTGAGGTACCTAACGCCACGTTCTACTGTGGGAAGCGGCAAGCTACACAAAATGTCATAATACAAAATGTCATAATATCATTAAATATTCATCCTCAGTTAAATGTAAAATATTTATATAAATGTAATATTTAGTTTTTATTTATTTGTATATAAACTCATAGGTAATATATTTTTTACTATAAAAACATGAATGAATAGATATACTTTATACATATAGTATAAAGTATACCTATTCATTCATGTTTTTTTACTTATAAAGTTATATAAATATATAATTATATTATTTATATAATGTACCAATATATTATATAAATTATAAAGTTTACCAGAGGGAGACTTTGTACAAAAATTGATTGCTTGCGTACCTCTGTCCCATTCGTGTTATCATGGACGAAACAACATACTCTGTTATGTCCATGGTACTGCTCATGTACGAGTATATAGGCGACGGTTACCACTTTACGTCAGCTTGTTTGCTATTCAAAGTTGTATAAAAAAAAAGTTATTAAAAGTACATTTAGTAAACTATGTAAAAAATATATTTATAAAATATTTATGTGATAAAATTTAATTAAGATCATCATCATCCATCCAGCCATTATCTGTTGATTTCTGAACATGAGCGTCCTACATAGACTGCCATAAGGAACGATCCTAAGCCACCTGCATCCATTGACTACCTGCAATGCATTTGAGGTCGTCACTCCATCTAGGTTCAGTCCTACACTGCATTAGCCTGTAGGGAGTCGCCACTCGGTAGTCATACAAACGGGAACCCGGGATCCAACATAAGCGCCTCGAGGTACGTCGTGTGGTTTTTAGTGGGTACAAATCCCACACACCCCAGTTGCCATCCATCCGGCAGATGGGACACTCTTGCTGAAGATTTTTCACACGGAATAAAAAGAGTCGCCACTCAGGAACCTTTCTTCTCCATCGGTTGTTGATTCTTCGATCTATGTGACCAGCTAATACCACTTCAGCTTGCATAATTAGCATTACTAGTAATTATTATACCAATATAGTATTATGTCATCTAAGACATAACCCTACTCAGTCATGCTTAAATTATTTGGAAGAAATTTGGTACATGAATACACAGGATATTTTACACACTGATTCATGCAGGTAAAGCCAAGAGAAACAGCATCGTATATAATATATTGCCCAAAATCTGCGAAGTATAAGGTAAGGTTGGATGATCACATTTGAAACGGCGCGAGAGCGAATTTGATTGCAAAACAATGACGGTGTTAAAATGAGGAAAGGCGCGGCCATGCGAATGTCGGGACAAAAAATATATGAAAAAATATATATATGAATCTAGCTGGTAGGCAGAGGTTTAGACTAACTTTTATCAATAAAATAGTGTTGCTTGTGGGAGGAGTTAATAGTCCCCGAGTGAAGTATATTTACCTTTCTCGTAGGTGTCGTAAGAGGCGATTAAGGAAACTTTGTACAAAAGTCGATTGCTTGGGTACCTCTGTCCCATTCGTGTTTCAACCGTGAAGCAGTTGTGTTTGCATGGCTGTGTTTCGGTTTGAAGGCTGGGATATGGTGTGAATTTACTGGGTACAGAGGAATAACATCTGAGTCCTTAGGAATGGCAACGCATGGGGGGTATCATGGGCGAAACAGTATACTCTGTTATGTCCATGGTATTGCTCATGTCTATAGGCGACGGGTACTACTTTCCAACTTATGCAACTTAGAATGGCAAACAAGCTAACGGCTCACCTGATGGAAAGTGGCAACTGTCGCCTATAGATATAGACATCCCAGAATAGATTAATGAGGGCTACACTCTATTGATATAATACCATCACGTCGAGGGTTTTCCAAGAGACTACAGTATGGGATTCTTCAAAAGGGGGATAACTCCGTTTCTTTAGGGTCGGTAACGCGCGTGTAATACCCCTAGTATTGCAGGCGTTCATAGATTACGGTAACCACTTACTTAGTTACTTTACTTACTTTACTTAGCCCATCGTCACGAATTCAACGATAAATTAGTCACGATAGTTTCCAGGGGAAACCCCGTGGAGGTCGACCTGATAGGGTTTATTGCTAGCAAAGGTGCTATTAAACTACATTAATAACAATCCCTTTCCTCGTTCTATGAGTTAATAGGTACCATGAGTTTTAATGTACATTATGGGTTTGTGTCGACAAATAAATGGGCAGATATGGTAACTTTAATTGGCAGCTTGTTAATTTAAGTCGACATCGCTCTACTGCGGTCTTTATTTTTTGGTGCCATTGTTCATGGTAAACAAAAAGAAAAATAATATTTTTTCATGAATGCAACATGTTTCGAATTAAATTAAATACTGTATGTAGTTTACAAAAGAGGGAGACTTTGTACAAAAGTCGATTGCTTGGGTACTTCTGTCCCATTCGTGTTTCAACCGTGAAGCAGCTGTGTTTGCATGGTTGTGTGTCGGTTTGAAAGGTGGGATATGGCGTGAATTTACTGGGTACAGAGGAATAACACCTGAGTCCTCAGGAATGGTATCATGGGCGAAACAGTATACTCTGTTATGTCCATGGTTTATGTCTTTAGGCGACGGTTACCACTTTCCATCAGGTGGGCCGTCAGCTTGTTTGCCATTCTAAGTTGTATAAAAAAAAATAAATTTCAGTACGGATCCCGTTACCCTACAGCCGTAGTAAAACGTGATAATTTTTCAACAATTACTCTCAGCGGATGATTCACCCAGCAGCCCCGAGCGCGGTAATGGCGGCGCGTTTAGTTCCCTTTACTTGTCCCCACTAACCATTTATTATTTACAAAGGAACACTCACTTTAGTGGGAAGCGTTTTTGGGTATAACTAAACGAAATTATACGTTACACTGGTCATGACGTGGGCATTCTCATGTCTTATAATTAGCAGATTACGTCAGGAGATATTTGAAATATTAATAGGTATTCAGCCGATTTCAAAAAAATAAATTTTTCATCGACTTCAAAAAGAAGGGGTTCTCAATTCGGTTGTATATTTTTAAGTTTGTTACTTCATAACTCTGTCAGTTATGAAGAGATTTGGAAAAATATTTTTTTCTTATCTGAAAGGACATACTTTCAGATTGGTTCTATAAGAATTTTTATAAATTTTAGTTTGTTTAAATCAAATAAAATTAACCCTAATTAAAATTAATAAATAGACAATTTAACTATCTATTAATGAATTGATAATATAATATATTAAAAAAAAAAAAAACTTTAAATATTTTACTCAGTTATGAGGTAATAAACATAGAATTAAAATACAATCGAACTGAGGCCCTTTTTTATTTTCGAAATCGGTTGAAAATAGGATTAAGCGTACTGATGAAATTCGAGAGCGATTCCCACAGACTGACGGCAACGACTGGCACCATCAAAAAAGGCCCATAAAACGTAATCACGCACATCAGTAACCCGATTCCCATAAAGAAAACCGCAATGGTTTTGTAGCGGCTCAGTCGTTGAAACCATTCGTTCTTCCATCCTCGTGCGGTGCCCATTTTAATATCGGCGAAGTCGTTCAATCGAAATGTCAATCGATTTGTTTTGGTATTTATATAATAATATTTCACATATTTTGAAGAAAGAAAGAAAAAAGAAAAATAGTTTATTTAGTGACATACATAGATATTACAGTAAAAACATTAAAAAAAATATTAGTCACTAGCTGTCCGCCCCGGCTTCGCACGGGTGGACATTTTTACATTTTAAAAAGTGACCATTAAGGCTACACACGCGACCCTAATAGCCACTTTTTAAAAAATCCCAACATTGCCCTTCACTGCTCTGCTCCTATTGATCGTAGCGCGATGAAAAGTATACTATAACGTGCCCAAGAGTATGAAGCATAATTGTACCAAGTTTCGTTAAAATCCGTCGAGTAGTTTTTTTTTTTTTTTTTTTTTTTTTTTTTTTTTTTTTTTTTTTTTTTTACAACACAGGGGGCAAACGAGCATGCGGCTCACCTGATGGTAAGTGACTACCGCCGCCCATGATCACCCACAACACTAACCACATTGAGGGTGCTGCCGGCCTTTTAAAAAGGAATATCTCTTTTCTTGAAGGTTATGTTGTCATCGGTTCGGAAATACTGCTGCTGGAAGTTGATTCCAAAGAATGGCTGTGCGTGGAAGAAAGTGCCTTGAAAAACGCACGGTGGAAGACCGCCACTCGTCCAGATGATTGGGATGAAACTTTAGTTTGTGGCGGGTTGTACGGTGGTGAAAATCAGCAGCAGGTATCAATCCGAACAATTCCTCAGAACACTCCCCATGATAAATGTAGAAGATGCACAGAGATGCAACATCTCTGCGCAGTTTCAATGGGTCAAATCGGACAGTAAGGCGTTGACTATCGATAATTCGAGCCGCCCGACTTTGAATGCGGTCTAACGGAAGGAGTTGGTACTGTGGCGCTCCTGCCCACAGGTGAGAACAGTATTCCATATGCGGCCTGACTTGGGCTTTATATAATTTCAGGCGGTGTTCTGGCATGAAATATCGTCTCACCCTATTGAGCACTCCTAACTTTTTAGAAGCTATCTTAGCCTTCTCCTCCAGATGACCGCAAAACTGGACGTCGCAAGATATATCAACGCCCAGAATTCTAGACTTGACTTTTTAAAAAGGGAAGTTTCTGAAAGTGAGGAGATACGACAAACGGCGTCTTTTTTGCGGTAAACGCGCAGACTTGTGTCTTTTTGGGGTTAAATTGACAAGATTTTTTTCACCCCAGATCGAAACTTGATGGAGTGAAGTTTGATTTCAGACACAAGTCTATTCCGGCACTCATCGGTATGTGCCCGCGAGATCTTTGCATGACCGGTATATAATGTATCTCCTGTACTGTCGTCCGCATAGCAATGAATATTACTTATCTGTAACATATCATTGATACGCAGAAGAAACAGAGTCGGAGATAGTACACAGCCTTGCGGGACACCAGCATTCAAAGGTTTTAAATCAGAGCATGCACCGTCGACTACGACCTTAATGCTACGTTGAGAAAACTGGCGACCCAAATGCACAGTCTCGCAGGCAACCCAAATGAAGGTAGCTTTGAAAGCATGTCTATGCCACACCCGATCAAAGGCCTTCGCAATATCCAGACTAATTAACGTCTCGATTGATGCCCATCGGTGTGTTAAAATAAAAGATCACCGGCCGAACGTCCCTGTCGAAAGCCGTGGCGATCACAGATCAGCCGGTGCTCTTCTAAAAGCAGTTGACGGTTAATGATGGATTCCATAACCTTCGAGAATAAGGAAGTGAATGGGCCTATAGTTAGCTGGATCTGAGCGATCTCCCTTTTAGGGATCGGATGCACCAGAGCAGTCTTCCAAAACTTTGGGACTATGCCCGATGAGTAGCTAAGCCGAAAAAGACGCGTAAGAACCGGAGCCAAGTCTGGTGCGCACGTCCTAAGCACAATTGGAGGAATACCATCAGGCCCACTCGACTTATGGATTTTTTCTGAGCTATGCGTGAATTTAATGTCAGGCATAGAGCTTACAACACGTGATGGTCGGTGGTGGTTTCTCCCCGTCATCCAATGTCGAGTTTGACGCAAAGATGGATCCAAGAAATCTTTAGCGTTTGGGCCAATGAGTCATCCTCCCTGCGCAAAGGTGGAAAAGATGACTTACAGAAATTCCCTTGTGCAGCTTTGGCAAGAGACCAGAAAGCTCGAGTCCCAGAGGGCAAATAGCCAATCTCTTGCCAATTCTACTAATATGCTCTGACTTTGCTGTAATATAATATTTTGAAAAAAGAGTTAAACTTCTTTTAAGAGCACTGGTGTTAGGATCTCGCGACGCCACACCTTTGCCCAGGTAGGAAACTCCTGTTTCAGACGAGATGCTGTTCTAAAGGAGGCTCCATACCAGGGCTGGGATTTCCCGCCGACGGGCACCACAGAGTTAGGAATAAATAATTCCATTCCCTGAAGCACCACATCAGCAATGGAATCGGCAATGGCGTCGGGATCATCCAGTGTGAAGCGCCTGCCCCCATGGGTAAGATGCGAAAAAAATCCGCATCTCATCCCAATCTGCCGACCTGTAGTGCCAAATGCGACGTCTACCCGTAGAACGAGGTGGAGTCGGATCGTAAGAGGCACCGCATCCGCACCAAACAGTGATCCGACGATCAGCGGGGCTTCGACGGAGATCACATAGTTGTCTGGGTGGGTGGTCAGCAGAAGGTCCAGCAGTGAAGGTGAATGGTCCAACACATCAGGGATTCGCGTAGGCGAGGAAACAAGCTGTGTCAGACCATAAGCCAAAGCAAAGTCATGAACAGACGCATAGTCGGTTCTTCGAACCAAGCCATTCGGCATGGTGGGCATTAAAGTCGCCAACAATCACGACTTCAGCGGAAGGAATCTGCTCAAGCAGGGAATCTGTAGCCATTTGGACGTGCTCAATTAGTTGGTCGGTTTCAGTGTTACCGCTGTGGGACCTGTATAGGCACGCATAGATGCGGGGATGGTCATTGCATATCTACGCGCAGCCATAGAATGGACAGGTCCGTACCTTCAAGAGTCCCAAAAACAGCAGATATCCTCTCTGACATACGCACATACACCGGCACGCGAAACAAAACAATGTTCAAGCTTAAAAATGATGTTTCGTTAGGGGATATCTGTGTCTCCGTCCGCCGGCCGCGCCGTTTCTAGGTGGTGGTGGACAGCGTTTTGAATGAACTAATATTACAGAGGCTCACATTGAGCAAAGGGACCATTAAGTCTTGCTCTGTTTGCCCTTGGTCCCACACACGGAATTTTGCCCCCCCAGAATACGCAGGGCAGCCGAGCGTTTGCTCGAAAAATTCTCCAGCAACATGGCTGCTGGTACCTCCCTGGGTTACGTTATTTTTTTTAATTCCACTGCCATGGTATTGACAGATGGGGGGACGGAGTTGGGGGAGGATTTTAGGATAAGGAAGGGGATGGGTATAGGATGGGCCTCCGGACTCCCTCACTCACCATACGGAATGTGGTCGCACTAAAAGTGCAGCCACTTAGCGTCGGTATTCTGTGAGGGTGTGGTACTTCCCCGGTCGAGCCGGCCCATTCATGCTGCAATACCATATGGTATTACAGCGTGGCTCTACCACCTATAAAATAGTTTTTGTTTCTATAACGAACATACAGATAGACAGACAAAAATTTTACTGATTGCATTTTTGGCATCAGTATCGATCACTAATCACCCGCTGATAGTTATTTTGGAAATATATTTCATGTACAGAATTGACCTCTCTACAGATTTATTATAAGTATAGATTAAAAAGGCTCTTCTTACTCAGCAAACTAAAGTTTCATCCCAACCATCTGGACGAGTGGCGGTCTTCCACCGTGCATTTTTCAAGGCATTTTCTCCCACGTACAACCACTCTTTGGAATCCACTTTCAGCAGCAGTATTTACAGAATTCCGTAATTTCCCTTGTTGTAGGTAGACAGTGGATGCATCACCAGGCATCCATTGGATGCCACTGCATCCAGTGGTGGTTCTTTCCTTATGGTAGTCTACGGGGAGGGGGAAAAGGAATTGTTAGTATTGAGATTTAACAACCTCATTGCTAGCAATACATCCTATCAGGTCGACCTCCATGTGGAGGTCTCTTAATAAGAGCAACAGAAGCGAAAACATAAAACTTTTGGAAATTTTTTTTGCAAGTAATCTATCTATGTATCTGCATTTGTTTCTGCATTACGCAAAAACTATTACATGCCAAATTAAATGCGGTTTTCAAACTTGTAGTCCTGAAGGTCTAACTTATGAGTAAAAATTAATATATGTTTATTTTAACACGCTATATAGAAATGATATGTTTAATTTTAACTTTACTTCTGAAATCTAAGCGAACGAAGCAGCGGGCAAAAAGTTATTACGGCTTATTAAGACTCGGTAAAATAAATCTGAAAATTTCTGTTTCTCGTTGACAAAGCAATTGCCAAGCAATAAGTGATTACAAAAGACGTAGGGCTTCAATGAAACGATGTCTCGACTTCAACGGCATCTGAGCGATTTGTTTTTATCCGAGTCCGTCCACAGATTAAAGTGGGGATCAGGTCGTGATCATTAGCTATGTGGAAGTTCGCCCAAGAATTTGGTCCAACAAAACCGGTAATAACACAGTGTCGGAATGCCAGGCATTCGGAAACTCCTCGCCTATAATTGAATCGGATTCTCGAATGTGCCGCCCAAATTGGAATACATTTAGAATACATATCTACATAGTACAAATGCCCTGCGAACAATACCACGTATTAAATCCGTAGATGTCGCTTGCAATAACAATGATTGGGAATATTGATTTGAATTCGCATTTCTGCATATGTATGGTACTTACGGTAATTCTGCAACAATCGTCTTAACTTCTCATATTAAATTCTGTTCTAAAATGATCAAATATAGGCCAATAGGTAATTATGTAGTGATATTTACATGTAACGTATTCTCTATATAAATTGTTAGTAGGTCTGTTGTGGATCGAAGGAAAATACAGCTTTTGAGCATTTTGTAAAATCTTTATTGTACATAGCATACATTGGAGACATTAAAAGATTTAATATCCAATGGTGAACTTGTTTCATAGAGGGATATCTTACAGTTAACCTTTGAGAAGCTGAAAGAAAACTATAGATTGTTCGAAGGTAAAAACCGTACAGCTAAAGGTAAAACACAATAATACCTAGTTATGATTAAATATATAATACCATAAAAAGTAACTGTATACACCTATATTATATAAATAATGATAATTATACATAAGTAATAAAATAACATTAATATATAAATAAAAAAAAATCTTTATGGAGCATTCAATAAAAAATACAAAAAAACAAGAGGACTACAAAACTACAATAACGCCATTATAGAATTAAGAGTGAGCACTATACATTAGCCAACATACTAAAAATAATTTTATATTGCCAACGTAACATAAATGATTTCAAAAAGAGAATCTATTTTGACCGTTGTCTATCTTAGGTGACGTTTATGATAACATAATTGTATTTTTTTATTATTTGAAAATTACTTTTACTGTGGTGTTTTAAACTCGTTGTTAGATTAATTGATTAATTATTTAATTTATTTAATTGACTAGGTAAGCTTTACAGTATCCTATTCAATTTATTCCTAATATGCTTAAGTAAAGTATCAGTATACAAATAAATACTGTAATAAAGATAAAATGCAAATAATAAATAACAAACGAACATGAAGCAATACATAGATACCCATAATAAATTATAAATCTATATTTTGAAATAACTTTAAGAGGGGAGATGTGAATTTTCTAGAAATTTAAAAAATAATAATAATATTTATTAAATCCAAAAATACATGTTTCAATTTTACATTTGTTCCCAAAACTTCACACTAGGATTCCCTGTGTCGTGAAGTCTTGGGCCCTCTTCTAATTACAAAACTTATTAACTAATATATAAACTTTAGATACATAAACAATTTAGATTTATACACATTTTTACATACATATTTGTCACAAACACACACACACACACATATATATATATATATATATATATATATATATATATATATATATATATATATATATATATATATATATATATATATATACAGCTCATTCACATATTTCATGGTAACTCGACACAAGTATGAGTGGTTGAGGATTTAATTCCGTGTTAGTTAAGTGGTCATTTTCAACCGATTTCAAAAAAGGAAGTTTTCAGTTCAGTTGTATTTTTTCTCTGTTTGTTACCTCATAACTTTATTAGTTGTAAACCGATTTGGAAAATTCTTTTCTTTTTATCTAGAGAGATATATTTACAGATTACTCCCATATAGATATAATTTTTTAAAATCCGTTTAGGAGTTTAGTTTTGAAGTCAAAATAACAGGTTTTTCCACAATTGAAGACGGTATTTTTTTGTTGATGACAATCTTGATTATAGACACAATTTGGCGCTCATTCTCAGAATGCTATTTTAGTGTAAATTATCTGACTTGTAACTAACAGCAGCAGCCATTAGCGGAACAAAGAATACAACAATTTATTTAATTTCTCTAACAAAGCCCGTTAAACATTTTGCTCCTCTCGTGCTATTTACAGCTACACGAGAGCAAAACCTACCATCCCTCATTATCACACAACCTCTATCCACCACAATACCATAATAAAACGACGCCATTAATGTAATCCCAGTTTTCATTAACGTATCAGGTGTTAAATGGAATATAGAAATTTTATGAATAGTTTTTGCAGAAGTGTCGAGCTTCTTATAAAGGGTCACTAATGATAGACGATTTGTTTTATTGCTATAAACAAAAGCAAGGAGTGGGCTCGAGGTGCGTACGATAATGTGGGGTATTGTTTGAAGTCATTAAATATATGTACTAGCTAATTGTGATACATTTATATACATATAATAAAACTGTAGATGTCGAATGTCTGTACATTTTTATTTTTATACAACTTAGAATGACAAACAAGATGACGGCCCACCTGATGGAAAGTGGTAACCAACACCTATAGACATGAGCAGTACCGTGGACATAACAGAGTATACTGTTTAGCCCATGATACCCCGCATGCGTTGCCATTCCTGAGGACACAGGTGTTATTGCTCTATACTCTGTAAATTCACTGCCATATCCCGCCCTTCAAACTGAAACACAGCCATGCAAACACAACTGCTTCACGGTTGAAACACGAATGGGACAAGGGTGTCCAAACAAACGACTTTTCTACAAAGTCTCCCTCTGGTCAGTTAACAGCTGATGTGAAGTTGATGAATTACAAGTTAGTAAATATTTTAGTAATAAATAATATAGAAGACTTTATCATATTACGAAGTTTGCTCCCCATGACAAGATTACTATGCCAACCAAAAAGTTTAGCAGTTCTTATTTTTATCGCACCATCAATTTATGGAGTTCCCTCTCGGCTTACGTATTTCGCAGAGAAATGTGGCTTTGTCCTTTCAAAGGAGGCGTGAAAAATTGTTTTTATAAGTCAGTGTAATGAAGGCGTCAGGTCCGGCGCTGAGGAGAACTTTGGTGCTTGGATTTACAGGATATTTAATAGGGTCTAAATACGTCTAGATATATACATTTTTGGGGAACGTATTAAAGGGTATTTATACAAAATACTTCATAGAAAAATATGGTTTTGCCAGTAGTTGTTACGCTTGGCGGACAGTTTGGCAATCGCAGTTAAACTTTGGAGATGTTTTAAGAGAGACGTTGCTGCCCATCCCTCTCCCTCGCTTAGTCGCCTCTTACGACATCAACGGGAAAGGAAGGGGTGGCCTATTCTATGCCGGGACCACACGGATTATTATTATTATATATTATCACTAGCGACCCGTCCTGGCTTCGCACGGGTGCACTTTACATCACATCACATTAGAAACCTCTGAAATTTTCAGCGTTTCTCTACTATATTATACATATATTAAACATATAAACCGTCCTCTTGAATCACTCTATCTATTAAGAAAAAAAAAAACGCATTAAAATACGTTGCGTAGTTTTAAAGATCCAAGCATAGATAGGGACAGACAGTAGGAAGCGTCTTTGTTCCATACTGTGTAGTGATTACATTAGTTGTTAACTGTCCACTGCTGAACATAGGCCTTCTGGGGGGAAAGGGATTGTTAGTAATGCTAGCAATACACCCTATCAGGTCGACTTCCACGCGGTTCCCCCTGGGAAGCATCGTGGTTAATTCTAGTGGAATTCTTCACGATGGGCTAACTGACCTGCCTTTTCATTCTCACCTATCATCCCTTACTGGTGCCCCGCCAGCGTATATCGTTAACGCAGGCGGGGCGGGGTAACCATTCCATTAAAAAAAAATAGGTTTATCATCCATAAAAAAAATTGGTCTTCTCCATAAGGGGAGTTTTGCCAGTTGAAACGCTTAGCAGACGTGTTGGCTCAGTGCTCTAATATCTTGTAAATAGAACATGAGATTTTCATAAAAGTCCAAAAACAAAAAATGTGTAGTGCCTATATCGCGTGCCTGTCTAAGATATCGAAGCGTCCGTCAGCGTAATAACCGCTCAGCACAGTACAATGCACCGTTGGAAAAGTGAATATGTGTAGTATCCACATAACATTTTCATTGTTCCCCTCAGCTAAATGTACTCTAGAGGCTCGTAATGAGCATATTATATAAAGGGTTCAGTCTATTCATAGAAATAAATTAGATTCTCCCGTACAATGGTACCGGCATTTGAGGTAGGCAGCGGGACACGCTGCCTGTGGCGGCTCTCTACCAATGCCAATAATTATTATGTTGAGCACACTGCAAGTGCTTGGCGGGTTCACACTGACAGTGCGACGCGATTTAGTTTCGTATATACGACATTATGTTTTGAATTAATAGTTTTTTAATATGGATAATACTTAGTAGATGGTACGTTTATGTCCAACTTGAAGCGTTTGACAGTAAGATGACAGGACAGTAGGTGAGTGGAGTTTTGAGTATTTTTTGTTCAAAAGATTGGAAGGACAGAAGAATAGCAGAAAGGCTTTCTGTTGTTAAGGATTTAAGAATAGAATTTTGAAGGAGAAATGTGTTCTATTAAAAAGCATCCAAAATATTACACCTTTTTGATAAGCATGTTGGCGTTAATAAAATATTCATTGCATTAATGAGTTACAATGTTCCTACATAAGTTGACAATGTCCAGTTCATTACATGATACCCTGTCGGATGTAGCAATGTTTCACATCTTTGATTAATTATATTATATTTGATTTTTAATATTAGGCATACATTAAAAAAGCCGAGCAAGTGCAAGTCGGACTCGCGCAACGAGGGTTCCACACAAAATCATTAAGTTTAAAATATTTATTTTGTGAAATAATTACAAGTTTACGGTTTTCGGAATTTTTCCTTTACTTATGCTAAATGATATTGCTTTTGAGAAATTTCATGATTCTAGCTCAACTGAAAGTACTGTATATATTTTGATTCCCTTTGCGAATGTCAAAATATGCGATATAAATGGAACATAAACGGCCGTATCTTTTGATTGCGTCGATTTAGAAGTTTGATTTTTTTAATGCATAAAAGATTGCAGACCTGAGTATATGATATTACTTAGGCCTGCATATATGGTTAACTTGGGCCGCGAATCACCTATCATCCGCATAACGCGTCTGAATAACGATATTGTAAAGACCAAGCCTGAACTTGATATTCACAACGATTGTCACTCTGTGTTCATGGCTAAATTAAAATGTTGATGTACCTCGTCATTGCATTATATTTATTTATAATTAAAAATAATTTAATTACAATTTCCATTATTTATATTATTGTTATGATTCATATTGTTAATATTTTTACTTATTTAATGACATTTAATAATTTAATTCTATTTTAATGTTTATCAAACACAAGCATTCTGTGGTTGCCTATAAATGTAAGAACAGTTAGATCTAATCTACCAATATATTGTATTGAAATGTTTCGCTGTATCTTATGTTGGTAATCCTATAAATATATAAATATTAATTTCAACTTGATACCTCCACGCGTTCTTAAGAAAACGGATCTTGACAGACGGACGGACGGACAACAAAGTGATCCTATAAAGGTTCCGTTTTTTCCTTTGGACGTACGGAACTCTAAAAATTAATAATTCATAAACAAACAATTCAAAACGTCTCGTTGTTCATCAATGCGTTTTATTTATATTGAATAGAACTACGTAACAAACGAGAAATAGTATTTTTATAAAGAAAAAATAAATATGTAAGCAAACAATCAACAGTACAGCTACGACTCTCAATCACATATTGTAATAATAGTTATTACATCCAGCTGCTTGAAGTAGTTTATTTTTACGCTGCCTGTGCTATAAAAATAAAATACTGAGAATTCTTTAATGATAAAAGGATCGCTCCGTTCGTTTTGTATGAATCAGAACGCTTTACAATACACTCAGTGGAGACGGAGGGAATAATTTCCTGAAGATTAATATATAGGAATAAAATTGATTTTGTTATAGAGGTTGTGAAAGCATTCTAAAGGTTGCGGACGTCACAGTATATTTATAATACATATAATTTTATAACATCTATTATAGCATAAACTTGTTAAATTTATGTGTGTATCAAAGGGAGACTTTGTAGAAAAGTCGTTTGTTTGGACATCTTTGTCTCATTCGTGTTTCGACCGTGAAGCAGTTGTGTTAGCATGGCTGTGTTTGAAGGGTGGGATATGGGAGTGAATTTACAGGGTACAGAGGAATAAATGTGAGTCCTCAGGAATGGCAACGCATGGGAGGTATCATTGGCGAAACAGTACACTCTGTTATGTCCAGTATATATTAATAAATATAATTTTGTGACATGTATTAGAGTATAATCTTATGTTAAATTCATGTATACAAAACCTATCAATGCGGAAATAAAAGTTTTGTCAAGTAGCGGATTCATATGGCTAGGTGAACAATTGGCGAAGATACCGAATACAGTGTTTCAATCTAGAATATCGAACGAAATACCTGAACATTTAAATCTCTTCAGTAATTTAAGAGTGGTCGAGTAATAGCCTTCGCATTAATAATATTAGCAGAGAATTTAGCTAACAAAACCAATGCACATTAATTAATAAATGCGAAGCTAATATTAGCATGGAATACTTGCGGCATCCCAACCGTTACTCAGCAAGAGCCCCTGTAAACACATCAAAATATTACCAATTCCGATAATGTTCCAGATAGCTCCACACCATCAATCATAATTGTGAATTGACAAAAATGAAGTAAAAATTCCTGTTCGATTAAATAATTGGGAATCAGGTTAAATTGATTGATACTTGACGAAAATAAGTCGGTGGTCTACGGAAGATTAATGACTTTGAGATGAGATGTTCCTTGCGGTGGGGGATCGAGAGTTTAGTTAATAAATGCGAGAGACTGTTTGTACAAAATGGAGATTACCTCTCATAAAAATTATTACTCGTTTTTACAGCGATTATTTATAGCTTTATTTTATTAATTTAATTTATTTGGCAATAGCTTTTTACAAAATTCAATGCATATTACACATTTACCACATGCTAGCCAATTATAGTAATCCATAGCGTAAAACATAAGAATTCGTTAAGCTTAATTTGAGCTTAATTTAATTTGAGATATCGTTATCTTCACTATAGTGATAAAGTCATGTAAATTGGACAATATAAAGATTAATTATTATTCTTTAAAATGACTGTCTTGAAAAGATTGCTCTCAGCAATAAGACCGCCTTACTGTACTTATACAATTGTATAATTGTATAATTATAATATGAAAGATTCAAAATAAAATTTGCCCGCTAAACTTAGTACAGGTGTTAATATGATCATCATTGGTGTGCAAACCATGATATTTGTAGGTGTTTGTTGTTCAAAACGCCGTCGAGTCATTGTATAGATGGATAACCCCATGAACTTGAGACTTGATACTATAAATTTAATAATAATACCACGTATTATTGAGTGGATTAAAACAATAAACTGTAATTTAAAAGCGCGTATGTTTAGATTACATAGATAGAGCATCGATGTCCAAAAACGGGTCACAATTTAGTTAACTAAGTAGACACGGAGTCTTCTCTAACCCTGACATTGGCAGAAAATCATCGTTGCTTCTACGGTGGAAGCCATATTTTTTAAAAAAAGAAGAAATACTAAGTTGACGTTTGGCTGACTTAATTTTGACACAATTTTTTTTTTTTTTATCAAAACAGAATGCCTTTTTTTTTAGTAGGATTTAAAATTTGAATTAGGACCTATTTTTTATTATATAATATAAACATACATAGGTACGCACTGCTTACAAATTAATGAATACATTATCATTTATTATTGTAAATTAATTAATGCATTAAGACTTCGATCAATTTTATTTCCATGTTGGTACTGTATAGAGCAACAAGCCAATACGTATTTTATAGTGACTAGAATAAGCGAAGACTTTAAAACAAGAAATTAATGGACAACATTTCACAGCAATAACTATGTTGTATTTTTATATAAAAAAAATTTGCTTATAAAGTAAATTATCCATGTCGTGTGATAACCACAGCGTGTGTATAGTGGACGGCAGCGTCGCCACTATGGGGGCCTATTATTTAGTGAAGTCGTTTGAGCACTAATGGCTACCATTTGGGCCATAACGAGTGTCCGACAGCGCGCTGTAAAACTCCTGTATTATGGATGCGAGCGCCGCTACAGTAGGAGTGCCAGCTCTCTGGAACACGCCGCGATGTGTCCTGAATTGCAATTGCAAGTAGGTAGTATATGTAAGGATAGTCACTGGAAAAGTGCGTTTTGATCTATTTGCTATGTTAAAATGACTTTGGCAGCCTGGTGATCTGTAAAACGGGTTATCCTAGTACCGACACCAGTCT